>NC_073259.2:63387500-64012500 GCF_029289425.2 Pan paniscus | reverse complement strand
AATCACTTTTGTTTTGCTTGTGTTTCTTAGGAACAGAGGAGAAACAGGCTAGCCAGAGAATTACCTTCAGCTGTATCACGAGACAAGGTAAAAAAAAGTTTTTAATGCATATTCCCAATACCTAAAGATAGATTGATGAGCTCAGAATATTATTCAGTCCTAGGAGTAATTTTTTCTTCTTTTCCTCCCTTTAACACTCCATTGGAACTAATTGAGTAAAGGCATACAAGTTTAAAATGGGTTTTGAGTGATTTAAAGATAATAGTATTTTGAATTCACTGACATAAATGCTTAAAAGTAGATTTAAGCATTTATTTAAGCATTTAAGCATCAAGCTTTTTAAAAAAATTCAATCAGTGACTTTATCAACTTTGCACATAGCTGAAATGACTAAAGATTTTATTATAATAAGAGGGTTTCTTGGAAAAAACAGTATGCACAGAACAGAGGTTTTAATTACTAGTAATACTTAAAATAGTTGTAATACTAAAGTGTGTATAAAAATCTTTTACCTTGAATTCTTTGCCAGAAAAGAATCTTATCAAATACCAAAAATAAAAATGAAGCTTTTGGATTTGGATTTTTCTTATGTATTCATCTGAAGGAAACTTTTAACAAAGGTGACAATGGTGAAGGAAATAAGGCAGAATAAACAATTTTATCTCCCATGATTATTTTCATTTTTCATGTTATTTTACGATTTTATTACAGAAGGGAAAAATTCATTTATAGAATGTTCCTGAATGCATTTTTGCATCCTTGATTTTTTTTTCCCCCCTGGATTTTTTGCCTTTAGTCTTCTAAAGTTCCAAGTGCTTTGGCACCTGCCTCCCAGGAGCCCTCCCCCGCTGCTTCTGCTGAGGCTGATGGCAAGGTCTGTTCTGATTCTTAATCTAAGCCTGCATGCCTAGTTCTCTGGTACAACATAATCTTCTGGAAACAATACACTGAATAGAAGAATATTAATATGGGATACTGTGCTAAGGTCAGATCACTTTAGTCTAATATATATTTTAAAATTATATAACAATGCAATGCATAGTTTATATTGTTGACATGCTTTTGCTTGCAATATAGAAGATGCACACAGAAAAAGTAATTTAAAGAGGAAATTATCCTGCACTTTTTGAATTTCAACCCATTGGTATTTAAATTTTGCTTGTTAAATTGCATGTTTTAACATATCTTTTAACAGTTAATTCAGGACAGCAGAAGAGAAACTAAAAATGTGAGTCTCTTGCTTCAGAATGGAAATGTTGGTACCTTTGGTTCTCACTGAAACAGTGTCTATACCACCATTAAAGAACCTGTTTGTGTAGTGGTATCTATCTCTTGTCTGTGTTATGTTCTTAATGTTCCTCTTATCTAACCTGTGGAAGATGGCATTAAACGTTGTTTTAATTAGTAACAATAGTAGGCTTTCTCACCGTTTTGTTACCTTCAAGAATAGTTTTAAATTTAGTATTTTGGTAGGAAATTCAGAGATTTCCTAGATTTCAGAGATGGAATTGTATTTTTGGACATTTCCTTTCCTCTTTAAAGATCTTGAGATCTGTTCAGTACTAATAGATCTAATGCTTCTTTCTTATGCTTCCAGTTAGTTTGCACTTGTTACCCTATATATAGCTTCACATATGCTTCAGAAGCTTAAGCAAATTAAAAAAACAAACGGGGACTGTGAGAGTTTGAGACTGTTTTCAATTCTTGATAACCATTTTAGAGGAAAATTAAATAATGTATAAATTATTCAGACTCATCGCTATTTCAAGATTTTCTGCCATTTAGCTTCTTTCCTTAATTATCCAGATTTAAAGTTCTGAACTTCAAATAAAGGTTTATAAATGTCTTATCTTCTCTCAGCCCACTGTGCTCAGATATTAATCAAACCATCTAAATCACTGCACAAGTTTTATTTCATTCATGACGTCACACTGAATGTGCTCTCTCCTTAAGATTTCATTTGGTATGTCATTCATGTACAGTTAACAAACATTTAAAAATCTAATTACTCATTTTTAAGTTAATGTGTAACATAAATATACTACTTATATTTAAATGTAGTTCACCTTAACTGACATACTAAAGACAGATTTTAGCAAATATTTTGATTCAGAATGATACCTCAAACTACCATTTTTCTAACTGCCATAATCCTCTATTAAACTTATATAATCCATTTTTAGATTGTAAGATCTTAAAGAATACCTAAAAAAAACCCCTCTTAAATGTTGATGAATTATGTTTTTCCATTATAAAGTCATTTTTGACTTTTAGAAGTCAAGACTAATAAATTTTCTAGAAAACAAGGTACAAAAGCACTTGTGATTAATGGTAGCACTAGATTTCTTTCAGCAAATCCTTAAGAGTACAGAGGTTGAGGGGACTTCTGTTGTTTGTCACATTCCGCATTTGAAACAACTCATAGTGACTGTCAGCCTAAGAATAGCAAATGTAGTCTTGCTTTTTGTTAAAGAGTTCTTACTTATACCTTATGGCATTTTTGTTGACTATTAGAAATGTAAATTGAGAAACATATAAACTCTTAAGTTCAGAGACGTAAGTTCATGGAACTTTTAGAGTTTAACAGTGTTTATGATTACTTAAGAAATTAAACTGAATAGCAGTTCTTTGTGCTTTTAACGAGTAGTTTTGTTTTTAAGGGCAGCATATACTTTTTCTACAATTTAGTGTTTGAAGGGTGGGAGAAGAGGAACGATTTTGAAAAGTTAGCGAATGATAAAGAAAAAAGGAATTAAATAGAACATAAGTTGGTTGATGCCTTGCAAACAACTTAGAGCAGAACTTCTTTATTATTTAGATAGGTCAGGGTTCCAGTTATACATGCTACCTAGTGTCTCCTTCTGACCTCATTATCTGTCTGAATAAACTTCAGATGGGTACTGGATGTATGTTGACTACTGTCAAATAAAATGAACTTTGTTTTAGTTAAGGTCAGATATGATGTGGTTGGTATGTTTTGGAACATGTTTTTTCAGGTTGCATCTGGAGGTGGTGGGGTTGGAGATGGTGTTCAAGAACCAACCACAGGCAACTGGAGAGGAATGCTGAAAACTTCAAAAGCTGAAGAGTTATTAGCAGAAGAAAAATCAAAACCCATTCCAATTATGCCAGCCAGTCCACAAAAAGGTCATGCCGTGAATCTGCTAGATGTGGTAAGCCATGACAATTTGGTTTAGGTAATAAGGTAGGTGACCAAGTTAGTAGGAAAACGATTAGACAGAAAGAACTAAAAGTCTCAAAAACTTACGTAACTTTCAGATGTTAAAGCTGCCATTTTAGTGTCACAAAAGTAATATTTTTTCCCCCTCATCCCTATTTAGCCAGTTCCTGTTGCACGAAAACTATCTGCTCGGGAACAGCGAGATTGTGAGGTTATTGAACGACTCATTAAATCATATTTTCTCATTGTCAGAAAGAATATTCAAGACAGGTTAGTATTACTTACTATAAGTGACGGACTTTAATACTTCTGGATGATTCTGTGATCTGTTTTGAAAAATACATGTATTTTTACAATTTTAGGTTTTTATTCTAAATCATCAAGTGGATTTTCTGATAGTCCTTGGGTAACTTGTAGCAAGACCTATTTTGTTAACATAGAATGACTAGGACCTCATGTATCAGCTAGAAAAAGCTATTAAAAATGAGAGATTCTTTTGTTCTATCTGGCTGCCACATGTTGAGTCATTTAAGAACATTTTTTCCTAAATTTTAATTTAGTAGTTTCATTAATTATTTTGGCTAGTAACACTGACTTGCCTTTTTAATTTAACTTGGTTTTCCAAAGTATCAAAACGAATGTCTTTTACTAGGAAATATGTGTATTTTTTCTCGTTCAGAATGTTTTTTCATGTGTCCAGTCCCTACTGCATCTTCTCCTTCATGTTGCCTGGTATGTCATTTCATGCAGTAATAGGGAGAATATACATTTAGTTGTGTGAAGTGATCTATTAGAAAATATTCTGTATCCAGTTTTTGGTAATCTGTCAGCAGCTAAGATGAATTTTACTGCACAGAGTAATAAACAGTCTAATACTTCATATTGAAATAAATGATTTTTGTCTGTAGAACCATTTATCTTTTTTGCTTGTAGACTTTTTAAACCTGTAGCTTGTAGTAGAAATAACAGTTCCTAGTGTTTTACACTGTGGGCCTGAAGAAAAAAATTCCATTTGTCTCCTTCCTTGCCCCCATCCTCTGCAGAAGGTGTTTTTGAGATGGAGTCTCGCTTTGTCGCCCAGGCTGGGGTGCAGTGGCGCAGTCTTGGCTCACTTCAACCTCTGCCTTCTGGGTTCAAGCGATTCTCCTGCCTCAGCTTCCTAAGTAGCTGGGATAACAGGTGTGCACCACCATGCCCAGCTAATTTTTGTATTTTTAGTAGAGACGGGTTTCACCATGTTGGCCAGGCTGGTCTCGAACTCCTGACGTCAGGTGATCCACCTGTCTTGGCCTCCCAAAGTGCTGGGATTATAGGCGTGAGCCACTGCACCCGGCTCACTTAATGTTTTTAAGCCTCATCCATACTGTAGTATGAATCAGTATAGTCACGCACCACATAACATTTTAGTCAACAGACCACGTATTTGAATGTGTTCCCATTAGATTATGATACCATGTTTTTGCTGTACATTTCCTATGTTTAGATACACAAATACTTACTACTGTGTTACAGTTCCCTATTCAGTACAGTAACATGCTGTACATGTTTGTAGCCTGGAGCAATAGGCTATCCCATATAGCTTAGGCGTGTCATAGGCTATACCATCTACGTTTGTGTAAGTACACTCTGTGCTGTTCATATAATGAAATCACATAATAATGCATTTCTCAAAGCATATCCGTGTCATTAAGTGACATATCTTTTATGTGTGAATACTACTAGATTATGTAGATATACTGTGTTTAAGCATTCATCAGCTGATGTTTGGGTTTTTCTCACTTGTTGGCTATTATGAATAAATGCTTATTGAAGAGTTTTGAAATAAAGATGATGAAAAGAAGGTAAAGTATCAAGAGCTGTTGCTTTTGTTTTTTTTTTTTTTTTTTTTTTGAGACAGAGTCTCACTCTGTTGCCCAGGCTGGAGTGCAGTGGCGCGTTCTTGGCTCACTGCAATCTCCACCTCCTGGGTTCAAGTGATTCTCGTATCTCAGCCTCCTGAGTAGCTGGGATCACAGGCATGTGCCACCACACTCAGCTAATTTTTTATTTTTAGTGCAGACGGTGTTTCACCATGTTGGCCAGGCTGCTGTCAAACTCCTGGCCTCAAGCAGTCCACCCGCGTCAGCCTCCCAGAGTGCTGGGATTACAGGCATGAGCCACTGCGCCTGGCCGAGAACTGCTTTTCTTAATGTTTAATTACAGTTAAGCAAAAATCTAAAGGGCGATTATGCCATTAATGAAATATCCAAAGTAGTAGTGTTCTTACTTAACTTTATTTCATGAGGTTAGCATCTAAGCCCAAATTGTTAAAAGTAGAATTTTGGCTAAAATTCCATAATTTGGTTTTGTTTTGCAGTGTGCCAAAGGCAGTAATGCATTTTTTGGTTAATCATGTGAAAGACACTCTTCAGAGTGAGCTAGTAGGCCAGCTGTATAAATCATCCTTATTGGATGATCTTCTGACAGAATCTGAGGACATGGCACAGCGCAGGAAAGAAGCAGCTGATATGCTAAAGGTATTGTGGACCTTTTGAATTTTTATACTTGGGTAGTAGATAGATAGAAACATAGAAATAGTTTTAAATGCAGTTTGATTCTTGGATATGTATAGTCTTTATATTCTAGCTAGGCTTGTTTCCTGTTGGTACTTGATAAGAATCTTTTTTTTTTTTTCTTTTTTTTGAGTGGGAGTCTGGCTCTGTCGCCTAGGCTGGAGTGCAGTGGCGCAATCTCGGCTCACTGCAAGCGCCGCCTCCCAGGTTCACGCCATTCTCCTGCCTCAGCCTCCCGAGTAGCTGGGACTACAGGCGCCCACCACCACACCCAGCTAATTTTTTGTATTTTTAGTAGAGACGGGGTTTCACCATGTTAGCCAGGATAGTCTCTAACTCCTGACCTCATGATCCGCCCGCCTCGACCTCCCAAAGTGCTGGGATTACAGGCATGAGCCACTGCGCCTGGCTGGTACTTGATTAGATTCTAATTCCAGAGAAGATATTGGTTAGTAAAGATATTGGTTAGTATAAACTGGTTAGTTATAAACCTACCACATATACATTGGAAAAATTACCCTGCGTAATTCAGATTAATTTCATAACTTCTTTATAATAAGCATTAAAAATTTTTTTTCCTTTAATGCAGGCATTACAAGGAGCCAGTCAAATTATTGCTGAAATCCGGGAGACTCATCTTTGGTGAAGAGAACTATGTAATACTGAGACTTTGTTGACTCAAAACTTGCTAGTTACTGCCTACCTGAGTAGAATCTTATTTATGAACTCCTGTGTATTGCAATGGTATGAATCTGCTCATGTGGAGACTGGCTATAAACTGAAAAGTGTATTCCAAATTGCAGAACACATCACACATTTAATCCAAATAATAAATGGCTGTTTCTAAAGTTTCCCAGTATATATAAAATACATCAAGTCTGTCTTGTGACAGTTTCATCTGAACTTGAACTGTTAATGTTCTAGTTGTGCAAAGCAGTTTGCCTGTGGATAAGATGACCTGTGTAATAATCTTTGTTAGTAGTCTTAAAGCTGCTGCCATAGTCCTCCAAGAAGAAAGCACCAAGACAACATTTCATATGACTATAATGCATGTACTATATAAGCTGATCTGGCTTTGAAAGATGTGAGTTGGCAAGTTCCTCACATAGAGTCATTGTATTCCACCTGTCCTTCAATTTAGTTTTTTCTGAGCTTCTTTGCAGCCTTTGATGTGTTTTTAAGAAAGCTGAATGCACAAGAGGATCTGTGCCACTGACATGGCTGTGGTGTGCATACTGTGTAGTTACATAGCCCTTCCAATTCTGGGTCCATTTGCGCCACTGACATGGCTGTGGTGTGCATACTGTGTAGTTACATAGCCCTTCCAATTCTGGGTCCATTTGCACTAGCAAATTAAAATATGCTTTGATTCATACTTACTTAAACCTGAAAGCAGGAATGCCTACATTAATTCCTACATTAAAAACAGCCATCTACCCTTGATTATCTAGAAAGACTTGGTAATGATGGTCAGTTCCTTTTAGATTTCAGAAAATCAAATGATGACCTAAATTTCCCTTAATTTGCAAATACAGTAGTAATTAAGGTACATCTCTAAAGTGGAGCACTTACACCAGGCTCTAAGGTTCACTTTGAGGTGGAACTTAAAACCAGTGTACTGTATGTATGCATTGGTAATAGCTACTTTTGCTTCATAGCTTCATACCAACAAAATATATTAGAATAGTATGAAAGTACTGGAGGAGCTGAAAGAAAAAGAAAAACACCCAAGACTGGGCATGGTGGCACACGCCTGTAATCCCAGCACTTTGGGAGGCCGAGGCAGGTGGATCACCTGAGGTCGGGAGTTGGAGACCAGCTTGACCAACATGGAGAAACCCCGTCTCTACTAAAAATACAAAATTGGCCGGGCGTGGTGGTGCATGCCTGTAATCCCAGCTACTCGGGAGGGTGAGGCAGGAGAATTGCTTGACCCTGGGAGGTGGAGGTTGTGGTGAGCTAAGATTGTGCCATTGCACTCCAGCCTTGGCAACAAGAGCGAAACTCCGTCTCAAAAAAAAAAATAAAACAACACCCAGATAGATACACATACTCCTTCAGACTTACAGACCTAAGCTGCATTTATGGGGTAGTGATGAGGTTTAGAACATATACATATTTTGTTAAAATTCCCCAGATGATTCTTGGTATGAACTACTATATTATAAATTTTAAGATGTACTTAGAAATCCTTAAGACATCTAGCCCCGTCTCTAATAGACAACACATTTATATTGCAGATATTACTTTTTTTTCAGTTTATGACCAGGTATTTATGAAGGACTATTGGCAGGGAAAATATGAATATGTTAACTTTAGCTTACGGCATCAATTTACTAAGGAACAACAGGCTCACCAACTGATGTCAAACATAAAAACCCCCACATCAGTCTGATACAATATGGTACTACTTTGAATCTGTTACTAGTACCATCTTGACAGAGGATACATGCTCCCAAAACGTTTGTTACCACACTTAAAAATCACTGCCATCATTAAGCATCAGTTTCAAAATTATAGCCATCCATGATTTACTTTTTCCAGATGACTACCATTATTCTAGTCCTTTGAATTTGTAAGGGGAAAAAAAACAAAAACAAAAACTTACGATGCACTTTTCTCCAGCACATCAGATTTCAAATTGAAAATTAAAGACATGCTATGGTAATGCACTTGCTAGTACTACACACTTTGTACAACAAAAAACAGAGGCAAGAAACAACGGAAAGAGAAAAGCCTTCCTTTGTTGGCCCTTAAACTGAGTCAAGATCTGAAATGTACAGATGATCTCTGATGATACCTGTATGTCCTTATTGTGTAAATAAAATTGCTGGTATGAAATGACACTAAAGTTTGTCAAAAAATGAATTCTTAACTTTTCTCCCAGAGAAAGGGAGACAAAAGGAGCTTTTTAATACCTAATCTACTTTGGAACATAACCGTATAGAGTACGAAAAATTTTACGACTTTTTTCCTACCAGATTCTGACAGTTCACCAAGGTATTATAACATCTCCATTTTTGCGTATGAAGACAGTGACTTGCTCCAAGTAATCCAGGTAGTAAATGGCTAGAATTTGAACACTAAAGCCATGCTCTGCTGCCTGTAAGGTTTTCAAAAGAAATCTGATTAATCATTTCGTATGTGATTCACTTGATCCTCAAGGCAACCGGGATGCCATTGCCTTGATTTTTCAGATATGGAAATAGTTGTGGAGAATTAATTTGCCTCATGTTTGCAGAGCTGAACTCAGTCTTGATTCCAAATCCTTTAAGTTTGACCTGAAAACTTTCCTTACCTGGATACTTTTTGATATTCTCATATGATTGCATATTTGGTATAATTGGCTTTATTTTTGGGGGGTTAACTTTTTAATTTACCTCAAGTTGCAATCTGCTTGGGGGGAAAAGCTGAAACTTAAAACCAATTTAAGTTTCTAAATTTATAAAACATTGCTACCTTAGGAATCCACTGACACCAAGGCTTAATGTGAACAGAATTATACTGGAACACAGGCAAGGAACCAGAAAACTGAATTAGAAACTTTCTGAAAAGTCACGTACTGATTTTTGTACTATTATTTGTAAAGAAACAACTACTTATTGTAATTTCTCAAAGCAACCATGGCCTCATCTAACTTTTTCTCCTTTTTAAGAACTACATTTGCTCTCTGAACTACAAAAAAATCAAATTTCTATTCAAAGTTTCTAATACTAGTTTTCCCATTTCTAATGTGGACACTAGAGGCCCTGATGATTTTATAAACAACTATATAACATTAGTGACATCGGTGCTCCATACCTGATAGAAAAGCAGCTACAATTCCTTTTTTTTTTTTTTTTTTTTTTTGAGACAGAGTTTCACTCACTACTCATGCTGTCTCCCAGGCTGGAGTGCAGTGGCGTGATCTCAGCTCACTGCAACCTCCATCTCCTGGGTTCAAGTGATTCTCGCAGCTCAGCCTCTTGAGTAGCTGGGGTTACAGGTGCCTGCAACCACATATGGCTAATTTTTATATTTTCAGTAGAGACGGGGTTTCGCCCTGTTGGCCAGGCTGGTCTCCAACTCCTGGCCTCAAGCGATTTGCCCACCTTGGCCTCCCGAAGTGCTGGGATTACAGGTGTGAGCCACCATGCCCAGCCTCACAATTCCTTACACTACCTCTTTTTCATTGTTCCTCATCACTACAAAAAGGAGAGCAGGAAGGGTAAGATAGGAAAGCAGCATTTCTTTCTCTTCTGAAGTATAATTTTAAAAAGAGATTAACCCTGAAAATCATAGTTTTCTATGGTAATCAAGGTTTGTACGTCAGAAAATAAAACATCCCATTATTAAACAAATATTTATTAACCGGCCCATAAAAATAATGAAGTTACTCACACTGAGTCCTAGTCCATTCTGTTTTTCTGATTTGCATAAGCAAAGGTCTAAGTTCTGGAGCCAACCCTTCAGAGGTCTTGAGAATGAATGATGGGTAAGTTTATTTGGACAACCAGAAGGACTTTTCATCATAACTGAAGCCATTTTATAATGTAGAAATTTCTTTTTCCTATTTTAAGTAAGGAAAGTCCATTCTTGAGAATATGTTGTCCAACAATTAAAACACTCTCAGGATTTGTTACTTGTTGGTGATTTATGCTGACTCCGCCTTCTGTTATCATTCGATACCTAAAAAATAGAAACGTTTAGTAAGTAGAGAGATCCAATCACTGTTGATCTGTCCCCCAAAAAAGACTGTTTCACTTAGATTTCAGAGGCTCTCCAATTGAGAAGATTTCATTTGGCACTGGACTGTTACCTTCATGTTTGCTGTATTATTAATAGATTCTGCCTCTCTTTTCTGCTCTTTGTTTTTTGTTGTTTGTTTTTGAAACACATTCTTGCTCTGTAGCCCAGGCTGGCATGATCTCAGCTCACTGCAACCTCCGCCTCCTGTGTTCTAAGTGATTCTCCTGCCTCAGCCTCCAGAGTAGCTGCGATTACAGGTGCACGCCACCACACCTGGCTAATTTTGTATTTTTAGTAGAGATGGGTTTCGCCATGTTAGCCAGGCTGGTCTCAAACTCCCGACCTCAAGTGATCCACCTGCCTTGGCCTCCCAAAGTGCTGGGATTACAGGTGTGAACCACTGTGTCTGGCTGGAATTTACGCCTTGCAATCTGCTCTTTTGAAGACTCCGTCTCAAGAAAAAAAAAGAAAGACCTAGGAGAAGTTGTTCTAGGAGCACACTGGGTAGGTGAGGGCTGAACATTTCACTGAAAAAATAGATACTTAAACTGGGAGTGAAGCTACCTTGACAATCAGGGCAGGAAACATGGGAGCAGCTAGAAAGGTGAGATCTGAGAAGACAGGGCTACAGCGTGGCTAGATCTTGGAAGTCCTTAAGAAAGAAAAATGGTGGTTTTCTCTCATCTGAATGTTACCAAATAAAATTAAGAAACCACTACTGGACATGGTTTTAAAGATATTTTTATACCTTTATTTTTGGGTAGAGACGGAGTCTCACTACGTCCTTGCCCACACAGATCTTGAACTCCTGGCCCCAAGCAATCCTCCCGCCCTCGGCCTCCCGAAGTGCTGGGATTACAAATGTGAGCCACCATACCTGGCCATGGACATGGTTTTATAAAACTCATCAGTAAAAGATTTTCTACTTAAGGCCAGATTCCTTTCTTTAGGAAGTATTATTTTACGCTGTCTGCTAGTTTCCAGATCATGTTCTATGTTTAATTTAAATGCATCAAACCTATTTAGCTTATATAATATTAAAAAAAAAAATCAGTATTACTTAGAGCCCTGGCTAAATCAGATGTGGTGTCATCTTTAGTAGTGGTAAAGCTTCCAGTATTAGCGAACACACTATAGTAAAGTTCAGAAGAAAACGAAATCTGCTTCCATAGTGAGGAAACTTATTTGTCTCACTGACATACTATAGGGAAGTATATGACACCAGCCTCAAATTCACTGTGTGTTAAACCAGCAGATGAGGGAATCACTAAGGTGGAGTGGCAGGTGATGCAAAGGGAGACAATGGGTGCTTTTTCCAGGCAGAATAGTCTAGGACTCTTTAGGACACAGGCAAACAATCCAAGACAGTTGAAAGAGAACAACTATAACAAATGTCATTCATAATCATGGCCATGATATGGCCGATAACCATTTGACTTCTGTGTGATCTCCTGTAAAAGAGGCACCTGGGGGTCTTCTGGCTACCCAACACTTTTCCTTCCACCTCACTGTTCATTTAAAAATGGATAAGCATCAATTATATGCTGAATTATTTTTTGTGAAAAACCTTATTTACTCCTTAATACCTCATAACTGATTAATTAAAATATTCTACTCAATTCCTGAATAGAAAATGCAATTCTCAAGGGGATTATTATATAGTTTACAATAATAGTCTTATGACGTTAGTAGGTTAGTGCAAAAGTACTTGCGGTTTTGGCCATTATATGCTCATTTCATTTTCAGAAATTCAGTTAATACTATAGATAGGTTAGGTAACCTTTCCCATCCCCGAATATAAAAAGGATAGACTATGAGAGGGACTGTGTTAATCTGTTACACAGGGCCTCTGTTTCTGCATCCCTCTAAAATTGTGACCATATCCCTAAGCCGTACACTGATGCCAGTGTATTTACTGAACATGTCCCTCAAATGCACTTTTCCAGTGTTGGAGGAAAGACTGACTGGGTTAGATATAATAAGAGACAGTATAGGAGTACTGTACTATTATAGAAAATATAAAGTATTTTCAACAATAAGTACTCTCAGGCTATACTTTATTCTTGGACTAAACTAACTTTTCTAAGGAAGAGATGCCACTAAAGCATTATCAGGAAAACACCCTCTCTGGAAACACATGCTGTGAACTGTAACATTTTATTTATTTTTTGAGACAGAGTCTTGCTCTGTCACCCAGGCTGGAGTGCAGTGGTGGGATCTCCGCTCACTGCAAGCTCTGCCTCCCGGGTTGATGCCATTCTCCTGCCTCAGCCTCCCAAGTAGCTGGGACTACAGGCGCCTGCCACCATGCCCGGCTAATTTTTTGTATTTTTAGTAGAGACAGGGTTTCACCGTGTTAGCCAGGATGGTCTCGATCTCCTGACCTCGTGATCTGCCCGCCTCGGCCTCCCAACGTGCTGGGATTACAGGCGTGAGCCACTGCTCCCGGCCTTGTGAACTGTAACATTTCATGGTGAATTAACTGTAAATCTAAAAGTTAAATAATCTTACCCTCGGGGACCATCTGGAATGGCATTTGCTTTGCGGCAAGTATCTAGGACACTTGTTCCAGGATCGAGAAAAAATTCAGAAAATGGAGCTTCTTTAAACAACTCTTTTAACTCCTGATCAGACATGACCTCCAGTGCATCTATGCTACTGTGATAAAGGGCTTGTGTACACCTGAAAAACACATTTGAAGAGCTACATCATATAAATGTTTATTCAAATACATGTTCTAATACCCATTAACCAATTATAGAGTGTCCAAGTTCTAGACTAAAAGTTTTTTTTTTTTTTTGAGATGGAGTCTTGCTCTGTTGCCCCGGCTGGATTGCAATGGCATGATCTCGGCTCACAGCAACCTCTGCCTCCCGGGTTCAAGCGATTCTCCTGCCTCAGCCTCCTGAGTAGCTGGGATTACAGACGTGTGCCACCACGCCCAGCTAAGTTTTGTATTTTTAGTAGAGATGGGGTTTCACCATGTTGGTCAGGCTGGTCTCGAACTCCTGACCTCGTGATCAGCCCACCTCGGCCTCCCAAAGTGGTGGGATTACAGGCGTGAGCCACCGTGCCCGGCATAGACTAAAAGTTTTTTAAACACCTATCTGGTATAATTCATAAACTTAATTCAAGATAATCCTTCTTTCCAATAAACGGGCTATTTTAAATTGCTAAGTCAAATACTGACAGTCCTTGTGATAAATGACAAGATAATCCTAAAACATACTCCTACTTTTCTCATGTCTATCCACTGAATAACTAACTATCAAGTGTTAATCATACTAAACTACTACCTTTTAGCAGAATCCAATCCTTCTCGTCCATGAACAAGCTTTGTTACTTCTGCTGCCAGTCGTTTCTGAGGACCCCGCCTTTCTGGCTCTTTGACATGCAGCTGCATGATATGATCAATCTCTGGAAGGGGCAGGAAAGTGAACAGCTTCAGGTACCTTTGAGACAAAAAATAAAGAGTTACACTTATATAACATACCTAATTTTTATCTCCAGCTCTTCTACCCTTTAAGGTTATCCTGCTTACTTTTAAATATGAAACAAACATACAGAAATGTACTGAACATAGTAGGTCCCATGCACACATCACCCAGATTTAAGGTGTTACTATTTTGGCATCTTTGTTTTCAATTTCTTTCTTTTTTTTTTTTTTTGAGATGGGGGTCTTGCTGCTGCCCAGGCTGGAGTGCAGTGGCATGATCATGGCTCACTGTAACCTCAACCTCCTGCGCTCAAGCAATTCTACCACCTCTGCCTCCCAAGCAGCCGGGACCACAGGCTTGTGCCACCACGCCTGGCTAATTTTTAAATTTTTTTTGTAAAGACGGGGTCTCCTGTGTTGCCCAGGCTGGTCTCAAACTCCTGGGCTCAAGTGATCCTCTTGTCTCAGCCTCCCAAAGTGTTGGGATTATGGGCAGGAGCCACCAAGCCCAGCCTCGTATTTTCTTTTTAAAAGGAACAAAATAGGCATAGATGAAGGCCGCAGTCCAATCACATTCCCTTCCTTGCCCCGAGATAATCATAAATCTAAGTTTATGTGCTGCCATCCTTCCCAAGCATGTTTTTATACTTTCATGTGCATGTGGCCATAAAAAGAAGTACTGTGTAATTTTAAAAACTGATATAAATCATCATGCTCTGCATAATGACATTTCTGTCAATGATGGACTACATATATCTGCGGTCCCCAACCTTTTTGGCACCACGAGGCGGCGGGGAGGGGAGGTGGTTTCAGAATGAAACTGTTCCACTTCAGATCATCAGGCATTTGTTGGATCCTCAAAAGGAATGCGCAATCTAGATCTCTTGCATGCGCAGTTCACAATAGGGTTTGTGCTCCTATGAGAATCTAATGCAACCGTGGATCTGACAGGAGATGAAGCCCAGGTGTAATGCTCACTCGCCTGCCACTCAGCTCCTGTTGTGCAGCCCTGTTCCTAATAGGCCACGGACTGGTACAGTCCAACAGTGGTTCATAACATTATAATACCATAGTTTACTGTACCTTTTCTATGTTTACGTATACAAATACTTACCCTCGCGTTATCACTGCCTTCAGTATTTAGTACAGTAATGTGCTGTACGTGTTTCTACCCTGGGAGCAACAGGGTACACTGTATAGCCTAAGTGTGTAGTAGGCTATGCTATCTATGTTTGTGCAGGGACACTCTACGATATTTGCAATGATGAAATCACCTAACAACACACTTCCCAGAATGTACCCCTATTGTTAAGTGATATATGACTATAATATCATCCTATATGTATTCTCTTTTTCTTTGGTGAAATATATATAACACACAGAAAAAAGTACATTATTCGCAAAGATATAGCTTAATGAATCATAAAACATCTATGTAACCATCACCATGGTCAAGAAATACAGTACTGGGCCGGGCGCAGTGGCTCACGTCTGTAATCCCAGCACTTGGGGAGGCCGAGGCGGGAGGATCATGAGGTCAGGAGATCGAGACCAGCCTGACCAACATGGTGAAACCCCATCTCTACTAAAAAATACAAAAAAAGTCCCAGCTACTCGGAAGGCTGAGGCTTGAACCCGGGAGATAGAGGTTGCAGTGAGCCGAGATCACGCCACTGCACTCCAGCCTGGTGACAGAGTGAGACTCCATCTCAAATAAAAAAAAAAAGAAAAAAAAAAAAGAAAAAGAAACACAGTATTGCCCTACCCAAGAATGCACAAATATATCATACACCCCTCCAAGTTTATCACTATTTTGCCTTTCATAGTAATCACTTCCTTGTCTGTCTTGATACTTTTAACATCTCAGCATGCCTCCCTTAAGAGCATCACTTAATTTTGCCTGTCTTTAAGATTTTATATGAAAGGAATCACACAGAATTTATTTTCTGGCACATCGATATGTTTAGGAGAGTCATCCATGATGCTGCATGTGCAACATTCCATGCTATGATTATCCTATGATGTGTTTATTTTCCTGTGAACTTTTGTGCTGTTTCTACTTTTAGACAATTGCTATTAATGCTGCTCTGAATAGCCTCATATACCTCTGTTGGTGCACATGTGCATTAATTTCTGTTGGGTATATATGCCCAGAAGAGGAACTGCTGGGTCACAGGTTATGTGCACATTTAGCTTTAGTAGGTACTGCCAAATATTTTCCCAAAGTGGTTCTATACGTTTATTCTCCCACCACCTTGGAACATTCTTGCCAGCACTTGGTTCTGCCAACTCTTTTGTTTAGCCATTCTGGAGGATGCATAATGGTATCTCATTGTGCCCTTTATCTTGTATTTTTCTTCTCAGTATGAAGGCTAAGCACTTTTTTATATGTTTTTGGCCTTTGGACAGGATCTTTGTGAAGCACCTGTTCAAGTCTCTTTCCATTGTTCTGCTGGGTTGTCTTTTTCTCACTGGCTTAGAGAAATTTCTTTTTTAACATTAAAATAACTATGTTTAAGATAGTATTTACATAGTTTTTTCATTTTTAAAATTATTTTAAATTTTTTGTGGGTATATAGGTGTATGTATTTATGGGGTACATGAGATGTTTTGATATAGGCATGCAATGTGAAATAAGAAATTCTTTATATTAATGTGAATACAAGCCCTTTATCATTTAGATACATGTATTGAAAATATCTTCTCCCACTCTTAACAGTGACTTACGATGAACAGATCTTATTTTTAATTTAGTCTAACTTGTCAATCTCTTCCTTTTGTGTCCTGTTTAAGAATCTTTCTCTATCTTAAAGTAATAAAGGCATTTTCCTATTTATCTAAAAGCTTTATTGTTTTGTCTTTTAATATAGATTTAGGTCTATAATCTGCCTGGAATTGACTTTTGTGTACTATGTAAGGTTAAGTTTCATTTTTTTTCACCCACAAAGACATCTAAGTAATGGAGCAATATTCACTGAAGACTGTCTTCCCAAACTACAATGCCACCTTTGCCAGGGATAAGGAGACCATATATGCTAGAGTGTGTCTGGATTCTCTAATCTGTGCCATTGGTCTCTTAACTTTACATTTAAACGTGTACCTTTAAACCTAAAAGTCATAATTAGAAATAATGAGTTTGGCAGAGTTGCTAGATTTAAAGGTAATATATATAAAGTAATTGTATTTCTATACATCAGAACCAGATAGAAAATGCAATTTTTGAAAAGATTATCTAAATTCTCTAGGCCGGGTGCGGTAGCTCAAGCCTGTAATCCCAGCACTTTGGGAGGCTGAGGAAGGTGGATCACTTGAGGTCAGGAGTTCGAGACCAGCCTGGCCAACATGGCGAAACCCTGCCTCTACAAAAATACAAAAATTAGCTGGGCATGGTGGCACATGCCTGTAGTCCCAGCTACTCAGGAGAATCACTTGAACCCAGGAGGCGGAGGTTGCAATGAGCCAAGATCATGCCACTACACTCTAGCCTGGGCAACAAAGTGAGACACTGCCTCAAAAAAAAAAAAGATTATCAATTCTCAATACATCAAAACCCCAGGACTATATCGTCAAACATTCTAGGACTAAATCTAAAGAGAAAAAAACACAATTACCGAAATTTTGTAATAAGGCATGATAATCTTCCACTCTGTTCTTCAAAAACATCTTGGCCAATCTTAGCCCTTTTTATTTCTATGTCAGTGTTACAATGAGCTTGTCAAGTTCCACAAAAAGCCGGTTTAGATATGGTTGGCACTGTACTAAATGTAGATCAAATCCAGAACTGGTATCTTGGCCGGGTGCGGGGGCTCATGCTGTAATCCCAGCACTTTGGGAGTCTGAGGCAGGTTTATCGCTTGAGTCCAGGAGTCTGAGACCAGCCTGGGGAACAAGGTGAAACTCCACCATTACTAAAAAAAAAAATACAAAATTAGCTGGGCATGGTGGTGTGCACCTGAGCCTGGGAATTTCAGGCTACAGTGAGCCAAGACTGCGTCACTACACTCTAGCCTGGGCAATGGGAGTGAGATTCTGTTTCAAAAAATACAAAAAAGAACTGATATTATTTTTGTACTATGAATATGGTCTAACTCTCCATTTATGTAGGTCTTTATTTTGCTCAATAGCATCTTTTAATATTTTGCAGGAAAGTCATATACCTTTTAAGTCTTAAAGAATTATTCCTAGATTACTTTGATGTTACAGAGCATCAAAATATTTTTTTCACTTTTTGTTGCAGGTATATTTGTTTCTCATTAATTCATATTCTTCCAAGAGTTTAAGGCAATTTGATTTAAGGAGAAATCATTTCTTAAGAGGATCTTTAAAGTCATATTTGTGAGAGAAGAGAGACAAAGGAAAAATAAGGGTAGTCAAGTTTAAGTTGAAAGGAGTGAAAAAACTAGAATATGCAGGTGATAAAATCCTAAGAACTTGCTAGATACAGATCAAAAAGTTGGCTCTACATTTTCTAGCCACCCACTGTTTTTCTGCTTTAACCAACAAAGTGTTTAACTTTAGAACACAGTAAAAATTAGTCTTCTATGATGTAATGGTTTATGTACAGACAGAAACTACGTTAAAAACAAAAAAACTATAAAATGTACATAGATTCAATGGCTAAAATTACATCATAGTGTCAGTTTTTCTCAGCCCATTATTCAGAACTCACCTTTCCACTGAATCGTCCGGTTGCCTGACAAAGAACTGATACAATTCAAATGGAGATGTCTTATCTCTGTTTAGCCAAACAGCGTTGCCAGCAGACTTTCCCAGCTTTGCTCCAGTTGTACTTGTAATTAGAGGAACGGTGATTCCAAATACATCTTCTCCAGTCAACCTACGCATAAAGAACAATTTCATTATGTGCCTCAAGCACAAGTGGTGGTAGGTTCTACTGTTCACCTTCCAGATTTCTTTCTGGTTACTTGCTCCAGGAAAACTTCCTTGACCTCCTAAATCTGAATTCTTGTCCCTCTTATGTATTGTTACAGTACTTACTCTATTCATTCTGAACCTCATGAGTGGTTCCAGGCAGGTTCTAGGCAGGCCAAGGGGAAGTGCTACATAACAATGGACTAGAGATTTTGAAAGGCTGAGTGGGAAGGAGAAAACTGGGTGAAGGGGTGTCAGGAAGAGACACTAAAAGGAAATCTTCTAAACGCCTTTTAAACATGTGCTTTGCTCTGTTGCACATGAGCTAGCCCCATCCTTCACCTCTCTCAAGAAAATGCTATTAGACCCGCATTACTTGTCAATTATTTGGAGTTGAAAAAACTTTTTGAGATACCAACCAAGGACTAACACTAGTTTCATGGAGGGTGCAGAGCTAAAGCAGAGGCTAGCTACTCAAGGAGGCCCAGTCACGTTCTGGTATAAACACACAAAAGCAGTTTCTCTAATTAGAGAGGACGACTTAGGCGAAGCAAAACAGACCGACCAAATCTTCACTAGTGGTCTGTTTCCCTTTTTTTTTTTTTTTTTTGAGACGGAGTCTCCCTCTGTTGCCCCAGGCTGGAGTGCAGTGGCGCGATCTCGGCTCACTGAAACCTTCGCCTCCCGGGTTCAAGAGATTCTCCTGCCTCAGCCTCCCGAATAGCTGGGATTACAGGCGTGCATCACCACGCCCAGCTAATTTTTAGAATACACCGTTTACTCTTAATACCCTTAATTCAGCCCTTTAATTCTTATTAGCCAGTGTTATTAACGCCATTATAGAGCCTTAATGGGGATAAAACCAACAAGAGCTGGAACGAAGGGCAGCAACTACAATCCTAAGAGTGAATCACAGGCTACTAGTGTGTAAATTATTTGGTCCCAGGATTTCCCCAAGGTTTAAAGGCACTTACTTGTTGATGAACTCATATCCGGACATGATGTTGCCTAGTTGATCAGATCCGCCCAGCTGGACCCTGCATCCATAACGCTGGAAGAGGTAATAGAAGTCATAGGCCTGGAGCACCTGGTAAAAGAACTCGGCCAAGCTCATGCCCTCGGGGCTCTTGAGCCGCAGCTGCACGCTCTGCCGGCTCAGCAGCGTCCCCATGCGGAAATGACCCCCCACTGCCGCCAGGAAGTCCACCAGGTGCTGCTTCTGGTACCAGGCTGAGTTGTCCAGCACAGTGAAGCTGCCCCAGGAGCGCCCATCAGTGAAAAGCTGCTGGTGATTAGCCGCCAGGGCCTCAAGCCCTAGGCGCAGAGCTCGCGCGTTGGCTAGCACGCGCTCTGTCTCCAGCGCCTCGCGTTCCTTGGTACGGCCGCTCGGGTCTCCCAGGCGCGCCGTGGCGCCTCCCACCAGCGCGATCACGTTGTGGCCCGCTCGCTGCAAATGAAACAGGCCCAGCAGCGCAAGTAGATGACCCACATGAAGCGAGTCTGCCGTGGGGTCGAAGCCACAGTAAATGGTTTGGGGAAAACTCGCCGTGCCACGGTCGAAGAGCTCTGGGAGCTCTATTTTCGTCCCCGTCTCCGGGAAGAAGTCCTTGAACAGACCTCGAGCCTTCTGCGCTGCCAGTAACCCCTGAGCGCCCGAGTGGGCCTTACGCAGCCCCAAGGGCAACAATACTGAGAGACTTAGGGTACCAGACCACCGGCCCCAGGAAAAGGACCGCAAGATGGGCGCCGCCATCTTGGTGGCGGCACGAAGGGAATGCTGGGATTGCAGAGGCTCCCACCACACCCACCTACTTACAGCTCCTAGGGAAGGTGCTTCAGTGTTTTTCTGCGCATGCCCGAGACGGTTACGTAGTTACGGAGCTTGCGCTCTCAGCAGTTGAGTCCCGACTCCAAGTGGCGATTCCGCCTCAGAGCCGTCGCCTTACGTTCCCTTAAACTTAATTTTTCCATCAGCAGTGTGGATCTGCTTATGATAGTTCCTACCTCATAAGGCTGTTGTGAGCCTTAAAAATTAAAGCATTTGGCACATAACGCTTCACAAATGCTAACTTGTATTTACATTTTCACCTAAAAAGATTGTGATGCGCAAGTTCTTTGAAGTCTTGGTTCCATGCAAAAAGCTGCTCACAGAGGTTGAGAAAGGTTAGGAATTGGTTTAACTTCGCGGAGAGATAGGGAGTTGCTGCTGAGACGCAAGCAATTTCATAGTACCGATTCCCTAATTGCACCTCAGTCCCCAGTACTCATCAACTCTTCCAGGAGGTGGCAGTCTTGTCCAAGGTATAGCAAGAAAAACTCAGTGCAATAAAGTACATACATCAAGTCCTGTGGTTTATTTATTTTAAATACAGTTAACTAGGTTGGGACACAGCTTAGCATGAGTGGATTCAAATTAGTAATCACATCGTGCAGCGTGACAGGTGCTCTGAATACTGACCAGGGATGAGGTTCTTATCGGCAGCTGGCTGGCAGGTGATCTAGCTTCAAAATCCCATGTTAGAGCCTGATTTCTAGGACCGCTTTCAAAATCATCTTAGGTAGAATTCCCTGGACTCTGAGTTGGGGGGGAGACTGGTTTGCAGGAGGGTAATTGGAGTGTGCTCTTAAGAACAACACCTATAATGGAGTGAGGGAGGCCGGGTTGGGCGGAGGGAGAAAGAAGTGGAACTGTGAACAATTTGTAATAGAGGCCTCAGGCAATCCAGTAAGGGCTCTGGAGCCGGGATTTCCTTTCAGAGTCATCCTGAATTGAGGCCAGGGGGCAGACCTTTAGACCCTCTTACTGACTGCTCATTAAATGGATGTTTCTGGGGAGGAAGCAAAACGCTGGGTTAAGGCTTTTGGAGAGTGAGATGTGCAGGAAGGGACTCCGCTGTGAGCAATAAGCAACCAACACTCCCAGCAGCTGGGGGATTGAGTGCCTTGGTCCTGTGACTGGGATCTGGGCCATGTTCCAAATCATTCCCTACAGGACTTTTCCATTTTTTAACGTTATAAAGTTATCTAACAAAATGAAAACTTATTTTAATAATTAGTTTCTTTGCATGTATAATTATCAGTGAATTAGTTTCTCATTGCCAAATAGTAACTTCAATAGGATTTTGAGATACTCATTCAATAGGCTATTAAACATACTCCCAACTGCTTAAGAAAATAGTGTGTTCTTTCATGTTATTATTCAAAATATCTTAAAATTTGCAATCATAACCTGTTGATCTTCAGTGTATTTTTTTTTTTTAAGTGTCACTCTGTTGTCCACACTGGAGTGCCGTGGCAGGATCATGGTTCACTGCAGCCTTGAACTCCTAGGCTCCAGCGATCTTCCTGCCTCAGCCTCCCAAGTAGCTGGAGCTACAGGTGTGGACTACCATGCCTGGCTAATTTTTATTTTTTGTTTTTGTAGAGACGGGGGTCTCACTGTCTTGCCCAGGGTGGTCCTAAACTCCTGGCCTCAAGCAAGCTTCCCACCTCTGCCTCCCAAAGTGTTGGGATTACAGGCACGAGCTACTTCGCAAGGCCAATCTGCAGTCGTATGGTCCACCACTTTGATCAGGGACAGATTTCAGTAGGTATGGCAGGAAATTCTCCTGAGCACATGTAAGGAAACTCACATCTGGGCCACTTGTCACTTGAAAGCCAAAAACCCAAGAGAAGAGCTGTAGTGAAAGTAAAGTTAGCTTTATTCAAGAGACCAGCAACCCCGAGGGATGCAGTGAGCTAGCGTTCAAAGACCACCTCTGGTTTTTAAGGGCAATTAAGAGAAAGGATGATAAAAAGATTTTTGTGAAACGTGTGCAGTCTCAGGTCGGCAGTAAATCATTGCTTTCTTGGTCAATATTTTGTGACTTTCTGCAGGTACCATCAGCCTATTCTTATTAGGTCGGTCAGCCCATTCACAGAGAGGCTGATCTAGGTATTTTTTTTATCTCTGTTCAAGATCCTGTTTTTCTGAGGCTGATTTTAGTGAATGATCTACAAAATCAAGCAAAGCAATAATTGTATTCAAATAAGCAAGCTTTCCTCTAACATGGAATCAGTACTGTCACACACACAGCAAACGGTGCTTTCTATTTGGTACCTTAATACATAGGGCACACATGTGTTTCTGGTGACACACAACTCTCTGGCTTTTACAGGCGTGTTAGTAATTTGAAAATCCTACTTGTTACAACGGTATGCCAGGGTTACTTGATGTCAGGGTTACTTGATGACCTGTGCTTAATGGAGAAGAATTTTGTGGATAATGAGAAATAGAAAATTTCTACCTGGGATTAAAATTTATTATAAAGTCTTTTAAAAATAGATTTGAGCTCTGCTTTGTCTCTTAAGTTTAGTTGCATCTCATGAAGAGGCAGCAAAGTCTGATATAGAAGGTGGTGTCGGGCCGGGTGCGGTGGCTCACGCCTGTAATCCCAGCACTTTGGGAGGCCAAGGTGGGTGGATCACTTGAGGTTGGTAGTTTGAGACCAGCCTGACCAACATGGAGGAACCCCATCTCTACTAAAAATACAAAATTAGCCAGGCATGGTGGCGCATGCCTGTAATCCCAGCTACTTGGGAGGCTGAGGCAGGAGCATCGCTTGCACCCACGAGGTGGAGGTTGCAGTGAGCCGAGATCATGCCATTGCACTCCAGCCTGGGCAACAAAAGCCAAAGCCAAACTCCGTCTCAAAAAAAAAAAAAAAAAAAAAGAAGGTGGTGTCACAGGAGGTGCTAGATGAGACTTGACAGTAGCTCAATGACAGTAACAAGCAACAAGTTTGGAAAATACAGTCAGATCAATTACTCTCTTTTTATAATTTGTGTTGGTATTATAGGGGAAATTGGGCTTTGTCCCAAAGACAGGAGCAATAGTAGAAGATGGGACTTCCAAACCTTTGGAATTATATCCGTGGCTAAAATTTTATGGGATTGCACCCATGGTTTGCATTTGGGTTACAAAAAAGTGACCAAGTTAATTCTTGCTGTTTTTATTGGCTTAAAAAGTGAGTGAACAAGGGTTAAAAAGTATTTTTAAAAATATGATTTATCTCAACTGTAATAACTTGAGGTTAACTGGCCTTGAATTAGAGGCACATGTGTTTTACAGTTACCTTTTCCTGCAACAAAATGCCACATAAATGTTCTCTTTGAAGGGATCCCTGTTTTAAATGGCTTGGTTTTCAAAATGTAAACAAATATAAATATAATAGAATTCAAAAGACACAGAGTAAACAGTAATGGTATTTTAACTGATCTCTACTTAACTTTGAAAATTTCTCTATCTCTAGCATAGTATTAAATATATATTCAGATTACAGCAGAGATCTGGTTAGGGCTGAAATATGAGCTGCCCGAACGTCACAGCAAAATGACAGCAGAAAGAAGTCTGAGGAATTCTGATCATTATAATCACTATAAAATATAATTCTTATTTGTGTTTTCTGTTTTTTTTTTTCCCTTGGAGAACATTATTGGTGACATCAGCTGCAAAGGGGAGTGGATAGGAACAAGAAATAGAAATTGTAAACCTATAATTGTAAACCTACGTAACCATGCCGGGTTACGGCCGGGCATGGTGGCTCATGCTTGTAATCCCAGCACTTTGGGAGGCTGAGGCGGGCAGATCACCTGAGGTCAGGAGTTTGAGACCAGCCTGACAAACATGGTGAAACTCCCGTCTCAACCAAAAATACAAAAATTAGCCAGACGTGGTGGCGGGCGTCTGTAATCCCAGCTACTCAGGAGGCTGAGGCAGGAGAATCACTTAAACCTGGGAGGCGGAGGTTGCAGTGAGCCGACATAGCACCACTGCACTCCAGCCTGGGCAACAGAGTGAGACAACATCTCAAAAAAAAAAAAAAAAAAAGAAAGAAAAGAAAAAGAAATTGTAGGTTATTGCAGAAAGGCCATTGCTTTTCTTCCAGTTGAAGTATTTCCATGACATTCCTTCCAGTTGAAGTATTTCCATGACATTCCTATCTCCTATTACTTGGGAAGAATCATTTCTAAAGATTGATTTCCTGTCTTTGTTGTCTTTGTATAATAATTTATAACTCAATCTGCCTCATAATTACATCTTCTCACACATGACTTTCATGTTGCTGTTTTTCTTGAAACCTACATCTAAAGTCCTAAAGATCCTCCCACTCTGCCCATCCTTACCTGCAAGGCAATTGCTCCCCTTTCATTCCAAACTAATTTCTTTCAGGAAGCTCCTCTGCATTAGGTAGGGCGAAGGAAGGATGCTTTTACTGTCCAGGTTCATCATGCCCCTAAAACGTATTAAAAATGTAAAATCAATAATGCTTACCCTTCCCACACAAAAAAATGGAAAGACCATTAAGTTCTATTAAAATTTATAGAAATTTATGTGAGCTAAGTGTCTTGAAACCTAGTCTGTGTCCCTTGATTGAAGTGGCTTTAATGCTTTTTGAGCTGATGGTCATATTAACATCCAAAAATTTTTTATAAGAGATTAGCTTATTTTAAGATGCTGATTGTAGGAGGATAATTAGACAAAGAAACATGTTACTAGATATGCATTTCCTTTCTATATTAGAGTTTAGAGAAGGATACCCCGAGTTTCTTTCTTTCTTTCTTTTAGGCTGCTGTTGTAGCCAGTGGAATAACCTGGAGGTCTCAGCATTGCCTTAACTTTATGCACCTGGTCCCATACCATATGGCTGGATAATGTTTTGAGATATTTATGGGTTTAAAAATCTTTCATTTTCCAGGCCGGGTGCGGTGGCTCAAGCCTGTAATCCCAGCACTTTGGGAGGCTGAGGTGGGCAGATCACGAGGTCAGGAGTTCGAGACCAGCCTGGCCAACATAGTGAAAACCCGTCTCTTCCAAAAATACAAAAATTAGCCAGGTGTGGTGGCACACGCCTGTAGTCCCATCTACTCAGGAGGCTGAGGCGGGAGAGTCGCTTGAACCCGGGAGGCGGAGGTTGCAGTGAGCTGAGACCACGCCATTGCACTCCAGCCTGGGTGACAGAGTGAGACTCCGTCTCAAAAAAACAAAGAAACAAAAAATCTTTCATTTTCCTCTCTTCATTTTAACTGTCCATTTGTAGCAAGTTCTGTGTGTCAGTGCCTTGGGGAAGGTACAAGTTGGGGAGGAATACAGAGTCATCCTGGAACTCTTTGTATCTTTTGTTTCCAAAAGTCAAAAGCCTAAGATAGGATGAAGTTTAAGGAAATAAGCTTAGAGAAGAGAAAGAGGTAGGATTCTCCAGCTTAAAGAGAGTGCCCCTGCCCCAAACCTGGGCAAGGGAGCCCTGGCTATGGCCCTGGTTTTCCAGAGGAGCTGTGCATTTCTCCCTGGCCTCAAAGGGACGACCTCCTGCTACACTTCAGGCTTGGGGCTCCTGGCTTCGCCTAAGGTTCCTCTGCTTCATTTGAGGCAGGAGAGCCCCTGAATGCCAGCTGGAGGTCTCAGAGAACCACTGAAGGCTTGGCCAACAAGGATGGCTAGAATGACCAGAACCAATTAGAAATTAGAGATATTATTTCCTGGGGCACGTTGATCAAATTTTGGTAAAACCCTAGAAGCGGGAAGGAGGCTAATAATGATGGAGAAACAATTTCCTACCATTCTAGTGGGTTAAGGACATAGATGTTTGCTTATTCATTTAACAGATATTCATTAGAATTATTTGATCAGTCAGGCGCTGTTCTAATGGCTTAGGACATACTCATGGATGAAAGAAAGATTCCTTCCTCATGGAGATAATATTATTCTATGAAGTTATTTTTCTCTGAGCAGTTTGATTCTTCACTTCCTCTTTCTTCATTTCCTCTTTCTGATTGGGCTCCTTTTCCACGCCCAATTTTCGGAGCAGAGAGAGAGTGACTCCTAGGTAGCTGTTGAAGAACATGCAGATTAGGAAGGGACTGTGGGAGAGAAACATTTGTTGAGAATATGACCAAGGGAAAGACATCCCTTGTAGGAGGGTGGTGATTGAGGTGTAGAGTAGAATTCAAACAGCTTTTCCCCTTTCAATATGTAATTGTGTCTCCCTTCACTCCTGCTGCAGTGAAATTTTCTCCTCGCAGAATCCTTTCCCCAACATCCACCCCTTCTGCTCCGAGCTTGGTGATAGCCGCCGCAGTCCCCTACCAGCATGTTCTTTCCCAGGCCATGTTGTCAGGACTGTAATTCAGCCATGAGTGGCAAGCAACGAATCCGCCTGGCTGTTTGCTAATGTGATGAGAAAAGCAGGCTTCCCTCTTAGAAAGAGGATCTTGGAGACACTATTGTGATTGCATCTGAAAAGCTTAGATCAAATGGATAATGTCTTCAGTGAAGATCATTTTGGAATTTTCCAATTTATCAAGTTACATTAGTAATTTTCTGGTCTCTCTGACAGAGTACAAGTGAATCAATCAACTCATCATTGTCCCTCCATCAAGGCCAAGTGAATTTATATCTCCATTGGAGAAGAAACAAAACAATAAGCAATCATTCTATGTTTTGTAGAGCAATTCTATTTTGATTAAAACTATTTTTGTCTTTTTTTCTCAGTGTCTTCAATACGGACTTTATGTTTTTCTGTTATAAGCACTGACTGGTTAGTTACCAAAATGAGAAACAAGTCTGGAAACATCTCACTCATTAATGTTCTGTAACATCATAAGGGGAACAAATACCTTGTATTTACATAATGTTTGCAGAAAAGTCAAATATTGCTTCCTTCATCCTCACAACCATAACAAAATGTGCTTCTGAGTGGTGGTCCAAAGACCACGGGACTAGGAGTCACAGACATGAGTAGCTATCTCAGCTTAACCTTGACTACCTGTTCCTCCTTAGATAAGTCATTTAACACACTAGCCTTGGTGTCCTCATTTTAGAAGTAAATGGGCTGGGCTTGGCGCGGTGGCTCACGCCTGTAATCCCAGCATTTTGGGAGGCTGAAGCGGGCAAATCACGAGGTCTGGAGATCGAGACCATCCTGGCTAACACGGTGAAACCCTGTCTCTACTAACAATACAAAAAATTAGCCAGGCATGGTGGCCGGCACCTGTAGTCCCAGCTACTTGGGAGGCTGAGGCAGGAGAATCACTTGAACCTGGGAGGCAGAGATTGCAGCAAGCTGAGATCTCGCCACTGCACTCCAGCCTGAGCGACAGAGCAAGACTCCATTTCAGAAAAAAAAGAAAAGAAAAGAAAAAAAAAAGTAAATGGGCTGGATTAGATGAATTCTAAAATCTCATTCACCTCTACAATTCTGAAATGCCTGTTTGTTATCACAGTAGTCAAAAGTCCCATTTATTGTTTCTTAGCTTTAACTTCATTATTTAAGCCACCACACCAGGGAGGAGGTTAAAAATGTATTCATCGGCCAGGCACAGTGGCCCATGCCTGCAATCCCAGCACTTTGGGAGGCCAAGATGGGCGGATCACTTGAGGTCAGGAGTTTGAGACCAGCCTGGCCAACATGGTGAAACCCTATCTCTACTAAAATACAAAAAATAATTAGCCGGGCATGGTGATGGGCGCCTGTAATCTCAGCTACTTGAGAGGCTGAGGCAGGAGAATTGCTCGAACCTGGGAGGTGGACATTGCAGTGAGCAGAGATCATGCCTCTGCACTCCAGCCTGGGTGACAAAGTGAGACTCCCTCTCAAAGAAAAAAAAAAAGGCTGGGCGCAGTGGCTCATGCCTGTAATCCCAGCACTTTGGGAGGCCGAGGCAGGCAGATCACTTGAGGTTGGGAGTTCGAGACCGCCTGACCAACATGGTGAAACCCCATCTCTACTAAAAAATACAAAAAATTAGCTGGGCATGGTGGCACACACCTGTAGTCCCAGCTACTTGGGAGGCTGAAGCAGGAGAATTGCTTGAACCCAGGAGGCGGAGGTTGCAGTGAGCCGACATCACGCCACTGCACTCCAGCCTGGTGACGGAACAAGACTCTACTACAAAATAAATAAATAAATACATCTATTTTCTCCTCTACTGAGGTTTGCTTAAGCAGTAGAAGCCAGTTTAAGTCCATGCTTACATGGCTGTTATCAGAGGGAAACTGTATTATGACAAGTTTTGAAAAATTAAGATTGAAGATTTAGAAAGTGATAGTTGACCAATGAAACATATATCATATTTGCAGAAAGATCCAGTGAAAATCCAAGCAGCTTTGCTCAGATCCAAACAGTTTCAATTACCATTGATCTCATTCAAAGCTGCCCGTGGGTGGGAGACCGACCTGGAAGGGTGTCACTAACAGAGATAGCAAATGAAAACAACTCCTCTCTATTCTCATAGCTATTTTTTTCTAAAACCAAAGGAAATCTTAGACACCCATGCCCCTCTTCCCATTATATGTCTCACGTAACTCTTCTCCAAGCACAGTTTAAGGAGGTTCAGGGGAGTGGCAATCAGGGACACGATGGTGTCAGATGGTGACCAAATATCTAGCACATAGCACCAACTGAGACACCTTTCCAATGGACTTGTAACATTATGTCACACTATATATTTGAGAAAGCTTCCAGTAAGTAGGTGAACGTAGCCCTGGTTTATATGCCTCTTGTCTCAGCCTAATTATTTATATGACCCCTTTTATTCTCGAAAATGTCCTGTTTTGGGAATAAATTTTACAGGCATTCTATCTAACATTTCTACTCTGGAAAACAAGTTAATTTTAAAAATGGGTATTTTTGAAACAGGGTCTTGCAATGTCCAGGTTGGAGGGCTGTGGCATGATCACGGCTCACTGCAGCCTTGACCTCCCAGGCTCAAGTGCTCCTCCCACTTCGGCCTACTGAGTAGCTGAGAGCACAGGCATGTGCCATCATGCCTGGCTAATTTTTTTTTAATTTATTTTTTGTAGAGACAGGGCCTCACTACGTTACCCAGGCTGTTCTCAAACTCCTGACCTTAAATAATCTTCCCTCCTTGGCCTCCCAAAGTGCTGGGATTACAGGCACTGTGAGTGAGCCACTGTGCCTGGCCTAAAAAAAAATTTCGAGTTAAAGATTTTTAATGCTTTGTGTAAGATTCTTTTTTACGAATTTTACTTTATTTTAGATTCAAGGAGTACATGTGCATGTTTGTTACATGGGCATATTGTGTAATCGTGGGGATTGGGCTTCTAGTGTGCCTGTTACCCAAATAGTGAGCACTGTACCTGATAGGTAATTTTTCAACCATTGCCCGCTCCCATCCTTCCCGCTTTTGGCATCCCCAGTGTCCATTATTTCCCTCTTTATGTCCATGTGTACTCCTTATTTAGCTCCCATTTATAAGTGGAAACATGCAGTAATTTTATGTTTCTGAGTTAGTTTACTTAGGATAATGTTCCCCAGCTCCATCCATGTTGCTGCAAAGGACATGATTTCATTATTTCTTATGGCTGCATATTATTCCATGGTGCATATACACCACGTTTTAAAAATCCAGTCAAGCATTGATGGACACTTAGGTTGGTTCCATGACTTGGCTATTGTGAATAGTGCTGTAATGAACATACGAGTGCTGAGTCTTTCTTATGGAATGATTTCTTTTCCTTTGGGTAGATACTCAGTAAGGGGATTGCTAGGTCAAATGGTAGTTCTTTTTTTAGTTCTTTGAGAAATCTCCATGCTGTTTTTATAGAGATTGAACTAATTTACATTCCCTCTAACAGCGTATAAGCATTCCCTTTTCTTTTCTTTTTTTGAGATGGAGTTTCACTCTTGTTGCCCAGGCTGGAGTGCAATGGCACGATCTCAGCTCACTGCCACCTCTGCCTTCTGGGTTCAAGTGGTTCTCCTGCCTCAGCCTCCCAAGTAGCTGGGATTACAGGCATGCGCCATCACGCCTGGCTAATTTTGTATTTTTAGTAGAGACAGGGTTTCACTGCGTTGGTCAGGCTGGTCTCAAACTCCTGACCTCAAGTGATCCACTTGCCTTAACCTCCCAAAGTGTTGGGATTACAGGTGTGAGCCACCATGCCCAGCCAAGCGTTTCCTTTTCTTCACATGCACGCTAACATCTGTTGTTGTTTTTTTAAAATCTGTTGTTTTTGTTGTTGTTGTTGTTGTTTTAATAACAGCCGTTTTGACTAGTGTAAGATGATATCTCACTGTGGTTTTAATTTGGCTGCCTGCATTTGTCTGATGATTAGTGATGTTGAACATTTTTTTCATGTGTTTGTTGGCTGCCTGTATTTCTTCTTTTGAGAAATGTCTGTGTCCTTTGCCCAGTTTTTAATGTTTATTTTTTATTTTTAGTTTAGTTTTTTTTCTTGTTGAATTGTTCCTTGTAGATAGATTCTGGATATTAGTCAGCAGCATAATTTGTAAATATTTTCTCCCATTCTACACATTGTCTATTTACTCTGTTGATTATTTCTTTTGCTGTGTGAAGCCTTTTAGTTTAACGAAGTCCCATTTGTCTATTTTTGTTTTTGTTGCATTTGCTGTTGGGGTTTTCATCATAAATTTTTTGCCTAGGCCAATGTCCAGAAGATTTTTTCCTAGGTAAATGAATAAGCAAATCACACATACACACAAATCCCAATGGCCAATATAATACAGAAAATATTCAGGCTCATAAGTATTCAAAGAATTGTGGTTTAAAGGCACATTTTCCTCATGTAAAATGTTTTGGTGTTTGAAGTGACACCAAAGTTTGGTAACGACAACTAATAACAGCAACAAACACTAGTGAATTCTATGTGTGCTGAGCATTGCATTAAATGCTTTACATGCATTATTTTACTGAATTCTTACAAAAATTCAGAAAGCAATTATTTTTATCTAGCTCGCAGATGAAGAGACTTACTAACAGTTGAATCCAGATATTTCTGACAGCAAAGGACATCATCTTGGCCACTCTGCACAAGATCTTTATGTAGTTTTTCATTCAAGAGGTATTTATTATGTTTTGGACCTATATTAGGCTCTGTGAATTTCACTGATAAGAAGACATATGACTCTTGTCCTTGTAGAGCTTATAGCTTAGCAAGAGCTTACAGATGGTACTGGTATTGCTGCTCAGGTTTGCTGTGAGATGAGCACATCAGGCTGTCTTAGTCTGAGACTATTCATGCTAGTTAGATTGGATTGACATTTATTCCTAACTCCTTCTATGTGCTTTTCTGTGCTGCAGGTCCTAGAAAGCTGAAAGCTCCATTTCCTAGATCCCCTTGCAGGTAGGGTTCTAAACATGAATGGGTTCCTTGAATTAGATATAGTCTTGAGAAACTGGTGAGGCGGAGGTCATCCTTCTGACATTGTTTCTCCTGGGAAGCCAGTCATGGGAATGTATCAGGAAGTGAAAGAGGTAACTCAGTGTTCTTGCATCTAGTGTCCAGCTTCATGGGTTTTGAGAGGCAGTTATGGAAGTAGGAGAAGCAGCTACCACTTCCTATCCCAGCTTTATGATCTCCTAGTCACTGGGACACGGTAGGTCCAGTGGCAGCCCCTTGACTCCTGCTCCTTTGGTCCTTCCCATAATCATGATTCCTTCTTGATTGCTCCTTAAATACCTGGGGTTGTTTCTTCCTGTGCTGAATCTTGACTGATCTACCAATTCTCATTTGATTCATTTCACTCTCCTGGTTCTGATTCCATGTTCCCCAAATAGCCATCTGATTATGATTTGAAAGGCAATATCGTGTAACAGATAAGTATATAAGCTTTGGAATCAGATTTGGGATCAAATCCTCTACAATGATCATGGGCAAGTCAACTATGAATAGTGATTCTAATGCACTTTACAGGGTTGTCATGGAGATTAAATGCCACCTTATGTAATAAGTACCTGGTATACAATGAAATTGATAAATCACAGTTGTGTTATTCCTATTGTTATTACTAATGTGTGTCTGAATTTAACACGCTCTTTGGAGTTAAAGCAGAGGGCAGATCCCTATGACTTAATCAAAGACATCACCGCTACTATGTATTCATAAGATAATTTATTGTAATTAAAAATCATCTAAATTTTAGAACACCTTTTTCACAACACATATAATGACATTTACATGTATGACAAACACATGAACTAAGGGTATAACCCATGGTTTTATCTTCCATTCCAGAAAGCATGTGCCTTAGTCCCTTTCTGTTGGTTATAACAGAACACTTGAAACTCAGTAATTTATAAAGAAAAGAAGTTTATTTCTTACACTTGCAGAGACTGAGATGTGTAAGGGCAAGAGGCCACATATAGTGAAGGTCTTCTTGTTGGTGGGGACTCTCTACAGAGTCCCGAGGCAGCACAGGGCATTGCGTGGCCAGGGGACTGAGTATGCTAACGTGCTAGCTCAGATCTTTCTTCCTCTGCTTATAAAGCCACCAGTTCCCTTCCCAGGATAACCCATTAATCTATGACTAATCCATTCATGAAGGCTGAGCCCTCATGATCCAATCACCTGTTAAAGGCCACACCTCTCAATACTGCAACATTGGGGTTTAAATTGCAACATGAGTTTTGGAGGTGATGTTCAGGCCATAGCAGCATGTTAGAATCCACATGAGTAAGAATGAAATTGTTATTGCAATACATTCAGGTATGTATATGTATTTATGTATTTTTTGTTATTTATGCTGTTATTTGTTAAAGCAAATGATTCACACATTTTATATATGACCATTTTACAGGTGCCTCGACCAATGAGAACATTTTCTCAACCTTCCTGATTGCTGCTGTCTGTTATTTATGTTATTGCAACTGTTGTTCACTGATTGGATTCCCTTTACAGATGCTGCAGACTGGAAAGCTCAGATGATGAGCTAACCTTATTTTATTCTCTTCTCGCTGTGATCAAAGTCCTGAAAAGCCTGTTATTGAATGTCTAAAAACAGTTGTTTCATGTATCTTATTTTTTCAGTTGTTTATAGTGGAAAGACAAGTCTAGTAAACCAGTTACTCCATCCTGGTGGAAGTAAATGTGTCTCCATAAGTATTTTTGGTTGAATGAATGATAAAATGCCAAAGAACCCTTAGAACTTTATCCCTGTTTTCTGCCAAACTTCATTTGTGGTCTTTTAGAGATTAAAGATACTTTTCCTTTAGGGCTAAAATTTCAATTATAGCTCCTGTCCCTTTGATCTTTTCTCTGCAGTGCCTAAATCCCAAATCGCCACCAGGGTGGTATTCAGCTGCTTAGTGTAGAAAAAAAGCTACTGTTACATGGATTTTTTTAGGACATAAATATGTATAGTTTACTAAATTACAATAAAACCAGAGAATTTTATCTGGCTTAGAGTCTGTCCTGAGCTTCCTAAAATGTCTAGTGTCTTATTCTCATACAGTCCTCTTCCTTCATTCCACTAATCCTGGACACCAAAGAAACAAATGTCTTCCCATCTGTTTTCTCTAATTCTCAGCCTGGAGCACTGGTCCAGTGACCTCCAAACCTTTTTTCATCATGTACCCTTATCAATAAAGAAAGTTTGAAAAGCCAATATTTCAATGTGCACATGTATTAAACATATCCTACTGAAAGAATATGTATTATGTACATAATAAAACATCCGCAAAGTGAACCGAAAATATAAAATTAAAAATTCTAATTTTTCCATCTTGTATCCCAGTGGATAAATTTGCACCCTCTAAGGGATGCTCACACCCCATTTTAAGATGAATGCCTTGCAATGCAGAACAAAGTGCAAATGAGCCAACCCCCTGCAGTGCTAAATCTCCCTTGACTCCCCTCTTGGTAATATTTTAAAACTAGACTTTAATGGTTTTTTTAGTTTCTTAATGTCCACACATAATCCTTCTTACTTCAGATCCCAGCTAAATTAATCCTTGATTTTTCTTGTTCTCTTTGGATTTCCATCATATTTCTTTCCTTTTGCTCTCCCTTATTTTTGGTCTTGTTTTCTCCCGGGCAATCTATTTCCCATGATAGTTTAACATGTAAGAACAGATGCATTCATGCTGACTTTACAAGATAGTGTTCTTGGCAATATTGAAATGATACACAAAAAAACAAGGAGGGAGTGATTTCTTTCAGAGTCCACTTGGATTCTGCCCAAGATGGAAAGGACCTGGAAGCTATTCAAATTAAGTTGCTAATTGGGTGGAAAACTGGAAAGTAAATTGGGACTTTCCACATGCAAAAATACGTAAAAGAGATGTGAATAGAAATAAAACCTGTACTACTTTTTGTTATAAAAATGACTCTTTAATACATAGTAAGAGCTGTGATTTTAGCCATTTGACCATCATATCCTGGGATTAATATCAAAAGCCTATGAGACAAATATGAGGCATTTAAAGACAGGTCCAGTTTTCTTTCAGAAGACAACCACTGTTACCAGCTTCTTTTGCATCTTTTGAAATATATCATACATAAGACTAATAATAACATCCCACATAGACACTTCTGCATCTTTCTCTTTTCCATTTAACATATCTTGGCAAAGTTTCCAACCAGTACAGGAAGAACACCTGCATTCTTTTTAATAATCTCATAAAAAGCTGTAACTTTATTTATTTAACCAATACTATTGATAATCAATAGCACTAGTCTTTAGCTGTTACAAACAATGCTGTTTGAATACTCCTGCGTACGCCAGTGTGCATAGGTACTAATGCACCTGTAGTATTAATTCCTAAAAATTCCACTGCTGATCAAAGCATACGTGATTTTTTACTTTTAATAGGTAATAGCAATTATTGCCAGCAATAAATGAGACTGAACAATGTGTCCTTTACAATGCCAGGCATAATGCTTTATTGGTAGAGAGAGCTCACATATTCATATATTGACCCAATTAACTGTTGTAACAGTCAAATATAGGAAGAAAGGTGAAAGATATGGTTAGTATGTAATCTTTAACACAAAACATGACGATTATTCTCAATAATAAATTCAAAAGCAACTCATGTTAGATAAATGAGTTTTTGGGTTTATCACTTCCTTGTCCTAAGTTGGGCACAGAGAGATAACCCAGAGGTAAGCCCTGCTTCTAAACTCCACCCTAAGCCTATAAACTCCGCATCATACATCTGCAGTGGCTCTGACTTCAAAAAACGTTTGCTTTAAGAAACAAGGGTGGGTGGGCATGGTGGCTCATATCTGTAATCTCAACCCTTTGGGAGGCCAAGGCGGGAGGATCATTTGAGGTCCAGAGTTCAAGACCAGCCTGGCCAATATGGTGAAACCCCGTCTCTACTAAAAATACAAAAAATTAGCTGGGTGTGGTGGTACGGCCTGTGATCCCAGCTACTCAGGACGCTGAGGCAGGAGAATTGCCTGAACCTAGGAGGCTGAGGTTGCAGTGAGCCAAGATCACACCACTGCACTCCAGCCTGGGTGACAGAGTGAGGCTCCATCTGAAAAAAAAAAAAAAAAAAAAAAAAAAAAAAAGCCTAAAGAAAGAAGGGTAATTTTTTTGTTTTTTACTTTTTTTCATTTTGGGAGGTCGAGGCGGGCTGATCACTTGAGCCAAGGAGTTTGAGACCAGCCTAGAGAACATGGCAAGACTCCATTTCTATTAGGGGGGCGTGCTGGCATTGGTGGCTTATGCCTGTGTTCTCAGCTACTCTTGAGTCTGGGGCGGGAGGACTGCTTGAGCCCAGGAGGTTGAGGCTGCAGTGAACTATGGTTGTGTCACTGCACTCAAGCCTGGGTGATAGAGCAAGACCCTGTTAGAAAAAGGAAGGAAGGAATGAAGAAGGAAGGAAGGAAGGAGAGAGGAAGGGACGGAAGGAGGGAGGGAGGGAGGGGAAAGGGAAAGAGAAAGGAAAGAAACAGGAAGGAAAGGAAAGAAAGGAAGAAAGAAAGAGAGGGAGATAAAGGAATCAAGAGTAGTAATGTTATATTTTATAAACCAAAAAGCAAGAATAAATTATTTTCACAGAACTGTTTGTTCGGATGAGGAACAAAACTTGCTTTTTCAGCCTTGGAAGCCTGAGGCACGAGAATCGCTTGAACCCAGCAGGTAAAGTTTGCAGAAAACCAAACCAAACCAAACAAAACAAAACACCATCAACAACAAAAAAAACTTGCTTTGTTCTTCCAGGTGTGCTTCTTTGGATAAAAAGATACTATTGTTAATGCCTCAATTGAAGGTAGTCTACTGAGTAGAGGATATTGTTCAGCATTATCTCTGGTGGAAAGCATTTAGGGTATAAATGAAATCCTATTGGCAGGAAAAGATGATATCAAGAAGCCTAGAGTTTGAATTGAAAACATATAAAGGCTAAGGAATGGACAGTGGATGCAACTGTTGGTCAAGACCACTGGGGCCTGGAATTGGGATTTGCATAAATATACCCAAAAGCCAGCACACCAGTGGGGGAACCATTTGGGGAAAGGCACAGATCATTATTAATATCATCTCTCTTTATGGTTATATCAGTTCTGTTAGAACTTTGAAGTCTCTGCAGCGGGTCAACTCTTTGCCCTGTAACATGACACAGGGCCTTGCTTTGCTTTGAGAGCTAAACACGCTGCCTCGATGGTATTCATCCACATATCAAATGCAACTTAAAGCAAGAACAGAGGACAGCAATGCCCTGTCCTGAGATAATGAGCCAGTTCTGTGTTCCTGCTCTGTGGATACCCTTTTCGTTTAAAGATTCTGTGATGCTAATCCCAATCCAAACAGGTCTACACTCAGTTCTACTCTTGTTTTTCATAGTTGGTATAAGCCTTGAATCCAGCCTGGATCTTGTACTGCCTGATAATGCTTCCCCTCAGTTGAGGTCGTTGCATGCTGACCTCTTAGCCAAGATCTTGTTGCTAGGGGCTTTAATTCTTCACTTTGACTTTCTTACCCAGGGTTTGAATTTTGTGGAGATTCTCAGGTGACTGTTAGCTCAACACTTGCATTTTGATCTCTGCGCTGCTGGTGAAAGTCCTGCTAACCACATGTCTCCTTTCTCTGAGAGCTGGTCCATGCCAACCCTTGAAGCCCTTGTCCTGCTCTGCAGCTTGACTGGCCTGAGAGGGTTCGGATGAGAGTCCCTCTGAATCGGGGGAGCCGTATAGTGCGGGTAAGAAATGGGCTTCGGAGTAAAATAGAGGTGATCTTGAATCTCAGCTCCATTTTTCTCTGGCTGTGACTTTCAGCAAGTTATTTAGCCATTTTGAGTTTCAGCTTCATCATCTAAAATATGATGACAATAATGTCTACTTTATGAGGCTGTCAACAAGAAACATATCATGTGTAACATTTTTGGCAAAGGCGGACACACCTTCTGTCCTTTATTATTTATTGTAGCTCTGTCCTGAAACCACTTTTAACCTGAGCTGCTTTTCTTCTCTAATCAGTGAGGACTGTAGTGGTCTTGATGACTTGTATGTCCTCAAAGAGATGAAGGGGAATCATTCCTTTTTCTTCTCTTCCCATATGAGAGGTGTGTGGACTCTTCCTCTTCATGATGCTGAGTAAAAAGGTGGACACGTTTTTAAGCTCCTGGTTAGGGAATGGCCCAGTCAATCCTCTCAGTAGACAAGAGGGAAGGACTCCTATGGGATGTTCTGGTCTCAGCTCTCCTCCTAACGACGACCTTTAACTTAGGGCCCTGCTGGCTGTGAAAATGCAGACTTTCGGCAGACAGCCCAGCAAAAAGCTCACACACCCATATTTCTTATCATTCGCTTTGGATTTTATAGCAGTGTAAGAGGAAGCAGATTAGAAACTGCTCTTTCATAACGAATATACCTACATTTAAAAGGCAATAAATGTTAGTTAAAGACCAAGAAAACTAGATACAAGGAAATGAGGATATTTTGTGGAAACGGCCATAAGGAAAAGTAGTGAGTGCATTTGCAAGCAGTGTCAAGCAATCACAAAAGGAATTTTCTTGTTCTGCACCCAAGAGAGATTCAAAACTGTTTGTTATTATTCTTTTGCAAAAAGCTTTTAGGTCTGAAGACCATTATTAAGTTTGCCTTCTGCCACTTCTTCTTACTAAGCCTAATAATTCTAGCTTTTTTTTTTTTTTGAGATGGAGTTTTGTTCTTGTCACTCAGGCTGCAGTGCAGTGCCACAATCTTGGCTCACTGTAACCTCTGCCTCCTGGGCTCAAGTGATTCTCCTGCCTCAGCCTCCTGAATAGCTGGGACTACAGGCATGCGCCACCATGCCTAGCTAAGTTTCGTATTTTTATTTTTTTATTTTTTTTAATTTTTGAGACTGAGTAGTCTCGCTCTGTCACCCAGGCTGGAGTGCAGTGGCACGATCTTGGCTCACTGCAAGCTCCGCCTCCCAGGTTCACACCATTCTCCTGCCTCAGCCTCCCGAGTAGCTGTGACTGCAGGCACCTGCCACCACGCCCGGCTAATTTTTTATATTTTTCATAGAGACGGAGTTTCACCGTGTTAGCCAGGATGGCCTCGATCTTCTGACCTCATGATCCGCCCGCCTTGGCCTCCCAAAGTGCTGGGATTACAGGCGTGAGCCACCGCACCCAGCCTAAGTTTTGTATTTTTAGTAGAGATGGGGTTTCATCATGTTGGCCAGGCTGGTCTTGAACTCCTGACCTCAGGTAATCTGCCTGCCTTGGCCTCCCAAAGTGCTGAGATTACAGGCATGAGCCACTGCACCTGGCCGATCCTAGTTTTTAAAAAGTTTTTAGATGGGCCGGGCATGGTGGCTCACACCTGTAATCCCAGCACTTTGGGAGGCCGAGGTGGGTAGATCACGAGGTCAGGAGATTGAGACCATCTTGGCTAACACGGGGAAACCCCGTCTCTACTAAAATACAAAAAAACTAGCTGGGCGTGGTGGTGGACACCTGTAGTCCCAGCTACTTGGGAGGCTGAGGCAGGGGAATCGCTTGAACCCAGGAGGTGGAGGTTGCAGTGAGCCAAGATCACGCCACTGCACTCCTGCCTGGTGACAGAGCGAGACTCTGTCTAAAAAAAATAAATAAATAAAAGTTTTTAGATGGGTTTTCCCAACTGTTTGATTCTATTTTGAGTTCTCTTCAAAAATACCCACATTTTTAAGGAGAATAACCTAGAAGTAATCACAGTTTTCTTGTGGGGTTTAAACCATTGCTGAAGATAGTCACAATTCTCTTGTCTGATGCTTTATCACCTGGAAGACTAGAAACCAGTGTTTCTGAAATACTGAAAACAATATTCAACCTAATCTTTGATCTAGGAATACCCCTATCCAAAAGAAAGCAGTTTAGCAGCTTTGAGAGATGTTGTTGGGCTATCACTAGCACTCGTGTACGTGCCCATGGGAATTTAGAGTTTAGGGAAAGGGAACTGTGAATCAGTGGCAAAACTAAAAGACTGGTCATAAACAATGATAGTTAATTCCCTTTCTTTTATAAATCTAAGGAGGGAATGAAGAGAAGAAACAGAGGAACATGTACAGTAACAAAATCACAGGATAATTTAGAGCTGGAAGAAATGTGCTGATCTTCTGGCCAAAATGTTTCATTTAATAGGTGATGACCTGAGACCATGATGCTAGAAACTGGCAGGTATAATGTATTTATGACATAGGTATAATTTTAGTACCAATTTACAGATGATGAAGTCGAGGCAACTCAGATGTTACATGGGAGGGCTGGGATCTGAACCTAGATTTGGTTGGCTTCAAAGTCTAAGTTTTTAGCTTTTGCACTGTCTCATATACGTGTATCTATGAGGTCTTTTCTTGCATTGATTTAGCTGTGTTTGTTTATAATGAGTGACTGCATTTACCCCATTGCTTTGCCCATATTCCCTAAAGGATTTAGGTGGTTTTAGTGCAAGAGACATACACATATGTTTAAGAGACTTGGTTTAATGCTTGTGCTCTTCCCCTGTGTAGAATTTTACAATGTGCCATGGCACCCTGGCACAGGAGAAAGGTCCTGGGAGTCAGAGAAAGGCAGAGAAAGGCCAACCTGAGAGTCCTTATCGGAAAAAAAAAAAATGTGGGTAAGACATGGGGAACAAGGGCCAAAGGATACTTCTAGTAAATTAAGACATTAAAAATAACACTACCCCTGCTTTATGATGGGCAAAAGTACTAGTCACACTTTAAAGTGTGGAAACAATGAGAAATCATATTGGTAAAGGAGGTTAAGTTGAATGGAGCAGCCGACTCAAGGGATGCTACCAGGAAAGAGTAAAGGACTCATTGTTTTCCCAAGGCCTGGCTTGAGGTATTAAACATTCCATACATCTTTAAGTGATAACTAGGCAGGAAGAGAAGGAGGAAAGTAGAAGGCCGTGCACAGTATAGATTGCAGAGGAAATATTTATTTCAAAATACAAGGATTGTGTCTTCATTGATTCGCCTATTCAATGATTAACATTTATGGAGTGCCTATTCTGTGCCCAGCCTTGCTTGAGAAGCTGAGTGTCCACAGATGACCAAGACACCAATACTAACTTCAATCCACTTATTGCTCAGCAGGGGAAACAGACAGTGAACGGTTAAGTAGCTGGACCTTAGAACTTTAAAACAATTTGAACAACCAACTCTGCTTGGGGTATCCGAGACATCACAAAAATTTCTTTTGATTTACATCTTGAGGGATGAAAGGAAGTTTGCCAGGTGAAGAAATGGGGGAAAATATATTTCAGGTGAACAGCTCTGCATGAGCAAAGACATAGAATTATGAAAGGACTTGCATAAAAGTTCTGGAGAAATGTGACAAGTTCATGTGGCTCTAGTTAGCGGACTGAGGGTGGTGGCTAATTTTTGTATTTTTTGTAGAGACGGTGTTTCACCATGTTGGCCAGGCTAGTCTTGAACTCCTGGCCTCCAGGTGATCCACCTGCCTCGGCCTCCTAAAGTGCTAGGATTACAGGTGTTAGCCACCATGCCTGGCCCCTTACTGCCATTTTTAGAGAGGGAAAATTTCGCCAGATAAATTCCCGAGTCAATGGAGTTTCTAGAAATTCTGGGTGGGTAGGTTTCCAGAGTTCACGTCTGAATGAACATTGTTATTCATAAAGATTGAAGGAAGGAGACAAAACGATAGTGAGGGTTTACATTTCGAAACCCAGCAGCCTTCAGATAATTTCTGTACTCTTTTCCACTCTCAGCCAAAATAGAGGCTTTCCACCTCTCTCAAAATTCCCCGTTTGTTGCATAAATTAAGAGTCCCCCTCAGAGCTCATCTTGTTAAGCAGAACTGACCAAAGGGTGGTATCTTCTATTTAACACAGCTGGGAAGGTCCCACCTGATTTTCAAACAAGACTGAAAGATAAATGCTGGTATCACACTCCAGTTGTCCTTTCCCTTTGACTTTTTAATTCCTTGCCTCTAAATATCAGCCCTTAACCAGCAGCCTGGTCATAACAAACTGAGGTTGTATCATTTGCATTGGTAATATTTCTTTAAAAACTTAACTTTAGGCTTGTATATTTTATTTTGTTTTAATTCCATTTAGGAAAGAATGCCTCAAATCCTCATATACAAATAAAACTGAAAATTCCATCATGGAGTTTTGTATTCTAAAATGTTAAAACATATTTGTTACTGTAAGAGACCGCTGATGAAAAACATCTCAGCAAGAGGTTCTTGACAGTATGCACTTTTGAGAACATGCTGTGTAGAATGACATCTGTTTTCAGTGATATCTAGCTGGCATTTAGTCAGCCCTAAGTATTCTAATATTTTGCAAGTTTATGTCATCACATGTGTATCCTACTGGGGGTCAAGGGCTGAACCTTTATATTTTCACCAGTCTGTGTATATGGGCTTTCTCCAGGAAGAGGACATGCCCTTGGGCTGCGGCTTTGTTTTGTTTTGTTTTGTTTTTTTTTGAGATGGAGTCTCGCTCTCTCGCCCAGGCTGGAGCGCAGTGGTGCAATCTCAGCTTGATCCAACCTCCGCCTCCCAGGTTCAAGCAATTCTCCTGCCTCAGACTCCCAAGTAGCTGGGATTACAGGCGCCTGCCATCACACCTGGCTAATTTTGTATTTTTCGTAGAGATGGGGTTTCTCTATGTTGGTCAGGCTGGTCTCGAACTCCCCACCTCAGGTGATCCGTCCACCTTGGCCTCCCAAAGTGCTGGGATTGCAGGCATGAGCCACCACGCCCACCTTGGGCTGTGGCTCTTTTCAGCCAAAAGGTAGTCCCCGAGAGAGACTCAGCTGAGAGCTGGTGCTGCCAGCACTCCCAGGAGCTGGGCTGTGTGTTTCAGACCTCTGTTCTAGAGGATCTTTAGTGGCACACCATGGCCTCTACTAGAGACAGGAGGAGGGCAAGTGCAGGGGCTGGGCCTCAAGCTCTGCCCCTCCACTTTTGAATCATGGCGGCCCATCTTTAATTTTTAAATGAGTTTTAGGGCAGGAGGAGGAAGTGGGGAAATGCAGTCAGAGCTTACAAAGTAGCAGATGTATGGGATGAATAAGTCTAGAGAGCTACTGTCCCACATGAAGTCTATAGGGAACTAAACTGTGCTGTATTTGGGATTCCTGCTAAACGAGTAGACTCTAGCTGCTCTTGCCACAAAACAAAAAATTGGGAAACTATGTGAGATGATGGATATGTTAATTTGCTTCACTGTAGTAACCATTTTACTATTTGTATGTATCCCATAACATCAGGTTGTATAACTTAAATATACGTAATTTATTTAGAAGATAAAATTAGTTTCATACTTTTAAAACATAACATATATCACACTAGAGAACTTGTAATTTATGTGTAAGCAGTAGACCATTTTCAATACCTTGGAAGCCCCCACAAATCTCCCCAGTAGAGGTAACTGCTGACCTAGGTTTGGTGTTAATTTTTACTGGCAACTCTTTAGAGCTTTTTTATAAAAAATTTTCAATCCTGCTCCTTCTGTACCTTTATAGCTTTCCAAACCTACAAAAGTATGTATTATTAATTTTTGTAGTTTTGTTTTTGAACTTTAAATGGAATCACACTCACTTTATATTTTTGTCTTTTTTTGCTTAACATACTCCAATTTAGATTTATTTTCATTGATGCTTGTAGCCACAGCTCCTTCTTTTTCTTTACTGTATATTATTCTGTTGTATGATGATTTATTATGTTAATGCCATTGATTTGCTCTACATAGTCTTCTGATGCTGGGTAAACTTTTGGTGTAAGTTGTCTAAGAAAATTTGTATTTTAAAAGAGATTTTATTTACTCAAAGCCTCAATCTCCAATTGTTGAATTTCAGGTACTATGACAAACCAGATATAAACATCTCATTCAAGCAGGAATGTTTTTTAGGGGGATAGAATGTCTTCATTATATCACTTCCTTAGACTCCTTTTGTTACAGTAGGTAGCTAGTCGGGCATGAGCAGGGCAGGAGAGGGCTCCCCCGCCCCCCACACACCACGTACACATCAGGAATGTCAGGTGACCATCAGATGATGGTCAAGCGGTTGTTAACTGTCTCTCTAATAACTGGTCACAGCTGGCACTAGGGAACAGCAGTCTCCCAATAGATAGGAAACACCTGAAACTGGTGAGCAGCAGCTTCCCCATCTCAGGAGTTGGGTGTGTGGGGAGAAGTAACACAAAACCCCAGAAGCAAGCTAACTTATAAAATCCCAAGTCAAAATGTCAAACGGGACACTTGTCCTTCAAGTCGCCCAGGTGGCCCTCTTCCAAGTATACTTTCCTGTCTTTCGTTCCTGTTCCAAAGCTTTTCAATAAACTTTCACGCCTGCTGTAAAACTTGCCTTGGTCTCTCCTTCTGCCTTATGTCCGTCGGTCGAATTCTTTCTTCTGTGGAGGCAAGAATTGAGGTTGCTGCAGACCCAGATGCATACTTTCTGCTGCTAACACATTTATCCCCAAAGAATGGTTGTTTTTTGTCAGGACACAGTAACAATAAAAAATTCAAACACATTATAGTTGCTTGATAAACTCTATAGTTGAAAGACTGTATAAGGGAATGTTTTCTTAAAACTGCAAAGTCAAAAGGATAAGCCAGAATCAATAAAGAATTGTGGAATACAGAAATAAATTTTGCGTATGGTCACCACACAAATAACCTTGACCATCATTTTTGAATTTTAATGCTGTGATTATCAAAGGTGGGGTCTGAGCCCAAAACACAACTTTTCAAAATAATGAATCATGGGCAGTGAGTCAAGAAATGTTGAACTTCAGCCCACAACTCTAAGAATGAGGAGTTTTGGCTAACTGCTTGGGTTTTTGTATTGTACTAATGTTGTGAATAGTATTTCAAAAAAGATTAATTTGCTAAGCATAGCATTGCTAGAAATGACCTTTCTCTTACTGTTTTCCTGATACAGAAGAAATTCCTGCAAGAAATCTCAGCTTTCCGTAATAAGTTCCAGTAGCTAAAGACAGAACAAATCAACAGCTTTAAGTATCTGCTTGCCAAAATTTAACTAAAACTCTTGAAAGCAAAAACCCCAGTAGGGGCTTGTTCACAAATGATTTTAAAACATCTCAAACTGCTAAGTATTCCTGATCTAGGAAACATGTCTTTGAAGTAGGATGTAAATTCTAGACCTGGAAATGCCCTTCATTTCCCATGAGCTCAAAGCTATTACGCTCTCAGGGGCAATGATTTTTCCCTAGGAGGCAAAAAGGAAGTTTTTCTTTTCTTCTTAAAGGAGGATTGTTCTCTAAATTTTAATTTTCTTTAGGTTTTTTTGAATCAGGGCCAAAAGTCAGCAATGTCCATATAATGTTTTTAAAAAGATAATGGCTGATGAGATACGTAATAAAATAAAGCATAAAAAAGATTAATTACAACGTGTGTGTGTGTTTGCAGGATTCAATGAACTCTAATGAGGCAGGAAAGAGATTAGTTGCAACCTCAGTTTGGGGGGTGTGTGTGTGTGTGTGTGTGTAAGAAAGGTATGCACCCCATCTAAGATAATACAGTGGTGTAAGAGGTTGGGTAAGGGGACTAGGTAGCAAGAAAAAGCACATGCTTCAAAAGTCCTATCACTCTATGAAGAAAAATTTGTGGGAAAGGGGAGAGAGAGGTCTTCTGTGGCTTAGGGAGAATCAAATGGAACCAGCACCCAGACCCCTTGTCCAGGGCTAGAAGCTCTGACTGTACCTAGATCTGCGGCAGCTTTTTCATCCTTGATTTCACACCAACTGGACTCAGCTACCCTGAGACTATAAATCTGCTTTCCTTAGTTATAAGTAACGATATAATCCCACAAAGACTCAGAAACTATAACAGAAATTAGGACAGAAATAAAAATTGTAAATAATTGTAATACTTCTATGTACACTTAGTGTTCAGTTTTAAAATCATCATTATAATCTGCCTCTGTATGTTATTTAACACATCTAATCCATTTAAGATAATCTGACATTCTGTAGTTGGGATTTTAATTTGAAATGTTTAATATTTGTCTTGTGATTTTCATGAGAAAAGTATTTGGCTTATAAATAGTATTTGAATGTTTAAAGGCGTCAGATGTATTATATCTCTACGCTCAGGTTTCTCAGGTTGGTAAGCACCATTTAAGTGTTTAGGTGAGTTTGGTTTGTCAAATGTCTGGGTCTACCCTGTTAGGTGTGAAGGCCTTAAGATACACTGAAATTATGTTATTATAGTTTAACATGCTTAACTATTTACCAGTCTATTTATTACTAAATTTAATTAATTAAGGTGTTAATTATTTGGGGGTAAATTACTCTGTTAAACATATCCATTATTAAAATATTAATCTAAGATCAAGTAAAAGCCTTATAGAAAAAACTACTAGATTTATATGTGAAAATGACCAGCTATTTAAGTTAAGCTTAATGTTTAAAAAATAAAAATCTTTATGACATACCAAAGATCTCTTTATTTATTTTATTATTATTATTTTTTGAGACGGAGTCTTACTCTGTCCCCCAGGCTGCAGTGCAGTGGCACGATCTCGGCTCACTGCAACCTCCACCTCCCGGGTTCAAGTGATTCTCCTGCCTCAGCCTCCTGAGTAGCTGGGACTGCAGGCGCGCACCACCACGCCCAGCTAATTTTTTGTATTTTTAGTAGAGATGGGGTTTCACTGTATTAGCCAGGATGGTCTTGATCTCCTGACCTCATGATCTGCCCGCCTTGGCCTCCCAAAGTGCTGGGATTACGGGCGTAAGCCACCGCGCCCGGCCAAAGATCTCTTTATTTATTTATTTAGAGACAGAGTCTCACTCTGTCACTCAGGCTGGAGTGCAGTGGCGTGATCTCAGCTCACTGCAACCTCCGCCTCCTTGGTTCAAGCGATTCTCCTGCCTCAGCCTCCCTAGTAGCTGGGATTATAGCGCCCGCCACCACGCCCGGCTAATTTTTGTATTTTTAGTAGAGACGGGGTTTCGCCATGTTGGCCAGGCTGGTCTTGAACTCCTGGCCTCAAGTGATCCACCCGCCTTGGTCTCCCAAAGTGTTGGAATTACAGGTGTGAGCCACCGTGCCTGGCCCAAAGATCTCTGTTTTAATGTTATAAACATTAAAAAAACTCCATTAACAAACAAGATTAGGCTTTTCTGGTAAATTAATTATTCCAATTCCTAGAAAATAAAAATGGTTAGAATATGTACCAGGGTTTAGTGCAGAAAACACAATTCACTCTAGATATCTGCAGAAAGTATTTAATTTTTTTTTTATTTCCATAGGTTATTGGGGAACAGGTGGTGTTTGGTTACATGAGTAAGTTCTTTAGTGGTGATTTGAGAGTTTGGTGCACCCAACACCCAGAAAATATTTAGTACAGGAATTTGGGTGCTTATATAACTGTGGAAAGGGTTGGAGGAGCAGAAGTTGGGGCAGGCTGCTGCACTTAACTGCCACCACATCTGCCACTATCAAGGATGCCAGCACTCAGGAAGCTGGTGACTAGAGGCTGATGACTTACACTGGGACTTGCTCCCCAACCATAACACCTCCTGGAAAATGGCCTCCACCTTCTTACCCAACTGATCCTACTGGCAGAACCTAAGCTGCATCCAAAACCCAACTGTGAGGGGCTGAGAAATCTAGCCCCAACGATACAGTAGGAAATTCAGAAGTCAAACAGGGTGCTGAGTTCCCAAAGGCAAGATTCATGAAGCAAAAATCCCACAAATCCACATAGGACTGTTTATTGTGACTTGTCAATGTTTCCTAAACATAATATGCACATGCAAAACTGGATGCCTTTTGTCAAACATTGCCTCTGTCAGATACATTGTATTAGGCAACTATGGTTTTCCTGCAAGTCTTTAAAAAATGTGACCTAAGTTTGGCAGAAAACGATTTCCTCTTGACATCTGTCAGCAAATACACTGAAGAAAGCAGACTTTGTTTGCTACACGGTATTTCCCCCCACCCCTCATCTTTATTAAGGTGTAAGTGACAAATAAAAAACATATGTATTCAAGATGTATAATGTGATGTTTTCATATATGTATATACTGGGAAATGACAACCACAATCAAGCTAATTAACATATCTATTACCTTAGCTTTTTTTGGAGAGATTATTTAAGATCTACTTTCTTAGACAATTTCGAGTATACAGTACAGCATTAACTAGTTACCCTGCTGTACATTAGGTCTCCAGACCGTATTCACCTTAAAACTGCCAAGTTTGTTGGCCAACATTTCCCCATTTCCTTACCCCTGGCCTGCAATAACCATTCTTACAGTGATTCTATGACTTTTCTTTTCTTTTTTTTTTGAGACAGGGTCTTGTTCTATCACCCAGGCTGGTGCAGTGGCACGAACATGGCTCACTGCAGCCTTGACCTTCTGGGCTCAAGCAATTATCCTGCCTCAGCCCCCTGAGTAGCTGGGACTACAGGTGTGCACCACTACGTCCGTCTAGGTTTTTGATTTTTTGTAGAGAGGGGAGTCTCACTTTATTATCCAGGCTGGTCTCGAACTCCTGAGCTCAAGTGACCCTCCTGCCTTGGTCTCCCAAAAGTGCTGGGATTACAGGCATGAGCCACCAAGCCTGGCTGAGTATGACTTTTTAATTTTTATTTTTTGAAATGGAGTCTCACTCTGTTGCCTAGGCTGGAGTGCAGTGGTGTGATCGTGGCTCACTGCAGCCTTGACCTCCTGGGCTCACGCAATCCTCCCACCTCAGCCTCCTGAGTAGCTGGGACTAAGGGCATACATGCCACAATGTCCGACTAATTTTTTGTAGAGACGGGATCTTCCCGTGTTGCTCAGGCTAGTCTTGGACTTCTGCGATTGCAGGGAGTGCTGGGATTACAGGCATGAGCCAACATGCTCAGCCTATGACTTTTTAGATTCCACATGTAACTTAGATCATTCAGTATTTGTCTTTTTGTGACTGGCTTATTTTACTTAGCTCAATGTCCTCAAGGTTCAGCCATGTTGTAGTGTGTGATAGGACTTTATTCATCTTTAAGGCTGAATAGTATTATCTATTATCTATCTATCAATCATCTATCTATCTATCTATCTATCTATCTATCTATCTATCTATCTATCTAGTGTGTGTGTATACACACACATACATACCACATTTTCTTTATCCATTTATCTATGACAGACACTTAGTTTGCTTCCATATCTTGGCTATTGGTTAGTTATATAGTTTTACAAATTGTTTTAGGTACTACCTTTTTTTTTTTTTCCTTACAGGTATGGTTCCCAAGGGAAATTTGGCACCATTAGGTCAGTTCTGTTCCTTCCAGTTCTCTCTTGGACTTGTATTGTCTATATAGCAGAATTGCTTTCAGAGCATGGCTGAAGACTGCTTTGTAAAGAGCATTATCAATAGGATAAAGGGATCTAAAGTCCAAAATTTACTCACTGAATTCAATTATCTGTGTATTCTCACTAGCAGTTTAATCTTCTAGTTGGTGTTCTAACCTAGGACAGAGGCATTATATCTCCTGGGTTTGTAAATTTTAATTTTTTTTTTTTTGAGATGGCATCTCGCTCTGTTGCCTAGGCTGGAGTGCAGTGGCGTGATCTCAGCTCACTGCAAACTCTGCCCCATGAGTTCCAGCTATTCTCGTGTCTCAGCCACCCCACTAGCTGGGATTACAGGTGTGTGCCACCACGCCTAGCTAATTTTTGTACTTTTAGTAGAGACGGGGTTTCACCATGTTGGCCAGGCTGGTCTCGAATTCCTGACCTCAAGTGATCCACCTGTCTTGGCCTCCCAAAGTGCTGGGATTACAGGCATGAGCCACCATGCCTGGACTATTTTTTTAAAATTTGATTTTGCTCTAGATGTGGTGTCAAGAAGTAATAGTTACAACTAAGTTTGAGTGTGATTTATAAAAAACAAAATAGTAGCTTAAACCCAATGAAAGTTTATTTCTCTCTCATGTGTGCAGATGTCTGAAGGTAAGGGATCCAGAGCTGCTGTGACCCAGCTCCTCTCAGGTCACTGTACTGCCATACAAGAGTGGCCTCCATCCTTGTGGTTCAGGAAGGCAGCATCAGCTTCCAGCCAGGATGAACAAAGGGGGAAAAAGGAGGGCAAGGGCACACACGTGCCCACCATCTCTGAAGGAAGCCTTTGAGGAGCTGCTGGGTTGTCCTTCACTCACATCCCCCCGGCCAGCTCTCAGTCCCATGCCCTCATTCGGTAGTGAGGAGGGGGAATGCAGTCTTTCCTTTTTCTTTCTTTCTTTTTTTTTTTTTGGGCAGCAGCAAGATTTATTGTGAAGAGCGAAAGAACAAAGCTTCCACAGTGTGGAAGGGGACCCAAGCGAGTTGCCCGGGGAATGCAGTCTTTATTCTGAGTACCATGTGCTCTGTTAGACTTTCTATTGTGTTGGAAAAGGGAGAAAAAGGATATGGTGGAGGCAATGAGAGTCTTTGCCACATCTGACTTTCATATGAACAGAAAACATGTGTTGGCTCCAAGTTATCTTCCAAAAAAAATTTTTTTTTTTTCCAGAAAAGTAAATCAATTATTACTATTGGGCTGACCTAATCCATTATTTACCCTGGGTAGTACAGATGCTGTTTTAAAACTAGGAAAACATATTATTTCCACCTGGGTTAGCGAGACCACATTGTCTTCTGCTGCAACCCTAGCAGCAAGAAGGGGAGTCCTCTCACTTTGTGTCCCTGGAAGGCTCCCCTGATTTGAGTTCTCCAGAAGGATGGGGTTTGGTGTGGAAATGGGGAGGTCAAGGAACTGTGCCGTTGTGAATAACAGATCAGCAAGAGAAGTGATTGAAACCTGGAGCCGTGAGGAGAGGCTGCTGGGAATGAGGAGATTCTGCAGGTACATTTCCCCCACCCCCTCATCATTTCCTGTTTTGCCACTGTGGAATTTGCTTTCTGCTCGAAGATGATCCCTAGGACCCGGTGGAAAGCATGGGAATAAAACGGGTGGTGGTAGTGGTAGGGTCAGGGGTGGGGGGAAGAGGCAGGAGGCAGATGTTGAAGCCTGGGGGTCCCTGGGTGGCAGCCAGATCTACAAGAGGAAGTAATGGTTACCTTTTCTTGAGTGCCCAGGTGGCAGACATTTTGACAACATCATCTCATTTTATTCCCTTAACAATCCTACGAAGAACTGAGGTAAAATGGACACCCAGAAAATTAAAGTTACCTGCAGAGTCACACAGCCAGAGACAAAGTCAGAATTCAAATTCACGTTCTCTCCACTGGGCTACACTGCCAGGGCTGATGTCTCAGTGGGGAAACTAGACTATCCAACAACCTCAGGCGCAGGCCAACTTTCTTTCAGAATGATTCTGTCAATGAAAGTACAACTTTGGGTCCATAATTACAACTTAAAGGTGAGAAATGGTGGATGTCAAGCAAAGGAGAGAATGAAAAAGAGGCACCATAGCTTCTGAAATGACTTTTCCACTCCCTGTTGTAAAACTGAGCATCACTTTTATTACTCTCCCTGAAATCACTGGGCTAACTGCAGTTCCTAGCTTGCCCATCATTCTTTACCCACAGATTTTCATGGACTGGGTCCTAAATGCAACACAACAATCATAGTAGAAAAACTTACAGTAGACACACCTGCAGGGTTTGAAAAACCAAGGTTCTCTTATAGGCCAGGTGAAATCAATTTGCTAAAAAAAAAGTTGAATTATTCCTTCACTGAGTATCTCTCTGAACTACATCCAGTTATCAATGTTGGCTGACTAGTCTACAGCCATTTTTCCCCCCTTGCTCAGTAAAACCCTCCATGAGCCTCAGGGAAGGTAGGTCCAGCCTTCGGTGAAATGTAATTGGCTTAAAGGCATAGTAGTTGCACTTTTCTCACCAGAAACTGGCTTAGGAATGATGTGCAATGCAATTCTGGGCAATAAGAAATAAAAGATGTTTGATGGAGATTTCTAGAAAAATTTACTTATAAAAAAGGGCTCAAGAAAGATTTATTTTTCTGGCCTTTGGACATGGCTCTGTGAAGGTGGAATGTTTGGAGCTTGATGAACTGTACTGAGAGCCAGATAAACACCCCTTGCCCTCTTGCGTATGGCACAGGTGGATGTTGGTCAGAGTTTACAGCAGCGGCATAGCTTCAAGAGTTGTCTAAGAAAAAAAGGGCTTATAGCTTCAAAGAACAGGTCTCTGACATGCAGCATAAGCCGTCCCTCCTTGGAGATTTTACAATTACAGTGCACTCATGGCATTCTGAGAAGTCATGCCATGGTCAAGAATCTTTTGATCTTTGTATAACTATGCTTTTTTCATAAAGAACATACTTATTTTTTCATGTAACACTTAACTACCCACAAAGGACTCACTTTCTGAAGAACGGACATTCAGAGTCACTTGCCTGGGCCATATTTGTTTTCCTCATTTCTACCTGGCCTTCTATTGGGGCTTTTAACTGAACCAGCCATATCCACAAAGAGAAATTCACAAGAGATGAACTTAAAATGAAAAGCAAAGACCTCCAAACCAGGAAATTGCAAGTAATTATTTAGCATTTGTATTAGTTTGTTTTCACACCGCTATCAAGAAATACCTGAGACTGGGAAATTTTTAAAGGAAAGAGGTTTGATTGACTCACAGTTCCACATGGCTGGGGGAGCCTCAGGAAACTTACAATCATGGTGGAAGGGGAAGAGGCATGTCTTACATGGTGGCAGGCGAGAGAGAGCAAGTAAGAGCAGGGAAAACTGCCTTATAAAACCATCAGATCTCATGAGAACTCACTATCAGCAGAACAGGATGAGGGAAACCACCCTTATGATCCAATATGATCCAATCACCTCCCACCTGGTCCCTCCCTCAACATGTGGGGATTATAATTTGAGATGAGATTTGGGTGGGGACACACAGCCAAACCGTATCAGCATTTATTGAGTAGATACTATTAGGCACTGTTTCAAATGCTTTGTATTTATTAACACAGTTAACCCTCAAAACAACCCAATGAGGTAAATCCTACTGTCACTCACACATTACAGATAAGGAAAGCTGAGGCTCAGTGAGAATAAGAGATGTGCCTCAGCTAATAAGTGGAGAAACCAAAATTTGAGCGCAGGCTGGCTGTTCTAGAATGAGCCCTCTTAACCATGATGTCATACTGAACTCTTTACTCTCTAAAGATAGCAAAGCCAAAGAGACCTCCACTGTTCACCAGCACGGAGACATGGATTGTTCATTCTTGGTTCACAGGGGACTCCCAGAGAGGAGCCAAACCATCTAGGTTCACAAAGCCCCTCTGTACTTTCCAGCTATGACTTAACCTCTGTCTGCTTCGAGGTTTTCTTTCTCATGCTTTTTAAAATGTTAAAAAGTAGGCCGGGTGTGGTTGGCACACACCTGTAATCCCAGCACTTTGGGAGCCTGAGTGGGGTGGATCACGAGATCAGGAGATCAAGATGAGGTGAAACCTTGTCTCTACTAAAAATAGAAAAAATTCCCCAGGCGTGGTAGCATGCGCCTGTAGTCCCAGCTACTTGGGAGGCCGAGGCAGGAGAATTGCTTGAACCTGGGGGGCGGAGCTTGCAGTGAGCCGAGATGGCACCACTACACTCAAGCCTGGGCCACAGAGCGAGACTCTGTCCCAAAAAAAAAAAAGAAAAAAAAGAAAAAGAAAAAGAAAAGGATGATTTCATGAGGCTGTGAGAAGTACTCAATATATGTCCACTATTACCCTATCAAAGCTAGTCTCATAACAGCCTCCCCCTATTGATCCTGGTTTCATCCTCTGTGTTATGCCAGAACAAGCCTATCATCTTCTCTACAGTGGGCTTTCAAATATGTACAGAGAGGTGACACAACACCCTTCTCAGGCTAAGGACTGCTGGATCCTTTCACTGAGTCTCCCAGACTAGGGCCTTCAGGGCACTTTCCCTTCTGCTCATATTTTCAACAATTCTTATGCAAATGCTTGGGATTTTTGAGCTCTTTCCTGAACATCATATCACAAAGAGTTTTTCTTATAGTCCTTCAAAGGTTAACATTTACTTCATAAGTGATGAAACTGTCAGTATCACTATAAACTAAAACATGAAACTTAAAGCAGAATTTTATTTTGAAAAGTTTGCTCCCTTATCTATTTTCCCTCCCACAAGAAATACTTTAATCCAACAGTGAGTCTTGAAAAGAGCCAGTTATATGGTCATGTTGAGCATTAATTGAGTGTATGACTGTATGTTTTTCTTTTCTGTCACATTAATAAGAACTGAATCTTTTTCATGCAAGATGATACTTTGAGGAGGATTTGACCAAATGCCTTCTAAACTCCCTCTTAATCCTGAGATTCTGTGATTTGAGGCTTCTTCTGCAATTTTGTTCAATGTACACACATACTGAAGTCCTCCTTATTCCAAAGCAGTAAGTTCATTAGACATTTTATTTAGGGGAAATCTCATTTTATAACTAGTATATAGGCACACATACACATACACACACACATATATATATGTAGGTGTCTATATATAAACGTATGTGTGTGTATATATATATATATCTCCCATCTCCTGTTTTCTTCTAAGAAATTGCTTCTTCAGAAGGTGATTAAATTGGTTTTACAGTGGTTTATCTAGTCCTGCTGCTTATTCTCCCACTTGACATGTTAATCCCCTCTCTATTTTATCAGATAACCCTTTGGTTATTGCCATCAGATCTACACAAACGTTTCCAGTGATGGAAATCTAGGGCAGCAACCCCCTTCATTCCAGAAGACCATTAAGAATTCTTGACAGAGAGCAGCCCTTTGGAACAAATAAACAAAAAGGCCCAGCTTTGCCCATTAGTTTCTCTGAAGGCATGGGCCCTGTCTGGGACACATAGGAAAACAAACACATTTATGTATAGACCTGTGATCAAAACTGTTCATTCACAGAAGAACCTCTCTGAGAGGTGTTCACAAATTGTAAAGTAGTGAGGTGTTTGCAAACAGAGTGGACAAAGCAGCACATGGAAATCAAACGTAGTCTGTCTTTTCACAGTCACAGAATCACCCAATAATATACTAAAATCTAACCACAGCTAACACGTCTGCATGTGTCTTCATTTTTATGGTCACCATCTAGTCCCACCATTCTTACAGGAAATGTCTCTTGGTAAAAATTTAGGATTTTAATTAGGGGGAAAATATAACTAATTACAAAGTATCAAACCCTTAGTAATTGAAGTTTACAAGGTTAAATCCTCAAATTTTATGTCAATCATACCATATATTCCAAGATACACAAATAAACCAGATATACACAGACACCAATGCAAGCAACACTACTTTGGTCTCATTTTGTATTTAATATTATCGAAGGCTTTATTAATGCCTTAAAAAACACAAAAAGTTCTGAACACACATTTATTATCTGGAGGAATAAATGCACTCCAAATGCTTATCATCAGAACTCTGGAAAAAGACATATCAATTCTCTCCAGTATTTTAAAAATTGGTATCTAAATAATTTCATTTTGAACTAGGTTAGTAACCTAAGTTGTCTTCATTCAGCTTTTAAAATTGAAAAAAAATTGTTTCAAATATAATAAAGACTTAAGTACACATTCAAAATTTATTTTCTGTTACAGTTTTCTTGCCAAAAGGAGTTGAAGAGTTTTTTTGCTTATCTTACTTAGGACAAATGTTGTCAGATTAAAAAAAAAAAATAACAGAATAGTAGTTGTAAAGACTAAGTCTATATGAATGGTTTTAATCATAGCACAGTTAAAACAACATGTAATGTAGATTCATTTCGCTGGATGATGTCACCATTTAAAATATCAGTATTTCTCATATCATTTCTGGATGGTCTTGACACATTCTTACATCTTCTTCAACATGACTTCTTCACTTTTCTTCTCTAGAGTTTTCTTGAGTTAAAATAATGGCTTGAAGAAGATCATATGAGATCTAGTGGCTCTGTGATATTTCTTAAATGGTGGGCAAGGCTGGGCTGGCTGATAATGTAACTCATTAACATGAGCCGTATTTTCAGTGCCCCAGGCTGGCCAGGCAGTCTGATAGAAGGCCTTAGTTCCTCTTGCAGATAAAGATAGAGTCCATTCTTTCACTAGTCCAGGGCAGTGGCCAAAAAAGTCCAGGAAAGGCATTACATAGAATGCCATCGTTTAGAAGAGATTTGGATTTAACGGTGTTGTTATAGGTAAAGTATCTCCTGAGAAAAATCTCATTGACTCAGTGTTTGGGGGAACGTTAAATTTTATCATCACAGTTGCCTTTCTCTGTGGAAAAGATTTTATTTATTTATTTATTTTTTATTTTACTTTAAGTTCTGGGAGGAAAAGACTTCTTTAATTTGCTATGATCACTTCCTCTCAATTTCTTTTTCTTACAGTCATGCATACTCTGTAATCTAAATTTCCTAAGTTTATTTAAAAATCAGAGAAAAAAAACCCAAGGGGATTAAAAACAAGCACAAAGTAAAGAAAGAAACCAATAATTTTGCCATTATACTTTCTCCTGGATAACTGCAGATATTTCTTGTCATTTCCATTCTGTTTCAACACTGCAGAACAATACACTGGAGGCCCAATGGCGAAGCAATGTGCACATGAGTGACAAAACATGGGAACCGGAAAAGGAATATAAATGTAAATCAAACTTTTAAAATCCCAGTAATGCAACAGCTTCTTTCCTTATTTATTGGATTAATGTCCCTTCCACATGAATTCACATTTTGATTCCAGGAAGCCATGTACCATAAGCCCTAATAACAAAGACCACTATTTGTCGAGCCTGTGGCCGGTATCTACTGGTGGCAAACTTGCAAAGGTCTTCTGGAAGACTCATAAAATTATGTTCTATTTGTTTTCTGGATTCAGGGGACCACGGAAATAGAAAAGGATAGAAACAAGGCATGCTTTTGAGGTTTCTTGGGCTGGGTAGTAGAAAAATAGGTGTTTTCCTTTGGGGATTTTTGCAGCCGAGAATACTTTGTCATTTTCCTCAGTCTTTAAGGGAGTGGTAGGCTTTGGCAGTCCGGCTGTTGACAAAATCTGTCTTCTTAAACTGAGCCTTTGGAATAAGCAAACAGAAACGTGAAAGGTAACAAAAGTGGCACACAAGAAAATGCAGTTTTTTAGTGATTTCTTCCCAGGGTCAAGTCAAGTGGGCCAATATTACCTGGCTCTGTTAACTATGACACATTCCTTGTTCATGTTCTTACCTTCTTGTAGGCATGATGCAGTTCCGTGTGTGCCCACAGAGAATACAGAAGGACGGAAGCAGCTTTACTTGCTTTGTTGGAGGCATAGCTGAAAAGAAAAGGACATTCTGAGATCAGGGAGAATGAGTGAGGCTTCTGGATGCTGCCTGTGGGTGTTCTGTAAGACCTCTTCGCTCCTCAACTGCTACTCCCCAGCAGCCATCCATGAAGTCAGGCCACTCGGTGACCAGACAATTAGGCAGCAAGCTCTGCAAGGCGGGGACCATATCTGTTTTTGTTTTCTTTTTAAACCACTAGCACAGTGCTAATAAATAAATAGTTTACAGGCCAGGTGGGGTGGCTCACGCCTGTAATCCCAGCACTTTTGGGAGGCTGAGGTGGGTGATCACGAGGTCAGACCATCCTGGCCAACATGGTGAAACCCTGTCTGTACTAAAAATACAAAATCTAGCTGGGCGTGGCGGTGTGTGCCTGTAATCCCAGCTACTCGGGAGGCTGAGGCAGGAGAATCACTTGAACCCGGGAGGCGGAGGTTGCAGTGAGCCGAGATCACGCCACTGCACTCCAGCCTGGTGACAAAGCTAGACTCCATCTCAAAATAATAATAATAATAATAAACAAACAAGTAATTTATACAGAAAAATCCCTGATATTTATAAGGAATGTATCTTTAGATATGTTATAAATCCTTGAATTATTTATAGAATATAATCTATATTTGTATACTTATAATGTATGTTTATAGAATAAAAATGCATGAAACCATGACTGAAAAATACATACGATTTTGTGACATCATGAATGTAGGAGTAAAGTAATTTTTCAAGTCAATAAAAGAAATTCTTGTGGCAGCCCTTGTTAAAGCAGTTTCAAAATCTCTTTACGTTTCCATATAGAGCAAATGGAAAACTTGTTCTTGCTATAAATCAAAGTCACCACTGCATTTGAACTGTACTTAGTATTTCATATTCTGCTTTTTTTTTTTTTTTTTTTTTGAGGCTGGAGTGCAGTGGCGCGATCTCGGCTCACTGCAACCTCCGTCTCCCAGGTTCAAGCGATTCTCCTGCCTCAGCCTCTGAAGTAGCTGGGACTACAGGCGCACGCCACCATGCCAGGCTAATTTTTTGTATTTTTAGTAGAGATGGGGTTTCACTGTGTTAGCCAGGGTGGTCTCGATCTCCTGACTTCATGATCCGCCTGCCTCGGCCTCTCATAGTGCTGGGATTACAGATGTGAGCCACTGTGCCCAGCCCATGTTCTGCTTTTAACTTTATCCTAAATGTCCCACCTCTGGCTTAGATCAGTGCCGCCTTAGATCTCTTTCTCTTCTATCACCTGATTAGCACATGGCTGATTTTTTTTCTTAAACAAAGATTCTTTTTCCCCCCAAATCATAGGCATTTGTAAACATAAAACCAAAACCAGAGAGTGCAAAGATGTACGGAGAAGAGCATGGTGTGTTCCTTCAAGAGTGAAAAGTCTTTCTCCTCCATACTAGCCTGGCAGGGAGGAGCAGTCAAATCAGCACTTGTTAGTAACCCCTGGACTTTTCAGAATCACTTGGTAATAACTGAAGGGCAAATAAATCCATCAAAGTGATGGGTCTCTAATATTCAAAACTGTAAAAAGTTATTAAATTGCAAGGCTGTTATATTCATAATATTTGTTTATAAGTTGGTTGTTTGATACTTGGTACTCTTTTATTCAAAGATGTAATGTTATAAATGATAATTAGTTCCCAGGCTAGTCCACAAACGGTAGGTCAGATATATAACACTCTAGTAAGGAAAGAGCAGCAGACACCACTGGCAAGAAGCTCCTTGTTAACTTTTGTTTTTGAGACAGGGCATGTGAGGACTCACAAGTGGACACTCGGAAATAAACAAGTAACAGAGTAGCTCACCCCTTATCTTGCTAAGCTACCAGAAGTTTCCAAAAGTAATTGCATATTGCCATGTGCAACAATTGTTATGTCTGAATACTCGAATAATGAGCATCATACTATCTTACGGTGATTTGCTTGGAAGTTTGGATGACTATTTGGAAGAAAAGTCATTTCTGTTTTGCAGCAGTAATTCACTCTTTCCACAAAGACTGAGCAACTCTAATACTATCTGCCAGCCTCTGGGGATGGGTGAATATTCTTGGGGAACTGACACTCCAGCCAGTGCTCAGGGCTTGTTTTAATCTGACTCTAAATGCAGTCTTCCTTCCTTGTGTGCACTGCAGAGTGGGGCTGCAGAGCAGAAGGGGCCTAAATTGGGTGGGGCTGTAGTAGAGGTAACATGTACATCCCTGTACAGCCAAGCACACATTTCTTCAGTACAGGTGAAGTCATCTGCTTTGTAACTCATTAAAACTAGGCTATCATAGCCATTTCTTTTCTTGTTTGGTTATTTACAAAAGTAACATATCTATTTGTAATAAGTCAAACAATTCAGAATTGTATAAAGAGAAAAAGATAATCTTCATGCCCCTTTCCAATCTCATCACTCTAAATTAACTAATAGTAAATAATTTGGTTATACAAGGTTTTTCATTCTCCTCCTTTTTTTTTTTAATAGGGAAAAGTTGAAAACAGGAACACGGATGTGGAATGACGTGCATTGGACCTTCTATTATCAAAAGGGAGTAAGATGCAGAAGAGATAAGACAGAGAAAAAACTGTGAAAGCAAGACTTTCTCATCAGGCTACCCCCTGACTGCTTCTCCTGTGTCATCACTGCTGCTGCTGCTTTTTTTTTTTTCTTTTTTGAGACAGAATCTCACTCTGTCAACCAGGCTGGAGTGCAGTGGCACGATCACGGCTCACTGCAACCTCTGCCTCCTGGGCTCAAGTGATTCTCAAACCTCAGTCTTCCAAGTAGCTAGAATTACAGACACGCAACACCACACCCAGCTAATTTTTGTATTTTTACTAGAGACAGGGTTTTGCCATGTCGGCCAGGCTGGTCTCGAACTTCTGACCTCAAGTGATCCATCTGCTTGGGCCTCCCAAAGTGCTGGGATTACAGGCATGAGCCACTGTGCCCAGCCCATCACTGCTTCTTCTAAGCCACCTGGTGTGACGTCCCCTCCTAAGATGGAAGTGAGGAAAAGGGCACTTGCCTATTCAGAGGACTCCTGCTTTGCCTACATTCTGCTGTTATTAAATCACAGCTGTGGCTTTGGGAAACTAATTCATTAGGCCAATACAATGCTGGAATGCACAACCAAGAGAAGTTCTGGAGTCTGACCCTCTCTTGATACTTTAGAAGAGAAGGGACAAGCATGTGGTGTGGTGGATTCAGTTCTTTCCTTGGCTGATCACTGAGAGCTGACCAGATGATCTGGCCTGGCTTTACATCCTGTTTGCCGCCATGTTGCACATGATGGTCATGACCGCACATTCACAACCGGATTATTTACACACAGGCTGGTGAGGGGAAAGGGAGGCAGCTGATGGGCAGAAGCTGAAGGACTTACGCATCGCCTGCACTAATGGCCATAATTTTCTGGATGCCCCCGGTGTTTAGAAGGTCACGTGCATTCTGGTAACTGTTTTGGATTATGTTGTTCAATGTGTAACAGGCAGAGGCTGTAGTTTCAATGAGAAGGTCAGTACTCGGGACTGTGTCAGGAATGATGGAAACCAAATCAGGGAGAGTTTCTTTGGCTACAAAATGAAAAAAAAAAAAAAAACACTTAATTAAAAAGATTGTTTCTTAATCCCAAGATCCCAATATATTTTGGGTGAAGAACATTCTTTTTTTTTTTTTTGAGACGGAATCTTGCTCTGTTGCCCAGGCTGGAGTGCAGTGGCGCCATCTTGGCTCACTGCAAGCTCTGCCTCCTGGGTTCACGCCATTCTCCTGCCTCAGCCTCCCGAGTAGTTGGGACTACAGGCACCCGCCACCACGCCTGGCTAATTTTTTAATTTTTTAATTTTTTTTTATTTTCAGTAGAGACGGAGTTTCACCGTGTTAGCCAGGATGGTCTCGATCTCCTGACCTCGTGATCTGCCAGCCTCGGCCTCCCAAAGTGCTGGGATTACAGGCGTGAGACACTGCGCCCGGCCAAGAACTTTCTTAAAAAGAAACACAGCTGGTTAACAACACATGGAAAGATGTAATTTCCCTAATAACAAATTTTTAAAAATATTTGAAAAGAGGATACTCTGTGCTCAGTATATTGAAAATCTTTTCAGAGTGTAATTTGGCAGAAATGTCAAGAACTTAAAACATTTTCATCTTCTTCAATTCGGTAATTCCATGTCTAGGAATACATCTTAAAAATATCACTTTGAAAATGAAAAAAGCTTTCTACAGAGATCTTTATGACAGTACTACATGTAACTGAAAAACTAAAAAGCCTGAATATCCTTATAATAGGACTATGATTAACTAAAACACACCTGCAGACTATTCATCACAAAACCTATCTATGAAGCATGTATAATAAAAAGAAAATAATTATGTTAATAGTGTATGTGAAAAATCAGTATATTTATATAAATAATACATAATATTATTGGCCAGGTTCGGTGGCTCACACCTGTAATCCCAGCACTTTGGGAGGCTGAGGTGGGTGGATCACTTAAGGTCAGGAGTTCAAGACCAGCCTGGCCAACATGGTGAAACCCTGTCTCTATTAAAAATACAAAAATTAGCTGGGCGTAGTGGCACATGCCTGTGCCTGTAGTCCCTGCTACTCAGGAGGCTGAGGCACAAGAATTGCTTGAGCTTGGGAGGCAGAAGTTGCAGTGGGCAGAGATCACGCCACTATTCTCCAGCCTGGGCAACAGAGAGAGACCCTGTCTCAAAAAAAAAAAAAACAAAAAAAAAAGAATACATACTATTACCAAAAAACCCACGTAAGAAACCTGAGGAAAAATGTTAATAGGAGCTGTTTTTCTACAACAATATTAATAGTGAACTAAAATCTTTTTTTTTTTTGAAACAGAGTCTTGCTCTGTCACCCAGGCTGGAGTGCAGTGGCGCGATCTCGGCTCTCTGCAAGCTCCGCCTCCCGGGTTCATGCCATTCTCCTGCCTCAGCCTCCTGAGTAGCTGGGATTACAGGTGCCCCCCACCACGCTGGGCTAATTTTTTTGTATTTTTAGTAGAGACGGGGTTTCACCTTGTTAGCCAGGATGGTCTTGATCTCCTGACCTTGTGATCCGCCCGCCTGGGCCTCCCAAAGTGCTGGGATTAGAAGCGTGAGCTACCGTGCCTGGCCAAGCTAAAATCATTTTTAAGGCCAGGCAAGGTAGCTCATGTCTGTAATCCCAGCACTTTAGAAGGCCGAGACAGGAGGATCACTTGAGCCCAGGAGTTTGAGACCAGTCTGGAAAATATAATGAGACCCCGTCTCTATTTTAAAAAGTAAAATTAAATAGTAAATAAATAATAAACAAATAATCTTTGCTTCCCAAGGTTTTTCCAATACATAAGTAATACTACTCTTGGTTTTTTTTTTTTTTTTGGAGATGGAGTTTCGCTCTTGTTGCCCAGGCTGGAGTGCAATGGCGTGATCTCATCTCACTGCAACCTCCGCCTCCCAGGTTCAAGCAATTCTCCTGCCTCGGCCTCCCGAGTAGCTAGGATTACAGGTACGCACCACCATGCCCGGCTAATTTTTTGTATTTTTTTTTTTTTCAGTAGAGATGGGGTTTCTCCATGTTGAGGCTGGTCTCGAACTCCTGACCTCAGGTGATCTGCCCGCCTCAGCCTCCCAAAGTGCTGGGATTACAGGCGTGAGCCACTGCGCCTGGCCTACTGTTTTAAAAAGAGAAATAAACTATTTTAAATGTACTTTTCTACTATGTATATAACTTCTTGGTTATAAGTTTCGAGTTTGGCTTTTTTTTTTGTACTAACAAGAAAGGTATTAAAAAAATAGACATGCCACTTTCACAATTAGGCTATAGAAAATAAAAAAGATACATAGACCAATGGAATAGAATAGAAAACCCAGAAATAAAGCAAAATACTTACAGCCAACTGATCTTTGACAAAGCAAACAAAAACATTAAGTGGGGAAAGGCCACCCTATTCAACATATTCAACAAATGATGCTGGGATAATTGGCAAGCCACATGTAAAAGAATAAAGCTGGATCCTCATCTCTCACTTTATACAAAAATCAACTCAAGATGGATCAAAGATTAAATCTGAGACCTGAAACCATAAAAATTCTAGAAGATAACACTGGAAAAACTCTTCTAGACATTGGCTTAGGCAAAGAGTTCATGACCAAGAACCCAAAAGCAAATGCAACAAAACCAAAAATAAGTAAATGGGATCCAATTAAACTAAAAAGCTTCTGCACAGCAAAATAAATAATCAGCAGAGTAAACAGACACCCCACAGAGTGGGAGAAAATATTCACAAACTGCATTCGACAAAGGACTAATATCCAGAATCTACAAGGAACTCAAAAAAGCAAGAAAAAAGCCAAATAATTCCATCAAAAAGTGGGTTAAGGACATGAATAGACAATTCTCAAAAGAAGATATACAAATGGCATATGAAAAATTTTTTGATATGCCTCATACATATGAAAAAATGCTCAACATCACTAATTATCATGGAAATGCAAATTAAAAGCACAATGAGATACCACCTTACTCCTGCAAGAATGACCATAATTTAAAAATCAAAATTTAATAGATGTTGGCATGGATATGGTGAAAAGGGAACACTTCTACACTGCTGGTGGGAATGTAAACTAGTACAACCACTATGGAAAACAGTATAGAGATTCCTTAAAGAACTAAAAGTAGAACTACCATTTGATCCAGCAATACCACTACTGGGTATCTACCCAAAGGAAAAGAAGTCATTATATGAAAAAGACACTTGTACATGCATGTTTATAGCAGCACAATTCACAATTGCAAAATATGGAGCCAACCTAAATGCCCATCAACCAACGAGTGGATACAGGAAATGTGGTATATACACACCATGGAATACTACTCAGCCATTAAAAAGAAAGACATAATGGCCTTTGCGGCAAATTGGATGGAATTAGAGACCACTATTCTAAGTGAAATAACTCAGGAATGGAAAACCAAATATTGGATGTTCTCACTTATAAGTGAGAGCTAAGCTATGAGGATGCAAAGGAATAAGAGTTATATAATGGATTTTGGGGACTTGGGGGAAAGGTAGGAAGGGGTGAGGGATAAAAGACTACACATTGGGTACAGTGTACACTGCTCAGGTGACATGTGCACCAACATTTCAGAAATAATCACTAAATAACTTTTGCATGTAACTGAACACCACCTGTACCCAAAAATCTATTGAAAATTTTTAAAAGGTGTTAATATTTGATAAATCCACTGGAACTTGTCCTATGGTACATATTTTGGTCAATGTGAACTTGTGCTTAAACTTTTTGTAATAGTTATTTTCATGTATGTTTTCCTCTTTTTCCTCTAACCACTTTAGACTCTTCTTAAAAGATAGAGAGCATGCATCTTTTGCTTTTGCTGATCCCCACAGCTTCCGAATACGTGTTGTGTTTATCAGGAATTAACAAATACTGCCTAATTTTATTGTGTGCCTTCATCTGCGTTCATGTGGCATCTTGAAGCACATTTCTCTCTCTATGATACTGATAGTAATGAATTGTGTGACTGTCTCAACTTCAGATGAGGCTGTGGGTTCCTTGAAGCCAATTATCTTACTTATTTCTGTGTTTACAGCGTTGATCATTATTCCTGAAATGGACAAGTACTCAATAAAAGGCACTGAATGATATGTCATCATAATACCTGGACCTGATTGACAGGTAAGACATACCTTTTGCTCACAGGCCTGAACACTTTCCTTTTGACTGTGGTTCAAGCACACAGCATACTGTGGAGAGCTCAGCGTTCATCTAAAGCCAGAGTGCTGTAGTTTCAGTCCTGGTTCTGCTACTTTACAGCTCTATAGCCTGAGCAAGCTACTTAATGTCTCTATTTGTTTTTCCCTAAGTTGCAATGTCGGATAATAATGTCTATGTCACAGGGTTGTTCTGAGGGAACGAGTCAATGCATGTTAATTGTATTGCAGTACTGCGCATGTGGTAAGCTCTCAGTGGATGCTATTATCAGAAGTCTCCCTCCTTTTAGTAAGTTAAACTACAGAATGAAAGGCCTTGACTGGCAAAATAGCACTGTGAGATACAAACCCATGTTTTCTGTGTGAAATCTGTTATTCTGTTACCATGCTCCATTGCCTGTCTTTAAGTTTTTGAGAAAATGTAAGTTTCAAGTTTATTTCTCTAGATGTAAGTAAAACATAACAACTTTATTGCAGGTGAGAACAGGGAAAGTTACCTGGCTTAGAAAGCTCTCATGAGAAACACAAAGCATGTGTTCAAGCTGACTTTCACTTATTTCTTGCTATTAAAATTCTGAATTAAGAGAAGTCCTTTTACTTATATATTTGACATGAAGCCAATCTGGAATTTTAAAATAGCATTTATCTTGCTGAAGCCTCTTTTCTCTGTTATCCTTAAAGTAAAGTTTATCAACAGAATCCTCTAATATAAACCATGTGGCTACAGCTATACCTTCCCGACATTTAGGGGACTGCAGAACCTGAGGCCAACAGCATTTCTGCCCTGAAGGTACATGCTTAATGTGTATAGTGCTGTTATTTACCTTGGTGGTGTTTTAAAGATGGAGTCAATTTTTCATTTGGGAAAAGAACAAAAAAGGGAAAGGATAATACACCGCTATTGAAGTTCAGCACAAAAGACCATGGGGAGAGGATTTTAATAATTCTGAGAGTGCCTATGGCGAGGTCTCTTTCAGATTCACTGAGAATGTTCCAGGCTATCTCTACTTAGAATGAGCATGAAGCCATTGCATAAAACCTCCTGTCAAATGTGCTGCTGGCTGGCTTTGAAAAGGACATTACTAAAACAGCCTTTAATATCTCTGGGGCTATATATGTGCATATTTAAAAATCTAATCCATTAAAACAGGCAAAATATTGTTTATAATTTTTGTGAAACGTGAAAAACTGAATTTGAGTTGTTAGAAACGACCGATTACAGAGCATTATGAAGCATGTTTAATTTTAGCATTATCTTTCTATCATCTCATTTTGTAATTTTCTACTAGATACAACAAACATTTATCACATACTTCTTGGTATAAGCAAACAAATAAAAAATTATGTTATTTGATAATGTAATACCATTATCATCTCTGTCAATAATACAGTCAAAGGCAAAATATGTCTCATCACAGTTACTCAAAAAAAATCCATGCCAAATTTGCTATATTCAGTGACTCCTTGTCTTTTTATTGTGATTATCTGTTTATCCATTTTTTTAATAGTCCAACACACTGCCAAACTACTAAAGTAAACCACCACTATATGTGTTTTTCACATGTTCTAGAATTGTGGTGCTTAAGAGAGCCACAGAGAGAACATTCTGAAAGACAACTATATGGATTAGAAAGACTTCATTGGATGGTGTGACTGAGGGTGCCACCCAGTGAAAAATATCAACAATATTACTTATCTTGTTAATTATTAGTATGCTCTAAAATTTCTCTTTTGTAGTAATTTTTTTTTAAATGTTGGATATTTAAAAAAAATCTCTGGTGAGATCCACTGAGAAAGCCTGTTTGTGATATCTGGTGGCACAAAAGGCAGGCCGGTTTATCACCTACTCCTTACTCCCATTTCCAGTGCATCTTTGTGAACGGGAGGTGATACAGACAACATTTCATTGCATTGTATCTTCAGCATGTACATATTACACATAGATACTTATACCGACTCACCAATTTCATTCTGCAGAGAAAGATTCCGGGACAGATTCCTCAGCAGCGAGATGGCTGTCTTTTTCACACTTGGGTCACCAACATGCAGCATCTTTCGGGTGTGCTGCAGGCCACTTTCCTTCTGGACAACTGTCTGAGCCACTGATGTCGGCATCTGTTTTGAGAGACATATCCTATAAGTGCTATTGTATTTGATTTCACGATAACATTAAGTTTTCTGTAGATTACCAGAGGTTGATGAAGATGTTTTATTTTTATCTTATTTATTTATTTTGAGACAAAGTCTCTCTCTGTCATTCAGGCTGGAGTGCAGTGGTGTGATCTCAGCTCACCACAACCTCCACCTCCCAGGTTCAAGTGATTCTCCTGCCTCAGCCTCCAGACTAGCTGGGATTACAGGTGTGTGCCACCACGCCCAGCTAATTTTTTGGAATTTTAGTAGAGATGGTGTTTCACCATGTTGGCCAGGCTGGTCTCGAACTCCTGACTCAGGTGATCCACCTGCCTCAGCCTCCTAAAGTGTTGGGATTACAGGTGTGAACCACCATGCCCAGCCGAAGATGTTTTAAAAATTAGAACTGTGATGGAACTAGTCTAAAGGTATTTTCTTTAAACTCTTATTAAGTTTTCAAGTCAATTACTAGATAAAAACCTGTTTATTCAGTACTTTTAAATGCAATCTTGGGGCCGGGTGTGGTGGCTCACACCTGTAATCCCAGCACTTTGGGAGGCCAAAGCTGGCTGATCACCTGAGGCCAGGAGTTCAAGACCAGCCTGGCCAACATGGTGAAACCCTGTCTTTACTAAAAAATACAAAAATATTAGCCAGGCGTGGTGGCATGTGCCTGTAGTCCCAGCTACTCAAGAGGCTGGGGCAGGAGAATCGCTTGAACCTGGGAGACAGAGGTTGCAGAGAGCCAAGATCATGCCACTGTGCTCAGCCTGGGTGACAGAGTGACAGTGTCTAAACAAACAAACAAACAAACAAACAAACAAACAAATGCAATGCAATGTTGGATTTAATTAGGTTATTAACATTTTTTCCATCTGTGTTTATAAATAAAATGGATTTCCCTCTTCCTTTTCTTGTACTACCCTTTTCACTTTTAGAATCAAGGTTATACTAACATCATTAAGTTAGTTGGGTAGTATTTAATCTTTTTCTATCTCCTTTAGCTATTTGTGTAATACAAGTAATCTCTTCTTTTGGTAGAATTTAGCCATACACATTGAATATCCCTTCACTGAAATGCTTGAGACCAGAAGTGTTTTGGTTTTTTTCAGATTTTGGAATATTTGCAAATATATAATGAAATATCTTGGGGATGAGAACCAAGTCTAAATATGAAATTCATTTATCTTTCATATGCACCTTATGCTCATAGCCTAGAGGTCATTTTATCCAATATTTGTAATAATTCTGTGCATGAAATAGTTTATATACGAGGAGCCACTGGAAAGCAAAGGTGTCACTAACTCAGCCACCCATGTGGACAATCTGTGGTTGTCTGGCATCACCATTATTCCTGACTCTGAATTCATGTACTACTGATAAGCAATCATTTTCTTACACTTACACATGTACTTAACAGTTAAAAATATGATATGCCATTAATACAGTTAAAAAAATAATGTGTTCAGGTAACTAAGAAGCACAGTAGCATCACCAGAATACCTGTCTCAGCTGTTAGACAGCAACAGACAACGGCAGGCTTTCCGTCTCTACCATGCTGTGTTTTGATGGAAAGGTTACTGTCCACTGTATTTTTTGTTTTCAGGTGAGAAGAAACATGAAAAGCAATTGAGGGACCAGGAACTGGGTCCTTTAGGGATGAGGAGGCATTCTGTTGGATGGTTTTGCAAAATGTTGCCTCTAGAGTCATCTGCCTCATTAACAATGGCTTTTTTTCCTTCAACTTTTAAGCTCAGGGGTACATGTGTAGGATGTGTAGGTTTGTTAGACAAGTTAATGTGTACCATGGTGGTTTGCTGCACAGATCATCCCATCACCTAGGTATTAAGCCCAGCGCCCATTAGCTATTCTTCCGGTGATGCTCTCCCTCATCCCCCAACAGGCCCCAGTGTGTGTAGTTCCCCACCAAGTATCCATGTGTTCCCATTGTTCAGCTCCCACTTATAAGTGAGGCCACGTGGTACTTGGCTTTCTGTTCCTACATTAGTTTGCCAAGGATAACAGCTTCCAGCTCCATCCATGTCCCTGCAAAGGACATGATCTCGTTCCTTTTTATGGCTGCACAGTATTCCATGGTGTGTATGTATGACATTTTCTTTATTCAATCTATCACTGGTGGGCATTTGGGTTGATTCCATGTCTTTGCTATTGTGAATAGTGCTGCAATGAACATACACATGCATGTATCTTTATAAGAGAACGATTTATATTCCTTTGGGTATATACCCAATAATGGGATTGCTGGGTCAAATGGTATTTCTGCCTCTAGATCTTTGAGAAAGCACCACACTGTTCTCCACAGTGGTTGAACTAATTTGCACTCCCACCAATGGTGGAAAAGCATTCTTTTTTCTCTGCAACCTTGCCAGCATCTGTTGTTTTTTTGACTTTTTAATAATCACCATTCTGACTGGCATGAGATGGTATCTCACTGTGGTTTTGATTTGCATTTTTCTAATGATCAGTGATGTTGAGCTTTTTTTCACGTTTGTTAACCACATGTACGTCTTCTTTTGAGAAGAGTCTGTTCATGTCCTTTGTCCACTTTTTAATGGGGTTGTTTTTTTTTTTGTCTTGTAAATTTGTTTAGGTTCCTTATAGACTCTGGATATTAGACCTTTGTCAGGAAGATAGATTGTAAACATTTTCTCCCATTTTGTAGGTTGTCTGTTCACTCTGATGATAGTTTCTTTTGCTGTGCAGAAGCTCTTTAGTTTGATTGCATCCCATTTGTCAATTTTTGCTTTCATTGCTATTGCTTTTGGTGTTTTTGTCATGAAATCTTTGCCAGTGCCTATGTCCTGAATGGTATTGCCTAGATTTTCTTCTAGGGTTTTTATAGTTTTGGGTTTTACATTTAAGTCTTTAATCCATCTTGAGTTAATTTTTGTATAAGGTACAAAGAAGGGGTCCAGTTTCAATTTTCTGCATATGACTAGCCAGTTCTCCCAGCACCGTTTATTAAATAGGGAATCCTTTCCCCATTGCTTGCTTTTGTCAGGTTTGTTGAAGATCAGATTGTTGTAGGTGTGCAGTCTTAATTTCTGAGTTCTCTATTCAATTCCATTGGTCTATGTGTCTGCTTTTTGTACCAGTGCCATGCTGTTTTGGTTATGGTAGCCCTGTAATACAGTTTGAAGTCAGGTAGCATGATGCCTCTAGCTTTGATCTTTTTGCTTAGGACTGTCTTGGCTATTCGGCTCTTTTTCAATTCCATATGAATTTTAAAATAGTTTTTTCCAATTCTGTGAAGAATGTCAATGGTAGTCTAATGGGGATAGCATTGAATCTATAAATTACTTTGGGCAGTAGTTTATTGAGAGCTTTTACCATGAAGCGATGTCGAATTTTATCAAAGGCCTTTTCTGCATCTATTGAGATCATGTGGTTTTTGTCTGTAGTTCTGTTTATGTGATGAATCACGTTTATTGATTTGCGAATGTTGAACCAACCTTGCATCCTGGGGATGAAACCCACTTGATGGTGGTGGATAAGCTTTTTGATATGCTGCTAGATTCAGTCTGCCAGTATTTTACTAAGGATTTTTGTATCTATGTTCACCATGGATATTGGTCTGAAGTTTTCTTTTTTTGTTGTATCTCTGCCAGGTTTTGGTATCAGGATGATGCTGGTCTCATACAATCAGTTAGGGAGGAGTCCCTCTTTTTCAATTTTTTGGAACAGTTTCAGTAGAAATGGTACCCGCTCTTTGTACCTCTGGCAGAATTCAGCTGTAAATCTGTCTGGTCCTGGGTTTTTTGTGGTTGGTAGGCTATTTGCTACTACCTCAATTTTAGAACTCATTATTGGTCTACTAAGGGATTCGATTTCTTCTTGGTTCAGTCTTGGGAAGGTGTATGCGTCCAGGAGTTTATCCATGTTTTTCTAGATTTTCTAGTTTATGTGCATAGAGGTATTCATAGTATTCTCTGATGGTTGTATGTATTTCTGTGGGGTCAGTGGTGATATCCCACTTATCATTTCTGATTGTGTTATTTGATTCTTCTCTCTTTTCTATTAGTCTAGCTAGTAGATCATCTTATTAATTTTTTTCAAAAAAACAGCTCCTGAATTTGTTGATTTTTTGAAGGGTGCGTGTGTGTGTGTGTGTGTGTGTGTGTGTCTGTATCTCCTTCAGTTCCACTCCGATCTTGGCTATTTCTTGCCTTGGGGTTTGTTTGCTCTGGTTTTCTAGTTCTTTTAGTTGTGATGTTAGGTTGATACCTTGAGATCTTTCTAGCTTATTGATCTGGGCATTTAGTGTTACAAATTTCCCTCTTAACACTGCTTTAGCTGTGTCCCAGAGATTCTGGTACACTGTCTCTTTGTTCTCATTAATTTCAAACAACTTCTTGACTTCTGCCTTAATTTCGTTATTTATCCACAAGTAATTCAGGAGCAGGCTGTTCAATTTCTATGTACTTGTGTGGTTTTGAGTGAATTTCTTAATCTTGAGTTCTAATTTGGTTGCACCGTTGTCTGAGAGATGGTTTCTTATGATTTCGGTTCTTTTGCATTTGCTAAGGAGTGTTTTACTTCTGATTATGTGAACAAGTTTTGAGTAAGTGCTGTAGGGTGAGAAGAAGAATGAATATTCTGTTGTTTTTTGGTGGAGAGTTCTGTAGATATCTATCAGGTCTGCTTGATCCAGAGCTGAGTTAACTCTTCTTGTTGAATTGAACCCTTTACCATTATATAATGCCCTTCTTTGTCTTTTTTTGATCTTTGTTGGTGTAAAGTCTGTTTTGTCAGAACTAGGATTGCAACCCTTGCTTTTTTCTGTTTTCCATTTGCTTGGTAAATTTTCCTCCATCTCTTTATTTTGAGCCTAAGTGTGTCTTTGCATGTGAGATGGGTCTCTTGAAGACAGCACCCCAATGGGGGTTGGCTCTTTATCCAGTTTGCCATTTTGTGTCTTTCAATTGGTGCATTTAGCCCGTTTACATTTAAGGCTAGTATTGTTATGTGTGAATTTGATTCTGTCATCATGATGCTAACTGGTTATTTTGCAGACTTGTTTATGTGGTTGCTTCATACTGTCACTGGTCTGTGTACTTCAGTGTGTTTTCATAGTGGCTGGTAATGGTTTTTCCTTTCCACGTTTAGTGCTTCCTTCAGGAGCTTTTGCATGGTAGGCCTGGTATTGACGAATTCCCTCAACATTTGCTTGTCTGAAAAGGATCTTATTTCTCTTTTGTTTATGAAGGTTAGTTTGGCTGAAAATGAAATTCTGGGTTGGAAATTCTTTTCTTTAAGAATTTTAAATATTGGCCCCCAGTCTCTTCTGGCTTGTAGGGTTTCTGCTGAGAAGTCTGCTGTTAGTCTGATGGGCTTACCTTTGTAGGTGACCTGGCCTTTCTCTCTGGCTGCCCTTAACACTTTTTCTTTCATTTTGACCTAGAATCTGATAAGTATGTGTCTTGGATAATCTTCTCATGGAGTATCCTACTGGGGTTCTCTCCATTTCCTGAATTTGAATGTTGGCCTGTCTTGATAGGTTGGGGAAATTCTACTGGATGATATACTGAAGTATGTTTTCCAACTTGGTTCTGTTCTCCCTGTCTCTTTCAGGTACCCCAGTCAGTTGTAGGTTCCATCTCTTTACATAATCCCACATTTCTTGGAGGTTTTGTTCATTCCTTTTCATTCTTTTTTCTCTATTCTTGTCTGCCTGTCTTATTTCAGAAAGATAGTCTGCAAGCTCTGAGATCCTTTCCTCCACTTGGTCTCTTCTGCTGTTGATACTTGTGATTGCACTGTGAAGTTCTCATGTTATATTTTTCAGCTCCATCAAGTCAGTTATGTTCCTCTCTAAACTGGCTATTCTGGTTATCAGCTCCTGTATTGTTTTATCATGATTCTTAGCTTCTTTGCATTGGGTTACGACATGCTCCTTTATCTCAGCGAAGTTTGTTATTTCCCACCTTCTGAAGCCTACTTCTGTCAATTCAGCCATCTCAGCCTCATCGCAGTTCCGAGGCCTTGCTGGAGAGGTGTTGCATTCACCTGGAGAAGAGGCACTCTGTCTTTTTGAGTTTCAGCGTTTTTGCACTGATTCTTTCTCATCTTTGTGGGCTTATCTACCTTCGACCTTTGAGGCTGCTGACTTCTGAAAAGGTTTTCTGTGGGGTCTTTTTTGTTGATGTTGTTGTTGTTTTTTTCTTTTCATGGTCAGGCTACTGAATGTTAGCAACCACAGGGCTGCTGTGGTTTGTTGGGGGTCTGCTCCAGACCTTAGTTGCCTCTGCTTTTCCTGTACTTGGAGGTATCAACAGTGAAGGCTGTGAAGCAGCAAAGATGGCAGCCTGCTCCTTCCTCTGGACACTCCATCCCAGGGTGGGTACTGACCTGCTGCTGGCCCAAGTGCTCCTTTCAGAGGTTTCTGGAGACCCTTATTGAAAGGTCTCACCCAGTCAGGAGGAACAGAATTAGGGACCCGCTTAAAGAAGCAGTCTGGCTGTAGAGCAGGTGTGCTCTGTTGGGGAGGACCCTTCCTCATCTGGACTGCCCAGACTCTCTAGAGTGGGCAAGCTGGAACAGCTCAGTTGACTGAACCACAGAGAAGGCAGCCTCCCCTCCTTCTGGGAGCTGCATCCCAGGGAGAGATCAGAGCTCTCTGTCCATATAAGCCCGGCTGGAGTGATTGAAGGCCCCCCACAGGGAGGCCCTGCCCAGTGAGGAGGAATGGATCAGGGTCCCACTTTAAAGCAGTTTGGGCACAATCTGGCACAGCAGCTGTGCTGTGTTGGGGGTATCCCTTCCTCATCTGGACCACCCAGACTCTCTGGAGCTGGCAGGCTGGAATGTGCAGTTGACCAAACCACAGAAATGGTAGCCACCCCTCCCACAGGGAACTCCATCCTGTTTCAGGCAGACTCATTGTGTTGCCATTGGCTGGCTGGAATTCCAAGACAGTGGGACTTAACTTGTGAGGTGCTGTGGAAGTGGGGCCTGCAGAACAATGCTGCTTGGCTCCCTGGATTCAGCCCCCTTCCTAGGGGAATGTACAAAGGGATCTGTCACCTTGCTGGAAATTCCGGGGCCGGAGTATGTAAAACTCTTGTCTCGGTGTGTACCTGTGCTGAGACTCCGCACAGCTCTGTTTATTGGACCCAAGGCCCTGGTAGCGTGGGCTCATGAGGGGATCTCCTGATCCACAAGTTGCAAAGATCTGTGGGAGAAGCATGGTCCTGGGTGGGTCGCACAATCAGTCTCCACTTCCCTTTGCTGGGGTGGGGGTTCCTTTGGCTCCGTGAGGCTCCTGGGTGGGCCACTGACCCACTCTGCTTTTCTTTATTCTCTCTGGATCAGGGTGATTGTTTAGTCAGTCCCAATGCGAGAACCTGGATATTTCAGTTGAAGGTGCTGAATTCACTTGATGCTTTCATTCCTCTCTGTGCTGTGGACTGCAGCTGCTTCTAATGGGCCCTCTTGGCCCCCATCTCAACAATAGCTCTTATTTTAGCAGTCTCTCTTTGATTTTATAAATAGACATGAGTTGTTCTGTTATGAATGCCTGCTGCTCTAGTTCTTCAATAAGCCCATCACACAATTTTACCCTGTCATCTACAGGCACTTTTTCTGCAGTGTTAACAATATCACTATTACCACAATTACCTTATTCAGAATCATTTTGGCCATTTCACCATTGGTCAATGAATGAACAAGCAGAGCCTTGTTATCAATGTTAGAAACTTCTTTAGTATTCACTTCTTCCAGCTAACTGACAGATTGTGAAGGTCTATTTTTTTGCAAAGGTAAGGAGTTCAGCCATCATTTTTTTTCTCACTTGACATATATAATCCTTCAAAGTCACCATCTGGTGACTTCATTACCAGTCAACATAGTTGTAGGCCAGAGTTGTGCCAGTCATGCACACCTGTTTCAAGCAATGGCAACAGCATATAGAGCATCCTCATGCTAAACTCCTTTTGAACACTTTCTCACACCCACACCTCTGCACACTGCTGGTAGCTAGCATGCTATTTAAGAAAAGTGTTTTTTTAATCTACTCTTTATTGATCTAAGGATACTCTGGTCACATGGCTAAATTGATGAAGTCACATTTAGGGGAAAGTACATAGAATAAACATTTTTTAAATGAGAATTTCAGCTGGGAGATGAGCAGAACAGTTGTCATGTAATAACAAAATCTTTGCAGTCATCATCCATTTGAGTCTCCCTGCAGCAAGCATGAGCCACTTGGTACCAAATGTTTGTGAAACCAATCAAAAAAGATGTCCCTGGTGCTCCAGGTCTTTTTGTTAGCATAATAACAGACTGGTAAGAAATTCACTCCTTGAAAACAGTGAGGACACAAGTTTTTATCTATCACCCCACTTATGTATGCCTGATGCATTAGCACATCCCAGCATATTCTGTTCTTGGCAGCCTTAATTCTAGTAGGTGCTGTCTCATCAGCTGTAGTCAGTGTCTTTCTGAGGCAATGATGCCAAAACAGTGATGTTTCATCAGCATTATAGACTTGTTTTGGCTTCAGATTTTCATTAGCCATGACTCTGGCAAACTCAATGAATTTCTTCACTGCTTTGTGATCAGCAGATGCTTTATGATCACAAATCTTTAAAAATGTAATGCTGTATCTTTTCTTAAATTTCTGCAACCAGACTATTGATTATTCACAGTTCCTTTTAATTTTCAGTTCATCATTGACCTTTGTTTCATGGTCAGCATACCACTATGTGCCATGTGTTCACTGTGACGTGGACAGATCCGCACTTTCAATACATGATCAAAATCTTCATGTTTGGCTTTATGCAGTTTTCTAATCTTCACTAACTTCTGTGAATCAGTTTCAGCACAGAACTTCAGCGGTGTATCCTTCTGTTTCTTCAGGTCATATATGGATGTTTCATATACTCCTGTCCAGTTTCTCCAACAGCTTGGCTTTCTGTGCTAGAGGTAAACATAAATGCTTCCTCTTTTTATCAGTTACCCTGAGGGGTATCTGCAGGCCATTTTGTCATTTTCAACAATATCTTTACACCACACAGCAAAGAGAGTAAGCAACCAAACACAGTTGAGTCATGCATGCAGGTCTTGGCTACATGTGGGGCATTGTGGGAAACCTGCCATCAGCATGCCTGGCCTGCACATATGCCATTTTACTATCCTTTGTGTGTGTGCTTGCTTGCGTGGGGGAAACTAGGTGTATGTGGAAAAGATGTATGGCAGCTGAAGGGAGCTGGGAGGGTTTTTTTTTTTTTTTTCTGCTTGAGGATGCTGAGTAAACTGTGTGTTGTGTGCCTGCGTTTTGACTGTGACTCGTCACATAAGGTCAAGTATAACATTTTCAACGCATGGTGTCATGCTGGTGCTAAAAAGGTTTTGGATTTTGGAGCATTTCAGATTTTGAAAATTTGGATTAGGGATGCTCAACCTACATTGCTGTATATCTGCCACTCACTTCCACGGTGACATGGAATCTGTGTTCACCCAGAAAGCTAACTGAGCTGAGAAAAAATCTTAAAGGGAGATGTCTTTCATTATTTCAGTTTATTTACTGGTTGATGATTAGTCATCTTTTCTGTTTCTTCTTGTTCAAGTTTTGGCAATTTACACACACTAATTAATTTACTCATTTCTTTTTTTCTTTTTTGAGACAGAGTCTCGCTCTGTCACCCAGGCTGGAGTGCAGTGGCATGATCTTGGTTCACTGCAACCTCTGCCTCCTGGGTTCAAGCAATTCTCCTGCCTCAGTCTCCTGAGTAGCTGGGACTACAGGCGCCCACCACCATGCCTGGCTAATTTTTTGTATTTTTAGTAGAGACGGGGTTTCACCATGTTAGCCAGGCTGGTCTTGAACTCCTGACCTCAAGTGATCCACCTGCCTCGGCCTCCCAAAGTGCTGGGATTACAGGCGTGAGCCACCATGCCTGGCCATTATTAACTTTTAAATGGGAAAACTCATCACTATTTCCATACAAATGACTTGCCAATTGACCTTCTGTAACCCACTTATAAGTTTGGATGTATATTCAGTCAAATCCATGTTAACTTGATCGCAGTCCTTGCATTTGTTATTCCTGGTTGTAGCTGTAAACTATCGTGGGCACAGTCAGTCTGAAGGAGAGAATTTTATTTTTGAAAATATAAAATATCTTGACTTCCAGGAGCTTACTAGAGAAATAAAAAATTGTAGCCTGCAGTTTTCAAAACCAATTCATCACAAGATTGAAGGTTATAAATCTAAATAATGGTCAGTATTAGCCCAATAGTGACCAAACAAACAAACATAAAACAAAAATGTAAACAAAACCAAAGCAAAAAACTAAACAAAACAAAACCCCCAAACAACCAAACAAATGGACTAAGCCATAAGGACCTCTTGTGAACTCTCATATGGATGTCTGGATTTTAGGAACAGGATTATCAGATCAGTGGGAGAAAATGTATAAACATTGGGAAGTAGAATCATTTCAAGTTCATTTTGGGCCTTCAGATATGACTTTAATGCTAATCAACTTACTTTAAACTGAGCCTGCTTAATATATAATGAAACAAATAACTGTCATGTCTTATTGTTTTTATAATTTAGTCAGTATCTTTTTTTCAATATTAAAAATAGTAGGAAGAAGCTGGGCCTGGTGGCTCATGCCTGTAATTCCAGCACTTTGGGAGGCTGAGGCAGGAGGATTGCTTGAGGCCAGGAGTTTGAGACCAGCTGGGCAACATAGTGAGACCCTGTCTCTACAAATGATAAAAAAATTTAGCTGGGTGTTGTGGTATGTGCCTGTGGTTCTAGCTTTTTGGGAGGCTGAGGTGGGAGAGAATCACTTGAACCCTGGTGGTCAAGGCTGCAGTGAGCCATGATTATACCACTGCACTCCAGCCTGGGTGACAAAGCAAGACCTCATCTTGGGGAAAAAAAAAATAAGGAGGAAGAAAACATGTAATTGTTAGATACAATTGCAATACTCTGTTTATTAGTTATTAAAACATAACTTTTATTAGACTCTCAAAGTGTCCATGACTCAAAGGAATTTAATTACTATTTTATAATGTTTGTTCTATTGTAAACAAATTAAAATTTGTCTTTCATTAATTTGCAGAACATTCTGTTAGACTATTTGCTCTCCTCTAAGAAGAATCCTTCCCCTGTAGCCATCCAAGGAGGAGACTACTGGACACCACTCCCGTATCCTGGGCCAGGAGGGACGTTTGGCACTCTCTGTCTTCCCAGTTGTGCTTCTACACTATTCAGTTTTCCCTCAAATGCATAAGTCCTGCTCTTCTGAGTCACCACCGTCCAGCTCTATCACCCCCCACAGCATTTTCTTTGCTATCACAAGGCCTATTATTCTTTCCTCAACATTTGCTGGAGGCTTTGGAGCCCAGTTCACAGCCTTCTCCACCTCCTATTCATATACCTCATCAAAATGATTACCTCACAGTTCCTAGACTTCCCCACAGTTCCTGACTTTCATCTCTTCCATACATCAGCCACTCACTTCCATGGTCACACAGAGCCTGTGTTCACTCAGAGACATGTTGCCTCTGAAAACATAAACTCAGCAATGTCAGGCTCTGAACATAGTTTCCCGTTCTCCCTGCTCTCCCTCCCTCCCTCCTACCATGTTTCTCTTCAGCCTCATCAAGAACTTTAGTTCCTTTACCTAACCTTCATTCCTTACACCTCAAGTTATCAATTCTCTCCTGTCTTAAATTTCTTATTTAGACTATGGTGCATGAACCATCACATTAAATATTATCTTTCCAGGCTGGGCACTATGGCTGAAGCCTGTAATCCCAGCACTTTGGGAGGCAGAGGAAGGCAGATCACCTGAGGTCAGGAGTTCGAGACCAGCCTGGCCAACATGGTGAAACTCCGTCTCTACTAAAAATACAAAAAATTAGCTGAGCATGGTGGTGGGCGCCTGTAATCTCAGCTACTTGGGAGGCTGAGGTAGGAGAATCACTTGAACCCAGGAGGCGGAGGTTGCAGTGAGCTGAGATCGTGCCACTGGACTCCACCCTAGGCGACAGAGTGAGACTCTGTCTTAAAAAAAAAAAAAATTCCAATAATCTCAACAATCTTGTCAGTCTGGTTTATTTTTCTCTCACCCATCAAAACTGCAATATACGGTTCATTTAACTTTTTTCTTTTCTGATTTTATACTTGTCTACCAAATATTGCTAGGGCGAACAATGCATTTGCAGAAGAACCAATCTGCAAATTATGGCCTCCAATCTCTACAAGGAACTCAATGTTGCTAGTAAACTTGTTGTCTCTTAAACACCAGTGGGGGTTTCAAAGCCTTACACCAGAATCACCCTTGTAAAATTTAATCTGATTACGTTCCACACCTCAGATTTAAACCCTTTCATGACTCTCCATCGCCTTCCGAATGATGTTCAAACATCTTAGTATGGCTCATACAGTCCTCTGTAGCCTGACATTTTCTTTCATTTCCTTCCTTACCACTACTCCCTAATTCTCTATTTTACAACTCTCCTAAACTGCCTATCTCTCCTACTAGACCATTCATTAGCCTCTTGAAAGAACGTATCTTATCCATCTTTTCTCCACCTCAGTGCCTTGTATGGTACCTTGCACATGATAGGTCCTATACAAATGTTTACTGACCTGAATTGTATAAATAATATGCTATCAAGTTTCCCTGAAGATTTATCATCTCAGAAGGTACTTGAAAACAAGATGGGGAATCAAATAAAGTCACAGAATATTTCTTAAAATTTTTGTTTTCTTTTAAAACATGAGAATTTCTTGAGAATTAAAATCTCGCTTTATAGATACATCATACTATACTATTTAATGATATATGCTGAGATATAATAAAGAGCATTAACGTTTTCATGTTAATTTGTAAGAACAATCATTGAAAACATGTGACTCTAGATGAGGTCTGATTCCTTAAATGCTGTTTGCTCAGCTTGGCGACAGCATGGCAAAATTTCACTAATTCCGATTTGCTGAGGGAAATGAGAATGCCTGAAGTAGGATGACCTTTAGAATTTGCTCCATAAGGAAAATAAGCAATGAGTGCTACCAAATAGAGAGTCTGTATTCTAGCTTTTGTAAGTATGTGAGAATGACTGTTAATTCGCTGGTCAACTGTTTGCAAATAACACATCTAATTCATATTGCCTTGATCATTAATGAGGTTGAAAAATGTTTTCAAATGTTTATTGGCCTTTAAAAAAAATTTCAACTTTTAGATTCAGAGGGTAGATGTGCAGGTTTGTGACATGGGTATACTGTGTGATGCTAAGGTTTGTGATATGAATAATCCCGTCACCCAGGTAGTAAGCATAGTACACAAGAGTTAGTTTTTCATCCCTTTCCCCCTCCTTCTCTCCCTCTTCTTGTAGTCCCCAGTGTCTATTGTTGCCATCTTTATGTCCATGAGTAACCATAGTTTAACTCCCACGTATAAGTGGGAGAATATGTGGTATTTGTTTTTCTGTACCTGCATTAATTCACTTAGGATAATGGCTTCCAGATGCATCCATGTTGCTGCAAAGGACATGATTTTACTCTTTTTTATGGCTGCATATCATTGCAGGGTGCATATGTACCACATTTTCTTTATCCAATCCACTACGGATGGGCACCCTGGTGGATTCCATGACTTTGCTACTGTGAATAGCATGGTGATGAACATATGAGTGCACGTGTCTTCTTGGTAGAATAATTTATTTTCCTTTGGATATCTACTCAGTAATGGGATTGCTGGGTGGAATGGTAGCTCTGTTTTAAGTTCTCTGAGAAACCTCCCAACTGCCTTCCACAGTGGCTGAACTAATTTATATTCCCACCAATAGTATGTAAGTGTTCCCTTCTCTCCAAAGCCTCACCAGCATCTGTTGTTTTTTGACTTTTTAATAATAGCCATTCTAAGTGGTATGAGATGGCATCTCACTGTAGTTTTGATTTGATAATTAATGATGATTAGTGATGATGAGCGTTTTTTCATGTTTGTTGGCCACTGGTAATGTCTTTTTTTTGAGAAATGTCTGTTCATGTCTTTGGCTCCCTTTTTAAATGGGGTTATTTAGTTTTTGCTTGCTGAATTTTTTAAGTTCCTTACAGATTCTGGATTTAAACCTTTACCAGATACATACTTTGTGAACATTTTCTCCCATTCTGTAGGTTGTCTGTTTACTCTGTTGATAGTTTATTTTGCTGTGCAGAAGCTCTTTAGCTTAATTAGGTCCCAGAATAGACAACCCAGCAATGAAGCTCCACACCTACAGCCATCTGGTCTTTGACAAAGTTGACAAAAATAAGCAATGGGGAAAGGACTCCCTATTCAATAAATGGTGCTGGGATAACTGGCTAGTCATATGCAGAAGAACAAAACTGAACCTCTACCTTTCACTATATATAAAAATTAATTCAAGATGGATTTAAGATTTAAACGTTAAGACCTCAAAATGTAAGACTCCTAGAAGAAAACCTGCGAAACACCATTCTGGACATTGGCCATGGGAAAGAATTTATAACTGTTGGCTATTTCAATGTTATCTTTTGTCTATTAAGTCTCTTGTCCATTTATTTTTCTATTGGGCTGTCCATGTCTTGTTTATGTATTGTTACCTCAACTCTTCTATATTTTCTGGATACCCACGTTTGTTACTTATACATGTTGCAAAAATCTTTTCCCATTCTGTGGTTTGCCTTTTTAATGTCTTAACATGTCTTTTGATAGCATAAGTTATTAATTTAGTCAATTTATCAAATATTTACTTTAAGGCTAGTCCTTTTTGTGTCCATTTTAATGAAGTCTTTCCCTGTTCCAGGTCATGAAGATATTCTTCCATGTAATTGTTTAGCATCTTTATTGTTTTACCTTTCATATTTAGGTTTCATTCCTGTTGGTATTTATTTTTGGGTAAGGTATGCGGTAGTGGGGAAGATCCCAACCCCCGGGTCACAGTACCAGTCCGTGGACTGTTAGGAACCCGCCGCACAGCAGAAAGTGAGCAGTGAGCGAGTATTATTAGTGCTTGAGCTCCACTTCCTGTCAGATCCGCAGTGACATTAGATTCTCATGGGGGCGCGAACCCTATTGTGAACCGCACATGAGGGATCTAGGCTGTGTGCTCCTTATAAGAATCTAATTGATCTAAGGTGGAACAGTTTCATACTGAAACTATCTCTCCCCAGCCTAGTCTGTGAAAAAACTGTCTTCCATGAAACCAGTCCCTGGTGCCAAAAAGGTTGGGGGCCGCTGAGGGAATATGTTTCATTTTTTTCTGATCGATATTAAATAAAGGGCTTTTAAGACTGTTTATTTCAGGCTGGGTGCAGTGGCTCACGCCTGTCCCCAGCACTTTGGGAGACTGAAGTGGGCAGATCACTTGAAGTCAGGAGTTCGAGACCAGCCTGGCTGACATGGTGAAACCCGTCTCTACTATAAATACAGAAATTAGTTGGGAGTGGTGGCACATGCCTGTAATCCCAACTACTCGAGAGGCTGAGGCACGAGAATTACTTGAACCCAGGAGACAGAGGTTGCAGTGAGCCGAGACTGCGCCACTGCACTCCAGCCTGGGCAACAGAATGAGACTCTGTCTCAAAAACAAAAAAACCCCAAAAAAACCCAAAACTTTATTTCAATGACTTTTAACTTTTACTATACAATGTTTAATCTTTTAATTTATATTATATTTAAAAGCTTGCTAAATAAGTAAATTTTATTATTCCATCCTTTTGCTACTAGAGTGACCATTATAACTGAACTAATAAAGCTTAAACTAACATACTTTTACTAACTAGAAATTCTGTCATAATTCTGTATGTAAATTATATAATCTGTCTTTTAGGAACCTATTTATTTCAGCTTGGGTTCTTTGCCACGTAAGGTATACGGTCATTAATTGCTCAGTGCTATCTCAGTTACGATCACATGGCCAATGGACTTGATATTTTCTGGTACTATGTGTATGACCTAATTTTCATGTTTTCCTATTCAATGATTCCTTGTTTGAAATTAAAAAGCCAGAGATCTTTATCACAGCATCTAAGCATACAAAAGTAGGAAAAGTATTATTAAAAAAACACATATGTCAAAATTTTAAAAAGCATCCCGTAACTTAAAAGAATAAAGGGAGGCTGAGTGCGGTGGCTCACACCTATAATCCCAGCACTCTGGGAGGCTGAGGCTGGTGGATCACCTGAGGTCCGGAGTTTGAGACCAGCCTGGCCAACATGGTGAAACCTCATCTCTACTAAAAATACAAAGATTAGCTGGGCGTGGTGGCGGGCACCTGTAATCCCAGCTACTTGGGAGGCTGAGGCAGGAGAATTGCTTGAACCTGGGAGGCAGAAGTTGCAGTGAGCCAAGATTGTGCCACTGGACTCCAGCCTGGGCAACAGAGTGAGATTCCGCCTCAAAATAAATAAAATAAAATAAAATAAAATAAAATAAAATAAAATAAAATAAAGGGGCTTCATATTTGTCCCATGCTGCTAATGATTTTCTCTTATAAATCTCCAATCAAGTCCAATTCTAACAACCTTGGGTATGAATCAGTATCAGTTTAGTGTAAGCTTCCCTTTAGGGATGGCCTATTAGGCCCCTTAGGTATGACTTGGGCCCTTTATGGACCTGGTACCTTAAATTTTTCCTAGTACTTTAAATTTCTGTTTTTCATCCCAGTAAGACTATTACCCAACACAGGGATTTGTCTTATTTACTGCTGTGTAACCTACACCATAACTGCTAGTGTCTGTTATGTAATATGCTCAAAAGAATGTTTGTTCAGCAAATGAATGTAGGAACTACGTAATACACTAATATTGAGAGATTAAGTGGCATAAATATCCCTGTATCCTCAGAAAAATGAAAGCACCCCTGGTCTGGATTCTGTGGGAGGCTCTTGGAATGGAAGAGGCTAAAATCCAAGCTTAAAGGGTTAGCTTATATTGAACTAGACTCAGACCACAGCAAGCTTACACACACACACACGCACACACACACACACCCCCCCCCCCATTTAATTTTCTTTTATATTAGCTGGGAATTAATAAGAGGGCTTCTATAGTTTAGCAAAGTAAGAGAAATGGTTTTGGGAAACCTAGCATAGGAAAATGGGGAATAACGTGATTCATTAGTGTCCCTGTGTCATTAAGGGCTCCCTGGTAGTTCCCAGTTTCTTTCTCAATGTACATTTTGCAGAAAGCCAAACAGATGAAAGTTTGGTTGCATTCTTAACCACAATGCTAAGGTAAGAGAAATATTGGTTTTAGCATTTCACAATTTTATTCAGAGAACAAGCTTCTGTGTAAACACACATATTAAAGAATAAATATGGTTTCTCAAGTAAAACATAAATATTTTTTGCTACTTACAATAGTACTTTTCTCTATAGAGATAACTGGAGACTAGACAGACAATGAGCTATTTGGGGGGAGTTTATTCTAATCGTTTCATGACCAAGGCAAAGAATACAAGCTTAGTTTAAATCATTAAATACTTACAGAATACCTTAATATATAGGAAGGGTATAAAATACATGGGGAAGGGAATAACCTTTTACTATTTTAATTATTTTAACTTTGCTGCTATAAAGTAAGCGCATCTGGAAAGAGGATCAGCTCTTTATTTTGTAGTTGAATTTCTGGGACACAAAAGCACAGATGGCCTTTCCAACTCCACACTGCAGTAGACATCTGCTGTTGTTTTTGCCTTCCCAGCATTTATTCCTCCTTCCTTTGGTAGTAACAGTCTCATTTTCCATTAGGGAGCACTCCTTTACCATTTCAGCCCATGTGGTACAAGTGGCAGTGGCCCTCATCCAATCAAACCCATGCCCTGGAAGTGCACATCTGGGCATATGATCCAGACTTGGCCAATTAGAACATCATAGCCTTATAGACACAGGTATTGGTTCGGAAATGGGCAACAGGCCCAAGCCAGCCCGTGAGACATATTCTCCAACTTCTTAACAACACTATTGGGAAAATGGTAGTTTGTTTCTTGTGGGGGACACATTGGGCTGATAAAACGTGAGCCTGAAATAATTCATGGCTGTCTTTGTTACCCTATGGAGAGAGCCTTTGAGAACAAACCCAGCAGAGGAAAATCAAGCCCGGAGATGAAGAAAGTCAACTGTAATCACTGGTGCACCTAAGTCCAGTCATGACAGAAAGAAGGCCCACCCCGGAGTTTTCAGTGCCATAAGCCAAAAATTTCCTCTTTTTTGCTTAAACCAGCTTGAGGCAGGATTCTGAGATCTGTAACTGAAAGAGTACTGACTTGACTTGTCAGTCAAGCAGCCTGACTTGACTTTGCATAAGCTGAGACCGAAGCCCTCTGTAATTTCTGAGAATTGTCTTTACTAAAATAAGAAACCTTTTTCTCTTCCCTCACTGTTTCATCTCTGAATTGAATGTAGGTATGTCTACAATATCATTATTTTAAAAAGTAGGAAATCAGGCCCAATACTCACTGGTCCACTTCCGGCCGTGAGGTTCTGCAGAGCTCCTAAGGATGCTTCTTGTGTGTAGTTGCGGACACTTTTGGCGATCAAGGACAGATACATCCTTATCACAATGGAGTGCCACAGCCACTCCACGCCCTTGGGGTTGCTCTTTTCCTCCGGCATCGGCACGTCCTGGTATTGCTGACCACACACAAAAGGAATCCAGAATTAATGCATGTCAGGTGATGGCTATAATTTCACACTCAAACCAGGAGACCAGAAATACTGTCTAGAAAGGCTCATAATTTGCATAAGAAGCCCTTGAAATGGAAATTTTAAAAGCAAATATATATAATTTCTAATCACTTAACTTTTAGCCCATAATGATTATTTCTTCCTAATAACACTCCACACCCCTAACTTGATATTTCTCCCAGTGAGAGAAAATTCAGAGAATTAAGCATAGGTCATTCTAGAATGGTTTTCAGGCTGCTGTTGAGCTAAAAGCTAAATTAGTCACAACCACCCTGTAGATAAGAAAAACAGGCCTGTTCCCTCAGAGTCTTGTGAAAGTGTCCAGGATAGCACCAGGGTTCTAAATTTACCAGCTGGTCTCCACAAATACCACGATACTCAGAGAAGGAGGGGAGGTTACATTCTTTTAGTTTTCATATCAGTATGGAAATAAATATGTATTCCTTCCTATGAGGTTTGCTTTTAGTATGTCCAAAGTTTGTTTTTAGAATACCCAAGGCCAAATATCAGGGCCGACTTCAATAAAAACAATTTATATACAATTAGCTATGCTGCATTAAGCTTATTTCCTAATCTATAAGGCATAAAGCAGTATGGTTCATGGGTAGCAATGAAAATCTGGAGCCAGACTGCCTGGGATTGTATTCAATCTCTTCCACTTATTTGCTGAATTATTCCAGGAAAATTAATCTTACTGTGTCTCTGTTTCCTCACTGGCAAATGAGGGTATTAATAACACACACTTCAAAACGTTGATGTAAGAATTAAAATAACTTAAAATAGTGCCGATATATACCAAGTACTTAGACATACACATATACACAAACACACACTCTCTCTCATTCTCTCCCTTTCTCATTCTTTCAAAAACTTCCCAATATACCTCTTTTACTTTCCTGCTTCGACTGCCAAAACATCCAATACTTTTGTTGTTGTCAGTCTGGATATTCCGGTTTTGAATATAGATATTCTGGGAATATTTCTCCGGGAGCTCTGCCTCCAGCTGGTAGGAGAGGTTATGAAGAATGCACACACAATTCTCCGTGGCCTGAGAAAACAGGACAAGAATATTGATCGTATACATATAGATATCCTTGCAGGTGTGATATCACAGGACACAGGCTTTAGCTCTTACAAGGTTTACCAGATGCAACTGGGTGTGCTTAAACTGCGGGTTGCCTGGGGGAAATGCAATGAGTATGGCTAGAAAAGCTAAGGTTTTCATGAACAGTCAGGAGTACAATGCTAAGAAGTAGAGGCTGAATTTCTTAAACAATGCAGAGTCTTTTTAGTTTACTTTCTAAAGAGTGTGTCCAGAACAACTGTATAGCTTAGATACGTAACTTACTAGCCATGTTGAGCTGGAGAAGAGGAGGAGATACTGTTTATAGGGACCAACTAGGAGGCTATTGCAATAATCGGCATGAAAGATGCACAATGTAGGAAAACATTAGAAGCATTAGAGGGAAGTGTAAGAACTGAAAGCCTTTTCAGAGGTAGACAGCACACAATTACTCAGATTTCCATCTTCTTTTGGTGGATGGTGATGATTATTAAGAAGGATTATAGGCCAGGTGCTGTGGCTCACGCCTGTAATCCCAGCACTTTGGGAGGCTGAGGTGATGGATCACCTGAGGTCAGGAGTTCAAGACCAGGCTGGCCAACATGGCAAAACCCTGTCTCTACTAAAAATACAAAAAAAATTAGCTGGGCATGGTGGCGCACACCTGTAATCCCAGTTACTTGGGAAGCTGAGGCGGAGAATTGCTTGAACCCAGGAGGCAGTGGTTGCAGTGAGCTGAGATCGCACCACTGCACTCCAGCCTGGGCTGGGTGATGAAGCTAGACTCTGCCTCCAAAAAAAAAAAAAAGAAGGATTATAAAAAGAAGGAACAAGTTTGGGAATGAAAAAAGAGATACATTAAAATTCATTGCTGAACATGTAGCATTTGGGCTCCTTTCAAATATCCACATAGTGCGGTTAGACAGACAGACATTGGAGCCTGGAAAATAGAAAAATTAGGCAATAGGTTTTAATATTTCTTTTTTTTTGAGACAGAGTCTTGCTCTGTCGCCCACGCTGGAGTGCAGTGGCGCAATCTCTGCTCACTGCAAGCTCTGGGGTTCATGCCATTCTCCTGCCTCAGCCTCCTGAGTAGCTGGAACTACAGGTGCCTGCCACCACGCCCGGCTATATTTTTTGTATTTTTAGTAGAGACGGGGTTTCACCATGTTATCCAGGATGGTCTCAATCTCCTGACCTCGTGATCTGCCTGCCTCAGCCTCCCAAAGTGCTGGGATTACAGGCGTGAGCCACCACGCCTGGCCTAGGTTTTAATATTTCTAAGGATGAATGGAAGATCTTAGGCTCAGTAAATGAATCAGTGAATAAACCTAAAACCAAGCGGCTATCTTAAGAATATTCTGAAGCATCTTAGTAAGATAAAACAGGATATTTATCTCTTGAATTACCTTGTCATCTGGCTGGTAATCTGCAATGGTTCCTCTGACATAATGGACCAGTGAGTCAATGAGTCCGTCACATCTTCTCATTGCTTTTCTCCCATCAGGGCCAGCAGAACTCATGTTTCTATCAGAAAAAACAAAAAACAAAAAAGTAAGTCTAGGCTGTGTATCCAACAGGTCTTTGTTTTGAAGTTTTACTTGATGCTTCTTCCAGGTGTTTGGAAACTGGAAAATTTGTAAAAGTGTGGCAGATTTGCCCAGTCAACAAATCACTGACTGCTTAATAGATCAACTATGAACACACTTTCTAAATATTTCCAAACAACACGTAATCGTGTCATAAGTCTTCTACTTCACTCCAAGTACCATGATCAAAACATTATTTACTTAATCTTCACTCCATTTTGAGTGTGGATATGAGGCAAATGTTTTTGCAACTAGAACAAGAGCAAACGGCACATTAGACATTATAATATACTGGATGCCAAGTCCCAATTTGCCCCATGTTTTAACTTTAAGTAACTTAAAGTTGCTCTGGGCCTCAGTTTCCTCACTTGTAAAGACAGTGTGTTGGACTACATTCTTTGTGGTTTTCTAAATTTCAGTATAAACTGTTATTGACAAATATTAAATCAGATGCTCTAAAATGCGATTATTTTATCATTAAAATGGCAGAGAGATGTTACAGAAAACATGAGAGTTTGCAGTGTGTAAGGCTTCAGTCAAAAGTATGACCTATAAATATCTTTACACTTAGTCTATTTCTAATATTGCTAAGTCATGACACCTTTCTATAAACAGTAACTAAACCTATAATTGGAAGTTGTTTACTGATAGAGAAATGAAACTTATCAAATACAGGAAAGTAATGCATTTGGGGATTACAGCACAGAATCAGATCATGTGTATAGTCTGGTATTATTGTTACTACCTTCCTTTAGATTAAGTTTTTCTTACTAGCATTAACTACTTAAAAAAATATTTTTTTTCCAAAAATGTCAATACCTCAGTCAACAAGAATGACAAAAAATAGGGCCTTCAGGTTTTAAGAACTTGAGAATCACCTCTATTCCCAACTTTAATTGCTAAGAACTGTCCCTATAAAATGTATCAGATCAGTTTCTTTTTTTTTTTTTTGAGACGGAGTCTCACTCTGTCACCAGGGCTGGAGTGCAGTGGCGCGATCTCGGCTCACTGTAACCTCCACCTCCCGGGTTCAAGCGATTCTCCTGCCTCAGCCTCCTGAGTAGCTGGGACTACAGGCGTGCGTCACTACGCCCAGCTAATTTTTGTATTTTTAGTAGAGACAGGGTTTCACCATGTTGGTTGGCCAGGATGGTCTCTATCTCTTGACCTTGTGAACCGCCCGCCTTGGCCTCCCAAAGTGCTGGGATTACAGGCGTGAACTACCACGCCTGGCCCAGATCAGTTTCTTTTACTGGTAGGTAGAATATCCAAAATATGTTCAGGACTTTTTCTTTATAATGTGTTAGTGTCGTTCTGAACATCAAAAAGAACTGCAACTTTGAGACATTTTTGAGCCTTACTTTCTTCATCTTTAAAATAATATAGGCCAGAAGCTGTGGCTCATGCCTGTAATCCCAGCATTCTGGGAGGCTAAGGCAGGAGGACTGCTTGAGCCCAGGAGTTTAAGACCAGCCTGGGCAACATGGCTAAACCCTGTCTCTATGAAAAAATACAAAAAATTAGCTAGGCATGGTGGCATGTGCCTGTAGTCCCAGCTATCTGGGAGACTGAGGAAGAAGATTGCTTGAGCCTGGAGGTTGAGGCTGCAGTGAGCATTACTACACTCCAGCCTGGGTGACACAGCAAGACCCTGTCTAAAAAATTAACGAAATAAAGTAATATAATATAAGTGATTTCCAAAAGGCCTTCTGCCTCAAAATACTGCCTTCAGTGCATATTTGTCAAAGAAACAAAGGTGCCAAAGCATTACATCAAGAACTAAAGGTGGCTGGGTGTGGTGGCTTACACCTGTAATTCCAGCACTTTGGGAGGCCGAGGCGGGCGGATCATGAGGTCAGGAGATCAAGACCATCTGGCTAACATGGTGAAAACCCGTCTCTACTAAAAGTACCAAACAAAATTAGCCAGGCGTGGTGGTGGGCGCCTGTATTCCCAGCCACTCGGGAAGCTGAGGCAGGAGAATGGTGTGAACTCGGAAGGTGGAGCTTGCAGTGAGCCGAGATCGTGCCACTGCACTCACTCCAGCCCGGGTGACAAAGCTAGACACTGTCTCAGAAAAAAAAAAAAAAAAAAAAAAAAAAAGAACTAAAGGGAATGAGAGGAAGATGCACAATATTATACCTTGCTTTCACGGAGATCACATCTATAGGTTGAACTCTGGAAACTGACAAAACCCGACTGTTTTAACCCTCAAAAATGGCAATTTCATGATTCAACGTGACAGTTGAGGAGATAACATACCTAAAACTAAGAATATACTAACAATTTAATGGTTGCTGAATTGATACAATGAATTTTTTAACAAAATCTCTTCTGTGACTGATTCTCATTTGACCCTTCTACTTCCTTATTAATTTTTACTGTACCTGAAAAACTCGGACAGTTTGTTCATTTAAAAAAAAAATGAACGGGTTCATAAGCTGGAAATAAAACAATTTTTTACTTAGCTTTTTTCAAAGAATGATCATTTCAACCAAGATCCTCTATCTACTTTGTGAGCCCTTTAAGAATCATGGGGATTCAGAAGCTTGACAGAAACTGAAAAAGCATCTTTTCCAGTCTCCTTATTTTATACATGAAAAACTAGAAGCCAAAAGTTTCCGTTACTTTTCCTGGTGACAGCAAATTAGTGGTAAAGTCAGGAAAAGAGGCCTGTTCTTTATTCTGCACCCAGGGTGGCCCAGAACAGAGCAAATCCCATCTAGCATTCATTCAGTCTGCAAATACCATATGTCCCCAACTACATGATGTTATCATATGTTTAAAAGCTTCCCTTTGGCCTTTTCAACCTCTGGCCAGGATAAACGGCAGTAGTTTAAAATTGCTTTGACAAATCAAAAGGTCTTTCTTCCTGGCTAAGCCCACTACATACCTTGCAGATGGATGACTTAGCTTTGTTTAACTCCAGGGTGTTTATTTCGGGTTAGAATGGTAAGTCAAGTTGGCAGTACTGCCAGTTCACAAGTACTAACTGTTGTCTTGCTGTTTGGTATTATCCAGACTCTACTTGCTTGAAATGGGACTTATCAGGGGTTTCTGGCAGTTGATACTTTTGCTGACAGAAAGTGCATGGAACCCCATTGCTTTAGTATTTGCTCCTGCATATCAAAAATAGTTCCCACCTTACTCAACTACACAGAAATATGAATGATAAGGGCAGATTATTTTATACCACTGCATCCATGAATAGAAGTCATTAGACAGAAAGTAATTTGTTATTGCACCACTCCGAAAATAACCAATAACTATAGAAAATGATACATCCATCTTAAAATTTTTTTTTTAACAGCTAGTACTTAAGCTTGTGGGAATCAGAAAATTAACATGGCTACCTTTAGGCAGAATTGATCTTTTTTACAACGTATCTCTTGAATCATAAGAACTATGTATTGATTGGTTTCCCATACATTACCCAATGGTGGCTCAATAGAAAAATATCTCAAAACTGTAAGTGAAATATACTGAAACAATTACCTTATTGAAAATTAAAAGAGAATGAGCATACAAACATGGTAGTTACTCAATAAATAGTGCTTATTAAAGTTACCAATAGAATATATTAAAAACATGTAATTTAGTGCCTGTCGTTTGCATTTGATTAAACGATGGGTTTATTTCCTCTGGTATAATCAAGCCTAAGTCTGAGTAAATATCTGTAGACCTTTAAGAAAACTAAAACTGTATACTGTTATATACTGAAATTTAAAAACAGGTCCTTGGGGGTTGAAGGCAAGGGGCCAGGGCCTTAGGAGAAGTAGAGTGAGGAAGGAGACAAACTACTCTTCACATAAAGGCAGGAATTATTTGGAGTTCTTCACCTCCACTGGTCCCAAATGGGAAGACACCAGTTTGACTTGTGGCCAGTGCTTGATATCGGGAAGAATCTCTCTAGCAGTGTGACTTGTAATGGGGGAAGAAATAGAATCTGAACCTCTGTGTGTCTCTGAAATGGTCACGGAGCTTCACATATTTAGGAGGATTCAGGTGTTTTATCAGAAAGCAAATCTGTGACTTTTCACTCCCTCTAGGACCTCTTATCTCACACATTCCTGAGTGTCACAATGAAAAAGAGAAAAGAAAACACAACACCCTGGACCTTGATAGAATTAAAAGAAAGAATGGTATGTTAATGGTTGAGATTAATGAGTGTGACTAAATCTTAGATTCATATGGTAAACCAAAGAATGGACAGTGACAAATGGAAAAAAACAGCTGCAATTTAGTGTTTGCACTAGACATTATGGTAGGCAACTTATAAATAGCATGATCTGTAATTTTCACAAAATTCCTGAAATTAGGGTACCCTAGAATTTCATTCTGGGAAATTCTGACCTGTGATTCTCATTTAAAATCAGAATTAACTGCTCTAACAGGATTGTTACAGGCTCTTCCATATAAGGTAGGATATAAAGTAGTTTGTCTGTGGCTATGTGCAGGGGTGCTGTCAAATATGCTTAATTGACCAGTGCTGAAAGGAAGTTTGTTACAACACAGAACATCCAAGCTTAGTGTACAGTGTGTGGTCAGCTGGCCTGGGGAAACAATGAGCTGAAGGAGATGGTTAAAATAAAAGGCTACAGTTAGTTTCCAGGACATGAGAATGGCCGGGAACAATAACGTCTGAGTGCATCTTTTCAAGACACTTCGCCACCATACAAAATAAATAACTTTAGGAGGCAGAAATTTTTTTTGTTTTGTTTTGTTTTTTTGAGATAGTCTCACTCTATCGTCCAGGCTGTAGTGCAGTGGCATGATCATGCCTCACTGCAGCCTCAACCTTCCAGGCTCAAGCAGTGCACCTATCTCAGCCATCTGAGTAGGTGCGACTATAGGCATGCACTGCCGAGCCCAGCTAATTTATTTTTTGTACAGACAGAGTCTATGTTGCCCAGGTTGGTCTTGAACTCTTCGCCTCATGTGATCCTCCAGCCTGGCCCCCAAAGTGCTGGGATTACAGGTGTAAGCCCCTGTGCCTGGCCCAGAAATTTCTTTATTTTTTATTTATTTTTTCTTTTTTTTTTTTTTTGAGATAGAGTCTCACTCTGTTGCCCAGGCTGGAGTGTGGTGGCACAATCACAGCTCACTGCAGCCTTAACCTCCTAGGCTCAAGGGATCTTCCCACCTCAGCCTCCTGAGTAGCTGGGACTACAGGCGCATGTCACCACGCTCAGTGGATTTATTTTTTGTAGAGACAGGGTCTCATAGCATTGCCCAGGCTGGTTTCAAACTCCTGGTTTCTAGCAATCCTTCTGCAAAGTGCTGGGATTACAGATGTGAGCCACCGTGACCAGCCAAAATTTTGTTTTTTAAATGGGACTATTGCTACTTGATAATGGGTATGGTTTTTTAACTAACACACAGTTTATGTGCATGTATTGTATACAAGGCCTGGTGGCTGTGGGACCAGTCTTTTATTTTATTTTATTTTTTTTGAGATGGAGTCTCACTGTGTTGCCCAGGCTGGAGTGCAGTGGCGAAATCTTGGCTCACTGCAACCTCCGCTGCCCAAGTTCAACGGGTTCTCCTTCCTCAGCCTCCTGAGTAGCTGGGATCACAAGTGTGTGCCACTGCGCCCAGCTAATTTTTGTATTTTTAGTAGAGACAGGGTTTCACCATGTTGGCCAGGCTACTCTCGAACTCCTGACCTCAGGTGATCCGCCTGCCTCAGCCTCCCAAAGTGCTGGGATTACAGGCGTAAACCACTGTACCTGGCCTGGGACCAGTCCTGAAGTTCTAATCAGCACTCTGAGATAATGATCACCTCAATGGTTTTAAAAAATTATGCACGCATCACCAACAAGTATAGACTTCCTAATACTGTGTAATGTAAATTGTATGGTAAGACCCTAAGTGGTACCAGTCAGATAAACACTTGGTAGGCAAAGTTAGAGTCTATTCCAAGACTAAGTAGGTACTTGATGAGACATCGGCTGACATGGAAGCATCCTTCTTCCTCTTGTTATTTGAGATTTAGGCTTGGGCTTTTGTTTAACTCCCACCTGATACATATCAAACAGTTGGGCCTTGTCTGTGATTAACTAAGAGAAGCAGTACAGTCAGCTTGTGGTTGCACACAACAAAAGGGGAGCCTCATTTGAACTGGCAGAGGAAGAAAAACTCGATGCCAAAAGAAGGCTTGTCTGTTATTCTGAAGTCAACATTATTTCCCGAAGGTATCAGCAAACATCAGCCAAAGTCAGCTGTTCATTCTGCAAATAGAGAACATTGGGAGGTAGAACAAGGCCCTACAACCTACACATCTTGGTCCTACGGGGACAAGAAAAATTAATGGAACAAAGCTATGTTGTCATCTGTTCCACACCAAGAAACTAGAAGGTGGTAGAGGAGAAAATCTATCCTTAAAAATCCTTTAGCTCTGGCCAGGCATGGTGGCTCACGCCTGTAATCCCAGCACTTTGGGAGACCGAGGTGGGCAGATCACCTGAGGTCAGGAGTTCAAGACCAGCCTGGCCAACATGGTGAAACCCTGTCTCTATTAAAAATAAAAAAATTAGCTGGGTGTAGTAGCGCATGCCTGTAATCCCAGCTACTTGGGAGGCTGAGGCAGGAGAATCACTTGAACCTGGGAGGCAGAGGTTGCAGTGAGCCGAGATAGTGCCACTGCACTCCAGCCTGGGCAACAGAGTGAGACTGCATCTAAAAAAAAAAAAAAAAAAAAAAAAAATCCTTTAGCTCTAGCTCTGCTTTCCTGCATTTTCAGGTTTTCCAAAAGCATTCTGAATAGTTACTTCAGCCAGTAATCATCTGGCTGGTAGGCTACATTAATTTCCTCTCAATTAGCTAGAATATGTTAGGTAGGACAGAATCCCAAATTCCATTTAAAATTAATTATAAACAGCAAACTGTAATTTTAAAAATATACCTAAGAGCTATTGCAACTTGAATAAGCATTCTTGACACGTAAAGGAGATGTTTGGAATGTCAGACCAGGAATAAGAAAGATGTTTAAGACCTAGAGTAGAATAATATGATGCTCAATCCATACCTCCAAGATAGGCACAGATTTTAACCACATAATAGTGACAAAATCATCAGTTGCTTTATCCTGATGTATCAGCCCACTCACTTTTTATAATAATGAATAAAAAAAATTTTAGCAGTCATTTTGATTATGATGATAGTCTTAAATTTTTTGGAATAAGACCTTGTGTCACAAAATACAGTTCATAAAACACCAATTTGAGCTATACACAGATATTTTTCTTTAAACATAAAGATGGTATTAAAAGTATCTGAGAAAGACATTCTTGTGAATTCTTTTTTCTGCCCAAGACTCAACTCATAAGCTAACCGATTAAGAAAGCCCAGCAAAAAGAGTCCACTTGATATGAGTAAAAATTAATCTTTTGTTTCCTTTCCTGATTTTTATTCCTCTGTATTGTTCCTATTCATGTATTTTCAGGCAGTCAATATTTATGCACTGATTGATAAGAATAAAGAGTCTCTTTAGCAAAGAGAAGTGTTACATAATTTCTGTAAAGTACAACTTTTAATCTGGACCAATCTGGTAAAGATATGAATAGGACAGTGGAAAATGATAGTCTGAAGAATAGGGACCTTTGTAAGGTGGTCAACTGGTTGTAGATGTGCTGCTTCAGCGTCTCAGTGAGACATGTACTCTTAAAAATACTGGGTTCAGGAAGACCATGGGTGACCAGGCAAGCATAGCCATATTTGTTTTGATTTTATTTGTTTGCTTTAACAACTTAAGAACTGTTGAGAGATTTCAAAATAATGGCCTAAAACCCTGAAGCTTAGTTCATAAAACAATCATTTTTAAAAATCAGGATCTTATTTACCCATTTAAATACCACTTCCACCTTTTAAATTTACTTAAAGAAAAAGCTGGCCAGGCGGGGTGGCTCCTGTAATCCCAGCACCTTGGGAGGCCAAGGCAGGTGGATCACGAGATCAGAAGATGGAGACTATCCTGGCCAACATGGTGAAACCCCGTCTCTACTAAAAATACAAAAAATTAGCTGGGCGTGGTGGTGCGCACCTGTAGTCCCAGCTACTCAGGAGGCTGAGGCAGGAGAATTGCTTGAACCCAGGAGGCGGAGGTTGCAGTGAGCCAAGATTGTGCCACTGCACTCCAGCCTGGTGACAGAATGAGAGTCTGTCTCAAAAAAAAAAAAAAAAAAAAAAAAAGAAAAAAAAGAAAAATTTACAAAGTAACTTAATTAATTAAACCATGTACTTGTCTGTATATCTAAAGTAACCAACAGAAAATATGGTTATGACTGGTTATGATAGTATAACATTAGAAATATTGCCAATTCCATTATTTATTAACTTCATATTGCTTATATTTACACATGAAACATAAAGAGTTTAAATAATTAGCCAAATAACTGAGGCTGAAGTTGATGATTCAGTTGTCTTTCTATTTTTGGGAAAGCCAATCTCTGGGCTGAACTATCTAGATACTTTCATCAAGTTTCCATTTTGTTTGTACTATCTCATCTAGCATTACTCTTCTAGTTTTATGGTAAATTCTTCTCCACAAGTAAATGCATTTAGATTCTGATTTTCAATAGTAAGTTCTGGCCTCTTTTGGGGTCTACATCTTACAAAAAAGAAAAATAGCTATTTGATAGTCAAGAAAATTAGACCCTGATTTAATTATCTTCTTAATTATCTGGGACTACGCACAAGGCTAGATCAAATAAGTCATGAGTATTCAGAATAAGATATGGATGAGCAAAGGTAACTAGAATGAAAATGCATACAAGCCAGGCGCGCTGGCTCACACCTGTAGTCCCAGCACTTTGGGAGGCCAGGCAGGCGGATCATGAGGTCAGGAGTTTGAGACCAGCCTGGCCAATATGGTGAAACCCCATCTCTACTAAAAATATGAAAACCAGCTGGGCGAGGTGCCGTGCACCTGTAGTCCCAGCTACTCGGGAGGCTGAGACAGGAGAATTGCTTGAACCTGGGAGGCAGAGGTTGCAGTGACCTGAGATCATGCCACTGCACTCCAGCCTGGGTGACAGAGCAAGACTCTGTCTCAAAAAATAAATAAATAAATAATACAAAAAGAAAGAAAAGAAAATGCATAATCATGAAAATGTAGATGCAGTAAATTTCTAAAGTTTGGTACCAAGATATGCATTAAAAATTATATTTGGTATGTGGTTTTTTTGGTGTGTATGTGCTGGAGAAGACAGTTGTAACTGAATGCATTAAAAATGTACATGGAGACATTCATTTTCCAGAGAGTAGCTCATATTGATATTCCAAAACAACTTGCCCCTAACTCTGTGACTAATTAGAAACAAGACTGATAGTTATAGCCTTTCTTTCTAAAGGTACGGTTTGCTTCCTCTGACAACTCCCCACTCCAGCTAGATTTCCAGTGTAAGAGACAATGAAAATTTCTTTTAAGAATTTAAATAATTTTAAGTAATAAAATTTAATATATAAAAGGATATTATACATTCAAAACACATTTACTATACGATGACAGGTGGGAAAAAGTGAAGTTTATGCCATTTGTAGGAGAAATGCATTACAAATTGCTTTTCTTCTTTAACCAGCATACACAGGCATAAAATGCATTGAGAAAAAAGAATATGTTTTAAAATATGTAATGACAAATTCCGGGGAGGCCTTCACAAAGCAGACTGCACCTTTATCTTAAGGTGGCAATTTTATAAGCCTATCTCATAAGTGGACGGTCAAGAAACTATAGTAACTCAGGAAAGTGACTTTTTAGGGCTTTATGAATTCACATTTTTAATATGACTACAGTATTTAAGAATGTTGGTGATGACCTAATGATAGAATGATGAACTAAAGACTGAGAGGGACATTTAAACACCTACTCATCCTTTAACAGCTCTTTAAGTTTGACTTTCTCCAGAAAAAATTCCTAACTCCCAAGGCAAAGTTAGTGAAGCAACTTTCATCCCTCTCTTAAATCTCTTACCAAATGCATTGTCATGATCTCTTCAGGTGCCAGTTTCCTCCACAAAACCCAGAGTTCCTCCAGGGCAAAAATAGGTCCCATTCCCTTTTGAAATCTCAGAAATTTAAATAGTGGTTTGGATAGAGCAGGCCTTCAACAAGTACTCAAGGAATAACAATAGGGTTGGATAAGAGGGAGAATAAAGGCAGACCAGTGGCAGAATACCAAGAAGGCTGGACTAGCTAGCTGTCATTCTCAAATTTCTGATAGCTGGTTCTACAATTGCGGAAGAGTCTTGGGGACTTAATTTCTTCACCTGAAGAATGAGGCCACTAACAGAAGCTCCCTAGATGTGTTTGTTTTTGACCTAAATGTTTTCCAAAACTTGACTCTCACTGCTCTTGGGGCAAGTGTTTTTTCCCTTCTCTAGTCTGATGAAGCCCCTACCATTCCTCATGGTCTTACACCTGCCCACTTAAGTGCCTACCTGAACTCTGAGGCATTTTAATTTATTACCTCTAAATTGCTTCCAGTTCTTGTCCTTTAAGAGAAGAAAGAAGACTAGGGGGGGAGGAGGGAAGAAAGAAGAAAAGAAAGAGGAGGAAAGAAGCTATAAGAATAATATGCAGAAATGATGATAAAACTTTGGCAGCAATTTCAGACTTCTCCCGAATAATAATCATTGGTTTTATTGATGCTACATCCAGGGGTTTTCCAATCAGTGATGTAGAAAACAGAGTTAATAGTCAGGTCACACCAATTCCCTAGGAACTGATACTATGAGCCACCGTATAAATTCACACTAAATTAAAAAAAAAAAAGGGACTCACAATAGGTGTGTGTGTGTGTGTGTGTGTGTGTGTGTGTGTGTCTAGGAGGGTATGGAATCAAAGAAGACAGCCATTTCTTTTTTTTTTCTTTTTTTTTGAAGTAGAGTCTTGCTCTGTTGCCCGGACTGGAGTGCAGTGGCGTGACTTTGGCTCACTGCAAGCTCTGCCTCCTGGGTTCAAGCGATTCTCCTACCTCAGCCTCCCGAGTGGCCAGGATTACAGGTGCCCGCCACTACACCCAGCTAATTTTTTGTATTTTTAGTAGAGATGAGGTTTCACCACGTTGGGCAGGCTGCTCTTGAACTCCTGACTTCGTGATCCGCCTGCCTTGGCCTCCCAAAGTGCTGGGATTACAGGCATGAGCCACCGTGCCCGGCCTACTTTTGGGTAATTTAAAATTCTAAGCCTATTATATAAATATTTTGGAATTTGAAATATTTGGAAGAGCAATCTGATAACTGCAATACATATTTTAACTAAGTTATACTTCTTACTCCAAGTAAATAAAGGATGCTGTGAAAAAAAAAAAGAGATATTTTAGCAGCTTTTCTCCACTGAAGAAGAAAAAGAGGAAAAAAAGAAAAAGAGGAAAAAAAGCAAGAAAAAAAAGCAAGAAGAAAACATGCTGAAGTTTCCTTATACTGTCCAAGAAAACAAAGGAATTGTTTCTTCTTTGAAAAGGAATGTTTTAGAGAAATATGCCTGCACCTTAGTTATCTAGATTGTGATGTTAAAGTAGTCAACTAATGGAAATTCAATGCTAGCAGCGTGCTGATAAATGTTTAACAACCAGCTTTCTGGGGCTGGGAGAGGGGGACATGTCTGACTTATAGTGTTTACCAATTTCTTTCTTTCTTTGTTTTTAGAGATGGGTCCATTTAGCCCAGGCTGGACCTCTGGGCTCAAGCAATCCTCCTGCCTCAGCCTCCCAAGTTGTTGAGACTACTGGCACACACCACCATGCCTGGCTTGTGTTTGCCAGTTTCTTAGTAAAATACTCCCATCATGGCTAGTTTCAAGCTACCAACATGATGTCACTGAACATGGAATTATGCTGAAATGCCAAGAATCACTCTCACTTGCTGGCTCCAACACACTGGAGTGTACAATTTATTTTCCTCTCCTATCTTGGATTTTCCCACTCATTAAGCTAGTGTAGTATTACTTAAGAAAAAATTGGAAACTTACATGGGCACATGGTTATCCCTATTGCAAAATTTGCATCACCTTTAAGTGAGTGACTTCAATTGTGAAAAGTATGTAATTCCAAAGGGACCTGAAGACAGCACCGATGCCTGTGGTAAATGCTGTTGTGGGCACATGCTCATCCTAAAGACAAATGATCCGATACATCCTCAAGGTGGTGGACCTGACAGTGCTAGTCTTTTTTGAAGGATAAGTTATGCATGTTCTCTTAGATGAGTGATCTCACCATAGAAGCTTCAGATGGGCAGAACTGAAGTCACTAACACAAGTTCATTAGTTAAGCAAACATTTTATATGCAGAGCAGATTTACTCAGCACCATTGCCACATGCAGACCAGAAATGATCTCAATGTCAAGTCTAGTAAACGGAGAAAGTTCACTGTTGTATGCACAAGTTTTTCTCCAAAATGGACGGAAATAATTTACTATAGTAATCTAAATCAAACACAATGCCTGAAATACTACTCAATTTAGTTCACTGTCGGCTCTGAATACACTCTCGGCTCTGAAAATAACACCAATGAATTTGTGGCAATTAAGATATTCGGTAACGTTCATGATTTTTAAAAATATAGTTAAGATTAACTCTTACTAGAACCAGTCAACATCTGTCTTAAAATTTTTAAGAGTGAGCTGTAGACATAAATGAGCAACTACTCAGCAGATACCTCTATGTCCTGGAAATCAATGCTACGTGACTGCAGGTTCCATGGAGTTCTTTTCTTACATACTGACTCATATCCTGAATATTCTCCTAGTGGCCTTTCTATTCATTGTGACAACATTTACCCTGAAGTCGTCTACAATGCCATCTCCTACCTTGGAAAGGTGTCCCATTTCATATGCTTCATCTTTGTATCTTCTTTGATTATATGAAATGCAGGGCAGAGTTCTACATGCACAGAACTTCAAAAAGAACAACACCGAAATGCTGATACAGTGCCCATAATGACAACTGAATATGTCTGTAAATTGGCAATATCTGACCCTGTGATGTCTTGAGACTATGAGGGGCAGGGGCTTTATCCACAAAATCACAATCTGTGGACATGTGACAAATACTAATGTATCTAGCATACTGACTAAGACCTTTGGCTTTGAAGACAAGCTTCCGGCATTTGAGTTTCAACTCTGTCTACTACTAGCCATATGACTTTAGGAAAATTACTCAACCTCTCTGAGGCTGTTTCCTCATCTATAAAATGAGGAAAACCTATCTTGTAGGGGGTGCTACTGAGAGTAAACTGAGAAAAGCCTCATAAAGCATTTAGAGCAGTTTCTAGAACATAACAACAATAAATGTTAGCTATTATTGTTATAAATGAGATATACAGATGAAATCGGAATGGACAGTTTAGTAAGCATATACATTATGGCACTCACTTCCCAGATTTTGGCTATATTCTGCTTTTGGAAGGTGAAATTCAAACGAGTGGTCTGGACTGTTTTGCAAACACTGTTTAAAACGGTGCTATTCTGACTGGAGTGTATTCAGCTACTATCTGTTCTGAAAAATGTGTGCCAACCAGGGCATTGCTACAACCAACCAATGTATAGCTTCTACTCATCAATCATAAGGGGAGACTACAGGAAGAGATTTGTAACTAACATCATTGCCTTTAGATTTTTACCTTCACAATACACCTTTCCTGTTAATACTATTATTCTTCTTCTTCCCACAAAAATTATCATATCTCTGTCCTCCATACTAGCTAATTTTGCTTACAGAAGAAAAAAATTAACTCCTGTTTCTCAAATAACTGAAAATAGAATTACCATTCAATCCAGCAATCCTATTACTGGGTGTATATACAAAGGAAAATAAACTGTTCTATCAAAAAGGCACATGCGCGCGCATGTTCATCACAGCACTGTTCACAATAACAAAGACATGGCTAGGTTCCCATCAATAGGGGACTGGATAAGGAAAATGTGGTACACATACACCATGGAATACTACACAGCCAAGAAAAAGAATGAAATCATGTCCTTGGCAGCAACATGGATGCAGCTGGAGGCCATTATTCTAAGCAAATTAATGCAGCAACAGAAAACCAAATATCACATGTTCTCACTTAAAAATGGGAGCTAAACACTGGGTACAAATAGACACAAAGATGGGAACAATAAACACTGGGGATTTCAAAAGCAGGGAGGGACAGAGCAGGAAAAAGGGTTGAAAATCCATCTATTGGGTACTAAGTTCACTATTTGAGTGATGGGCACATTAGAAGGCCAAACCTCGGAATCACGCAATGTACCTGTGTGACAAACCTGTACATGTACTTCCTGAATTGAAAATTAAAAAAAAAAAAAATTAACTCCTTGATGTGATCCTCAAGATCGCCACTATCTGGCTTTAGCCTATGTTTCCAATTTCTGTTTGATTACTTTCTATCACAAACTCCATACTCTTATCAGACTTGATTATTCACCAAATTCACCATCAATTTTCATTTGTTCACTCATTCATTTATTCATTTTATTCAAATACCTTGCTTACTTACTATATGCTGAAAACTTTGCGAAGTGTTAGGCATTAAAAATGTTTTTTAAATGCATAGGCTTAGCTTTTATGGCACAATCTATTAATAGTAGCAAAGGTATGTAAACAACTATCATATAACAGCAATGTGACAAAATCAGTAACAGTGGTGACTTGCCTATGAATTCCCGTTTGAACCCTCAGGAACAAGGACTAGCTTTTGCTGGGGAAGCTGGAAAATGTTTCATAGAACATTTATGAACATTATGAACTTTATTTTTGGTTTTAAATCGTTAGGAGATTAAGTATTCAACAGGCAGATAATAGAAAATGTTTACCAGGCAAATAAAATTAAATAAAGTATTGATATGAAAGTACTATGACATCTAAGGAAAAGCAAGCACTTTGGTGGGTGTGAAGTATATTTGTGGGAAAAAAGGTGGTAATGAAGGTTGTGGATAGACTGAAAAAGGCTGTGGATGCTGTGATGGACCAAGATGTCTTCCATTTTTGTTTGGTTCACTCAGTAAGTTCTTCCACCCCTTTTCTTATGGTAACAGATTTTGCTGTCCTTGCTATAAAAGGAGGTATCTGATCCAGGCTTGGACAATCCAGGCCAACAGTTGCTCAAATGATGTGCCCCTTTCTGAATCAAGGCCAGGAAAAAACTTTCCCTGTGATTGGCACAATCATTTTAAGAAAGATGTGCACTTTTTTTTTTTTTTGTGGCTAAGCAAGGGCTGCCTACGATTAAGTTATCTGCTCAGTAGAGAAGGCTTCTTTGCATTTGCAGGAAATGAGCCCACTATGAAAAAAGAAGAGCAAGCAGAGATGACATACAAACAGAAAAAGAGTGAGTCCTAGGAATGCTGAATTCTGTCCCAAAAAGGGAATACGGTCATGGTTCCTGGTATACTTCCTTCACTTCCTCAAGTGACCTGCAATATCTCAGCCACATGGGCCAATGAATTCCGACTTGTTTCAGTGAGTTTAAGTTCAGTTCCCACCATTTTCAATGGAAAGAGTCCTAATACATCTGCCATACTAAGAACTCTGTTTTATGTGGTAAGGCAATGGGAGCTGGAGAGAAACTTTAAGACGTGAAATATGTTTAAGCAGGTGAGCGATGGATCAAAGTGCACTAGAAAAGCAGATTCAATGGGCAGTACAGAAGATGGATTTGAGGAAGGCCACTTAGGCACTTCTTATGCCTTTCAAGAATGTGGTCCTTTATCTTTAGAGAATTTCTGACTACCAAAATAGTCCAGCAAGGCCCAGCTCACTTGACACCTCTTTTCTAGTGCCCTTCTGATCTCACCGGATGCCATGAATGGTCCTTTGTTCTGCATTCCCGCAGCACTTCACTTGCACCTTTGACATCCTAGTTCGCAAACTTCAGTGACTGTCAGAATCACCTAGAGGCTTGTTAAAACTAGATTGCCGGGCCCAACCTTGAGTGTTTCTGATTCAGAAGGTCTGGGGTGGGACCTGAGAATTCTAACAACTTCCAGGTGGTGCTGGACCTGTGGCCAGCTTTGAGAACTGCTGCTCTAACACATTTCATTGTAGCTGTCTTCTAGTTCACTTGCTTATCTGTGTCCCCTGCTCCACTAAACATTTCTTACAGATATTCTTGTTTTATATTTTTTGAGACAGGGTCTTGCTCTGTCACTCAGGCTAGAGTGCAGTGGTGCAATCATGGCTCACTGGAACCTCAACCTCCTGTGCTCAAGAGATTCTCTGTCCCAGCCTCCCGAATAGGTGGGACTACATGTGCACACCACCATGTCCAGCTAATTTTTTCATTTTTTTGTGGAGACAGGGTCTTGCTATGTTGCCTAGGCTGGTCTCGAACTCCTGACCTCAACTGATCCTTCTGCCTCAGCCTCCCAAAGTGCTGGTATTACAAGTGTGAGCCACCGCACCCAGCCAAGGGTTTTCTTATTCATCTTTGTATAGCCTTCAGTAGCTAACATAATGCTTTACACAAAATTGGTATTTGATATGTATTACTGTGTGATTAACTATGGAGATAAAATAAACATCTTATCATAATAAATTCTTTTAGTTACCATCCAAATAAAGTCTCTCAAAAAATAAACTGTGTAGGCCGGGCACGGTGGCTCACGCCTATAATCCCAGCACTTCGGGAGGCCAAGGCAGGTAGATCACTGTACTCCAGCCTGGGCAACAGAGCGAGACTCTGTTTTAAAAAAGATAAATAAATAAATAAAATAAACAAACCATCAAACAAACTGTGTAACTAGAAAAGAACCAAAGGCAGAATATATCCTGACTTCCTTGGGGCTACCTAATTTTTTATTGCATCTTCTATCAGGGCAGGGTACAGGTAGCGTTACCTTAGGCATCCAGTGACGTTGTAGAATATGTCAAAATCGAGCAAACCATTTGCTTTTGGGTAGTCTCCTTCAGGCCACCCAGAAAAGGGGATGATGATATTCTCCGTCAGCGTAAGCAATGCTTCTGTTATCATGAGATTCTTGAGTTTGTCATTAGATGACAAATTCCACAGCAAACCTAGAAAAGCACAGAGTTACCATGAAAACAGTGCAGGGTGGGACCAAAATGACCGCTGAAAAGTTCAGTCAAGGCCATCAACTCCAGGGCTATGACTAGTCATAAAAAAATTTGGGGGGTGGGGGGGCCAGCCCCTTTCTCAACTGGAAGAACCCAATTAGAACTCATTAGATGGTGATGGAGGCTGACCCACATGAGCAATAAATACATGGCTTAGGCTACAAACTGTGCAGGTTTAAACTAATCAGATATACAAATAAAGGCCAGACATACTTAAGCATTTATTGCTGTTTCTCCTAAAGGGCCCTACCACAAAGCTGACCTGACCGGGATAATAAAGTCTGGGCTCACCAATAGGCAGGCTTAAAATGGTCCTATTGTAACTAAAACTTCAACATTTTTAAAGAGTCATATTTTTTTCTCCCTTAGATATACATGGGAAAATATCTTCCCTGCCTCCTTCCCCACTAACTGTAACTTTCACCTGACATTGTGCCTCCCAGTAAGAGCAGGGAAGGTCTGCAGAAAGCCTTTCTCCATGCCTGTCAACAGGAAGCTGATCAACATCACCAGTTAATGTTATTGACTGCTACCCAATGACAGAATCATGTCCTCCAGCAATTTATTCTGGCTACCTCATGTATCCTTATTTTATAGTTTGGCAGTGAAGGAGAGACAACAGCATCTTCCCTATTGGCCAACTTGCATGGCCTAAGTACTGCTCAAAGATTAGTACCCTATTTACTCATTAAATTTTCTCTTTCCTCTTGAATCCCCCATATTAAAGAGAAACACCATATAGGCCAATCCAGAAGAAACTGAGATAATAGCATGTTGTACTTTATAAGGTATATACTGTGACATACAGACTGAGGCTGAGTACTGAGAGAAAACAGAAAGTGGCATATACATTTAGGATTTTTTTTGTTTTTGAAATTTGGAGCTCGAATCCTTCTGATTCAGTGGAAGGAAGACTGTACACTGATTGCTTGCTATTCCAGGGACTCCCAGCAGGTGTAAAGTTGCCTCGTCATCTTTCTTTCTTTTTTTTTGAGACTGCGTCTCACTCTATTGCCCATGCTGGAGTGCAGTGGTGGCTTGATCTCGGTTCATTGCAATCTCCACCTCTCAGGTTCAAGCGATGCTCCTGCCTCAGCCTCCCAAGTAGCTGGAATTACAGGTGCCCGCCACCATGCCTGACTAATTTTTGTATTTTCGGTAGAGACGGGTTTCACCATGTTGGCCAGGCTGGTCTCAAACTCCTGACCTCAAATGATCTGCTGCCTCGATCTCCCAAAGTGCTTGGATTACAGGCATGAGCCATTGCCTGGCCCGCCTCATCATCTTTCATACCGTAATGGGTTACACTAACTCACTAATGCCCAGGAAAAGGAGAAGAGGGGCAGAAAGAGAAGGGATGACTCTTCCCTTTCTACCCTATCCTTCTCACTGCCCAGGCAACAATTCCTACTTCTTTTTTTTCCCCCGAGATGGAGTACTGCTTTGTTGCCAAGGCTGAAGTGCGGTGGCGCAATCTCGGCTACCTGCAACCTCTGCCTCCCAGGTTCAAGCAATTCTCCTGCCTCAGCTTCCCGAGTAGCTGGGATTACAGGCACACACCACCATGCCTGGCTAATTTTTGTATTCTCAGTAGAGACGTGGTTTCACCATGTTGGCCAGGCTGGTCTCGAACCCTTGACCTGGTGATCCGCCCACCTCGGCCTCCCAAAGTGCTGAGATTACAGGCGTGAGCCACTGTGCCTGGCCCAGCAATTCCTACTTTTTTTTTTTTGAGACAGAGTCTCACTCGGTCACCTAGGCTGGAGTGTAGTGGTGCAATCTTGGCTCACTGCAACCTCTGCCTCCCGGGTTCAAGTGATTCTCCTGCCTCAGTCTCCTGAGTAGCTGGGATTACAGGCGCAGACCATGACACCCGGCTAATTTTTTTGTATTTTGAGTAGAGACAGGGGTCTCACCATGTTGGTCAGGCTGGTCTCAAACTCCTGACCTCGTGATCCGCCCGCCTTGGCCTCCCAAAGTGCTGGGATTACAGGCGTGAGCCACCGCGCCCGGCCAGCCATTCCTACTTCTTAAATTGACTGTATGGTCTGTACAAAGAAAAGAGGAAGCATAGGTACTCAGGGCAGGCTCCTTTATGAACACAGCAAATGTGGCAGACTTGGCTGAACTATGTGGCAAACATCACCTCCCCTGAAATAAGAGCCTGTATAGTTAAAGCTTGGTAATTACTCAGCATACTTATATTTGGTCCAACCAATTAGAACACATTAGGCTTCATGCAGTCTTTTGGGCTTAAACAGTTTGCTTCTGCTGTGCACAGGTAGCTACTTTTTGAAACTGTAACCAGATTTCCACTGGAGCCTACACAGAGCTTCCATTAGATACAGTGACACTGTGTCTGGTGTCTTGTGAGGACTAGATTTCTGGCTTATGAGGAGGTATTTTCCTGATCAAACTAGCATTTGGGGTTAAGGAGCAGTGTCCCTCAGCCACAGGTTTTGCAATACAATGACTTCATTCCTCCTGCTTCTCCTTAAGAGGCCCTGGAAGAGGGACAGATAAAACTCAGAAGGTGGTTGAAAACAATTTAAAGACAAGTCTGAGGTTGAGTTTTGGTTACTAAGCTACAAAAGCAAGTTAGAAAGAAGAGAGAAATGAAGAAAAAAAAAAAAGCTTCTTTAGTCCTAAATAAGCAAACAAATTAATAGTCTCTGCCTGCCAGAAGCTTAAGAATGTGAAGCATAATGACATTTCCTCCTTTTAAAAAGGACCACACAGGGCACTCAAAGAAAAAGTACACCTTACAATAAAAACCAGAGAGGATTAATTGGAACAAAGGGAGTGGAATTTTCCTTCGACAGTCAATATCCTTTAGAGCTTGCCATGCTCCATTATTTCTACAAAAGTATATGATTTTGGAAGTTTCAGCATAATTTTAGAATTTCTAATATAGGATTTTGCATAGAAATGTCATGCCTGTCAAATTTCTGGGTGGCATGAAAGCTGTGAAAGAACTAAGATGTTCAATAGAGATTCAGAATTACATATGCTCATACACACACACCCTCACACAAAATCAGTGAGTAACCAACTACAAACTGGGAAAATATGTACAATATGAGATAAAAGGTTAATACTCTAAATATATAGAATTTTTATAAATCACTAAAAAGCGAAACACCAGTAGAAAAATTGGGAAGGTACATAACACAAAACCAACTGATATTAGGAGCTAATGTACACAGGAATCCATGTTCTCTAGTAACTAAAGAAATACAAACTTAAACAACTAGATATCATTTTCCATGACTAGAGGATGCAAAACCAGAACCAATGAGTGGAAATTCTAAAGAAGGAGATTTTGGCTCACTGAAAGTATAAACTTCTAAGAGAGCTTTGAAGAAAACAGAAGGAACTACTTGTAAGACCCAGCTCTATCACTGGAGGGAATAAAAATTAGCTTATCTCTTATCAGAAAGTAGATGAGGGCTTTTACCCTGAAATTAAAGTGTTAGACTAGATGAGCAGTTTCCAAATGAGCCCAGTGACAAAACAGACTCACAGTCTTGGGCCATGCCCCAAATTTGCTGAGCCAGAGTCTCAGGATGGAGTTCAGGAACTTATATTTTAAAAAAAGATTCCAGTTTTGGGCATGAGGAAACCAATAGACTAGATGAGTCTGAATAGATGTCCCTTCAATGATCAGATTCTGGATTACCTAATATAATATTTACGGTTTGGGTTTTCATGTGTCCCATCTTTAACTTCTGGTCAATTTTTTCATAGTGTCTTAATGTCTGCTAGTATAGTTCTTTGTTGCAGATGGTCTGTCTGCCTGTAATTTTCTACCATGAGGCTCTCATTCTAGCCAAAAAGAAAGGGATCTGGACTCTGTTAAGGGATACAATTAGAATAATTACCAATTATAAGAGACAATAACTCCATTAGCCAGAAATTTACTGCCAACCGTGATGTTTGTAAAAAATAGCTAACCAGTAAAGAGAGCTTAGATATTACAACTCATGTTAAATAATAATGACCTCGGCTGGGCGCGGTGGCTCATGCCTGTAATCCCAGCACTCTGGGAGGCCAAGGCGGGCGGATCACGAGGTCAGGAGATTGAGACCATCCTGGCTAACATGGTAAAACCCGTCTCTACTAAAAAGACAAAAAAAATTAGCCGGGCGTGGTGGCGGGCGCCTGTAGTCCCATCTACTTGGGAGGCTGAGGCAGGAGAATGGCGTGAACCCGGGAGGCGGAGCTTGCAGTGAGCCGAGATCATGCCACTGTACTCCAGCCTTGGCAACAGAGCGAGACTCCGTCTCAAAAAAATAAATAAAAATAATAATAAAAAAAATAATGACCTCTAGGACAGAAAATACAGTAATTTAACAAATCTGCCTTAACACATAGACAGCAAAACTTACAAATTTTATGATTAAATAAATCCCTATCTTCAGTGAAAAAGAATGAGGAGGAAAAGATGAGGACTATGACTGCTCGGACAAGGACAAGAAAGAAAACTGGTTCTTTTTAACCGTGTTTTTCAAAGTGGTCAAAGAGTGGGAGGAATTTTTTTTTTATTTACAATTTCCCTTGCATAGATATACCCCTCCTTTCATCTAAATTTTGCAAATCTTAACTGGAATATCAGATTATTGAAACGGCCACGTATTCCAAGTTATATATAAACCCAGGGTACCTTGTTACACATTACGAATGCGGAATAAAATAATATACAATTACTTAAAGAAAGTGCATAATAAATATTTTATAGCAAAACATTCTGAGTATTTTATTAAATACAGCAATCCAATTAAGTACTTCTATAAAATATGCAGGGATTAATATGCAGTTTGAACACATTTCACTGACAATCACCCCGACTCTTTCATATGTAATGAAAGAGGGATAAGAACCCCTGCTACACTCTTATCATGACTTGTCTGTTTTAATCCAAGGCATATCCCTGCTCACTCCAGCCAATGCTCACTACTCAGTGACCTTGAAGATGAACTTCTGAGACTAAGATGTACCGTTCTCATTTCAATTACGGGAACACTACCATGCTCACTTAGTAAGGGAGAAAGAACAATCGCACCGGGGTGGGGGGAGTGGGGGTGTCTTTGATCCTGAAGTTCTTTCATTAGAAGAGAAGATCCTAGGCTACTACTGCAGAAGTAGAGCGAGAGATGAAGACAGCTTGAACCAAGGCAGAGACAAGAAGACAGAGGGGCTGGCGCAGTGGCTCACGCCTGTAATCCCAACACTTTGGGAGGCTGAGGCTGGCAGATCACCTGAGGTCGGGAGTTCGAGACCAGCCTGACCAACATGGAGAAACCCCCATCTCTACTAAAAACACAAAATTAGCCAGGCATGGTGGCGCATGCCTGTAATCCCAGCTACTCGGGAGGCTGAGGCAGGAGAATCGCTTGAATCTGGGAGGCAGAGGTTGCAGTGAGCCAAGATCGCGTCATTGCACTCCAGCCTGGGTAACAAGAATGAAACTCCTTCTCAAAAAAAAAAAAAAAAAAAAAAGAAGAGAGAGGAAGGGTGTCAGAGGAGTGAGGAAGAGCTCTCTGATCAGAGGAGTCTCAAAGACAAGCCCCTTCTCAAAGACTATACAAATGAGTCATCACGTGCCTCAAAAGTAGGTGGGGTGACAGCAAAACACTCAGACACAACTAGGTTCAAACCTGGGCTTTGTTCTTTACCATTTAGGCAACCTTGGGCAATTTACTTAACCCCTCTGAGTCTCACACTGATCATACGTAAGTCACCAATTATGCTTCCACCTCTTACGGAGTTGTCAGGGGAAACAGGGATAAAAAAACAGAAAGCCCTAGCTTAGTGATCAACACATAATAGGGGTTCAGAAAAAAAAAAAAGGTCGTAGAAATAGACCAGTAAGATTCACATATATACTTACTTTCTTTGTGTTTCTAAACAAAGATATAAACATGTCTATATTAGGTTAACAATTTATTTCTGAGGCCCAGAAAGCCCTTATTTAGCTCTTCTATTAGTAGAGCCAAAGGGAGTAATTTAGAAGGATTTGTATCAGATGTTCAAACGTCTGTTTGGTTCAATTAGCATGTAATGAACACCCTCCAGTAGGGATGTTTGGCTTATACTAGAAATCCTGGGTGCTGCACAATCAACTTCCATTTATCAACTCTATAGATGATCTAATGATGCCTGAATGGTTTCATATGGCATCAACATCACAGAATGTTCTCTGATGTTAGTCTCCTATTGCCTATGCAGGAGAAGAGGAAGCGTGATTCAATGGCTTGTTCCCTTGACACACACACACACGCAAGCACACACACACTTCCCAAGCTTTCTAACTACCAGGCACCCTAACTCCAAATCACGCTATTTTCCATGTCTCCTCTAAATGACCGGCAGCTAGTTTCTTTCTGCCTCTTTGCCTTGCTAGTGATGCTCACTTTGCCAGGAATAACTTTCATCCTCTTTCAAAACACCAATCCAAAGCCTATTCCTTTTTTAAGGTCCACAATGAAACATAACCCCTTCAGGAAGTATTTCCTGACTATAAAACTAGTAGATGGAGAAACAAAATCCAACGCGGGTGCAGTGGCATGTCCCTGTAGTCCCAGCTACTGAGGAGGCTGAGGCAGGAGGATCTCATGAGCCCAGAAGACCAGCCCAGGCAGCACAGCGAGATCCCCATCCTTTAAAAAAAACAAAAACAAAAAAACCCCAAATCCACACCGTCCCTAGGCTGTGATTCTCAGTACCTGACCCCTGAAAGCTGCTCTGTAAATGTTGGTTAAATGAATGGAATCACTTTTAATTTCTACAGGCATTTTAATACAAATCATGGATATGAAAATAAATCCCTCATGGGACCTGACAGAATGCTGGCAAGAGGGTAGCATGGTACTGGTCGGGCGCGGTGGCTCACGCTTGTAATCCTAGCACTTTGAGACGCGGAGGCAGGCGGATCGCCTGAGGTCAGGAGCTCAAGACCAGCCTGACCAACGTGGGGAAACCCCGTCTCTACTAAAAATACAAAAAATTAGCTGGGCGTGGTGGTGGGCACCTGTAATCCCAGCTACTTGGGAGACTGAGGCAGGGAGAATTGCTTGAACCCTGGAACCAGAGGTTGCAGTGAGCTGAGATCATGCCACTGCACTCCAGCCTGGGCAACAGAGCAAGACTCTGTCTGAAAAAGAAAAAGAGAATAGAGAGAGTAGCATGGTACCTCACATAGTTTTATAACATTAAAATATATCAGAATTTAAAATGTGATATTTAGCAACATGTATACAGCTGGAGGTCATTATCCTAAGCAAATTAATGCAAAAACAAAAAATCAAATACCACATATTCTCACTTACAAATGGGAGCTAAACATTGGGTATACATGGACATAAAGATGAATAAAAGAGGGAGGAAAGGACGGGGGCAAGGGTTGAAAAACTATCTGTAGGGTACTATGCTGAGTACCTGGGTGACAGGACCATTCGTATCCCAAACCTCAGCATCACACAATATATCCATGTGACACACTTGAACATGTAACCCCCAATCTAAAATGAATGTTGAATTTTTTAAAATGTGATATTTTAAGATATAAAGCGAGTAGAGATAACATAATGACAAAATCTTTATAGAAAAATTAAACCTATTATATAACAAAATGAAGCAGGTAGAAGAGCAAAATATATTCAATTTACTTTAAAACAATATTTGTGGAGTATTTCCTTTAAAAGTATTTACCAGAACACTGTCAACTATTACACAGTTAAAAAAAAAAAAACACCTCTTCTATGATGTATATTCTTTGAGCATTGGTTTCCTCATCTGTAAAATTGAGATATAGCACCTGATAATACCTAGAAACCCAAGGTTTTTGTGATAATTAAATTAGAAAATGTACGTATATCGCTGAGACATTGAAGGTATTTAACAAAAATTTACTGATGATTGCACTCAGTTATGCCTCCTGCAATCTTTGTTAATTTTTTTGAGATAAGGTCTCACTCTGTTGCCCAGGCTGGAGTACAGTGGTGCAATCATGGCTCACTGCACCAGCCTCAGCCTCCTAGGCTCAAGCAATCCTCCCACCTCAGCCTCCTGAATAGCTGAGACTACAGGCACACACCACTAACACACCTGGCTAATTCTTTATTTTTCGTAGAGACAGGGTCCCACTATGTTGGCCAGGCTGGTCTCGAACTCCTGGGCTCAAGCAATCCTCCTGCCTGGGCCTCCCAAAGTGCTGGGATTACAGGCATGAGCTACTGCACCCAGCCCCTCCTGTACTCTTTGTACTGTGTGCAGGGAACACAAGCAGAGAGCTGATGGTGATGGCAGGGAGAGTGCTTATTCTGGAACATCAACAAATCATCTTCTCTTTTATCATACGACTGTTCATTTAAATGAAACTAGCCCCTTCTCTTCATGCTTAGAGGACATATTACTAACACTGCTGTTTTAATTCTATCTGATTAGTCCATCTCTCCAATTCATTGCATAAAAAGGAGACATTTGCTCAAATCAGTATTTGAACAAAAATGTGAAGTAGAGAATTAAAAAAACAAACATATCCAGTTACTCTTTTCTTCTTTAAGGTTTCAGTGAGCTAAGGAGGTGGTACTGAGAGGAGTCCAGATAATGGAAAGATTGGAAAAAACAGTTTCTAATATTTGATTAAATTGATCCTCCACATTGGAAAACTATGTGACACTCCATTTCATTTTCTATAGATCCAGCAAGCTGGTTGTTGAGTAAATAATACAAACAACTGGGTGTGGTTCTTGTCAGTTTTCTTTAGAAAGAAAGAAACCAAAATTTAGTTTGGGACACCTAGGATAACAGTGAAATCCTACATGTTCTTAAACTACAAAGTGGGCTGTTAGTGAATTTAAGCAGAATTTTCATTGCAGTGAGTCTTGTCAAATTGTTTTAAAGACATTTAGTCAAAGATGCATAGAGTTTCTAATTAAGAATATTTAAGCAAAAGCCGCAGAACATTTTCCCCTTTAGAAAAAAGGAATTCAGGCTGGGCGCAGTGGCTCATGGCTCATGCCTGTAATCCCAGCACTTTGGGAGGCTGAGGCGGGCGGATCACGAGGTCAGGAGTTCGAGACCAGCCTGGCCAACATGGTGAAACTAAACTTTAGTAGAAACATGGTCTCTACTAAAAATACAAAAATTAGCCGGGTGTGGTAGCACATACCTGTAATCCCAGCTACTAGGGAGGCTGAGGCAGAATTGCTTGAATCCCGGAGGCGGAGGTTGCAGTGAGCTGAGATTGAGCCACTGCACCTCAGCCTGGGTGATACAGCAAGATTCTGTCTCAAAAAAAAAAAAAAGGAATTCGAATATGGCTCAAATCTGGAGTCTAAGCCAGCAGGTAACAATGTTCCTTTAAAGCCTTCTCTAGCATAACAATGAGCCCATCAATCATTTGCTCCAGGAAACTTAAGAAAAAGAGATGATGTAAGGCATCTGGCTGGGGTGCAAATGTGTTAGGTTCTTCAATGTTCAGTAAGCACTACCTGTTATTTGTTTTTTAGTCTCCAAGTCTCTGGTTTGCTTCAGCACCTGGAGCAGCCGAGGTACCCCATTTAGTTCAGCCACCTCCAATTTGTTGTCATTGTCTTCAAATACTAAGTTTCTCAAGGCCCCACACACAGCTCGCTGAACATCTTCATTCTGAACTTTTAGGAGCTGCAGAAGCTTGGGGATGCCACGAAGCTGGTTAACCTGGGGAAGAAGCAGATGCATATTTCTAATATTAATTTTGATGTGGCATCAAGGCATTCAATGTAATACAAACAGATGAAGTTTACTGATGCTGATTATAACCTTTCTTCATCAACAACTATGTGTAGCACAACTGAGGCTCTTGTAGAATATACCCCGGCTATAAGGCAGTAACTGTCATCAAGGAACTTGTAGTACATTCGGGAAGTTAAGACTGAAACCTATGAAATAATTGAAGGGGAAGATTAAGTGATAAAGGGTGCATAGGTACTAGTTAAACAAAGTTAAGTGATAAAAGCTTGGAGCATAATAAAAATGAAAAGAATTGGGAATCTAGGCAGTAAGGAGAGTTTTTTTTATTAAATAATCCAAAATTATGTACGTTTTTTCCTAAGACAAAACTTTATAGTCCATATAAAATGAATAGTATCACTTTCATTAACAGAAATAAAAATGCATTTACCATGTCAGCCTCAGTAGTAATGCAAACTAACCCTAAATTCTTTTTTGTTTGAGATGCAGTCTGGCTCTGTCACCCAGGCTGGAATGCAGTGGCGGGATGTCGGCTCACTGCAAGCTCCGCCTCCTAGGTTCACACCATTCTCCCGCCTCAGCCTCCGGAGTAGCTGGGACTACAGGCGCCCGCCACCACGCCCGGCTAATTTTTTGTATTTTTAGTAGAGATGGGGTTTCACCATGTTAGCTGGGATGGTCTCGATCTCCTGACCTTGTGATCCGCCCGCCTCGGCCTCCCAAAGTGCTGGGATTACAGGCGTGAGCCACTGCGCCCAGCCACTAACCCTAAATTCTTATAACCAATTGCATGGAGTATTTTAAAAGACTTATAAAACTTATGCAAGCACTTTAAGCAGATAAAATAATTTTACACTTATAAATGTGTTATTTAAAAAATATTCCTTCTATCCAAATACGTAAGAAAGCACACGCTATTAGAGAAAGGGCACAACCAGGAATGGGAAACAAATTGATGTAAGAAGGGGCCAAATAATCCTAATCTAAGCAGGGAGATTTTCTGTTTTAGTCGGAAAATATGATCTAAAGAAATTAGACACAGTGTTGGTGAAATAAAACATTAGGTTGTAGACTGAAGGCTTTCCTTCTCTTAGGCTTCCATTCACATCTGATTTTGAAACTTTTAAGTTGCCAAGAGCTGTTGGTAAAGATCTCATTTTCACTATCTTCATGAAGAAATTTTGAGGAAATAAGTTTTCATGAATGGGCATGAACTTGCCTTTTAGACGAAGTTTGTCACTTAGGAAGGACACCCTAACTACCAGCAGTTTATGCTCAGCGGAGAGCTGCACGCCTGGCCCGGGGCAGATTTGCATATTTTCTATGTACCAAGCTCTAGCCTCCCTTTCATAGACAGGTAAATGGTATTTAGGACACAGCCCTCCAATATTACATATTCCTTTGACAGGACTGGAGAAAAGACTACAAAGGCGGAAATAAATATCAGAATTGTAAAACAATCTAAATAATAGCCACAACAATAACAACCACAGTCATCATAATAAAGCAAAAATCACAACTCCTCTCCCTCCTACTTCTAACATTAAGAAGCATCAGTATAATGTTAGGAGTTTTATATACATTATCTAATTAATAGATTGCAAGAACCTTACGAAGAAAGTACTCTTGATTCCTTTAAGGCTTCACTGGACGTAATAAAGAGTAAATACTTCCACTTGCTGGCTCCCTTCTGAGGAGACATTTGCAGGACAAGAGACAGATGGGAGTGGCCACAGCAATTTTGTTGGACTGTGTCTAAAGCCATTTAAATGCATGATAAAGATTTCTTAGCTGGCCGGGCACGGTGGCTTATGCCTGTAATCCCAGCACTTTGGGAGGTCGAGGTGGGCGGATCATGAGGTCAGGAGTTCGAGACCAGCCTGGCCAACATAGTGAAACCCCATTTCTACTAAAAATACAAAAAAATTAGCCAGGCATGGTGGTGGGTGCCTGTAATCCCAGCTACTTGGGAGGCTGAGGCAGGAGATTTGCTTGAACCCAGGAGGTGGAGCTTGCAGTGAGCAGAAATGGCACCACTGCACTCTAGCTCAGGCAACAGTGTGAGACTCCATCTCAAAAAAAAGATTTCTTAGCTGTCAAGTAAATCTGGTCCAACAGATTATTTCATCACTTCATCTATTCCTATTACAGGCTAAGTATCCCTTATCTGAAAATCTGAAATCTGAAATACTTCAAAATCTGAAACTTTTTGAATGCTAACATAATGCTCCAAGGGAGTAATTCAGATCTCGGATTTTTGGATTAGGAATGCTCAACCAATGTAATGCAAATATTCCAAAATCTGAAAAACCCTAAATTCAAAATACTCCTGGTCTCAAGCATTTTGGATAAGTGATACTTAACCTGTATTACATTTCCTTAGACAAAAAAAAAAAAAAAAAACCAAAATACACAATTTATGTTAAAACAACCTGTAATTCACGTTTCCCTAATTCCCTAATTTTTATTTTATGGTAAGGTTTTAAGGTAAATTCATACTTTTTTTTTTTTTTTGAGACGGAGTCTCGCTCTGTCGCCCAGGTTGGAGTGCAGTGACACGATCTTGGCTCACTGCAATCTCCGCCCCCTGGGTTCAAGCAATTCTCCTGTCTCACTCAGCCTCCCTAATTGCAGGGATTACAGGCACGCCCTACCACGCCCAGCTAATTTTTGTATTCTTAGTGGAGATGTGGTTTTGCCATTTTGGCCAGGCTGGTCTCGAATTCCTGACCTCAAGTGATCCACCTATCTTGGCCTCCCAAAGTGCTAGGATTACAGGCGTGAGCCACCGCGCCCAGCCGGCTTCCTCCTTTTAATAAGTTAAACTAGAGAAAGAAAGGACTTGACTGGCAAAATAGCACTGTGGGATATATACCCGTGTCTTCTGGGTAAGATCTGTTATTCTGCTACTGTGGCACAGTGCCTGTTTTTAGGTTTTTGAGAAAATATAAGTTCATAATATAAATTCACACTTTATAAGCTTCATGAATGCCAGATATACCAAATCCTCCCAGTAGCAGTATACATATCAGATGCAAAAAAAATCCTATTTGTCCTGAGGTACTTTGGCAGCTTTAGAAATATTTTATTAACTGAATTCATAATTTATAAGTTGCTTTCTTCAAAATATGATGGGAAACGGCTTACTGGCCATATTGCATTTCAAGCTGCAATGATAGAATTAGTAAGAAGTGGCATACGGATGCCTTCCCAGCTCAGACCTGCTCCCTTACCCTGTCACCTTTATCACCTTGGCTTTCAGCACTTGCTCTAGCCCGGAAAGAGAGAACTACAGACACACCAGTGCTTAGATAAAGGCCGAAATCCGGCTACAGCTCTACTTACTGTATAACTTGACTCTCTAGTGTCTGGCACTTATCCCAAGCTTAAAAATAGATTTTAGTTACTTTCATCCATTTTATTAAGCAAATGGATATAAATCCTGCTAAATGCAAAAAGTTAATGACCTTCTCCTTGCATGTAACTAGAAGATGGTAGGTGATGAATCCTATCCACATTAGGACCAATGTCAAATATGCTGCTATTGTCCCTTAACGTTCAGGGAAGCAGCTGGAACCAGGGAGGTTTGATGAGTTTCCCAATTATACTGAATCCTCGGGGTATTTTTCCCTCCTTTGGGAAAAGGAAAAAAGAAATAGACTACCATGAATGTTTCAGAACTTCAAAAAAGTTCTCATTTGAGTTGGTTTCTAAATACATGAAAGGGCAGAGTCACATATGAGAATTTTAACTCTCTCCGTGGCTTTATTCTATCTTCCCTGTCAATTATAAAATAAGTAAATGACGAGGACTTCTGGTTGCAAATAAGCATAGGGAACACACAGCCTCTGCTGAGGCAAAGGCTCTCTCCAGACCTGGAGCCTTTGCTCTTGCTTCCTCCTCCTGTCTGGAAGGTTCAGTCCACTCTGCCTCTCTTCTGGCAAAGCCCTACTCATCCTGTGGGATCCAGCTCAAATGTCACCTCCTCTATGAAATGTCACTCCTTTCTCTGCTTTCCCTCCCATTAGAATTAATCACTCCCTGTAAACTGGCATAACCTTTCAGGAAGGCAAGTGGCAATATGTGTCAAAACTTTTAAAATATTCACTTCTAGTAACTTTATTGGGAAACAATGTGAAGTGAAGACAGACTAACATGCAAAAATAGTGACTACATCTTTTGTAATAGCAGAAAATAAGAAACCATTAACATCCAGCAATGGGGGAAGACTTGTTGATGGTTGTCACATACCCACATGTTGAGGTATCCACGGGAGAGGCAGAGCTGACACTTTACTAGCCATACAGTTCCCTCATTAGTCAAATGGGAATTACTGTGTAAGATGAGCAGTTACATGTCAGGCACACAGTAGTTACTCAACACAAGGTAGCAACTACCATCACCTTTAACAATGTTAACTGAAATTTATAAAATATTAATGTTATAAAAATTCATATGTCATTTAAAAAATAGAATAAGGCCGGGCATGATGGCTCACGCCTGTAATCCCAGCACTTTGGAAGGCCGAGGCAGGTCAGATCACTTGAGGTCAGGAGTTTGAGACCAGCCTGGCCAACATAGTGAAACCCCATCTCTACTAAAAATACAAAAAATTAGCTGGGTGTGGTGGCGCAAGCCTGTAATCCCAGCTACTGGGGAGGCTGAGGCAGAAGAATTGCTTGAACCCGGGAGGCAGAGGTTGCAGTGAGCCGAGATCGAGCCTCTGCACTCCAGCCTGGGTGACAGAGAGAGACTCCATCTCAAAAAAAAAAAAAAAAAAAAGGAAGAAAATATGAATTTCTACTCATAAACACAGGCAAAAAGGAAATGAGATTAGGGAATTTGGGAGAAGTGGTAAATGTATGAATCATAAATAGGATCTGCCATTTTCTATGTTTTCAAATAATGAGCCTGTATTTGTGTACACTTTTAAAAATCAAAATAAAATTTTTTTTTTGTGGGGACAAAGAAAGCTACATATGCAATTTGATTGAAGATATGTAAATATATGCATTAAAAATTAGAGAACAAAACCAAAATGATAATGGTGAGATTATGGGTGCATTTTCTTTTTTGTTTTTTAATTTCTCAAATTTCTTATCAAAAACTTGAATTTGTTTTATAGTAAGTTTTTGCAAGATACTTATGGCAGTGACTACTTCAGTGATGAGATATGAAACAGGCATGAAAATAAGACCACATTAAGAAGGGTCTTACAGACTAAATTAAGGGATTTGTCTTTTATCCTGCAGGCAATGGGGGCAGTTATTGGAAAGGTCTCCCTGGGGGCTGTGAAGCATGAGACTATTAGGAATGGATAAGAATGGAGACAGGGATGTTAATCTGGAGACAGCTGGATTAACAGAAGATGGTGCTGGGACCAAGACAGTATCTCTGAGTAGGGAGGGAAAGATGTGGGTAGATTCCAAATACTTTTAGAAGTAGCATTAACAGGACCTGAAGACTGAGTGACTATGAGAGGTAAGGAAAAAAGAAGGTTCACCCCATGTTCTCACTCATAGGTGGGAACTGAACAATGAGAACACTTGGACACAGGATGGGGAACATCACACACTGGGGCCTGTCATGGGGCAGGGGGAAAGGGGAGGGATAGCATTAGGAGATATACCTAATGTAAATGACGAGTTAATGGGTGCAGTACACTAACATGGCATATGTATACATATGTAACAAACCTGCACGTTGTGCACATGTACCCTAGAACTTAAAGTATAATTAAAAAAAAAAAAAAGAAGATTCAAAGATGTTCACGTTTTGGTGTGAAATTACCTGGGTGAACCACCCTCCTACCGTTCACTGACAGGGAACAATTTGCCTGGAGTTATTGCCTTGTGGCAGGCAGTGCACCATTATCTGACTGCATTCTCAGGACAACTCTTGGTAGAACTATTTCTACTTTATAGGTAAGAAAGCTGAAGCTCAGAGAAGTAAAATATCTTGCCCAAGGGCACCTATGTAATTAGGGTGCTGGGATTCAAACTCAGCTAGCAGTGACTCTTCAGAGTCCATGATTAAACCACCAATGTCCTGCCTCCCAGCCCAACAGGACAGAGGGAGGGTTGGAGAGTAGAGAAGAAAAGCAAAAGAAGATAATATGTTCAGGCCAGGCGCAACAGCTCATGTCTGTAATCCTAGCACTTTGGGAGGCCAAGGTGGGAAGACTGCTTAAGCCCAGGAGTTTGAGACCAGCCTGGGCAATGCAGGGAGATCCCATCTGCACAAAAAATGTTTAAAAATTAGCTGGGCATAGTGGCATGCACCTGTAGTCTCAGCTACTCGGGAGGCTGAGAGAGGAGGATTGCTTGAGCTCAGAAGTTTGAGGCTGCAGTAAGCCATGATAGTGCCACTGCACTCCAGCCTGGGCAACAGAGTGAGAACATGTCTCAAAAAAAAAAAAAAAGAGAGAGAGAGATCAACAGCGTGAAATACCAAGAATCCTAATCAAACAAAATGAGGACTGAAAAGCTGCTACTGGTTTTAAAACTATTATGATTTAAAATTTTGATCTCTATGTCCAAATTATAATTTTCTTTTATACATACATTTAAAAACTATAGCACCATGTTTAACCTAAGAAGGATTTTTCAAATGTTCTTGGGTTGTGATATTATACTTCTTAGATTTTCTATGAAGCATATACATTTTTAGGTTTGCATATAATTTTCATGTTTCATCATTCTCAAAACCAGTCTTTGTTCTATCTTTATCTCTGAGTGACAGTCAAGCCAGCAAACAACTTCAATCCTATGTATAAGCAAAATGATATTTTTAATCAAATTAGTAATTTAAGAGATAGTAGAAATCTAGCCCAACTTGGGAAACAGAATAAAAATTCCAGTAATTTGTACTACAAAATCGAAGCATACGTAATGATGCCCAGTTTTTAAAAACTGGGAATAGGCCCTGGTGTGGTGGCTCATGCCTATAACGCCAGCACTTTGAGAGGCTGAGGTGAGAAGACTGCTTGAGCCCAGGGGTTTGTGACCAGCCTGGGAACACAGGGAGACCCCATCTCTACAAAAAAAAAAAAAAAAAAATATATATATATATATATATATATATATATATATATGCCAGGTGAGTCCATGCCTGTGGTCCCAGCTACTTGGGAGGCTCCGGTGGGAGGAATGACCCCCAGAGGTCGAGGCTGCAGTGAGCCATGATCACACCACTGCACTCCAGCCTGGGCAACAGAACAACACCCTGTCTCAAACAAACAAACAAAACGCCCCAAAAAACCAGGAATAAAAAAAGATTTAAAGATTTATCTCTGACTAGCTATTAAAGGATCAATATTCAGCCCCATTCCCTTCACCCATATGTATAAAGAATGTTCATCACTAGCTAAATGTCTTCTAAAATCCTTATTCATTCTTCCTACGGAACAAATAGGCAAAGGGTCAGTGAGAAATGCTCCATAATTATACAACTTTTGAAACGGCAAAGTCTAGATGTAGGGATAGGTCTTTTAAAGCAATATCTAAAATACAGACATCGAGATGAAAAATATTTAGTTTGATCTCATAAGAATTTTAAAATCCTGCATGATGAAAGATACAAAAAACAAAGTTAAAAACAACAACAACAAAAATAAAGCAGGAGAAACTATTTGCCACATATGTAACAACAAATTAATATGTGTAATAGGTAAAGAACTGTAAGTCATTAAGAAAGAGATATATCTTAGTAGAAAAAATACACAATGGATTAAAAATGACAATTCACTGAAGAAATACAAAGTCAAAAACCACACCAAAAGGTGCTCAACTTCATGAATAATTAATGAAATGCAAGTGAAAAAAAAAATCAGCAGAAGCTCTGTTGTGTGATCCTTACTTGACTGACCTGCAAGGCTAACCAACAACATTCTCTTTTCCCTCTGTGAAACCTCCTTGATTCTCAGAGTACTATCAAAGCTGGTAGGTTACTCTATTTGAGCCTTTGCACTTCTATTTCTACCAGTTGAGTTACATGTTTACCAACAGTAATTTAGGTTTGCTTCCCAGGGTATTTATGTCAATTGTATTTGTTATAATTATGTAATTTACTTACCTATTCTATAAATGGATGAAATATAAGTATAGAAAGAGTACTTATTTCTCTGAAAATTAATTTGATGCTTTGGAAAGACTAGATAAAGGTGAAAAGCTTAAGAGAGCTCTGTAATTAGTGATGGATAGAATTAATGTAAGAGACTAGGATTTGAACTCAGATGAATTAGTTCCATTAAGTTCTCATTCCACTTTAAACTTAAACTAAAAATGGCAGATGATATATAATGGGCATAGTTTATGCATGCAAGATGATGATAAATTCTATAAAAGGGTTTATTTTATCATTTTAAAAAATATTTTTCTCAGTAACTTTTTTGTGTGTGTGTGTGTGACAGAGTCTCTCTCTGTTGCCCAGGCTGAAGTACACTGGCATGATCTTGGCTCACTGCAACCTCTGCCCCCTGGATTCAAGCTATCCTCCTGCCTCTGCCTTCTGAGTAGCTGGGACTACAGGTGCATGCCACCATGCCAGTTAATTCTTGTATTTTTAGTACAGATGGGGTTTCACCATGGTGACCAGGCTGGTCTTGAACTCCTGACCTCAGGTGATCTGCCTGCCTTGGCCTCCCAAAGTTCTGGGATTACAGGTATGAGCCACTATACCTGGCCCTCAATAACTGTTTGATTGGACAACTATTAGTCTTGATTTCAAATATAAGAAAATTTCTATGATAATGAAATGCCTATTTTTGCTTATCAGATTAACAAAAACAAACAAAAGAATAATACCTTGTGGTAGTAATGGTACATGGAAATGAACACTCTGATAAAATGTTGATGGGAGTGTAAATTTGTACAATTTTTGGGAGGACTTATTGGGGAGTTATTTATCAAAATTAAAAATGACTCGATAGTAACTAACAACTCAACTTACTGCCTGAAACAAAAATTGGACAAAACATACAATGGTTTCAATAACTGAAAATGAGTAAATGATGGATAGCGATCCCTTAGATATCACTGCCTTGGGAGAGTTCCCAGGCTATGGGGCAGTGAGAGAAAACTTAAGTGAAACTCAACAGAGTTGAGGGCACAGAGCTCAGAGTTTGAGAAGACCAAAGGGGCTAATTTTTGCAGAAAAGAGTACCACAGAGAAAAGAGCTGAACAGAAACAGAACTCCTGAGATGTGCAGAGGACCTGCCTGCTAGTATTCAGTAGAGTATTAATTAGTACATGTGGTATGAGGAAACTGTCTGAGGCCAGGGAAATAATCATCCAAAAGGATTTAAGGGAACAGCTCCTCATGTTCACACAGGCCTAGGAACAATGACTATTCTTATCAGCCAGCCAGAAAAATCTCAAAAATTCCTGCTACATTAGATAGAGTTCTCAGAAGTGTCTTGCCTTAAGAAGCAGGGATTAATTATGTCTAGAATAAATGCTGCTCTGGTTCCACTTAACAAATCTTAAAAGTAGAATTTGAGGGCAAGGAGAGGGAAAGCATTAGGACAAATACCTAATGCACGCGGGGCTTAAAACCTAGATGACGGGTTGATAGATGCAGCAAACCACCATGGCACATGTATACCTATATAACAAATGCACACTGCACATGTATCCCAAAGCTTCAAGTAAAATTTTTTTAAAAAGTAGAATTTGGTCTGGGCGCAGTGGTGCATGCCTGTAGTCCCAGCACTTTGGGAGGCCAAGGTGGGCAGATCACGAGGTCAGGAGTTTGAGACCAGCCTGGCCAGCATGGTGAAACCCCATCTCTACTACAAATACAAAAATTAGCCGGGCATGGTGGCATGCGCCTGTAATCCCAGCTACTTGGGAGGCTGAGGCAAGAGAATCACTTGAACCCGGGAGGTGGAGGTTGCAGTGAGCTGAGATTGTACCACTGCGCTCCAGCCTGGGTGACAGAGCAAGACTCTGTCTCAAAACAAACAAACAAAGAAAGCAGAATTTGAAAGGATCAGACTGTTTCCAAGTACCTTAACTGCACCCAGAACAAACCTCAAGAATATTTACAAAAATATCCAGCATCCAACAAGATAAAATTCACAATGCTTAGGAGCCAATAAAAACTGCCAGGCATGCAAAGAAGAAGAAAAATATGACCCATAATATGGAGAAAAACCAATCAATCAAAAGCTACCTAGAATAGACACAGATATTAGAATTAGCAGACAAGGACATTAAGGTAGCAATTTTATCTGTCTTCCATATGTTCAAAAATCTTGAGCAAAGATAGAACATGTTAAATAGAAATATACAAGACATAAAAACACTGAAATCTAAATTTTAGAGATGAAAACTACAATGTATGAAGAAAAAATACACTGAGTAAGATTAATGGCATATTAAACACATTAATGTATTAATGGCATATTAAACACATATTAAGAGATTAGCAAATGTAAGGCATAGGAATTGAACTTATCTAAAAACACAGAGAAAGAAGACTAAAAAAGAAAGATCTAAAGAAGCCTAATGTGTATGTAATTGTAGTTCCCAAAGGAGGAATAGAAAAACTGTGAAAATTTTCTAATTTTGATGAAAAGTAGAAATTCACAAATCTATGAAGCTCAGTGAACTCCCAAGCACAAAAAACTAAGAGAAACTACACTAAGGCACATGTGACCAAACTGATCAACACCAGTAAGAAAGAGAAAATCTTAAAAGCAGCCAGAGGTGGGAAGAAAAGACTCATGTATGGAGGAAGAAAGATAAGGATGACAGGAGATTTCTTATCTAAAACAATGCAAGTGATGCAAGTGAGAAGACAGTGGAGCAACTTTCTTTCTTTCTTTGAGACAGAGAGAGAGTCTCACTCTGTTGCCCAGGCTGGAGTGCAGTGGTGTGATCTCAGCTTACTGCAACCTTCGCCTCCTGGGTTCAAGCAATTCTCCTGCCTCAGCCTCCTAAGTAGCTGGGATTACCGGCACCCGCCACCATACCTGGCTAATTTTGTATTTTTAGTAGAGACAGGGTTTTACCATGTTGCCCAGGCCGGTCTTGAACTCCTGGCCTCAAGTGATCTGCCCGCCTCAGTCTTCCAAAGGGCTGGGATTACAGGCGTGAGCCACCACGCTGTGGCCAACTTTCAGTACTAATATTTAGAAACTGTTAACCTGGAATTCTAAAGCCAGTGAAAATACCTTTCAAAAGCAAAGATGAAATTCTTTTTCAGACATACAGAAGCTGAAATAATGCAGGTTTGCTGGTGATGAACTAAAATAAATATTAAAAAAAAAATTCTTCAGGTAGGCCAGGCATGGTGGCTCACACCTGCAATCCCGGCACTTTGGGAGGCCAAGGCAGGTGGATCACCTGAAGTCGGGAGTTTGAGACCAGCCTGACCAACATGGAGAAACCCCATCTCTACTAAAAATACAAATTAGCCGGGCATGGTGGCGCATGCCTGTAATCCCAGCTACTCGGGAGGCTGACGCAGGAGAATCGCTTGAACCCAGGAGGTGGAAGTTGCAGTGAGCCAAGATCGTGCCATTGCACTCCAGCCTGGGCAACAAGAGTGAAACTCTGTCTCAAAAAGAAAAGAAAAGAAAATTCTTCAGGTCATCTGGGCACGGTGGCTCACACCTCTAATCCCTGCACTTTGGGAGGTAGATCACTTCAGGAGGACCCAAGTGGATCACTTTGAGAGGCGGGTGGATCCCTTGAGGTCAGGAGTGAAAGACCAGCCTGGCCAACATGGCAAAACCCTACCTCTACTAAAAATACAAAAATTAGCCGGGCATAGTGGCGGGCACCTGTAATTCCAGCTATTCGGGAGGTTGAGTCAGGAGAATTGCATGAACACGAAAGGTGGAGGTTGCAGTGAGCTAAGATCGCGCCACTGCATTCCAGCCTGGGTGACAGAGTGAGACTCTGTCTCATAAATAAATAAATAAATAAATAAATATTCTTGCCTCGCCATCTTGGATCCTGTGGAGACCTGCTAGGAACAGGACTTCTAAATGGAAATACGACTGGAAAGCAGTCTGTAGTCCGAGGCCATTTTTGCTGGCTATAAGTGGGGTCTCCAGAACAAAAGGGAACAGATCTCTTCTTAAAATTAAAGGTGTTTATGCCCGAGATGAAACAGAATTCTATTTGGGCAAGAGATGTCCTTATGTATACAAAGCAAAGAACAACACGGTGACTCCTGGCAGCAAACCAAACAAAACCAGAGTAATCTGGGGAAAGGTAACTTGGGCCCATGAAAACAGTGGCATGGTTTGTGCCAAATTCCGAAGCAATCTTCCTGCTAGAGCTACTGGACACAGAGTCCGAGTGATGCTGTACCCCTCAAGGATTTAAACTAATGAAACAATAATAAATAAAAGTGGATTTGTAAAAAACAAAACAAAATAAAAATTTTCAGGTAAAGGTAAAGGATCACACTATCTACACAAACAAATAAAGAGCACTGGAGCAACTTGGATCAAATGGACAAATCCCTTGAAAGACTCCCTTGAAAGACACAAATTACCAAAGCTCACTAAAAAAGCCACTGAAGTCTAAACAGCCCCACAGCAGTTAAAGAAACTGAATTTGCAGCTAAGAACCTTCTCACACATAAAAATCTTCAGGCTGAGACGTCTTCACTGCTGAAGTCTACCAAACATTTAAGGAAGAAATAACACCATTTCTAACCAAACTCTTTCAAAAAACTGAAAAGAAGGGAATACTTCCCAGTTCATTCTATGAGACTAGTATTACCCACAACTCAAAATCAGACAGACACTAAAAGTACAGATCATGTCTTTTACACAGACGTAATATTTCTTAACAAGATTTTAGCAAATCTAGTCATAAAACCTACAAAGTGACAGTACATCATAACCAGGTGGGGTTTATGAATGGAATACCATTTTAAAATCAATCAAGGTAATTTACCATAATGGCAAAATTAAAATTAAAAACCATAAAAATATTTCAATAAATGCATAAAAAGCATCTGACTAAATCCAACATCCATTCGCGATTCAAAAACTCCATTAAAGCAGGAGTAGAAGGGAAGTTCTTCAACTTGATATGGTCATTTATAAAAAACCTACAGGTAGCATAATATTTAAGGGTGAAAGAAAGACTGAATACTTTTGCCCTGGGATCAGAAACAGGATAATATGCCCATGCTCACCACTTCTTTTCAAGATTGTAGGAGAGATTCTAGCAAGTACTATACACATACACACACACACACACACACACACACACGTAAATATATATATTATATATATATTATCTATTCTATATACTAGCAATGAACAACCAAAAATAGAAATTAAAAAGTACCATTTATAATAGCATCTGGAAATATGATAAACTTAGGGATAAATCTAAGAAAAGACATGAAAGACCTCTACAGTAAAAACTATAAAACTCTGCTGAGAAAAACTGAAGACCTAAATAGATGTTAAGATGTACCATGGTCATGGGTCACAAGACTCAATATTGTTAAGATGTCAATTCTCTCCATATTGATCTACAGATTCAGTGCAATCTCTAACAAAATCCCAGCAATTATTTTTTAAGAAATTGACAAGCTGATTCTAAACTTCAAATGGAACTGCTGAAGTTGTAGAATAGACAAAACTTTGAAAAAGAATAAAATGGATGGACTAACATTACCTACTTTTGAGACTTATAAAACGATAGTAATCAAGACTGTGGAATTTGAATAAGACAGACAAATAGTCTTCATCTTTGCTGAAGACTAATTACTCTGGGATTATTATCTAACATGTCTGTTTCTCTGAATCAGATGATGAGAAGTTGGCCCCTTTCTGGGTGAAGGCTTTTTGAAAGTAGGATGTGGTTGACTTGAGTCATATTTATTTGCACTAGGACGTAAGAATGTTTCACATCCCCAGTTTTCCATGGTATCCTCACAAAAATCAATTTTCTCAAAATTCATTTAGGAAATAATACTTGGGAATAGTAAACATTCAAAAATAATCTTACAGGCTGGGTGTGGTGGCTCACACCTGTAATCCCAGCACTTTGGGAGGCTGAGGTGAGCGGATCACTTGAGGTCAGGAGTTGGAGACCAGCCTAGCCAACATGGTGAAATCCTGTCTCTACCAAAAATACAAAAATTAGCCGGGGGTGGTGGCAGTTGCCTGTAATCCCAGCTCTTCAGGAGGCTGAGGCAGGAGAATCACTTGAAGCCAGAAGGCGGAGGTTGCAGTGAGCCAAGATCATGCCACTGCACTCCAGCATGAGTGACAGAGCAAGACTCCATCTCAGAAAAAAAAAAAAAAAATCGGCTGGGTGCAGTGGCTTATGCCTGTAATCCCAGCACTTTGGGAGGCCAAGGTGGGCAGATCACTTGAGGCAAGAAGTTCAAGACCAGCCTGGCCAACATGATGAAACCTCGACTCCACTAAAAAAAAATACAAAAATTAGCCATGTGTGGTGACACATGCCTATAATCCCAGCTACTTGGGAGGCTGAGGCAGGAGAATAGCTTGAACCCGGGAGGCAGAGGCTGCAGTGAGGCAAGATTGCGCCACTGCATTCCTGTCTGGAACAGAGTGACTCCGTCTCAAAAAAAAAAAAAAAAAAAAAAAAAGACAAATAGATCAATAGAACAGAATACACAGTCCAGAAATAGACTCACATATTTGATCAATTCCTTTTCAGCAAAGATACAAAGACAATTTAGCAGTGAAATAAAAGTCTTTGCAACAAATGACACATGAACAATTAAATTTACATATACCAAAAAAAGGAACTTCAGTCCACATCTTACAATATATAAAAAATTAACCACAAATGGACCATAGAACAACTAAAATATATAACATTTACAAAACTTCTAGGATAAAATATAGATTATCTTCTAACTTTTGAATAGGGAAACATTTCTTGGATACACATGAAAAGCAGAAACCATAAAGGGAAAAAACTGAATAAATTAAATCCCATTAAAATGAAAACCTATTAGGAGAATGAAAAAACAGAGCACAACTGGGAGAAAATATTTTCATATTATATATCTAGAAAAGGTCTTGTATACAGAAAATATTTAAAAACTTACAAAATTCAATAATAAGAAAACAAAACAAAACAAAATGGGCAAAAGAATTGAATACACATTTCACCAAAGAAGATATATAAGTGGCAAATAAACACATAAAGAGATGTTCTGGCTGGGTGTGGTGGCTCATGCCTGTAATCCCATCACTTTGGGAGGCCAAGGTAGCTGGCTCCTTTGAACTTGGGAGTTGGAGACCAGCTTGGGCAACATGGTGAAACCCCATCTCTACAAAAAATACAAAAATTAGCAAGGTGTGGTAGTGCACCAGTAGGCCCAGCTACTTGGGAGGCTGAGGTGGGAAGATCACTTGAGCCCGAGAGGTGGAGGTTGCAGTGAGCCAAGATTGTGCCACTGCACTCCAGCCTGGGCAACAGAGGCAGATCCTCTCTCTCAAAAAAAAAAAAAAGTTCAACCCCTTTGTCATTGGGGAAATGCAAATTAAAACCACAGTAAAACACCTGTACAAACTTACAGGCTAACATTAAGGCTTACTATATCAAATGTTAAGATGAGGAGGAACTGGAACTCTCACAAATTGTGAGTGGGAATGTGAAATGGCACAGCTACTTTGTAAAATGGTTTAGCAGTTTCTTAAAAAGTCAAACATACACCTACCATACCATCCAGGCATTTACTCCTAGGTATTTACTGAAGAGAAATAAAAGCACACATCTACATGAAGACTTGTATACAAATGTTCACGGTAGCTTTATTTGTAATAGCCAAAACTTCTGATTAACACGAAATGGGTGAATCTCAAAAGACTTACTCTGAGTAAAATAATTCAAACCAAAAAAATCTTATATTCTATATGATTCCACTTATATAAAATTCGAGAAAATTCAATCTATAGTGACAGAAACCAGATCATGGCTGGGCATGGTGACTCACGCCTGTAACCCCAGAACTTTGAGAGGCCGAGGAAGGAGGACTGCTTGAGCCAGGTGTTCCAGACCAGCCTGGGTAACATAGTGAGACCCCCATCTCTACAAAAAATACAAAAATTAGCTGGGCATGGTTGTGTGCGCCTATGGTCCCAGCTACCCAGGAGGCTGGGGTGGGAGGATTGCTTGAGCCCAGAAAGTTGAGGCTGCAGTGAGCTGTGATCACACCACTGCTCTCCAGCCTAAGCGACACAGTGAGACCCTGTCTCAAAACATAGAAAGAAAGCACTTTGTTCACTTGTTTATCTGCTGACCTTCCCTCCACTATTGTCCTGTGACCCTGCCAAATCCCCCTCTGCGAGAAACACCCAAGAATAATCAATAAAAAAGAAAAAAAAAAAGAGAAAAAAAAAGGAAAAAAAAAAAAATTGTAGAAATGGGGTCTCCCTATGTTACCCGGGCTGGTCTTGAACTCCTGGGCTCAAATGATCTTTCTGCCTCCGCCTCCCAAAGTATATGGATTACAGGTGTGAGCCACCATACCCGGCCTCAACTCTTTCACTTTTAGAGAGGCTCAGCCTAATGCTATGGGGTCAGGAAGACATGAACTTGAATTACCATTCTGGACCAATGGCTTTCCTTCCCTGAGCTAAATGCCTTTCATCTGTAAAATGGGGATGAAGCTGTTCTCACTCATGAGGTTGGAGGACGATTAAAGGAGCTCATGCCTGGTATAGAGCAAGTCATCAGCAAATGAGAGCTGCAGCTATGACCCTCCTCACATCTTTTCTTTGAAATAACAATAATTACAGAATTTACGTAAAAAAAAAAAAAAAACAAAGAAAGCAGATCACTGGTTGTTTTGGGAGGCTGTTCGTAGGTTGAGGGCTGGAGGGATTATATGGATTACACAGGGGCACAAGAAAACGCTGGAGGTAATGGATACATTTGTTATCTTGATTGTGATGATGGTTTTAGTGTCAAACCTGTCAAAACTATGTCAGATTGTACCTCAATAAGGTAGTTAAAAAATCAACCAACAAAACTGATACATTTAGACAACAGAAATCTATGCAGCATCTTAAAAGAATGAGTAAGATTAATACATATTGAAGATTTCCAAGATACGGTATGAAAAAATAAAGTATTATAAGTAGTAAGTTATCATTTATGATTTCATGTTTTAAAAAGGAAACTCAATCAACTGTTTCAACAATTGCTTCTACGTGTATAAAATATCTCTGGAAAGATAAAAAAATTGATATATGTGTTTGTGTGTGAGAGAGATTGAAAGAGACAGAACAGAGAGAATATATAGGCTGGAGTTTGGAGTAGAAGAGACTTACTTTTCACTGAACACCTTTTTGAGCTGTGATTCCTCCTCCCTCACAAATGTATCACTTTTTAAAACAAATATAAAATAACATATTGATTCCATCTCTGAGGATCTGTCCTACAGGAACAGAAGTTTCAAAACATATATGCACAAAGCAATTCATTGAACAATTGTTACAAATGTTAATGGAATCACTGAATGAAAAAAAGTTGCAAAACCCTTGCCTCTGGGGATGGTTCTAAATGGAGAGGTTGGGGAGACAGGAAAAGAAGAGGGAAATTTGTGTAGTGACTTACTTTCTACATTTCCGAATTGCAGGAAATATTTTTGGTAATGAGTGGCTGTTTTCTTTTAAAGTAAAAGACCTCAATGAGGTCTTTGTTTGTTTTTTCTTCTTCAGGATGAGTCTCGCTCTGTCGCCCAGGCTGGAGTGCAGTGGTGCAATCTTGGCTCACTGCAGCCTCTGCCTCCCGGGTTCAAGCAATTCTCCTGCCTCAGCCTCCCAAGTAGCTGGGGTTACAGGCATGTGCCACCACACATGGCTAATTTTTGTATTTTTTTTTAGTAGAGTTGGGGTTTCATCATGTTGGCCAGGCTGGTCTTGAACTCCTTGCCTCAAGTGATCTGCCCGCCTTGGCCTCCCAAAGTGCTGGGATTACAGGCGTGAGCCACTGCGCCCGGTCGATTTTTTCTTTTCTTTTTTTTCTGAGATGGAGTCTTGTTCTGTCACCCAGGCTGGAGTGCAGTGGCGCGAACTCAGTTCACCGCAACCTCCGCCTTCTGGCTTCAAGTGATTCTCCTGCCTCAGCCTCTCGAGTAGCTGGGATTACAGGTACCTGCCACTGCACCCGGCTAATTTTTGTATTTTTAGTAGAGACAGGGGTTCCACCATGTTGGCCAGGTTGGCCTCAAATTCTTGACCTTGTGATCCACCTGCCTCGGCCTCCCAAAGTGCTGGGAATATAGGCGTGAACCACCACGCCCGGTCCCAATTTTTAAAAATTTAAATAAATTATTGGTTTCAGTGTGCAAAGTCACCATAATAGAAGTGAAAGTGTGTTGCGCTTTGCAATGGACTGAAGATGACACTCACCCTCTTCCGAGCTTCAGATTTCTGGAAGCACTCGTGCTGTATGAAAGTAGCTGCAGCAGAAATCCTGGATGGCGGCATGTGGTCTGCCTCGAGCATACTCACTGCTCGCTCCAGAGTCATCTCCATGTCTGCATTCCTAGACAAACAGGCACAGATTCAGCCAGATTCCAAACCTCCCTCCTCCTGCCTACCAACCTGGTCCTCCAGAGACGACTCAGCGAATACTGGGAAGCACTAGAACATCTGAACCTTGGCTTTTCTTCAGCCAAAAGAAAAATCAGCACCCAAGATCACAAGGCAGAGGGACTACTGGATAGAAATTCTTCAGCTTTGATCAGATAGAAGACATTGGACGATGTCATTCGATTGAATTATACCATATACCAAAGAAAGAAGCTGAAATTTTAAAAATAAATATGAGGCTGAGGTGGGCGGATCACTTGAGGTCAGGAGTTCAAGAACAGCCTGGCCAACATGGTGAAACCCTATCTCTACTAAAAATAAAAAAAATTAGCTGGGTGTGGTGGTATACACCTGTAATCTCAGGTGTAATACTGTAATACTCAGGAGGCTGAGGCAGGAGAATCACTTGAACCCAGGAGGTGGAGGTTTCAGTGAGCAGAGATAGTGCCACTTCACTCCAGTCTAAGAGAAAAAACGAGACTCCATCTCAAAAAAAAAAAAAGAAAGAAAAAAGATAAATATGTATCCTATGATTCTTACATCTTTAAAAGCAACTTTAAAGGCACAATAAGACTTTTAAAAGAATCCAAAAGAAATCTGTTTACAGAAATTAAAAATTATTTCTAGGCTGGGCATGGTGGCTCACATCTGTAATCCCAGCACTTTGAGAGGGCAAGGCAGGAGGATTGCTTGAGTCCAGGAATTCAAGGCCAGCCCTGGCAAGATAGTGAGACCCTGTCTTTACAAAAAACAAACAAACAAACAAAATCAGCTGGGTGTGGTGGCATGTGCCTGTGGACCCAGCTACTTGGAAGGCTGAGGTGGGAGGATCGCTTGAGCTTGGGAGGTCAAGGCTGCAATGAGCCTTGGTCACGCCACTGCACTCCGCCCTGAGCAAAAGAGCGAGACTCTGTTTCAAAAACAAACAAACAAACAAACAAACAAACAAAATAATGACTAAAGACATGCTTTAAAGGTAATTTAGGAGTGTTCTTTGGCTTCAAAGAGGGTTATACCTGATTCATTCCAGGTAACATTCCAGACACATTCATTCCAGACACTGGAGACATCCTGAGAAGGAGTTTTCCAATATCTACTAGCAAGCATAGTGAGTAAATACTCTTTTCTATTAGGCTAACCCATGAATACACGCACATGTGTACAGGTGTTAGTGTGTACAGCCTTATGAAGGGTGTGCCTGTGTGTGGGTGGGTGTGATGCGGGTGGGTGTGGTGCAGGTGGGGTGATAAGGAGTAATGCGCCTCATGACCAAAAACTAATACCCCCTGCTTCTGAAACACATGTTCAAACACAGAAGGGTTACCTCATAAGTATAAAGGGTATTAAAAGTGAAGCAGAAAATCTCTGGCATCTATACTGAGAATTATATAATGATCTCATATTTTTAATGTGCCTCATGAGTCAATTATAATTAGTAAAAAAAAATGCAGGCTATTACCACTAAAACTAGAATTTGAGTCACTTTTATCTAATATTTTTATCTAATATTAGAGGATATTACACCTTTTAAAGGAGATGGGAATATTTTACATTCATGGACTGAGGCCTTTACAGAGAAGTCAAAACTCTGTAAGTCTAGTCTCAAGCTCAACGGCAAAGTCTTTGCCAGCCATCACGGGTGTTTTAACTGATGAAAGATCATTCATAAGAACAGCCTTCTGTTATGCAGCTTTTCTTTAAAAAAAAGATTGAGCCATTAATCCATTTCATAAGCCATACATGACTCAGGAAAGTTTGAATTTCCCATCTCTAACACCCACAAATAATTCCACTACTCTAATCCTTTATTTTCCTGAACATGATTCACATAGAAGCTCTGTGTTCACACTTAGGCAACCCAATGCAATTTCACTTTATCACTAAAAAAATTCCTAAACTAAGTGAAGACTTCCTCAGCAAGGTTTACTACAGCTGTCAGGGGGTCAACTTTCTGTTTGACTATCTATCAAATCCAACTCCGTAACACGGCATACATTCTGGCCCAAGTCTGACTCCATTTCCTGTCATCCTCAACCTCTTTTCCTCCCCCTCCTTGGATCTACTACACCCCTCCAATCACACCAGGCTTTTAATCCTTCTCTAAACACTGCCACCTTCTTCACAAGCCACCTTCTTTGACTTTTCCAGGAAGCTTATCATACTACCTAATTCTCACCCATTCTTCAAGACTCAATTCAAGTATATTCATTACTTCTTGTTCTTCTTTTTTTAGAGAGACAGTCCTATTCTGTTTCAGGTGTGAGAGTGCAGTGATGTGATCATAGCTCACCATAACCTCAACCTCCTGGGCTCAAGTGATTCTCCCACTTCAGCCTTCTGAATAGCTGGGACTACAGGTGCACGCCACCATACCCGGCTAATTTTTTTATTTTTTTATTTTTTTTGAGACGGAGTCTTGCTCTGTCACCCAGGCTGCAGTGCAGTGGCACGATCTCGGCTCACTGCAACCTCTGCCTCCCAGGTTCAAGCAATTCTCCTGCCTTAGCCTCCAGAGTAGCTGGGATTACAAGCACCCACCACCACGCCTGGCTAATTTTTCTATTTGTAGTAGAGATGGGGTTTCACCATGTTGGCCAGGCTGGTCTCGAACTCCTGACCTCGTGATCCACCCACCTCAGCCTCCCAAAGTGCTGGGATTACAGGCGTGGGCCACTGTGCCCAGCCACATTTTAAAATTTTTTGTAGAGATGAGGCCTCCCTATATTGCCCAGGCTGGTCTCCAACTCCTTGTCTTAAGCAATTCTCCTGTCTCAGCTCAGATATCTTCATTTCTGTGAAATCTTTTCTGTGCCCCATCCCCTAGAACAGCTAGAGCTATTCTTTCCTCCTCTATTCTCCTATAGCATTCCCCCGTTCCAGCTCCTTTTCTCTGTCTTCCTCCCTCCTTCTCTCTCTCCCCACTCACTTATAAAACATTTCTTGAAGGCTGCAGAAATGTGTCTTGGGAGATGGTGATGGGCCTGGGCTGGAGGATCAGGAAGAGAAGTTGTTCCCTAGCCCCACTGACCCCTGAACATATTCTCCAGAAGTAAGTCATTTCAACAATTTTTTAAATGATATCAGTATAAATTTAAAAATGTAAGAGAAAGCAGTGTAAAATACCACTGGTCAGAATATGAGACATTACAGGGGGAGAAAAAAACCCAGTAACTTGGCCGGGCGGTGGTGGCTCATACCTGTAATTCCAGCACTTTGGGAGGCTGAGGTGGGTGAAGCACCTGAGGTCAGGAGTTTAAGGCCAGCCTGGCCAACATGGTGAAACCCCATCTCTACTAAAAATACAAAAAATTAGCTGGGCGTGGTGGCGGGCACCTGTAATCCCAGCTACTTGGGAGGCTGAGGCAGGAGAATTGTTTGAACCTGGGAGATGGAGGTTGCAGCGAGCCGAGATCGTGCCATTGCACTCCAGCCTGGGCAACAAGAGTGAAACTCTGTCTCAAAAAAAACAAAACAAAACAACCCAGTAACTTGTGTGTGTGTGTAATCTCCCCGTAGCCAGCATTCCTGCCAACTAACAACACAGCCCTGCCCAGGCTGGTTCCCCTGATATTAGAATATGGCTACACCTCTGAAGGCAAAGCAAACATAAAATGATGAATGGATAGCTCCTACAAGTGTTGTCAGACGCTCAGTAAATGCAAATCCCCACAAATATTTTAAAGTAGGATGAAAGCAATGTTTTGGAAAGATGACTCTGGAATGGATATGTGTTTCTTGAAAGAGAGACAGCGTTGAGGGCACTATAAAAGGTTCAGCTGAGGCAAAAAAGCCTTGAACTGGGCTGTTAAAAATGGAAATGGAAAAAAAAGGTAGAGTTGAAAGAGATGAAAAATTAAAGAACTAAAGCAGGTAGTAATTAAGAGGACGTGGAGGGAAGTCAATATGATCTGTTTTCTGCTCTGCAGTGCTCTTGGTCACAAATTTGACTGTCAATCCTAGAGAAGATCCACCCTCTCTGCTTAGTCTCCCTCAACTAATCCCAGAGCACGATGCTCTTGTGGGTTTTGTTTGTTTTGCTTTGAGACAGGGTCTCACTCTGTTGCCCAGGCTGGAGTGCAGTGTCACGATCATGGCTGACTGCAGCCTGGACCTCCCAGGCTCAAGTGATTCTGTTGCCTCAGCCTCCTGAGTAGTTGGGACTACAGGCATGCACCACCATGCCCAGCTAATTCTTGTACTTTGTAGAAGTGGGGTTTTGCCATGTTGCCCAGGCTGGTCTCAAATTCCTGGGCTCCAGCAATCTGCCAGCCTCAGCCTCCCAAAGTGCTGGGATTACAGGTGTGAGCCACCATGCCCGGCCCTGCTCTTGTGTTCTTTAAATTTCTGTAGACACTAATATGTATCACACAACCTAGCACTTGATGATATATCCTATTTTTCACTGCTCCTCTCCTAGACCATCATACATCTCACTCAATTTTCATCTTTTATTTATTTAATTATTATTTTGGAGACTGAGTCTTGCTCCTTCGCCCAGGCTGGAATGCAATGGCACGATACCAGCTCATTGCAACCTCCGCCTCCTGGGTTCAAGCAATTCTCCTGCCTCAGCCTCCTGAGTAGCTGGGATAACAGGCATCCACCACCATGCCTGGCTAACTTTTCTATTTTTAGTAGAGATGGGTTTTCACCATGTTGGCCAGGCTGGTCTCGAACTCCTGACCTCAAGTGATCCGCCCACCTCGGCCTCGTAAAGTGCTGGGATTACAGGCGTGAGCCACCGCGTCCGGCCCATTTTCATCTTTTGTGATGCTTACTGGGAAGGACCTATGAAGATCCTACTACTCATTTGCAGAACCATCAGTCTCCAACCGGTCATAAATCATGGTTTTAGAAAAATTCATCTATAATTTTTTTTGTGGTGATTCTTAAAAACCTTTTTCATCAGTTTGATTTAGAACATCGGTTTCATCAGTTTGTCTCTCTCACACTCCAAGTCTCAGTTTTTAGCTGCATTAGTAACTGTTTAACCAGCCATTCTTCTTTTGGAAAGCCAGGTCCATTGTTTAATACCTTAAGTCATTATGCAGGTTTATGGTTTTGTCCAGTTAATATTCAACATATATGAAAGAATACTCTTTTACATGTGGGAGTTTCACTAGGCATAAAAACTTAAATCCCCCCACAAAAAAGGGCTGGACAAAGTTTGACAATGCAGGACCAAAGAGAACACAGTGTGTGGTCTCAGGGCAGGTGTCCCAGGGAGCAGCCTGCGGAACTGAAATGAGGCGTGGAGCCCAGCAGAGGAAAGGAGGAGGTCAGGCAGGCACAGGCACCACCTTGGGCATCTATCTTCCTCATTACATAAAATACATCTGGCTCCCTCTCCTTTTCACAGAGAGCCAAATTTTCCTTTCATAATCAGAGAAAAAAAGTTGATTTGTATGATTTCTACTCTCTAGAATTTGGGGAAATCTCAGGAAGAGATTTCTTACTCATTATTTTTAAATTTCTTGACCCCAAGTGTTCCTTCTACTCTTGGAAATATGATTAAATATTCTAATACAATTTACCCTGTCTATTAAAACAATAATCCAAAAATAGTATGACTAATACTTCTAGAATTTGAGCAACAAAAGAACCTAGATGGCAAAAAGTAAAGTTTATATTTCATTTCTCCTTCAATTCCTTCACTCTTTCACCATATACTTATTTTTCAAAAGAAGATCTCATTCTGTTGCCCAGGCTGGAGTACAGTGGCACAATCACAGCTCACTGTAGCCTCAACCTCCCTGGCTCAAGCAATCCTCCCACTTCAGCCTCCGGAGTAGCTGGGACCACAGGTGGGCACTATCATGCCAGGCTAAGTTGTTTATCTTTAATAGAAGTGGGGTCTCGGGGTCTCCCTATGGTGCCCAAGCTGGTCTCAAACTCCTGGGCTCAAGCGATCCTCCAGCCTGGGCCTCCCAAAGTGCTAGGATTACAGATGTGAGCCACTGTGCCTGGCCTCATCATATATTTATACAGTGCCTACTATAGGCCTACTTCCATTTTAGGGTGCTGAGAATATAAAGATGATTGAGCATTCACAAAAAGCTCAAAGTCCAGAGGGAGAACAGATAAGCAAATGAATAGCCACAATATATTTTTCTGATAGAGACACTCACACAAGGCTGCTATCTGGGGCACCTAAGCTAGACTGGGAAGGAAGTGGTCAGAAAAAAGGTGGTATCTGAGCTAAATCCAGAATTATAAGTAGTCAGACAAAAGTAGAGCTGCATATGTAAAGGTGTGGAGTGGGGGAAAAGAAGGAAAGAGAGAGAGAATGAATATGGATAAATATCTTGCATTAAGGAAAGTAAAGAGGTTCCAGGTGGTTTGGGTATTGGTAAGTGGGTATGTTTGGGGATGGTGGTGATGAATGGCAGAGAAGAGTAGAAGGAGAAGAGGCTGAAGTGATAAGCAGAGCTGAAAACACAATGGGGCTTGTAGGTCATGCCTAAAAGCATGAACACTTAGTGGAATTATGGAAGGGTTATAAACAATCACATGTGGAAAGATAATTCTGACAGTCCTAGAGAACGGTTCTGACTGAGCAAGACCAGAGGCAGAGAGCCCTGTGTAATGGAAATGGAAAGAAGGGTAAAAATTCAAGACCCATTATAGATGGAAAAATATGGCTTGGTGATAGGTGACTACAGAGGGAGAAGATAAGAATGACTTCCAGGTTTGAAAATAGTAGACTACAGCAGGAGGAGATGGGTGGAAGTTGAGGATAGGGAGATGATGAGTTTAGTTTAGGATATACTGAGTGTGAAATTTCCAGGAGGTTGTTACATTTTCATATAGGTCCAGAATTTGGCATCAAGGATGGAATTGCAGACAAAACTTTGAGAACCATAAGGATAAAAGTGAGGTACACAGAGCCTCTCTGGAAGAGCATCAAGACTTGGAATAGAAGGGTTACTGAAGATGCCTTCTTTGAGCAGGCAGAAAGGGAGCACGCAGAGAACACTAACAAAGAATGGCTGGAGAGGTGAGTGGAAAACCAGGGGAAGCTGGCGCCCTGAAAACCAAGGGATGAGAGAATTTCATGGTGTCTCAAACACCACCCACAGGTTGAGTAATATAAGCAGTGCTTATATTACTCAATATAGTGTCTGCTTAGGATGTAGCAGATAAGGCCATCATTGTTACATTTGTCAGGAGACTGTTTAGGTGGAATGGAGGGGACTGAAATCATATTGCAGTGGGTTGACGAGAGACTGGGAAGTGACAGGGTGGTTCAAGAAGCAAGGGACACAGAGACGGAGGGAGAGAATGCCAGTTGTTGGAGGATGTCAGATAATAATTTTGTTACTGTTAAAATCATTTTGCTAAAACTGTGGCTATCACAAATCCTAGGCTATGGTAGGCATTCCATAAATTTTGAATTACCTGTTTAAAAGCCTTTATCAGCTTTTTCCTCCATAAACAATGACCTGATACACTTTCTCTTTTTTTTTTGAGACAAGGTCTCACTGTGTTCCCCAGACTGGAGTGCAGTGGCACAAATCTTGGCTCACTGCAACCTCCATCTCCTGGGCTCAAGTAATCCTCCCGCCTCAGCCTCTCGAGTAGTTAGGACCACACGTGCACACCACCACACCCAGCTAATATTTGTAGTGCTTGTAGAGATGGGGTTTCATCATGTTGCCCAGGCTGGTCTTGAACTCCTAAACTCAAGTGATTCGCTCGCCTGGGCATCCCAAAGTGCTGGGATTACAGGCCTGGGCCACTGCTCCCGGCTTATTTTTCCTCTTTGTAAGTATGCTCATATTGCCTAAGGTCTGCTTACTATAAGAAATGTTAGAAATCTCATGGTGAATTTTACATCATAAAAAATATTTCCTGTGTTAAGATTAGATTAGCCCTCATCATTTTGAGAAGTAGTTTATTAATGATGCTACCTGGTCAGTGAGCATGCTGTACAATTTCACTTGAAGGGATGTTTAGAGGTAACAACTATCATTAGACAACTTTAGCAATCAAATGACAATAACATATCTAATGTTTTAGCCTAATGATGTTAGATCATTATGGCAGGAGTTACTGATCTAATCAGCCAGCCATTTCTCAATCTTTCTCTTAGTAACGTGCACAGTTTATAAAATTTGTGATCAGGCATTAAACTTGAATAAGGGTTAAGTTCCAAACACTAAATTAGTCAAGCTATAAAGTAAATAGGAATGGAAAGGAATGACTTAAAAATTCAGTTATTTTAATAATTTAATACTGCCAAAAGAATACCCCTTCAAATCACTGACACTAGAAATCTAAAAGGTACCAAGTACCAAAGGAAGAAAAAAGACATCTAGAAGTCAGCCATCTTTCCTTAGCTCTTTTTACAGTCATAGTTATCCAAATGGCATTAGTGCTAAGAATAAGCATTTTTTCCTTTTATTTCATGGGATGATGAAGAAAATACGCATGCAATTCTCCATTTCTTGGCCTACTTTGGAGTTTAGAGCAGATTTTCATATGGCTGAGGGGTAGGGTCCCTTCAGCCAGCATCTAATCTGGAACAGATGGACTAAATGTCACATTTCCATACAAAGCTGCCATGTGAGCAGGTAGCTTGGCCCCTGTCCCTGAGGTAAATAGGCTGATCTGTCAATTAGGCAGCTGCCTGAAAAGTCATTATTTTAATCACTTATCTCTGGAAGCCTTTCTCTCAAGCCCCAGAAGTGCCAGCTCATGCTGTCAGGGCTGTGGGAACAGAATGTGCTGGCAATGACTGAACTGCAGAGTCAGGAGGGGACTTACCCCAGCTGGGAGTCAGTGAAAGTGCTTCTCTCAGTGAGCAGATTCCCACTTCCCCCTGCCGCTGCCTGGCCGACAGTCAAGTGCGCTCTCCTCCCGCTGGAATCCACGGCGACACTGGGCCCAGCTTCCCTCAGCGTGCGGGTGCTGTGAAAGGAGCTCTGATGCCAGGAGGACCTGGAAGCCCTGTTCTGGGTGACGGGCTGCAGGGGCACCAGCGGCCTGACCTGCCCGACAGTGAGCCCTGCCGTCAGGTAGTTCTCCTTCTCCAAGAGGTTGCCCATGCTGCGGCTGGTCCCTGGCCTGGGGTACGTGAGCAGGGCCGGGTTGGCAGGGATGCTGTCAAAAACGGTGTCGCTAACAGAGCCATGCTGGTACTGTCTGTGGTATGTGTCAAAGTGGCGCTGCCTGCTTGTGGTGCCAGCACGGCTGACCCCCACGATCTCGGAACGAGCATATCTCGGTGGCACTAGGAGGGCGGCCCGCCTGCTTTCTTGGTGGCGCAGGGTGTGCCCAGCCTGGCTTCTCTGGCTGTACTGGTAATCGCTGTGCGTGTAGTGAGCCCTCTCCGGGCTGCTGTCAGGAGAAATCTCCAGTCTCCTCAGAGGATGCCTCAAGGACCTTTCTTCCACGGACTTCTGGGAGCTGTACTGTGCTGTTCCTCTTCCCCAGCGACCTTCATAAGTGGCAGTTGTGCCAGCCTGCACATGAGAGAAATAAAGTTTAAAGGGGGCATAAATCAAATTTCAACTTTGCTGAGGACTAATTACTCTGGGACTATTACCCAACATGTCCGTTTCTCTGAATCAGATGACGAGAAGTTTGCCCCTTTCTGGGTAAAGGCTTTTTGAAAATAAGACTTGGTTGACTTGAGTCATATTTATTTGCACTAGGATGTAAGAATGTTTCACATCCCTAGTTTTCCATGGTATCCTCATAAATATCAATTTTCTCAAAACTCATTTAGGAAATGATAATACTTGGGAAAAGTAAACACTCAAAAATAATCTTAGGAAGTTTGAAAATATTTTCATGGTAGTAATCTGATCACTAGGGTTACATTCTTTGATATCCTACCTTTAGCATGTCATAGGTTTTAGGAACAGGGGAACGGCCTCCAACAAAATCATTTTCAACCAAGTGTAGGTTGTAGACATACTCAGGAACACTGCTGGTTCGGTGAAGATTTCCTGCAATCAAGCAAATATTAAAATAACTCAGAATACAAGTAGGCTAATTAATATTTACAGACTGTATAACAATGATGTATTAAACTTTTAAATTTAAGTAATGAAGGCCAAGAACAAGTATTAAACGTACGTTAATGTTTTTAAATGCTAGTTTCACACCACCCTGGGATATGGCAAGGGATCAAAGGTTATCAAAACATTCTCTACAAAAGTTTTTCAGCTGGGCGTGGTGGTGCACGCCTCTTATCCCAGCACTCTGGGAGGCAGAGGCAGGTGGATCACCTGAGGTCAGGAGTTCAAGACCAGCCTGGCCAACATGGCGAAACCCATCTCTACTAAACATACAAAAATTAGCTGGGCATAGTGGCGGGCATCTGTAATCCCAGCTACTCAGGAGGCTGAGGCAGGAGAATCACTTGAACTTGGGAGACAGAGGTTGCAGTGAGCCAAGATCACACAATTGCACTCCAGCCTGGGCAACAAAAGTGAAACTCTGTCTCAAAAAGAAAGTTTTGGCTGGGCACAGTGGCTTACACCTGTAATCCCAGAACTTTGAGAGGCAGAGGTGGGTGGATCACCCGAGGTCAGGCATTCAAGAGCAGCCTGGCCAACATGGTGAAAGCCCCTCTCTACTAAAACTACAAAAAATTAGCTGTGGGTGGTGGCAGGCACCTGTAACCCCAACTACTCGGGAGGCTGTGGCAGGAGAATCGCTTGAACCCAGGAGGTGGAGGTTGCAGTGAAGCTGAGATTGCGCCATTGCACTACAGCCTGAGCAACAAGAGCGAAACTCTGTCTCAAAAAAAAAAAAAAAAAAAAAGTTTTCAAAATGAAAGTTGAATTTAAAAAAAGAAAAAGAAGGGAGAGGAAATTCACAAAAATCTAAAAATGTTTGGTTGTTATAGTGCTGAAAAATTTGGGACTCATTGTCTGGTTTAGCTGGTCGAGACTATAAAATTCAGTTTCCCGAGTCACAGAACTCTGTTCCCAAGGCAGGAATTCGGAAGCTTCTTGTAATAAGCAGGTGTAGGCAATAAATATAATGGTGACTCAGCACTACTAGATAAGACAGCTTGTATAAACAACAGGATAGGCCGGGCGTGGTGGCTCACACCTGTAATCCCAGCACTTTGGGAGGCCGAGGTGGGCGGATCATGAGGTCAGGAGTTTGAGACCAGCCTGGCCAACATGGTGAAACCGGTCTCTCCTAAAAATACAAAAATTAGTCGGGGGTGGTGGTGGGCGCCTGTAATCCCAGCTACTCGGGAGGCTGAGGCAGGAGAATCGCTTGAACCCGGGAGGCAGAGGTTGCAGTGAGCCGAGATAGCACCACTGCACTCCAGCCAGGGCGACAGAGCAAGACTCCTGTCTCAAAAAAACAAAAACAAAAACAAGAAAAACAACAGGGTAGATCAGCATGATCAAGGGAAACATGGATCAACTTCAGGCCAATGCTGGGGTTGAGATATTTGGCAACAGGAGAGTTAGGCAGGAAAGGAAATCAACCTCTATGCTCCATCCAAATGGCTGCTTTTGTGGAATCACCTGGCCCCTCTTTTGTTTGGTGGTCTAATAGCCAGCCCACTCTCATGAAAACACAGACAGGAGCCAGCCCTTTGTGCTCAGCTCTGTGAAGCCTACAGGGATTCAACTGATGCCTGTCTCATATATCTTCACATACTCCTGTCTGAGGAGGGGGGAGTGGTGGAAAGCAGTATGTTGTGTCCCTCTTTTGCCTCCTTTATCCTTCTCTCAGCTGTTTTTGTTTTGAGTTTTCTCTTACTGCCTTAAAAAAAGGCTAATCAAAGTAATCAACAATCTCCAAAAGCCAAGTAATATCTACTTTCTTACGTTTAACTGAAATTTTTTTCTGTCATGTAGCATTTTTTAGAAATCAGAGGGAAAATATACTCAATTAACTCTTCTAGGCTTCAGAGACTCATGAAAGATGTTGAGAATACAACAACACAGGGTGCTCCTTTCCAGTACAATGGGAACACATCAACATAACTTTTCCAATAAACTGTTATAAAGACAAAATTTCAAAATACTGACGATACATTCAAGGGGAGGGAGAATGGTAATTTGAAATTATTTTTGTCAGAGAGCTAAAAAGTCTAAATCCATCCTAAATTATGTTTGTACATGTGTCCTGATTTCCTATAGCCAAACAATCTGCCTGATAAACAATTTTCAGGCCTCAAGGAGTCTTGTGAGGAGGCAGTGGCAGGCTTGTAACTGTCACCCTAGAGACAAGAGCAGTTGAGATAAACCAGGCATCTCCTGTTTCCAGGGGCTTGATTTCTCCACAAGGGCTGGCAAAAGGTCAGGCAGCCACTTAATTTTTAATCTCTATGGCAAAGAATGGCTGGAACTTGGACCTTAAATAAGGAAAAAAAATTTTTTTTCTATGAATTTTATTAGAGATGGAGTCTCACTATGTTGCCCAGGCTGAACTCCAACCTCTGAGCTCAAGTGATCCTTCTGCCTCAGCCTCCCTTACTTGAAAGCAATCTTTTCCATGACCCCACAGCCAATTTAAGAGAGAAATCAAGGACACATTAAGATTTGGATCCTTAAGGACGCTGACATTTATTATTATAAATAAGTTGAAAGCAACTCATATTGTTATTATTATTTTTTCAGACGGAGTTTTGCTCTTGTTGCCCAGGCTGGAGTGCAATGGCATGATCTCGGCTCACTGCAACCTCTGCCTCCTGGGTTGAAGGAATTCTCCTGCCTCAGCCTCTGTGAGCCACCGTGTCCGGCCTCATATTATTATTTTACGTTGGCTGAGGCTCGCGCCTAGGCTAACCCTTTATCCTCTACTCTGCACTGCTTCTCTCCTCCCCAGGCCACTAGGGAGGTAGGCCTGCAAGGGCCCGGCTGCTGTGGGAAAGGAGGCTAGCAAGCCAGGTACAGGGAACATAAAAAGGTTCTAATCCTGAAGAGTCCGGGGGCCAGAGTACCCTCAGCACTGGGAATATGCAGAAAGGGGAAGGGTTCAGGGTAGAGGGAGTGGCTGGGGAGAGTGCTTACACTGTCCCCACCCCCAATAAAACAAGCCTTTGTACAAAGGCCACAGCCAGGCAGAACATTATTAGTTAGCTGATACATAAGAAATCCAATTTACTGTCTTTATAAAAATTAGTTTAGGGCTATCCATGTTCAAACCTTTAGACCACATGAAAACTGAATTAGGAAAGTCAGGGACAATCTAGAATGGCAAAGTACTAATGGTCATTTATGGACCGTAGCTGGAACCATTAATTCCTGTTACTCTATAATACAACGGCAGGTGATGAAAGCAGGCAATTTTAGGAATTCAAGAAAAATTCTGTAAATCAGCCCCTTTAGCCCATCATCACCTGGAATATACCCTTGCCCTAATTCCAGGAGTAGGTAGATATTCAGGAACAGGTAATGGCGTGCTTCTTCCATCTTTAGGCTGAGATCCCTGCAAAGGTTTTCTAAATGTGTAAGAATCTTTGGACAGGACCCAGTGAAACAGTATATCCTATCAAATAGCTAATTAATCAGTGAGATTTATAATCAGGTTCATTGAACTAAAATGTTTAACTGACATTAAACATTCAAGTTGTTGCTGTGAGTTTTAAGCCTTTTTAAAGCAACTTGTGTGAACTCCTTACATTTCAATGTGACTTTTCCTTTAAGGAGCTCAAATTATTTTATGTTCCTTTATAATATTCTGTGATGCGGAGCCAGCTACTATCATCTCTGTTTATAAATAGGGAAACTTAAATTACCTGCTTTAAATTGCAAAGAGATTTAATAGTCAGGGTTGATTATTAAATCAACCTGGGTTCCTTGTTTCCCCTGGTCTCTGCTGTCTGACTGCAAGGTGGCTACCATGACATTGTCATTTATCAAGGCCTTAGAGGGATTATTATTATAGTTTTGATCTGAGGACAAAAAAATTATTTTTCTTTCCTCTAAAACCTTCACTTACGCAACTCCAAATACTCTGTAAATATTAATTCTTTATTTGCCAACATAAGTTCTTAGAAGAAAGCTGCTTCTTCAGTTTTCAGATGAATGAACTGAGACTGTTTTAATGGTTCGCCAAATAACTACAAAGTAGTTGGAAACAGGGAAAAAAATAAGATTGAATTTTTAAATCACAGACACTCTCCCTGTGGAATACACATGAAAGATGTGACTCCAGATATTCAGCCTGCAAGTTGGCACAATCGATGGTTTTTCTGGATAAATAGCCAATCTCAAACAACAAATACTGCAGACTAATTTGCCTAGGCAGTCATGAGTTTGAGATCAGTATGCTGGATTAAAGGTGAATTAATAGTTGTGTTCTAAGATTTTAAAGAAATTTTGGACTGAGTAAAATTTTTTTAAAGTAAATACTAATAAGGATGGAAATGAATTTCTTTAAGATAAGTCATTTTCTGTTCAGAGAATAAGATGATATCGTGATGACTGTTGAACATATAAAATAACTCAGCCATGTCCTTTTCTGAAAATAGAAGAAAGCAAACAAAAACATACACACAGGTGCATCCAGCTTTAAACAAATCCAACATGAAAATCCAGATTTTCTTACACTGAAAATTGAGGTGTGATTCTATTTCAAAGGATTTGTTTATTTCGAAAAAGAAGTAGGCATCTTCCCTACATTGAAGAAATCTGTAGGCTTCATCTGGAACCCCTATTCTACCGCTTTGTGTGTGTCTGGACAAATCAGTTAGATGCCTGTTTCCCGTAATTCCAGCTACTAATAGGACTGCTGAGAGAGAGGTTTACCTGAGAAAGCATAGACTCAAACGCTTTCAAAATTGTGAAGTGATGGGTTTCAGGACACGTCATCCCAAAATATGGCACTTGGCATTTGAGGAAGCAGCAGGCGCAGGAAGTGTATCCTTACGCCTTCCTCTCACCCCTTCTCCCTTGAAGCAGACCATATAAAATCAAGCTGACCTTCCTTTGAATTAGGTCAAAGACTCATTCCAGAAGGATCCTCCCTATACCTGGAGGAAAGGAATGTCATAAAGGGAAGAATTTGAACAAAGAAGCCTTGCTAAATTCCCTCAGTTTATTACCATTAGATCAGGCCCATCTTTGTCTCATCAGACTTCTGCATGACTGTCTATAAAAATACAGTCTTCTGCCAGGCAAGGTGGCTTACGCCTGTAATCCTAGCACTTTGGGAGGTCCAAGTGGGTGGATCGCCTGAGGTCAGGAGTTCAAGACCAGCCTGGCCAGCATGGTGAAATCCCGTCTCTACTAAAATGACAAAATTAGCCGGGCGTGGTGGCAGGCACCTGTAATCCCAAGTACTTGGGAAGCTGAGGCAGGAGAATTACTTGAACCCAGGAGGCAGAAGTTGCAGTGAGTCAAGATCACGCCATTGCACTCCAGCCTGGGCAACAGAGTGAGACTCCATCTCAAGAAAAAAAATAAATAATACAGTCTTCCCTGTTTCTTTGGGTCTTCATTTCTGAAGACTCCCATGCCACATAAAACTTACATTAAACAAATTTGTTATGCTTTTCTCTTTTTAATCTGTCTTTTGTTATAGGGGTCTCAGGCATAAACCTGGTGACGGGTAAGAAAAGAAAACTTTTCTCCTCTACACAAGCAATATGCAAAAATGAGATAAGGTTTCTAAATAGAATTTGAGTCATAAAAATTTGATTTTCACATTTTTTCATGAATTAGTCTATTCTAATAACAGGGATAAACTAGTGTGCATGGTTTACACTGTGTTGTAGAGCAGTTTTTTTTTTTTTTTCTAAGTTTACCACTGGTCTTGAATTGGACTTTTTCTGGTGACTTCTGATTGACCCGCCACTGAGGAGCACGATGACATTACTGTGTTTTCCAGCCATTCATTTCACTTGCACAGTGCATAATGTGCTTTCGATGTTTCCTAAAGAAGGGGATGATTTACTAGGAAATATTTCAAATTAACATGGGCTCAGGCAACATTACCTATACTTTTTTCTAAAAATACCATGCACATTTTATGGAGCCCATTTTAAGGAAAATGAAGTAGGTAGTTGCAGAGCAACTTGAAACTCCACTCTTCTCAAATAACAAGCAATTCAGGTGAAACCAATTGCGGGGGCGGGTAATGGTGAAGGAGGTCTGTTTGGATGGTGGTAGGATTCTAAATTCCTCAGAAAATTGCAGAGGTGAAGCCGTCACAGGACAATGTAATTTTCTCCCTTTCCCAATCTGACTGTTCATTGGAATGATATGATTCCTAAGCAGCTGTTATGGAAAAAGAAGCTTTGTGTTTGGTCACCAATACAAACATTGCTCGAAATAATGAATTATTGTCAGGGTTAAAATAGTCAATAAGGCCAGGCATAGTGGCTCACGCCTGTAATCCCAGCACTTTGGGAGGCCAAGGTGGGCAGATCACTTGAGGTCAGGAGTTTGAGACCAGCCTGGCCAACACGGGGAAAGCCTGTCTCTAAAACATAAAATACAAACCCTGTCTCTAAAATACAAAAATTAGCTAGGTGTGCTGTTGGGCACCTGTAATTCCAGCTACTTGGGGGCCGGGCTTGAACCCAGGAGGCAGAGGTTGCGGTGAGGTGAGACTGTGCCACTGCACTCCAGCCTGGGCAACAGAGCAAGATTCCGTCCCCCCCCCAAAAAAAAAAAACTAAGTTGATTTTCATAATCACAGTTTTGTGAACAATTTTATTATGTAATTGGTTAGATTGAATATATTTATGAAATCAAATTGACAAGTCTCTATTGTGGTTCCATTACCTGTTTCTGGGCATATTTATAAAAAACCAACTACAGTTTCTTTTATAGTAAGCAGATGACAGAGAACTGCTAAACAAGCAAGACCTTTATATAGCCTGCTTCTATTAGAGAGAAGAGAGGTGCACTCACATTCAGAAAAGCGTCTTTTCTTTCAATCTTCTAGCACTGAGTGTGGTTTAAAAAAAGTGATTTGGTTCACGCTGAGCTCTAAAAGGAGGATTTCTGGAGATGAAGATACGTGTAGAGGTTCCCACAAAAACAGGTGTGGTTAAATGTAACCACAGAAATCAGCAGGTGTTCGCTATTAGTATTGATTTAAATGCCGCAGGTAATTGGGCTAACAACCGTGAGCAGTTGTCCTCACAGTGTGGATTCACGATGGTCTTTTAGAAGGAAAGAGCCTGAAAGTCTAAAAGCTTATCATCTTACTGTCATTTGGTCTTTCTACAGTAATCTCTGGCTTGCAACAGCTCTCGTTCTCCACAAATCTTAAAAGATTTAACTTCTCCCATTACAGTAAAGTTGAGGACATGTTATTCCAGGTAAGACATGGGATCCTGCCACTTATTCAGAGGAATTTGTATAGCAATTCATATTTGAATGGATCCTTAAAGTCATTTACTAGCAATAGTAGGAGCTTAAAAGAAAGCATAAAATATACTGAGACTCATCAAAGACCATACGTATGTCCGCACTCCTGAGTTGGTGAAGGAATTTTTTTTGTTTTTTGTCTGTCTGTGTTGGCATAAAACATACGATTCATTTCCTTGGACTTACATATTTTTTAAAACTATATTTTATCTTCTATTCTTACTTTCCAAGAAGAACAACCAGATATTGATGGAAATCACAACAGCCCAAGTAAGCATTTGCTTAGGCTGGAAAATAAGTAGAATTTGTTGGTTTAGAAAACTATAGTTGGCCAGGCAGGGTGGCTCACACTAGCAATCCTAGCACTTGGGGAGGCTGAGGTGGGTGGATCACTCGAGTCCAAGAGTTTGAGACCAGCCTGGGCAATATAGTGAGATCTCGTCTCTACAAAATTTTAAAAATTTAAAAATTAGCTGGGCATGGTGGCATGGGCCTGTAGTCCCAGCTACTTGGGAAATTGAGGTGGGTGGATTGCTTGAGCCCTGGAGACAGAAGTTGCAGTCAGCTGAGGTTGGGCCACTGCACTCCAGGCTGGGTGACAGAAAGCAAGACTCTGTCTCAAAAAGGAAAAAAAAAATGGGAACACTATGGTGAAAAATTGTTTCAAAGCAGATGAAAGTCTAATAAAGTTTTATACTATTGAAAATTTAACCAACAGTTGTACAGTGCTATATTTTGTGACCAGTTAGCTCACATAATCAACCATGAGAAACAACTTGGTGTATCAGCTATATGCTAGAAAGTACTGGCTATGAGTTCTTAAAACGTTGAATATGCCAGGGACAGAACAGCTCTCCTGCAAGAGTGGGCCACACATTCCACATGCCAGTGTGCGACTGACTAATCCATCGCTGTTATCACTCATACGATATACCAGCCACTAGAGTCCTTATTTTTCAGGAGCCCCCTAAGCAATTCAAGAGCTATCTTCTGATATACCAATTTATGACATTTGGGGGGCAATCCTCAAATCACTGCTCTAGGTAATGACAAAAACACATTTTAAATGTCCCCCTCCCACTTTTTTTATTGAGATGGAGTCTTGCTCTGTCGCCCAGGCTGAAGTGCAGCGGTGCGATCTTGGCTCACTGAAACCTCTTCCTCTCAGGATCAAGCGATTCTTGTGCCTCAGCCTCCCGAGTAGCTGGACTACAGGTGTGTGCCACCATGCTGACTAATTTTTGTATTTTTAGTAGAGATGGGGTTTTGCCATGTTGGCCAGGCTGGCCTCAAACTCCTGGCCTCAAGAGTTCTACCCGCCTCGGGCTCCCAAAGTGCCAGCGCTTTAGGCGTGAGCCATTAAATGGCCCTTTTGTATCACAGGTGTTCATGTCATATTTTGTTTGAGGTATTAGAACATGTAATTGTAGAATTTGTTATTATAAACTGGTAATTTAGCATCCTGGTGAAGTATTAAATAGAAATATCCTGGAAGTATCTAAATCTGTTCATTTCTCAGCCAGGCACGGTGGCTCATGCCTGTAATCCCAGCACTTTGGGAGGTCAAGGTGGGCAGATCACTTGAGTCCAGGAATTTGAGACCAGCCTGGGCAAAAAGGCAAAACCCCATCTGTACAAAAAAAATACAAAAATTAGCTGGGTGTGGTGGCGTACACCTGTAGTCCCAACTACTCAGGAGGCTGAGGTGAGAGAATGGCTTGAGCCCGGGGGGCAGAGGTTGCAGTGAGCCAAGATGCACTCCAGCCTGGGCAACAGAGACAGACGCTGTCTCATGAATGAATGAATGAATGAATGAATGAATACACTGTTCATTTCTGTAACTGTGTCTTTACTTTGGCATTCCTGCCAATTATTTGCTGAGATATCTCATGAGACTTTAAGACTTGTAAGACTTTATAACTTCCATGGCAAATATCACATTATACTCCCAATAATATTAAAAAAGGTGAATTTATAGAACTCACAAATTATTTTTTGCTTTAAAATACTTACTACAGGTTTTCTTTGTAATGACTTTCAAGTCATTATATTTCCCCTGCCTCTCACTTGCCAGGGTTAACCCCTCCCAACTGATTCATAACTGCTAACCCAACTTTTCTTTTTCTTTTTTTTTTTTTTGAGACAGATTTTCACTCTTGTTGCCCAGGCTGGAGTGCAATGGCGCGATCTTGGCTCACCGCAACCTCCACTTCCAGGGTTCAAGTGATTCTCCTGCCTCAGCCTCCCAAGTAGCTGGGATTACAGGCATGCGCCACCACGCCCAGCTTATTTTTTTTGTACTTTTAGTAGAGACAGGGTTTCTCCATGTTGATCAGGCTAGTCTCAAACTCCCGACCTCAGATGATCCACCCGCCTCAGCCTCCCAAAGTGCTGGGATTACAGGCGTGAGCCACTGCGCCCGGCCTTTTTTTTTTTTTTTTTTTGAGACAGGGTCACTCTGTTGCCCAGGCTGGCGTGCAGTGGTGCATTCAGAGCTCACTGCAGCCTTGAACTCCTGGCCTCAGGCGATTCTCCTGTCTCAGCCTCTCAAAGTGCTGGGATTACAGGAAAGAGCCACCATGCTAGGTCTGTTCCTACTTTAAATCCACCAAATCTGTCAAATGTATTTTCACAAAACTCCTGCACTTTTCATGTTTCTTCCCTGTGGAAATATCTGTGACTCACAATTATCAAATTCTTTAACTTGCATTCAAGATCAGAGGAGAGGGGTGAAGGAGGCTGCCTATAAGGGACACAACTGAACTAAGTTAACTGGGCAAGAGAAGGAAGGGAGGGAGACAAGGAGGGGTAGAAATACCAAGCAAGCCTGTGTGTGTTTGGTGGGGAGCAAGGGTAGTGGCCCCAGGGATGAAGTTTGAGAAGTTGCAGGCATTAGATCACGAAGAACTTGGAATGCTGTGTTCAATAATTTTACTCTTGCAGATAACAGTAAGAAACTGAAGGAATTTAAACTGGGAAATGATGCAATGAGATTTTAGAAAGTTCACTCTAGCAGCTGTGTGGAGAATGGATTGGAGCGGGGCCACATTAAAACAAAGAGGTTATTTTCTCTTCCAAAGAGATTTTGACAGAAAGAACTGTATCTTACACTACCACTTCTAGCACAGTCTTGTATCAGTACTTGACAAGTTAATTGTTGATTAGTCAGATTACCTGTACATTAGAAATATCCTAGTTACACAAATTCAGTTTGCGCTTAATCATTCAGGCAGGTATCTATTCTGTGGCTCACCAGAATGGAACTAAAATGTGAGTATGATAGTCACATACATGCTTTTGTCTTGGGGTAGATGGAAGGTGCTCAAATAGTTTCGACTGTTCTCTGTCATTCTGGGTACACGGAGAGGAAGGAAAGTTGCTTCCCCAAAAGGTAGGCAGACTTTTATTAGAAAAGCAGACTTTGGGCCAGGTGCAGAGGCTCATGCCTGTAATCCCAGCACTTTGGGAGGCCGAGGCGGGTGGATCGGTCAGGAGATCGAGACCATCCTGGCTAACATGGTGAAACTCCATCTCTACTAAAAATACAAAAATTAGCCGGGTGTGGTGGCACACACCTGTAATCCCACTTACTTGAGAGGCTGAGGCAGGAGAATCGCTTGAACTCGAGGAGACGGAGGTTGCAGTGAGCCGAGATTGTGCCACCGCACTCCAGCCTGGGCATAGAGCAAGACTCCGTCTCAAAAAAAAAAAAGAAAAAAAAAGAAAAGAAAAGCTGACTTTGTTCATTTTGGCAAGGTTGTTTCTATATTTGAATAATATTTGTTTACTATCATTCTTTTATCTGTATGGCTTGTGTATTTATCTGTAATATATTGGTGGCCTATAAGTTCATATTATCTGTCAAGAAAAGTTCCCATTTGTTTTCATTCTTCAATGAAAAAGAGTAATCAAGATCCAATAAGCTTGATGCTCACCCACACCCACCCCATAAATAGCTTACTGAGAGATTCAGAAAAAATAATCCATTAAGCTTCTAATGAAGGTTTTCATCCACAAATTCTGGAAATCAAGGAATTGCAGAACTTTGATTATGACTGCTTTGGTTAACGAATGTTATTAAGTCTAAAGCTGATTATTCCAAGAATATAAATATGTGAATTATTTTAATAGTAATGGCAGGTTGTGTTTTCAAATGCTTAAGTTTCTTTTTTCCAACTGTCCATTTTTATTTAAATCTACATATTGAGCTCTCAAGCTTTTGTCTTTAAACACTTTAAGAACATTACAACTGTTTTTATGTCCAATATCCAATTACCAGAAATGGCATTATAGAAAAGATACACAGGCCGGGTGCGGTGGCTCACGCCTGAGATCCCAGCACTTTGGGAGGCAGAGGTGGGCGGATCACCTGAGGTCAGGAGTTCGAGACCATCCTGGCCAACATGGTGAAACCCTGTCTCTTCTAAAACTACAAAAAATTAGCTGGGCTTGGTGGCGGGTGCCTGTAATCCCAGCTACTCGGGAGGCTGAGGCAGGAAAATCGCTTGAACTCGGGAGGCAGAGGTTGCAGTGAGCCGAGATCGTACCACCGCACTCCAGCCTGGGCAACAAGAGCGAAACAAAAAAAGAAAAGAAAAGACACACAACAGGTTTTTAATGTTTTTATTATGAGAGCACTTGATAGTTTGTTTAGTAGTCTTACTCTACTAGTCAGGGGAGCCAGGTGGCTCACTCTAATAGAAAAATAAAGTTTTCTCCTAATTTATTGTCTGTTCCCACTTGCATTGCTGCCTTTTACTGCTAATTTACTTCCTCAGGAGAAGTAGGGTATTTATCTTCATATATTTGTAGACATGCACAAGATACCTGAAGTCCAACATTTGTCTCAGAATTGTATAATTTAAACTTGTTGAATGTCATCTGAGATGGAAATAAATCAAATCATCTGATTTATAAACTCCAGAGGTTTTAGCATCATATTTATTATATTTCATTACTATCATAGTTTGCCAATAATATGCTTGTTTTCTCAGAGAAAAAAAATCAAAACTTTTAATAATTTGTATTGATCAGACTAGGAATTCAATTGTAGGGTAAAATCAATGTTAAAATGTGAAGATAAAATAATGTAACTATGTATAGGCTTATTTTAATAAATGAGAAAAAACTGTAAAGTTGCTATCTAAAACTTTGAGGAAATGTGAACTACAAATACCTAGAATATTTAATACAAAAGCTACCCTCTGTTCCCATGACTGTGGAACTCTTAGCACAGGGCATACAGATAACAACAGTCTTTTAAAAGCCTAAATGAACAGTCTTCCTTCCTTTAAGGTAATTTCCTGCGTCTTATCTGTCACATATAGAACAATGTACTTTCATAATCAAACCCTGCTACCCTGGGTCTACTTGTGGTTTCTTACAGTTCCACGGATTCTGAAGCATCCTTACTTTACCCTCACACAAAACTTCACCCCTAAGAGATGTGTTCTCAACATTTCCAGGGGTGTGAAGTTTTTTTTGTTGTTGTTGTTAACTACCATTTTGTTAACATTCTATTTCACTTACTATAATCAGAAGGATTTCTTTAATTATTTTTGGACTTACCGAACTCAATCTGCTTGGCCCTGGACAAAAAGTGGCTCACAGGCCATATTACACAGACACAGAGGTGCATTTAATCCAGTGTGCTACTGACACCTCACATTCAGAGCAGAGGGCCATGACCCTGCCACCCGCCATCTCACTCTTTTTTTTCCCTTTCCTGATCCCTCCTACTTTCTGAACGATTAGTCACCTTGCTCCCCAGAATTGCTTCATTCCTGGGATTCCTTTTTGTCAAAGGAAAAATTTATGCAGAATTTGAACAATGTCTAACTTTTTTAAACAGTAGCGCCTAGTAACTACCTTTCTTTTGCTACCCTGAGCCAATTTTCAATTCTCTCTCCAGAATTCACTTTTTTTTTTTTTTTGAGATGGAGTCTCACTCCTTCGCCCAGGCTGGAGGCAGTGGCATGATCTTGGCTCACTGCAACCTCTGACTCCCAGGTTCAAGCAATTCTCCTGCCTCAGCCTCCCTAGTAGCTGGGATTACAGGTATGCACCACCACACCTGGCTAATTTGTTTTTTATTTTTAGTAGACATGAGGTTTCACCATGTTGGCCAGGCTGATCTCAAACTCCTGACCTCAGGTAATCCACCCGTCTCGGCCTCCTAAAATGGTGAGATTACAGGCGTGAGTCACTGCGCCCAGCCCAGAATTCACTTTGATCACAGATATTGAAAAGCAGCTTCATCAAGGAAATCACCTAAGATAATAGTGTGCCTCAAGTTTTGTGGTGGATTTCCAAAGAGGTTGTAAATATAATTGCATTAGGAGATTGTTCACTGTCCTTTATAAGTAGTAAATACAATTTAAAACACAATTTTCTCTCCACTCAGATACCTGGGGCGGGGGCGGGGGGGTGGGGTGGGGGGGAGAACTGTGTAACAAGTAGTACTTTTAAGGCAAGTGTAATAAATAGGATATGGATGCTTTTAATTTTTCCCTTTGCCAATACTTGCAATTCTTAAATGTCTTCTATTTTAGAAAAATATTTTAACTATTAGCTACAATACAGACTTACTTCACAATGCTGCTATACACCTCTGAAGGCCCCTTCCCAAAGAGTTACAGCCAACTTTAAAATGTTCAGCACAGTTAAAAATAACACCAAAAGTCACTGAGTGATTTACAATGAAAACCACCCAGCTATACTAAGGCATTGGAAAGAAGTCAAAGGGTTAAAGACTCTTGCAAGATACTTATCAACAAATCAGCCACATTTATCTCATCTCTGCTTTCAGCAGGTTATCCGCTGTCTCAACCTTACAGGTTTGTCAACAACTCAGAATTCTCCAGGGCCCTGGAGCTAATAGCAGTTAACATCAGGGTCTTTTCTTCCTGGAATTTCTTGTGTTGATACAGGATTTTTTCCAGACCAGCACTGTTTCAACAATTGCTTGTCTGTTTCAACTTGAGAGACAGGATAGTAATATGGAAATAATAAAAATTATACTCAGAACCACCACGAGCCCCCAGACCTTTTCAAAGAAGTTTAATTAAACAATACATACGAACCACCCCTGGTAATTGTTTCATGGCATGCTAATGTTAAATTCCTTTGAAGCTGATTTCCTTTTTGAGTCTTAGAAAGCTGAGGCTTTAAAGTAAGTAGGTGTTGTTTGCTGCCTTATCTCTCTGCCTGATTTGTACTTCTGTGTAGGCTGCAGAGTGTATTTCAGCTTACTGGAAAGCTGCTGTTGCAATCAAAATATTTCAAACGCTTTGTTCCTTAGTTGGAACAGCCAGTCAAGTAGTTGCCCCAAGCATTATAGCAGAAGGACCAAGATAGTGCCCTTTGTTCTACCACATCAACTCTGTGACCTGTGAAATATTCATTCTGTTCCCTCCTAGAATGATCTTTCTCCAGTCACCTCCCTATGTCCAGTCCTACTGAATTTTTGAGATCTACCTCCAGGAAGCTTTTCAAAATTTCCTGCCACCAGGAGTAACTTACTTTTTTTTTTTTTTTTTTTTGAGACGGCGTTTCGCTCTTGTTGCTCAGGCTGGAGTGCAATGGCGAGATCTCCGCTCACTGCAACTTCTACCTCCCGGGTTCAAGCGATTTTCCTGCCTCAGCCTTCCGAGTAGCTGGGATTACCGGCATGTGCCACCACGCCCGGTTGATTTTGTATTTTTAGTAGAGATGGGATTTTACCATGTTGGTCAGGCTGGTCTCAAACTCCTGACCTCAGGTGATCCTCCCGCCTCGGCCTCCCAAAGTGCTGCAATTACAGGCATGAGTCACTGCGCCCAGTCAATTTACACTTCTAAACTCCATAATACATTAGCCATTCTTTTGGGTCACTTACTACTTTTTATTTGGTAATGTATTTTTCTAGCGGTTGGCTTCCTTCTTCAAACTTTTTGCTTTAAAGCAAGCAGAGTCTTTGTGTTTAATTCAGCACCTGCACAGCGCCCGGCATGAAGAACATACTCATTTGATGCTTGCTGAATTCACCACACAGGTGATGCATTACTTTGTAGAAAGAACAGATTATGTGTGGAGTTGGGATTAAATTTCCAACCATTGCTGACAGACACATACTTCATATGTGAGATGGATTCTCATATCTATCTCAACAATTGTTTCAAGGATATAATGAAGACTCTGGAATAGGCACATAGTAGATGCTCAGCAACATTCCCTTTTCTTCTGTTCGTGGCTCCATTCCCTCCATTTATGGAAGAGTTGTATCTGCTTGCTCTCTTCCTAGCTGGCCATTCTCAGAGGATAAGAAAGAATATCTAATATGCCTCCTGTGTCTCCTACGCAGGGGAAGCTGATTTGGTTTCAGTTTAGCACTGGACCTATGGGCACAGAGAATGAATGGGTGTAATGGCTCCACTTTTCAAAGACTGGCCTCACTCATCCTGCAGTCTTTAGTCAGACCCCTAAGTCTAAATAAATATAAGGTCTTTCCCTCCATGTATTGCAGCAGTTCTGTGTTTTCTAGAGCTCCCCAGCCTTTCAGAACTTCCTCAATTTTATTTAAAGAAAAATGGGAGGGGGCCACGGAGAGGCTTAGCATCTAACAAATCCCACTTTGTATTAATCATTTTAAAACTTAATGATAAAACTGATAAGTTTAAAATTCAGGTTGGGAGTTTAAATACCAGCTCTGCCACTTACCATCTATTAGAGCTTCAGTGTTACTTAACTGCTTAGTTTCCTCATCTGTAAAATGAGGATGAAAATACCTAACTCACAAGTTTTTAAATACATACATATATATATATATATATATATATATATATATATATATATATATATCTCAAATGAATGCAAACCACATTGCCCAATTCTTGGCACACAGTATGCACTCAGTTATATTAACTACGATCACTGAACATCTTCTCTTTACCTTTCAAGTATGTTAATATTGACTACCTCATCCTTTAGGATTCTTTTACACACACAGTACAGTCTCCCAGACTCTGCTGTTTGAAATCTGTGGTCTGGCCTGTTAGAATTTTTCTGTTTTCCTAATAGAAATTAGAATGGGTTAGCCTACATTCGCCAATGCCCAAGTTACTTCATACAGAAACAACTGAACGTTGCAGGAAACAGATATTCCAACTTAATTGCTCAATTTCTTTCCTCTTCTTTTTGCTATAAGCCAACATAGTGCTTTTATAATGCAAACTCACATACACAACAACAAGAAGTAAAACAAGTGTCACTGAGTTGATCCCATCACCTGACTTCAGCAGGGGAGAAAAGGATACATCATGATCTCTAATTTTCACAAGTGGCTTGCCATCTTCTTTCCCTTCCACCTCCCCCGTCTATCAATCATGAACATAGTGTGCATGTGTGTGCTTACACCCCTTTCACCTTCGGGTTTAATTTTTTGGAGGGATCAGACTTGCACCACGCCCGCACTGGTGGGGGTAGGAAGCGCAGCTAGGCGGGCACGGCTGTTGCCGGCAGGGCCAAAGTCCCCTACCTCCTCCTCGGCGTGTTTGTTCCCTGGACCAAAGCCTCCTAGCTACTTTTCTTCACTCCCTAGATCCACCACTCGCCTCCCACACAGGGTGGAGCGCCCCGAAGTACTTGCACAAGACAGCACAATCCCAATTTATAGGTTGTAGGAGCGCCAGTGCTGTCGGTTTTTTTCCCCAAGATATTTATAGGGGTCATTAATTATTTAACAAATCTAATAAAAGTGAAGGGCTCCTTCTCCCAGAAAAAGATCGTACACACCAAAAATTCTGCATAGCATCTCAAGGTGTTTATAGATTCCCTGAACCTTCAAATTAAGTCCGCACCAGTGAGGGGCGCGGACCGGCGGAGTAGAAAAAGAAAGGGGTGAAATCTTGAAGTGAGTTATTTAACATTGATAGATATGTACAATATTTAATATACATAGGTACCTATATGACAAAGCTGAGTAATAGGTTATGGAAAAGAGTGCTTTCCACAAGCAAGTCGGTCATACCGAAGACGGCGAGCAACAGGTGGGCAGAACACGGGGTCCCGCACTCCCAGCACGCGGGGTGAGGGCGGGATAGGAGGAGGTGACCGGGTGTGGGGCAGGGGGCGGCGCCGGGGAGCGGCGGGCTCCACTCACCGTTGCCCACGGAGCTGCGGCCCTTCCGGGCGAGGGTCTGCTGCACCTGCTCCTGGATCCGCAGGCTCTTGACTGTCTGGCCGCCGCGGCCGCTGCTCCCCGCCAGCTTCAGCTTGGCCTCGGAGGGCAGCGCCAGGCTGGAGCTGTCCAGTTGTCCCAGGATCTGCTGGCCCAGGACGGTCCGGATGTAGCCGTACTCAGCTGGGGCGCCGGGGGCTGCCATGGGGCCGGTGGGGGCGACCGAGCAGCTCGCCTGCCTCTGGACTCGCGGGCGAAGCCGCCGCGGAGCTGGGGGCGCTGGCGCGAGCCCCGCCCCGCTCGAGTCCGGCCCCGCCCCTGGCCCGCCCCCCGCGCCGGTGAGAGGCCCGGGCCGGGGGGGAGCTCGGCCTCGTGGGCCGGACGCCCGGCCTTCCCTGAGGAGGGGGCGCGGCTCCGGCCGGGCACGCGCAGTCGGGCCCGGGGGCGGGGGCGGGGGCGGGGGCGGGGGCGGGCCGGCCCCGCTGAGCGCGCGGACACCTGGAGACTTGTACCCGCCCGCGGGGAGGTGGGGAGAGGGGCGCGGTTCGCCTGGGGTCGCGCACGTTGTCGGAGTCCCAGCGGATACCGCCTGCCGGGGCCGCGCCCCGCTCTGCCCACGCCCCGCGCTGGACAGGATGGATTTCCGCTCGATGCAGGGAGGGGCTGCCCTGCAGGCAGGTGAGCCCTCGAGAGTCACTCCTGTTCTTGGACTGAGGCTTGCCTCCGGGATCCCCGAGCGAGTAGTATGTCTGGTTAGTCAGGCTTTGTCGCACTGTTGGAAACGTTTCCTGGTTTTCCTGGACCTGAGGGTGAGAAAGGGCTATTTGGTCAGGCGGAAAGGGCAATATGAGGGAAATGTGCCAAGAAGATAACGTGTGAAATAAAAGACTTTCTAAAGAGAGTGTTTTTTTCTTAGTACAACGTCAGGACTATGTACTTTTTGCACAGATGCAGTCCCAGAAACATATGTTCTTCCTCATTGAGAGCTTCTGTTTTCTCTTGGATACACAAATTGTACCCAGTACTCTTGCTAACCCATTCCTCTCTTACGAACACACCCACACAGAGAAACTCCAACAAGAGGCTCTAGAGAAGAAATGAATTTTAATAGACGATGCTTTTTAAATAGCCCTGCTAACGTTGATTAAGTCCTCTTTATTACAGGCTCTTTGTAGAGAGATCCACGGAGAGGGCCTCCAACTTTCAATCGAATCTTCCACAACTTGTATTTATCGTGCTATTAATTATGTTTCACCGCAGTTGACTACTGAGAACTTGAGAGCTAAGCTCAACAGAAAGGATCCTTGACCTTAAAGTTTACAACCAAAGCCACTTGTCCTGATTTGCCTCTTTGGACTTAAGAGGCAGAAAGAAAAACATGTATCCCTGGTATTAAGATAATATTCCCTTTGATTGCTTGGGTTTGTATGTTCACTTTCCCTCAAATCACTCAATTGCTGCAAAACCCCACTTACTCAAGTCTGAAGTGTTTGGAGAACGCAGCTTCCCTCGTCTTTGTTTTCCTACCCACACCCTTCTGCCTTTAGACACACACTGAATGCTTAGACACACAATGCACAGGTATATGGCCTCCCTTTTTACATGAGCGTCCAGGGAGTGAAGAGGAAACCAAAGGACTGAAAGCGTGGACAACAGAGTAGTGACAGTTCCGCCACCCTTTGTCAGCAGGCCACATGGCTAAGTGGGAGCCATATGGATGTGAGTCCTGGAAGCAATTGCTCCCACCCCAATAGAATGGACCACTATTTAGGCAAATTACACCTTGTGTAAAGCTTGCTTATGTAGCCAGGTGGAAACATCCAACCATGATGCTGAGATGTAATTGAAAAGAGAGGGGTGAACTGAAGGTAAGTGATGATAGAAACGTCCAGCAACATTCCTGTTTCTCTCTCTCTCTTTTCATGGCCTCTTCTGGCAGACCAGAATCTGCTGCTTTGAGAGACAATTTCAGTATCTGTCCATACAGGGTCAGTTGGGGCATTCCTTGTTGTTTTGTACCTGAAGAGCCATGACTTAAAATGTCAGCTCTGCCTCCAATTAGATTCCTCACCAGGAGACTAGAGAGGAATTTTTCTCATTTATTTTAATGAGCCAAACCTCAGATACTTTTTTCCTCTCAAATTAATTTTTTTAAAGTGTGTTGTTGGAATTGATTATCCTGTTGGGTAGGTACCAATAATTGGGCACATAGAAATCTTGTTGTTGGATTGTTAGGTGATTTGAGGGGAGGGAAGGTGATTAAAAGCACAGCTTGTGAGTGAGGAAAATCTAGGTTTTAACCTTAGCTTACCCCTTGTAAGTATATGGCCACAAGCAAGTTTCTTTAGATTTTTATACCTCTGTACATTCTCTTATCTATAAATGGGAGCAATAAAAGTATCTACTACATAGTTGTATTAGTCTGTTTGTACGCTGCTGTGAAGAACTACATGAGACTGGGTAATTTATAAAGAGGTTTAATTGACTCACAGTTCCTCAAGGCTGGGGAGGCCTCAGGAAACTTAGAATCACGGCAAGAAGGCACCTTCTCACAGGGTGGCAGGAGAGAGAATGAAAGCTGAGCAAAGGGGCAGAAGTCCCTTATAAAACCATCCACACCATGAGTCAATTACCTCCCACTGGGTCCCTCCCATGACACAAGGGGATTACAGGAACTACAATTCAAGATGAGATTTGGGTGCGGATACAGTCAAACCATATCAATAGTGTTGTTGTAAAAGTTAAACAATAAGTAGTACATTAGACATGTTCAGCATCCCCAGAGATCCACTTCCTTTTCTTTTCTTTTTTTTTTGCGATGGGGCCTCGCTCTGTTGCCCAGGTGGGAGTGCAGTGGTGTGATCTCGGCTCACTGCAGCCTCTGCCTCCTGGGTTCAAGTGATTCTCCTGCCTCAGCCTCCCAAGTAGCTGGGACTACAGGCATGCACCACCACACTGGGTAATTTTTGTATTTTAAGACTGGGTTTTGCCATGTTGGCCAGGCTGGTCTTGAACTCCTGACCTCAGGTGATCCACCCACCTCAGCCTCCCAAAGTGCTGGGATTACAGGCGTGAGCCACTGCACCCAGCCCAGACATCCACTTCCTTTTTTTTTTTTTTTTAATTTTTTATTTCCGTAAGTTTTTGGGGAATAGTTGGTATTTGGTTACATGAGTAAGTTCTTTAGTGGTGCCAGAGATCCTCTTTTCTTTTTTTCTTTTTTCTTTTATGTGTGTGTGTGTGTGTGTGTGAGAAAGGGTCTCAGGCCAGGTGTGGCGGATCGCGTCTGTAATCCCAGCACTTTGGGAGGCTGAGGCAGGAGGATCACCTGAGGTCAGGAGTTCGAGACTAGCCTGGCCAACGTGGTGAAACCCCATCTCTGCTAAAAATACAAAAATTAGCCGGGCGTGGTGGCAGACACCTGTAATCCCAGCTACTTGGAAGGCTGAGTCAGGAGAATCGCTTCAACCCAGGAGGCAGAGGTTGCAGTGAGCCAAGATGTCACCATTACACTCAGCCTAGACTACAAGAGTGAAACTCTGTCTCCAAAAAAAAAAAAAGGTCTTGCTGTCACCCAGGCCGGAGTGCAGTAGTGCAATCTCTGCTTACTCCAACTTGCATCTCCCAAGCAAACCTCCCACCTCAGCACCCTCACCCCCATCGCCAAGTAGCTGAGACCACAGGCGAGTGCCACCACCCCCTGCTAATTTTTTGGTATTTTTTTTTATAGAGACGGGGTTTTGCCATGTTGCCCAGGCTGAGATCCACTTTTAGACCACCTCACTTCTTTCAGGTCTCTGCTTTTTTGTCAACTTACTGGATGAGACCCTTTCACATACAGTCACTCTTTCCCTTCTCCACTTAATTCTTCTCCATAGCACTTACTTTAATCACACATCTTTATGTTTTACTTATTTAATTGTTGATTGTTTCCTTGCTGGAATATAAACTCTGTGAAAGCAGGGATTTTGTTTTGCTTACTGCTGTTCTCCAGGACCTAGAATAGGTAGGCAATAGGAATACATGGAATGAATGAATCATGCATAAAAGCTCTTAGTATCTTACATGACATATAATAAGTGCTTAACAACTGTTAGTAATAATGATTTAGGCTTTCAAACTGTTGGTAACTCTTATCTTTTAAAAAGTCACTTAGGACTGGGTGTAGTGGCTCACACCTGCAGTCCCAGCACTTTGGGAGGCCAAGGCAGGAGGATGCTTGAGCCCAGGAGTTTGAGACCAGCCTGGGCAACATAGGGAGACTCTGTCTCTACAAAAAAAAAAAAAAAAAAAATTAGCTGCTTGTGGTGGCAATGCACGCCTGAGGTCCCAGCTACTTGGGAGACTGAGGTGGGAGGATCACTTGAGCCTGAGAGGTTGAGGCTGCAGTGAGTCCTGATTGCTACTGTACTCTAGCCTGGGTGACAGAATGAGACCCTGTCTCAAAAAACCCACAAAACAACAACAAAAAGTCACATGGATACCATTATATGCTAGGTAGTCTGCTAATTAGCTATGCAATCATCCTTATAAATAAAAAACAAACTAAACCAAGATAAGGTTTAAAATTTTTGAATACTCACAGAATGCAATGATTCAGTAGAACAATACCTTTGAAAATCAGAAAAACAACTTAAAAGGATGTTTTTGCCAGGCACGGTGGCTCACGCTTATAATCTCAGCACTTTGGGAGGCCGAGGCGGACAGATCACGAAGTCAGGAGTTCGAAACCAGCCTGGCCAATATGGCAAAACCCTGTCTCTACTAAAAATACAAAAATTAGCCAGGCATGCTGGCAGACGCCTGTAATCCCAGCTACTCGGGAGGCTGAAGCAGGAGAATCGCTTGAACCCAGGAGGCGGAGGTTGCATTGAGCCAAGATCACACCACTGCACTTCAGCCTGGGTGACAGAGCAAGACTCCGTCTCAAAAAAAGAAAAAAGAAAAAAGGATCTTTTTAGAGGTGAGAACCTCACCCACAGGGTGAGGATGTATGCAGACTCTAGTGTTGTGCTCCTAAATGTAGCCTAGATGTGCTTATATTCCAACAGCGAGCAGGCCCTGTCATGTTCTTCTCATTTCTTGGGAAAGCTGCCTACCCAACTTCCTAAACTGTGAGCAAACCCTGAGATAACAGTGAAAGATAGCTTCTAGCTAACAAAGCGAAGCATGGAATAAAATGCTTCCTTTTATTGAATCCTTTTGCGGTGTTTGGCTGTTTTACGATTTGCCACCTTTTAGTATTTAGGTTCAGTTTTAAAAACTCTTCCATAAAAAGGCAAAACCACAGGAATGTTGAACTGGAATGTAAATAACAGATAACCAAATTATGAGGCTACAGTTCCTTTTGCTTTGAACCTACAGTAAAGATTCAGAAATTCTTGAGTTTAAACCTTGCATTTTTATTTGCTTTATACACTATATGGCCTCAAGCAATAATCATTTATTGTTTTAAAATCTACACTTAGGGCTTCCACAGAGTAATCTTTATTTTCTTTAACCATACATAAATTCCTATATGAGAAATTTTAATATGCAAAAAATTCAGGAAGTTACTAGAAGACTAAATATAGTATAAATGTTGGAGCAGAAAGAATATTTTAATGGAAAGAACATTAATGGCACCAAAGCTCTTTGGTTTATATTTTAAAAATAATAAACTAACATTCTCATGAATGCTAACTTACATGAAATATTTTCTGCTACTATCTCTAGGCTATTAATATATATTGCTTTTTAAAAACATATTTCCTAAATTACTGTAAGGGACCTGGCAGGTAGAAAATTTAAAACAAACCTCAGAATTTAGTCCCTCTTTTAGCAAACAGATATGTTGCCAAGGCAATTGGTAGCAGTTTTATCATTAACCACATGTAATGAAACTGGATCAGGGCTAGAAAAGGAAGCTATTCACATGTAAGATGCTGAAAACCACTCTCTGATGGGGACTTTCAACAGCAATGGGGGTTAAGGTGTTTATATGTCATTCAGATGTTCATTTTGTCTGCAATTTTGGATATATTGTAGGCGTGTAGGTTTGAAACCTATTCTTTTTGAAAGACCCCAAATGTGGTGTAGGAGGTGGAAATCAGGTGGGCAACCCTGAGGGCTGGCAATGAAAAATTTGTTCATAGTCACGGAGGCTTCAAAACAGTCCCTTTAATCGTGACTCATGGGCATGCAGAAGCACAGTACATTAGTTAAAATGAATACCTTCTGGATGGATGACCACAGCTGCCCCATTAATGGTTGTCAGATCTTTCACCTGATGTTCAGAGATGCTGAAGGGTGAGCACAGCATGGACAAGTCCTACCATAGGTTCTTGGCTTTAATAGGGACCATGGTCAGAACTCCTTTGTCTCTACCATAGAACCCAGCACCGAGATAGCTAGCAGGTGCTCAAATGAATAGTGAATTGAGTGTACTATCTCACCTATAGGTATTTCAATTAATTAGTTTGCCTGTGGGCCCAGCTGCAGCTGAGCAGAAGGAAACATCCTGAAGGACATGGCCTGGCCTGAAACAATATGCCGAAGTGACTTGAGGGCTGGCTATGGGAACACAATGTTTAGTGATTTCTAAGCTTATGAAAATATCAGAGAAACTCAGTAGGATTGATTTTCATAACTCTGTAGAGAGTATAGCACCTCATTGTCATGCATTGTTTAAATAATACTGCACTATGTATATTTTTTGAATTGTTTGGATATTATCTGTATATATTGATGGATATAGGTATATAAATTCTCAAATAATTTGCATTTGTAATATGTCTCTTTTTTTCCCATACACACTATTATTTCCTTGAAATTAAAAAACTGAAGTATTACATTTCATATAGAAAAGTAATACTAATAATCTGGATTGGATTCTAAAAGCCCCCCTGCCCCACACAGACACCCTTTTTTCTTTCACAAATTTGAAACATCATCATAACATGCTAGAGTGATAAAATATATTCTTGATGGCAGACAGAGCTGGATTAGATTTGTTGCTTTGCTATGTGACCTTAGGCAAGTCATTTATATTCACTGAGCTTCAAGCTTTTTGTTTATAATAGGGTATCATTAATAGTATTGGCGTCTTAGGATTGGCGTCTTAGGATTGGCAGAACATTCACTTAGTTACTAAATATAAGGTACTTAGATCTCCTAGTTTATAATTAGTGTATCAGTTATCTATGGTTGCAAAAGAAAAACATAAACACATAAAACAAAAAACCTTCCCAACATTTAAGAGCTTAAAACAAAAATGATCTCTTTTTCATGATTTTGTGGTTGATCCAGTTCTGCAGGCCTGGGCTTTTTTCACTTTTGTGGCTAAGGCCAGCAGGTGACTTGGCTGGGGCTGGATAGTCTAAGACAGCCATACTCACACATCTGGGATTGCAACTGGTGTGACTGGAACAACTACGAGGACTGAGCCTCTCCTTCCATGTGACCTTTCATCCTCCAGTAGGCTAGTTTGGGCTTCTCCACATGGTGGTCTTGAGTAGGAGTAGTATTCTAAGACAGCAAGAGCAGACACAATCTAGATCTCTTTAAGTCTAGATTCCCAGCAAAATGTCATTTTGACAGATTTCCTTCCTTCCTTCCTTCCTTCCTTCTGTCCTTCCTCCCTCCCTTGCTCTCTCTTTCCCTCCCTCCCTTCTTTTCTTTTCTTTTTCTTTTCTTCCCTCCCTCCCTCCTTTCCTTCCTTCCTTCTGTCCTTCCTCCCTTCCCTTGCTCTCTCTTTCCCTCCCTCCCTTCTTTACTTTTTCTTTTTCTTTTCTTTTCTTTTCTTCCCTCCCTCCCTTCCTTCCTTCCTCTCTCTCTCTCTCCCTCCCTTCCTTCCTTCCTTCCTCTCTCTCTCTCCCTCCCTCCCTCCCTTCCTTCCTTCCTTCCTTCCTTCCTCTCTCTCTCTCCCTTCCTTCCTTCCTTCCTCTCTCTCTCTCCCTTCCTTCCTTCCTTCCTTCCTTCCTTCCTTCCTTCCTTCCTTCCTTCCTTCCTTCCTTCCTTTCTTTCTATGGAGTCTTGCTCTGTCACCTAGGCTGGAATGCAATAGCATGATCTTGGCTCACTGCAACCTGTGCCCCCTGGGTTCAAGCGATTCTCCTGCCTCAGCCTCCCAAGTAGCTGGGATCACAGATGCCTGCCACCATGTCTGGTTAATTTTTGTATTTTTCGTAGAGACAGGGTTTCACCATGTTGGCCAGGCCCTTCTCAAACTCCTGACCTGAGGTGATCTGCCCGCCTTGGCCTGCCAAAGTGCTGGGATTAACAGGCATGAGCCACCACACCCAGCCTCATTTTGACCGCACTCTACTGAATGAAGCATGTCACATGACCAGCTCAGATTCAAAGGGCAGGGAAAGAGACATCACCTTTTAAGGGAGAAAAGATAAAGTTGTATTACAAGGGGTATGCATGCAGGGATGGGAGGAGATATTGTGGCAGTCTTTGCAAACCATCTTAACACCTTAATGCTCAATAAATGGTAACTATTATTATTATTTTTTATTTTAGAGTTGGCATATCTCTCACAGGTTGTCAGGATTATTATTACTTTTTGATGGCTGGAAGAAATAAGTCAAAGGAAGGCAATCTTTATTTACTCATGATGAGATACATTGTCTCTTACATAGCTCTCTGCCTGTGATATCAGTGGAGCTTAAGCTCTATTCACAGGAAACTTGGGTGTCTAGGAATCATGACATGTTTCACTAGACGTGAAGCAGTCCCTGCTGTTCCTCTGCTGGTTCAGAAGTGAGTGGAGTTCCAATTTGTTCCCTGTCTTAGTAAGGTCACTGATGCTTGAACAGTCACCATCTTGTATTTTATTCAAAGTATACTCATTAATAATAGAAAATACTAAATGCACAATTGAAGTTCGAAACTGATTAATAGTATGCTTTTATTGTGGTATCCCTACTTACAATGATAAGAGAAAAATACATGATACCTTTACAATAGTAAGAAGGAAAGTGTGCTATTCATTTGGAGAATAGCTGTTGTATTTCAGAATAACAGCAATTTATTTGTCCAATCCCATTATTTTACACTGCTTTCCCATTATTTTCTGTTCTGCAGTAGGATCCTAATTTAAAAGCTGTCCAAGTGAGGCTGAGAGGTAGGGATTCCCTTATTATTTCTTGAAGAAATATACCTGTGCATTAATTCTTTCCACTTCCTGGAATATGTTTTCCACAGATTTCCATGGGCTTCACTTGTTGTCATTCAGATTTGTTTAAATATCTCTTCCTCAGAAAGAATTTCTCTGGCCAACAGTCTGAAGTAGCCACCTCGTCACTCTCTGCAAAGTACTTAGCATGACTGATAATGTTCTTGTTTGCAGAGGTGTATGTGTTCATATGTATTATCTTTCCTAGTAGAATGTAAGATCTAAGCAAGCAGAAACTGTGTCTTGTTCACCAATTCTTCTGTAATTCTTAGAATCCATACATGGAGTAAGCTTACAAGATGTGTTAAATGAATAATAACAGAAAGACATTTTAATTTTAACGCTTCTCTCCTTTTTTTTTTTTTTAATTTTTTAGACAGAGTCTCACTCTGTCACCCAGGCTGGAGTGCAATGGCGCTATCTTGGCTCACTGCAACCTCCGCCTCCTGGGTTCAAGCGATTCTCCTGCTTTAGCTTCCCGAGTAGCTAGGATTACAGGCACCTGCCATCATGCCCAGATAATTTTTGTATTTTTGTAGAGAACGGGGTTTCAGTATGTTGGCCAGGCTGGTCTTGAACTCCTGACCTCAGGTGATCCACCCACCTCAGCCTCCCAAAGTGCTGGGATTAAAGATGTGAGCCACCACGGCTGGCCTGCTTCTTACTTTTTAAATAGAGTTTAAATTTGGGGACAAACCTTTTTGTATTTTTCTGAAAGATGGTTTATAATGAACATGAGATTCTGAGACATTTATATGATTTCATTATTATTATTTTACTTAATGCTGTGAATAACAGTGTTAAGTGAAGGTAAGTTTAAGCAATCACCTGTGTCCCCAATCTGTTTTGATTCTGGAAACTGAAACCCAGAGCTTAGTGCTGAGTTCTGGCAAATCTCCCAGAACCACCGCCCTTTAGTTAGGGCTTCTGTGTCAATTCTCTAAAGGGCAAAGGCCTTTTGGGAAACTGGATTTTACGGTTTCAGGGATAGGTCTAAACAATACATACTTCTGAATCCCCAAGGTCATTTGTTTTATCTTTATAGGCCAAGATTTCCTGCAGCAACTGAAATTCTCCAATATTTTCACTGGATTGAACTAAGTTCAAATCTAAAACCTATTCAGTTATACTCTTTTTAAGCTTGAAGTGTTCTTGCTTATGTAGCAGGAAACTTTTTGAAGGGATATTCTTGCTACAGAGCCAAAGTCAAATAGAAATCTGAGTGGTTACTTTGTGGTACAAAAGAGGATGTAAGAACATTCTTCTGCAGTTGTGACTGTGGCAACAGCTTCTGTGAAAATCGTTCAAATAAGTCCGGGTGCGGTGGCTCACACCTGTAATCCCAGCACTTTGGGAGGCCGAGGCGGGTGGATCACATGAGGTTGGGAGTTCGAGACCAGCCTGGCCAACATGGAGAAACCCTGTCTCTATTAAAAATACAAAATTAGCTGGGTGTGGTGGCGCATGCCTGTAATCCCAGCTACTCAGGAGGCTGAGGCAGAAGAATTGCTTGAACCCGGGAGGTGAAGGTTGCAGTGAGCTGAGATCGAGCCATTGCACTCCAGCCTGGACAATAAGAGGGAAACTCTGTCTCAAAAAAAAAAAAAAAAAAGAAAATGGTTCAAATGATGTGCTAGCTATTTTGATTAACCTTGGGAATATTTCAATTTTGTTGACTTCAGCAGAAAAAAATGAACTTTTGAGTCATGAATAACAAGGCAATTATTGACTCAATAAACAAAATGTCAGGGATGTTATTGGAAAAGTACTAAGTGAGGAAGTTACCCCATTGAAGTCTCCATTGCTTAAGTGATCAAGACAGCATTAATTATCATGGCATTCCAAGACCTTCCTTCTGGGCCTCACTTTACCAAGCTAACTTTATCTCAATGTATGGAACTCTTCAGCATAAACATTCGAAAGCAGCCAGGCCAAAATTCTTATTATACCCTAAATTATTGGTGCTCATTTCCTTTTATTTTGGTGGCTACATAGTTTATTTCTGCCCATCTTTTAAGATCCAGTTCATGCTTCCTCTCCTTAGTAAGGCTGACTTCATCTGCCCTCATGGATTCCTCCTGTCCCATTCCCTAGAATCTTTAGAGTCATGTTTTTGCTTCCTGATAATCAAAGGAGATGACATAACATTTTTAAAGAGCTCAGCCTAGTGTCCTGAAAAGATGCCCCTTTTTTGTTTGTTGGCATATATAACATACTGAAAACAAAAACTGGGGTATTAAAAATGAATGATACATGCACGAAGTATGAAGAAATACAGCGTGATGGTTTAGAACATAGCCTCTGGAGTTACAGAAACCTGAATTATTTTCCTTACTCGGCCCCTTACTACTTGTTTAACTTTGGTCAGGTTGTTAGACTTCTCCAAGCCTTATTTTTCTACCTTGAAAAGGAGGGTAATACGTAGTACACATTTAATAGGGTGAACGTGACAAGTGAAATAACAGATATGAAAATTATTTACAAATCATAAAACAAGTGAAATAACATATATGAAAATTCTTTATAAATCATAAAAGGGCCGGGCGTGGTGTCTCACACCTATAATCCTAACACTTTGGAAGGCAGAGACAGGTGGATCGCCCGAGGTCAGGAGTTTGAGACCAGCCTGGCCAACATGGCGAAACCCTGTCTCTACTAAATATACAAAAATTAGGCCAGGCATGGTGGCTCACACCTGTAATCCCAGCAGTTTGGAAGGCTGAGGCAGGTGGATCACCTGAGATCAGGAGTTCGAGACCAGCCTGGCCAACATCGTGAAACCCTGTCTCTACTAAAAATACAAAAATTAGCTGGGCGTGGTGGCGCAGGCCTGTAATTCCAGCTACTCGGGAGGCAGAGACAGGAGAATTGCTTGAACCCAGGAGGCAGAGGTTGCAGTGAGCCAAGTTCGTGCCACTACACTCCAGCCTGGGTGAGGGAGTGAGACTCTGTCTCAAAAACAAAAAAAATCATAAAGTACTATATTAATATTAAATATTATCTTGTATATTTTAGAATTTTTATATATGTGGCATCAGAGTTAACAGATTTTTTTTTTCTTTTTTTTGAGACGGAGTTTCACTCTTGTTGCCCAGGCTGGAGTCCAATGGCGCCATCTCAGTTCACTGCAACCTCCACGTCCTGGGTTCAAACAATTCTCCTGCATCAGCCTCTGGTAGCTGGGATTACAACAGCTTGTGCCACAATGCCTGACTACTTTTTTGTATTTTTAGTACAGACGGGGTTTCACCATGTTGGCCAGGCTGGTCTCAAACTCCTGACCTCAGGTGATCCACCCGTCTCGGCCTCCCAAAGTGCTGGGATTACAGGCGTGAGCCACCACGCCCAGCCTACAGATTGTCTTTAAGCCAGCAACATGCAAGACAATAGCTATGAACTTGGCATCCAAAGAGGAGAAGTCACATTCTTTCCCTGGAGGGGCTTTCACTGCAGATAGGGGTACAAAATATGTCTCCTCATAAAGCAAAATATGTCAAAGGTGAAATAACCATAGTATGTCAAAAATTACTCAAGGCAAAAATAAAGAGGTGGTAAAGGGTGTCAAAAAATTGGAAAGATAAATAATATTTCTGAAGTCGCAGGAGTAAGAGATTGCTTTCAGATTGGTGTAATCAGGGAGGATTTGTAGAGGCTATGGTTGGGTGTTAAGTGAGCAGGGGCTTGAGGGTAGGTAGGATTTGATTAGGTGGCAAGTGGGTAGAGGGTAAGAGAGAGCAGAAGCGTGGAGGTGGAAAAGGGTAATAGTTGGAAGGTTAACAAGGAAACCAGTGTGACTAGAATAATTCAAGCTAGTGTTCCCAGACTCAGTTGAATATTAGAATCAAAGAGGAAACTTTAAAAAATTATACAGATTTCTGAGCTCCACTGCAGATGAAATAAATCAGAATCTCTGAAGGGTGGGGTCTGGAATCTGTAGCTTCAAAAAGCTTTCAAGGTGATTCTAAGGAATAGCCAATTTTGGAAATCACAGATAAAAAGGATTAGTAGTTTATAAGCAATAAACTTAATTAAGGTTCAAACTCCAAAGGCCTTGAATGTTAAGACTGCAGATTGTATTTAACAACATTCTCAAACTTTAGTAATGTATGGATATTGTTTAAAGGGGGAAAAGTATCTCTGGGGACTCTATAAGAAAACCGCAGAATTCTGTGGAGAGTCACAGAAAGTTTTGGGGGACTGACCGTGCTCAGAGGTATGATTCTGAGATATCAGTCTATTTGTCATCTCTGGAATGGGCTGGAAGAAAAAGAAAGTGGAGATGGATTGACAAACTAAGAGACCACAGGTACAGTGTAGGAATTATGGGATCAAAAAGAGAATTCAGGGCTCTAGAGCCTGTGTTTCCTCAGCCAGATACAGAGGAGGGAATGGTAGCAGAAGCACTTGTTATATAGGGTGCATGTTTAGCACCATTCATAAGACCCCTGAAAAGTTTGGTTGTTTGGAAGGTAAAGACTGCTTCTTTGGCCGGGTGTGGGGGCTCACGCCTGTAATCCCACCACTTTGGGAGGCTGAGGCAGGTGGATCACCTGAGGTCAGGAGTTTGAGACCAGTCTGGCCAACATGACAAAATCCTGTCTCTATACTAAAAATACAAAAATTAGCTGGGTATGGTGGAATGCATCTGTAATCCCAGCTACTCAGGAGGCTGAGGAGAATTGCTTGAACCCAGGAGGCGGAGGTTGCAGCAAGTGGAGATGGTGCCACTGCACTACAGCCTGGGCAAAAGAGCAAGACTGTCTCAAAAAAAAAAAAAAAAAAAAAAATAGACTGCTTCTTTCAGGCTGGGCGTGGTGACTCACACCTGTAATCTTACGCTTTGGGAGTCAGGCAGATTGCTTAAGCCCAGGAGTTTGAGACTAGTCTCAGCAACATGGCGAAACCACATCTCTAAAAAAAGTAGAAAAAAATTAGCTGGGCATGGTGGCGTTCCCCTATAGTCCCATCTGCTTGGGAGGCTGAGAAGAGAGGATCCCTTCAGCTGAGGGAGGATCGTTTCAGCCTCGGGGACATTGAAGCTTCAGTGAACCATGATAACACCATTGTACTGCAGCCTGGGTGACAGAGTGGGACCCAGTTTCAAAAAAAAAAAAAAGACTACGTCTTTTCCCTTCTTAGTCTCAGTCTCCTATAGGTCTTAACACAAGCAACTCTTGTAATACAGACGAATTGTGGGTCTATGTAATATATGTAAATTAACTGATAGAAGACAGCTTTTCAACTGATTTTCTTGGGAATTCCAAATTTCTAGTCCTGTTCTTAAAAAGATATTCCTGTATACATTTTTCTAGCTAGTCTATAAATTTAAATTAATGGTTTTAAAATCATGGTCCACAGACTTTTAGGGATTTCTGAGACCCTTTCAGAGAGTTCTGCAAAGTAAAACTATTTTCATAATAATACAGAGAGTTTTTCTACCTTTTTCCCTGTGTTGACATTTGCCCTGATGATAAAAAGCAATGGTGGGTAAAATTGCTAGCAATGGACTAGTAGTCATTGTATTCTTCATTGTCACATCCTTGCAGTAAAAAAGGAGATACCAGTTTTATTTAGAGTTGTCCTTGATGGAACCATAAAAATTATTAATTTTGTTAAACCTTGACCCTCAAGTACATACCTTTTAAAAATTCTAGGCCGGGCGTGGGGGCTCACACCTGTAATCCCAGCACTTTGGGAAGCCGAGGCAGGTGGATCACCTGAGGTCAGGAGTTCCAGACCAGCCTGGCCAATATGGTGAAACCCTGTCTCTACTGAAAATATAAAAATTAGCCAGGCATGGTGGCGGGCACCTGTAGTTTCAGCTACTCAGGAGGCTGAGGCAGGAGAATCGCTTGAACCCGGGAGGCAGAGATTACAGTGAGCCGAGATCGTGCCATTGCACTCCAGCCTGGGCAACGAGAGTGAAACTCCGTGTCAAAACTAAAAAATATTCTATATGATGAATTTAGAATTACATATGAATTACTTCTGCTGCACTTAGAAGTGTGAGGATTGTTTTGAGAAGCATTTGTGCAATGTTTGAATTCTAAGTGAAACTAGCACTTTTGTTCATTTGATATCAATTTTTACTTGTAAGAATGACTGACACAATACAGTTATTCAGGCTTGGGTAACTGGCAGGTATTTTCTTGAAAATCAGTGAAGTAAGCATGTCAATTCAAGGATATCAACTACAAATATTTGTTACAAATTGCAAGATTCAAGGTTTTAGGTAAAAAACTAGAATTTTGGAAAACATGTGTCTTAGTCCATTTTGTGTTGCTATAAAAGAATACCTGAAACTAGGCAATCCATGAAGAAAAGAGGTTTATCTAGCTCATGGTTCTGCAGGCTGAGAAGTCCAAAGGCATGGCCCTGGCTTCTGGTAAGGGCTTTCATGTTGGATCACAACATGGTGAAGAAGGTCAAAAGGTAAGCAGACATGTGTAAAGAGGGGAAAATCTGAGTGTTGTCCTGTTTTTTTTTTTGAGACGGAGTCTTGCTCTGTCACCCAGGCTGGAGTGCAGTGGCACGATCTTGGCTCAATGCAAACTCCGCCTCCTGGGTTCATGCCATTCTCCTGCCTCAGCCTCCCGAGTAGCTGGGACTACAGATACCTGCCACCACGCCTGGCTAATTTTTTGCATTATTTAGTAGAGACGGGTTTTCACTGTGTTAGCCAGGATGGTCTCGATCTCCTGACCTCGTGATCTGCCCGCCTTGGCCTCCCAAAGTGCTGGGATTACAGGCGTGAGACACCACACCCGCCCTGTCCTAGTTTTATAACAACCCTTTCTCACAAGAATTACTACATTCCCAAGAGGACTAATCCAGTCTCTTGAAAGTGAGAACCTACTCACTACTGGGAAAACAGTCCAAGCCATTCATGAAGTATCTGTTCCCATATCCCAAATACCTCCCAGTATGCCCTGCCTCCCAGCACTGCCACATTGGGAATCAAGTTTTAACATGAGTTTTGGTGGGGACAGGCAAACAACATCCAAACCATAGCAACATGTATCTATCACCACTTCCCATATTTTTCTTTTTTTTTTTTTCTTTTTTGAGACAGAGTTTTGCTCTTGTTGATCAGGCTGGAGTGCAATGGTGCGATCTTGGCTCACTGCAACCTCTGCCTCCCGGGTTCAAGCAATTCTCTTGCCTCAGCCTCCTGAGTAGCTAGGATTACAGGCATGTGCCACCACGCCCAGCTAATTGTGTATTTTTAGTAGAGACGGGGTTTCTCCATGTTGGCCAGGCTGGTCTTGAACTCCCAACCTCAGGTGATCTGCCCACCTTGGCCTCCCAAAGTGCTGGGATTACAGGCATGAGCCACCATACCCAGCCAGCTTCCCATATTTTTCTAATGAGATTAATGGTTGTATTAACAAATATGATTTTTTTGCCATTGTATAATATATGTATTAACATGTGGAGGAGACACATAACTCAAGGTACCAACATCTATAATGTTATGATCATGCATGATTGAAAGATCTATTCAAAGTGCAAAATAGACAGATAGATTTTAATGTAATTGATTAAGAAAACTTAATATAGTTTCAGATTCCACATTACAAACAACCTTTTTTTAATTCTTTAGACAGAGCTCACGCTGTTGCCCAAGCTAGACTGCAGCAGTGTGATCTCGGCTCACTGCAACCTCCACCGCTTGGGTTCAAGCAATTCTCCTGCCTCAGCCTTCCGAGTAGCTGGGATTACAGGTGTGTGCCACCACACCTGGCCAACTTTTGTATTTTTTGTAGAGATAGAGTTTTACCATGTTGGCCAGGCTGGTCTTAACTCTCAACCTCAAGTGATCTGCCCTCTTTGACCTTGCAGCTTACTGGGATTACATGTGTGAGCCACCGTGCCCTGCCACAACCAGCCTTTAAGATTCTTCTATCTGTTGAGTTTTCATGTAACATTAAAGCAAATGCCCACATTATCTGAAAAGGCTATAAAGCTACTTCTCCCTTTTCCAACTACCTCTTATACTATTGCATTGAGGATTAGGTTTCAACCTATGAATTTTGAGGGGATGCAAACATTCAGACTATAGCAGGTATATGCCGAAAAGAACTGAAAAATGATAGTCAAACAAATACATAAGCACATGTCTTTTTTTTTTTTTTTTTTGAGACAGGGTCTCACTCTGTTGCCCATGCTGGAGTGCAGTGGCATGATGATGGCTCACTGCAGCCTTGACCTGTCAGGCTCAGGTGACTCTCTCACCTCAGCCTCTTGGGTAACTGGGATCACAGGTGTGTGCTACCAAGCCTGGCTAATTTTTTTGTATTTTTTGTATAGATGGGGTTTTGCCATGTTACCCAGGCTGGTCTCAAACTCCTGAGCTCAAGTGATCCACCCACCTTGGCCTCCCAAAGTGTTGGGATTATAGGTATGAGCCACCACGCCCGGCCCTCACATGTCATAGCAACACTATTTACAATAGCCAAAAGGTGGAGACCCAAATATCTATCAACAGATGAATGGATAAACAAATTGTGATATATACATACATTAGAATATTATTCAGCCATAAAAAGAAATGAAGTACTGATATATGCTATAACATGGATGAACCTTGAAAACATTCTGCTAAGTAGATGAACCAGACACAGAAGTTAGGAGATATGGTTTGGCTGTGTCCCCACCCAAATCTCATCTTGAATTGTACTCCCATAATTCCCACGTGTTATGGGAGGGAATCGGTGGGAGATAATTTGAATCATAGGGATGGTTTCCCCCATACTGTTCTTGTGGTAGTGAATAAGTCTCATGAGATCTGATGGTTTTATCAGGGGTTTCTGCTTTTGCATCTTCCTTATTTTCTCTTGTTGCCATGATGTGAGAAGTGCCTTTTGCCTCCTGCCATGATTCTGAGGCCTCTCCAGCCATGTGGAATTGTAAGTCCAGTTAAACCTCTTCTCTTTCTCTTCCCAGTCTTGGATATGTCTTTATTAGCAGTGTGAAAATGTACTAATATGGTAAATTGATACCAGTAGAGTGGGGCATTGCTGAAAATATACCTGAAATTATGTAAGTGACTTTGAAACTGGGTCACAGGCAGAGGTTGGAACAGTTTGGAGGGCTCAGAAGAAGATAGGAAAATGTGGGAAAGTTTGGAACTTCCCAGAGACTTTCCCAGAGACTTGTTGAATGGCTTTCACCAAAAGTCTGATAGCGATATGGACAATAAGGTCCAGGCTGAGGTGGTCCCTGATGGAGATGAGGAACTTGTTGGGAACTGGAGCAAAGGTGACTCTTGTATGTTTTAGCAAAGAGACTGGTGGCATTTTGCCCCTGCCCTAGGGATTTGTGGAACTTTGAACTTGAGAGAGATGATTTAGGGTATCTGGCAGAAGAAATTTCTAAGCAGCAATGCATTCAAGAGGTGACTTGGGTGCTGTTAAAGACATTCAGTTTTATAATGGAAGTGGAGCATAAAAGTTCAAAAAATTTGCAGCCTGACAATGTGATAGAAAAGAAAAACCCATTTTCTGAGGAGAAATTCAAGCCACCTGCAGAAATTTGCATAAGCAACGAGATGCTGAATGTTAATCACCAAGGCAATGGAGAAAATGTCTCCAGGGCATGTCAGAGGTCTTCACAGCAGCTCCTCCCATCACAGGCCTGGAGGCCTAGGAGAAAATGGTTTCATGGGCCGGGCCCATGAAACTTAGGCTGTTTGCAGCCTAAGGACTTGGTGCCCTTTGTCCAAGCTGCTCCAGCCATGGCTGAAAGGGACCAATGTAGAGCTTGGGCTGTGGCTTCAGAGGGTGCAAGCCCCAAGCCTTGGCAGCTTCCACATGATGTTGAGTCTGTGAGTGCACAGAAGTCAAGAATTGGGAACCTCTGCCTAGATTTCAGAAGATGTATGGAAATGCCTGGTTGCTCAGGCAAAAGTTTGCTGTAGGGGCAGGGCACTCATGGAGAACCTCTGCTATGGCAGCGCAGAAGGGAAATGTGGGGTCAGAGCCCCCACAGAGAGTCCCTGCTGAGGTACCACTTAGTGGAGCTATGAGAAGAGGGCCACCATCCTCCAGACCTCAGAATGGTAGATACACTGACAGCTCGCACCATTCACCTGGAAAAGCCACAGACACTCAATGTTAGCCCTTGAAATTAGCTGGGAGGCTGTACCCTGCAAAGCCATAGAGGCAGAGCTGCCCAAGACCACGGGAACCCACCTCTTTCATCAGTGTGACCTGGATATGAGACTTGGAGTCAAAGGAGATCATTTTGGAGCTTTAAAATTTGACTGCCCCACTGGATTTTGGACTTGCATGGGCCCTGCAACCACTTTGTTTTGGCCAATTTCTCCCATTTGGAACAGCTGTATTTACCCAATATCTGTACCCCTACTGTATCTAGGAAGTAACTAGCTTGCTTTTGATTTTACAGACTCACAGGGGGAAGGAACTTGGCTTGTCTTAGGTGAGACTTTGGACTGTGGACATTTGGGTTAATGCTGAAATGAGTTAAGGCTTTGGGGGACTGTTGGGAAGGCATGATTGGTTTTGAAATGTGAGGACATGAGATTTGGAGGGGCCGGGGTGGAATGATATGATTTGGCTCCGTGTCCCCACACAAATCTCATCTTGAATTGTACTCCCATAATTCCCACGTGTTGTGGGAGGGACCTGGTGGGAGATAATTGAATCATGGGGGTGGTTTCCCTCATATTGTTCTTGTGGTAGTAAGAATAAGTCTCACGAGACCTGATGGTTTTATCAGGGGTTTCTGTTTTTATATCTTCCTCATTTTCTCTTGCTGCCTCCATGTAAGAAGTGCCTTTCACCTCCAGCCATGATTCTGAGGCCTCCCTAGCCATGTGGAACTGTCCAATGAAACCTCTTTTTCTTCCCAGTCTCGGGTATGTCTTTATCAGTAGTGTGAAAATGGACTAATACAGTCATATATTGTATGATTCCATTTATATGAAACATCTGGAATAGGTAAACCCATAGAGACAGAAAGCAGATTGGTGGTTGCCAGGGGCTGGAGGGGAAGGGAATGGGGAGTGACTGTTCAATGGGTATAGGGTTTCCTTTTGGGGTGATAAAAAACAGTTAGGAACTAGTTAGATGTGGTGGTTGTACAACACTGTGAATGTAATTATGCCATTGAATTAAGACTGTTAATTTTATGTTATATAAATTTCACCTCAATTAAAAAAAAAAATCACAGCTGGATGATCACCAGATATAGGCCCTAGCACTCGGCAGGGATTCAGAATTTCTTTTTCGGTTTTACTCAAGTAAGCAAAATGAACAATATCTGTTTTCTTTCTGTTGGCAGTGTTTCGAGTATCTGGTGCTAGTATAATCATTATTTTGGCTATTATCAGACTTAGCAATGCAATTTTTGCTTTGATATTCTTCCCAGTTGTTGTGTCAGGAAGAAGGCAGAATTAGGCAGTGTGCTAAAATCAAATCAGTATTTCTTACATAAATGATTGGTTGGGTGAGTCTGTTTTTAGTCACCCATCTCCTTTGAAGTCTGAAAGCAGGCAAGAAATTTGAGATTGTTGACATTTCCTACAGAAGAGCTAAAATGTACTGTTATTGAAAGACCACAAGATTTATCAAACAAAAATACATCAACTTCAACACCTTCAATTTATTATCCAAAGGTGGGGGTCACTTATTGGGTTCTTTGTCCAACGTACAGGTTGTTCTGTCCCTCACTCCCAGCAAAATATTGTGAAATATCTTAAGTTTATTGGATTATTGAAGGGCAGTTGGCTTATAGTTCTGTGGTTTGCCCCTGGCTTTTCTTCCCTAGCAACCAAAAACAATACTACTCATCAAGAAGATTGCATCTTATGTCATTACATAGAGCTTTTTTTTTTGGAAACAGGGTATCACTCTATTGCCCAGACTGGAGTAGTGGCGTGGCATGATCTCAGCTCACTGCAACTTCGGCTTCTAGGGTTCAAGCAATTCTTGTGCCTCAGGCTCCCGAGTAGCTGGGACTACAGGTGCCTACCACCATGCCCGGCAAATTTTTGTATTTTTTGGTAGAGATGGGGTTTCACCATGTTGGCCAGGCTGGTCTTGAACTCCTGACCTCAAGTGATCACCCACTCGGCCTCCTAAAATGCTGGGATTACAGGTGTGACCCACTGCACCCGGCCATTATATAGAGCTTTTTATATTTAACTTTTAGTCTAATTTTCCTTGAAGTCTGCACACTGAACAATTAATTGGTCAGCAGCAAGGTGATAGTTCTAGTAAGACAAAGCAGCATCTAGAGGAGAGAGTGAAAACCAGACAAGGTATTTGCATTAGTATTTCAGACTTTAAGACTGAGTTAATTAAGGGTGGAGTGGCATTATTTTGGCTTAAATTTCTTCATCTGTAAAGGTATGTTAATGGTACTATCCACATAGAGTTTTGTGAAAAAATATGTGTATGTGAAATGTTTTATATAGAATCAGGCATATAATTGGCCAAAAAAGGATGTTTTTTGTTTTTTAATGAGGAATAATGCTGCTGATGAGCAACTAAGATAGTGCTCATCATAGAAGAGAGAACCAAATAACAAAGGGATGTGAGGCCAGCTCAGTTTTCCTTCAGTTAGAAAATAGACATGTAAGTAAAGCATAATATATAATTATTGTTATGAAGCGAGTATACACTATATAATAATTAAGGAAGAGAAAAATAAAGAGGTGACATGAAGAAAAGAAGGTGAAAGAAAGAAGGGATAAGTGAAGGATAGTGTACATCCAAAACTTCATTTTGAGTGACATGTGAGGATGTGAAAATATAAAATTGTTGGGTTTTATAGAATCAGAGAGGTCAGCTTTCATTCTCTAATATTATAAATTAAGAGAGATGTAGGGCAAAGTAGAACAGAGATTTCTCAACCTCACTAATATTCAGAATCACTTTGAGAAACTTATAAAAATATAAATGCCTGGACCCCACCCCAGTGACTCTGATTCTTAGTTCCAGGGTGGAATCCAGTGATCTGTGTGTTTAAAAAGATCCTTAGATGAATTTTGATGCAAATCTACATTTAAGAATGGCAGAAATGGGCCCTAAATATTTGCCTGTGTCCAGTATTATCTGTTCAGCCCCTTCTTGTAATTCTCCTCTCTCTACAGAGCAAGAAAAAGAAACATGATGGAATAACCCAATTTAAAATTGAAGCCGGGTGTGGTGGCTCATGCCTGTAATCCCAGCATTTTGGGAGGCCGAGGCCAGAGGATCACCTGAGGTCAGGAGTTCTAGACCAGCCTGACCAACATGGCAAAACCCTGTCTCCACTAAAAATACAAAAATCAGCCGGGCGTGGTGGCGGTTGCCTGTAATCCCAGCTGCTCAGGAGGCTGAGGCAGGACCCAGGAGGCAGAGGTTGCAGTGAGCTGAGATTGCGCCCCTGCACTCCAGCCTGGGTGATAGAGCAAGACTCAGTCAAAATAAAATAAATAAAATAAATAAAATAAAATAAAAGATTATCTTTTAAAAATATCCATGAAAATATATAACCTTATTCCCCTTGTTTTTCTTTTCCTGCGACTGATTTAGGAGGGCACCGGCTTCCTTTCTCCTCTAAAGTGGGGGCTGAGCTACAGCAGTGACACCAAGTGGTTGTTTTAGGGGATTTTCCTTTTCATTTGAAACTTTGTGATTTTTAAATGACTGAAATAAGATGTCGTTTGCCTTCTTTCTCTTTCCCATCAGTTAGAGCATGTATGCTTCAGTTCTTGCATACCTCATTCACCAGAAATGCTAAAAGAATGAAGAAAACAACAAACAGGATTTGACCCTGACATTTGATCTTTTGAGTGCTTCCAATATAAACACCTTTGTTTAGTTGTTTCTAGGACCAGGTGGTTTCAGTGAATTCAAAGAAAGCCTAAACTAAACTCTACATGCTAAAACTATGATAATGATGATGAAACTGTCAGTGCATTTAAAGTTATATGACTCATAAAAAGAGAGTACTGTGAACTTAAAAGTAAGAATGCTGCAGACTGATGCCAAGAAAACTCAATGAGTCTGTGATGAAGGTCGAGACTCCCTTCATAACCATCTGCAGCGAGCTAAAACTTAGGTATCCAAAGAATAACAATGCTTAAGATGTCTTGCTTAGGAAAAAAAAAAAGTAAAAGTAGGTTTGGAAAGTTCGTGTCTTAGTTTGGGCTGCTATAACAAATTACTATAGACTGGGTGGCTTATAAGGAAAAGCAATTTATTTCTCGCAGTTCTGGAGCTGGGAAGTCCAAAATCAAAGGACTGGTGTCTGGTGAGGGCCTGCTTCCTCACAGACAGGGCAGATAGGGCCATGAGTTATCTGTTTTCTCCTTTTTGTTAATTATAATTTTTTGGTTTTTAATTATCTTTGAAAAAATAGAGATGGGGTCTCACTATGTTGGCCGGGTTGGTCTGGAACTTCTGATCTCAAGCAGTCCCCCTACCTTAGCCTCCCAAAGTGCTAGGATTACAGGTGTGAGCCACCATGCCTGGCCTGGAGTCTCTTTTATGAGGGCACTAATCTCATTCATGGGGGCTCTTCCCTCATGACTCCAGCCCAGGCTGGAGTGCAATGGTGTGATCTTGGCTCACAGCAAACTCCACCTCCCGGGTTCAAATGATTCTCCTGCCTCGGCCTCCTGAGTAACTGGGATTACAGGTGCCTGCCACCAAGCCCAGCTAATTTTTGTATTTTTAGTAGAGACGGGGTTCACCACGTTGCCCAGGCTGGTCTTGAACTCCTGACTTCAGGTGATCCACCTGCCTCGGCCTCCTAAAGTGCTAGGATTATAGGCGTGAGCCACCGTGCCAGGCCTACTTTCAGGATTTTTACCTTATAACAGCATTCATCAAAGATGTCTTTAAATGGCAATTTCACCAGTACATTTATACTATGACTAAGTTCATAAATATTTGATATACAAACTTTTAAGAAATACATTTGCTAAGTAACATGGACACACCCAAATTACAAACAAAAGAAAGAAGAGGAAGTTAGGCTATTAACTGACATGTAGACAAGAGAAGTATATGCAGTTACGCAGAGGAAGAACAATCAATTATAAAGAAAAGCACACACAGGAAATGGGATTACCGTTGGTTCCAGGGACCATCATTGTGTAGGTGGAACCAACAGATTTGGTTAAGGACACTCTGCTAAAGACAGTGCAGCTAGATTAGCCACTAATCACAGGCTAGTGTGGGAACTGCAGGACATATTCCTCAATGCCCGAGAAATGTTGGTTGCTTTTCCTCCTCGTGTTTCTCAAATGTCATTTTACTCACCTTTTATTCATTATATCTGTCCTATGCGTCTACAATCTGAACATAAAATGAAATGTTTTATTTTATTTTATTTTTGAGACGGAGTTTCATTCTTGACGCCCAGGCTGGAGTGCAGTGGTGCAATCTCGACTCACTGCAACCTCCGTCTCCCGGGTTCAAGCGATTCTCCTGCCTCAGCCTCCCAAGTAGCTGGGATTACAAGCATGTGCCACCACACCCAGCTAATTTTTTAAAATATTTTTGTAAAGACAGGGTTTTACCATGTTGGCCAGGCTGGTCTCAAACTCCTGACTTCAGGTGATCCACCTGCCTGGGCCTTCCAAAGTGCTGGGATTACAGGCATGAGCCACTGCGCGTGGCCCTTCATTTTAAATCGTGGTTTTTACCACATTCTATATGGGGGAAATAACTAGTCCTCAGTTTATTTCCTTAATGCTTACTAATTTTATGTCACCAGTGGTTGGCAGATACATTTTAGAAAACTGTGAAGAGAAAAATTTATATAGACACTAAAAACAGCAGTCAGCTGATCTGGTGGGCCGTGGACTTGCTGCTGTAGACAATGGAATGATCAGAAATAATAAACAGGGCGAGAACTTTATCTATTTTTGAGCTGATTGTTCTAACATTTATGAATGACTAAGTGATGAGGCATCAATCTAAAATGCCTCTGCATTTCACATTAGTATGTGAAAAACTGGTAGGGATTAATGAATATTTTTCTTTAGCTTCTGAGTAAGAAACAGTTCCAAGATGAGGAAAGAATACCTGGCTTTGCCTTAAACTGAGTGTTCCTAACTCTGAAAACTCTAGGAACTTTATAAATCCCTAAGACATTGTTTAAAAGCCCCAAATAAGAGGACTGAGTTTTCACTTTTACCCAATTAGATGCTAAAGTGGATTGAACAAAATTACATATTCTTTGATTATAGACTGGAGCATAAAAATTTGAGACGGAGTTTCATTCTTGACGCCCAGGCTGGAGTGCAGTGGTGCAATCTCGACTCACTGCAACCTCCGCCTCCCGGGTTCTCTCCCTCTACCCCCATGACCCACGAGTGTTTCTTAAGCACCCACTAAACATGAGAGAAAGCAGCAAGGGTAGACTGGGAGCACACTGTGGACGGCTTGATATTTTCTTCAGCAATAAACGGAAGTTGTCAAGAAAACAAAAGACACCATCAGGCCTGTGCTTTGGGAAGATGTAACTGGCAGTGGTGTGTAAGACATACTGCTGGAGGATGAGGCCCAAGGTAGGGAGACTGGGAAATGCCATGGCTGATAAAATGGAAAGGAGGGTAGAAATTACGAAGTGTGGTTTCTGTGAACTACTGCTGTCTTTTATTGTTTTAATTTAGAAAGAATGAATGCTCAGAAAATAGTTAGTTGAGGCTGGGTGTGGTGGCTCATGCCTGTAATTCCAGCACTTTGGGAGGCTGAAGCAGGCGGATCACCTGAGGTCAGGAGTTTGAGACCAGTCTAACCAACATGGTGAAATCCTATCTCTACTAAAAATACAAAAATTAGCTGGGCGTGGTGGCACGTGCCTGTAATTCCAGCTACTCAGGAGTCTGAGACAGGAGATCTCTTCAACCCAGCGGGTGGAGGTTGCAGTGAGCCGAGATCATGCCATTGCACTCCAGCCTGGGCAACAGAGTGAGACTCTGGCTCAAAAAAAAAAGTTAGTTGAATGCATACTGGTTATTTGTTGAGGGGAGGAAACAAAGATGATGGCGAAGTTTCAAGTCTTAATAGCTAGGCGTATTAGTCAGGGTTCTCTAGAGGGACTAATAGGATAGATGTATATATGAAAGGGAGTTTGTTAAGGAGTATTGACTCATACCATCACAAGGTGAAGTCCTGCAATAGGCCATCTGCAAGCTGAGGGATAAGGAAGCCAGCCAGAGTCCCAAAAACCTTAAAAGTAGGGAAGCCAATAGTACAGCCTTTAGTTTGTGGCTGAAGGCTCAAGAGCCCCTGGCAAACCACTGGTATAAGTCCAAGAGTCCAAAACCTGAAAAACTTGGAGTCCAATGTTCGAGGGCAGGAAGCATCCAGCACGAGAGACTCAGCCAGTCCAGTCCTTCCAAGTTCCTCTGCCTGCTTTTATCCTAGCTGCACTGGCTGCTGATTAGACAGTGCCCACCCCGGTTGAGTGTGGGTCTGCCCTCCTAGTTTACTGACTCAAATGTTAATTTCCTTTGGCAACACCATCACAGGAATAATACTTTGCATCCTTCAGTCCAATCAAGTTGGCAGTCAATATAAACCATCACACTGGGTTAAGCCCAAACTCATTCTGTGTCCATCAACATTTGGTCCTTCTCTTGACTTTGCTAAAATTGTCTGTGGCTCATGCTTCCCTCAGTTTCTTAGGAAAACTCAGGCTCAAAATCTTGATGCAATGGTTCATTTCTTTTCTCCCTCTCTTGCCTTCTACAACAAGTTCCCAAGTTTTGTTCTCTTGATTGGGCAGTAGCAACAACTTCCTAATTGGTCAGGGCCAACACATAGTTTTATTTCACCTTTAACCTTTCTCACATACTACTGACACTTCAATTTTAATCTTAAAATCATAACTTTGAACAATTTTTTTTTTTGAGACAGAGTCTCGCTCTGTCGCCCAGGCTGGAGTGCAGTGGCACTATCTCGGCTCACTGCAACCTCCACCTCCTGGGATTCTCCTACCTTAGCCTCCCAAGTAGCTGGGACTACAGGCGCCCACCACCACACCCAGCTAATTTTTTTTGTATGTTTAGTAGAGACAGGATTTCACTGTGTTAGCCAGGATGGTCTCGATCTCCTGACCTCGTGATCCACCCGCCTTGGCCTCCCAAAGTGCTGGGATTACAGGCGTGAGCCACTGTGCCTGGCCAACTTTGAACAATTTTAAAAAATTTTTATTTTAAGTTCAAGGGTACACGCGCAGGTTTGTTGTACAGATTATTTTGTCACCCAGGTATTAAGCCTAGCACCCATTAGTTGTTTTTCCTGATTTATCTACCTCCTCCCAACCTCCACCCTCCGTTAGGGCCTAATGTCTCTAACTACCATGCTGCGTTTTGATTAAAAGGTTACTGTCCACTGTATTTTATTTTTTCAGGTGAGAAAGAAACATAAGAAGCAGTTGAGGGACCAGGAACCGGGTCCTCTAGGGATGAGGAGGCATTCTGTTGGATGGTTTTGCAAAATGTTTCCTCCAGAGTCATCTGCCTCATTAACAATGTTTTTTATCTTCAACTTTTATTTTAAATTCAGGGGTAAATGTGCAGGATATGCGGATTTGTTACATAGGTTAATGTGTGCCATGGTGGTGGCTGCACAGAGCATCCCATCACCTAGGTATTAAGCCCAGCATTCATTAGCTATTCTTCCTGATGCTTTCCCTCTGCCCTCACCAACAGGCCCCACTACGTGTTGTTCCCTGCTATGTGTCCATGTGTTCTCATTGTTCAGCTCCCACTTATATGTGAGAGCATGCGGTGTTTGGTTTTCTATCCCTGCAGTGGTTTGCTGAGGATAATGGCTTCCAGCTCCATTCATGTCCCTGCAAAAGACATGATTTCATTCCTTTTTATGGCTGTATAGTGTTCCACTGTGTATATGTACAACATTTCTTTATCCAGTCTCTCGTTGATGGGCATTTGGGTTGATTCCATGTTTTTGCTGTTGTGAATAGTGCTTCAATGAACATATTCATGCATATATCTTCATAATAGAAAGATTTATATTCCTTTGGGTATATACCTAGTAATGGGATTGCTGGGTCAAATGGTATTTCTGCCTCTAGATCTTTAAGAAATCACCACACTGTTTTCCACGATGGTTGAACTAATTTACACTCCCACTAACAGTGTTTAAGTGTTCCTTTTTCTCTGCAACCTCACTAGCATCTGTTATTTTTTTGACTTTTTATTAATAGCCATTCTGACTTGTGTGAGATGGTTATCTCATTGTGGTTTTGATTTGCATTTTTCTAATGATCAGTGATGTTGAGCTTTTTTTCAAATGCTTGTTCGCGACATGTATGTCTTTTGAAAAGTGTCTGTCTGGCTGGTGTGGTGGCTCATGCCTGTAACCCCAGTACTTTGGGAGGCTGAGGTGGGTGGATCACCTGAGGTTGGGAGTTCGAGACCAGCCTGACCAACATGGTGAAACCCCGTCTCTACTAAAAATATAAAAATTAGCCAGGCATGGTGGTGCACGCCTATAATCCCAGCTACTCAGGAGGCTGAGGCAGGAGAATCGCTTGAACTCGGGAGGCAGAGGTTGCAGTGAGCTGAGATCACACCACTGCACTCCAGCCTGGGTGACAACGTGAAACTCTGTCTCAAAAACAAAAAAAAAAGAAAGAAAATCACATTTCATTTAAGTCAAGGGGAGGAAGAAAATGTGGTTAAGAGTGCCAAATACTGTAGAGGCAAAGAAAAATGAAAAGAGACTAAAGGATTCTATATGTAACAATTAAAAGAGTCATTGGTGATTTTTTTTGAGACAGACATTTCATAAAATTATAAGCCTTTGGGGCTGAAAGGTCCTACAGAGATCTAGCTCTCTTTCTCCTTCTAGGAGAAACTTCTAGGATTCTTTCAAGAATCCTAGAGATTCTTGGGTGTCAATTTTTCCACATTTAAAAAACTGGGAAATGTTTTCTTGGGAAAACTGACACCCAAGAATTTGAGGGGTTTGCCCAGTCTCTAGGAGCACTATCTAATACTCTATATTTCTTTCATTTCAGACTTGTGTCTTGTATTTGTCTATTTTTTTTAATAAAGAATTTCTGAGCTAATCTGCTTCTTTTTTTTTTTTTTTTTTTTTTTTTTTTTTTTTTTTTGAGATGGAGTCTCGCTCTGTTGCTCAGGCTAAAGTGCAGTGGTGCAATCTCGGCTCACTGCGACCTCCGCTTCCCGGGTTCAAGCGATTCTTCTGCTTCAGCCTCCGAGTAGCTGGGACCATAGGCACGCACCACCATGCCCAGCTAATTTTTGTATTTTTAGTAGAGATGGAGTTTCACCATGTTGACCAGGCTGGTCTTGAACTCCTAACCTTGTGATCCACCTGCCTCGGCCTCCCAAAGTGCTGGGATTACAGGCATGAGCCACTGTGCCTGGCCTGCTAATCTGCTTTCCGAAGCACATCAATTTAGGGAATGTGAAAATCTAAGAGGCAGATTTTGATAAGAAAAACTGGCACTGAGGGATGAAAGAGAAAAACATTACTCATAGCATGGTTGTGGATATAACAAGTTCTATAATTTTAAAGTTCAAAATGTCTTTTAGTGTCTCCCATCATGCAGAGGCAGTTTCTTCTGTACATCTTATCACCGGAATGAGGTTCTATGTGTTGAGATAGATGAGCAGGGGGAGAAGAGATGGCTTGTAGAGTAGGTAATGTCCATGGATGTTTCCTTTTCTCTTTTATTTACTTTTTTATTTTTCTAGAGATGGGGTCTTGCTACGTTGCCCAAGCTGGTCTTGAACTCCTGGCCTCAAGTGATCCTCCCCTCTCAGCCTTCCAAAGTGCTGGGATTACAGATGTGAGCCACCACACCCAGCATGTTTCCTTTTCTATTCTAGTAGAATGAGGAGGGTAAAAGCTAAAATGCCCAGGGTGGAAGAGTGACTAAGCAGTGAGGAGTGAAGGAGTGTGGATTGACTATTTATTTATAAAACAAGTTTAGCAAAGAATGATGAGAGGTTTCTAGGAGTGGAAGATAATGCAATTAAGGAAAAAAAAAAAGAAGGGTGAAAACACAACCTTTACATGACATTTCTTGTTCTAGTTCAGTCCTCATTCCTGGGCCCCTTTTAACTAATTTCCTTATTGTTTCCTTTCTTCTTCAGACTCCCTTTGAACATTTACTATCTCTATGAAGTCTTTCCCAACTATAATCATCATATTATATATTTCCATGTATCCCATACATGACTTTTTAGAATTATGAATAATTATTATATAACTTTATATGTGCAGTTTAAAAAATTCAGTCTTTCGGAGATCAGTATGACTCATGTTTACTGTACCCAACCCTAATACCTCTTACTAGACACACATACACACCATCCCTGACCCCACACATGGGTACTGAAACATTGTTCTTATGTTTTGCCATCTTCTCAAGCCATCTTTAAGCCTTTCATCCATTTGAAACAGGACTGAGCACCCTGTGTGACAAAGTGATAGAAGTTAAGTGAGTCAGATATGACTGGCTGGTGTGGGCTGATTTCTGCTCCTGGAGTCTCAGATGGTTTTGCGGCAGATGCAAATGTTCATCTACCTAAAAAGGTGGCCTGTCTTCCCTCTTGCTAACTGAATCTTGCTTTTTTTGAGGTATTGGGCAGCAGTGGGCTCAAGGAAGTTAGACCTGCCCCATGGTGCAAGGGCTTAACCCCTAACTGATTAAAGCAATCACGTTAGCCTCATTCTTTGCCGGTGGGAAGGGGTGGGCTTGGTTCCAGTTATGGCAATGGAATACAAGGCAAGCCTCTGGAAAGTCTGTGAGAATCATTTTATTTCCTTGATAATAGAGAAAACATTGGGGTTGGGGGTACTTTTTGACTCTTCCTTTCCTTTTTGCTAAGTACATTAGTAGGAGGAAGTACTGCTCGGAGCTATGGCAGCCATCTTGTGACCTTGCAGTAAAAGCCAAGAGAATTTCAGTGACTCTGCCCTGGAGCGCTGACAACTTTGAGCCTCTAAACTGCTTGGGGCCACTTACCTGTAGACTTTTTGCTCACAAAGTTATATCTTTGTGGCTTAAGCCTCTATTCGTCAGACTTTTTTCTTTTTGTAACTTGTATCTGGAAGTATCCTAATGGAAGCCTTGTCTATGAGGGAAGGGGTAGCTAGATGCGGAAAAGGCGAGTTTCAAAGCTGAGTCAATTCAGAGAGGTTGTTTACTAAGGAAAGTTTGAAATAGTGCAGTGAGTGGAAGAAAATGAATTATTGTTGGGGGCTGAGAGTAAAGGGACACAGGCAATGTCCTCAAAGTCTAGCTCATGTCTGGCACACAGCAAATACTTATTACATCTTGAATAAGGGACAGTGCTGAGTCCCTTGAATAAGGGACAGTGCTGAGTCAAATTTAACATGTGTGGTAAGGGTCAGGAAAGTCGGAACCTAGGAGAATAAAGTACAGGATGAAATGCATTTTAAGGAAAGAGGATGAGTAGCTTAGAAGTAAGGTTTATATGGACACTGGTATGACAGGATATTGAAGTAACCACACAGGGTTAGACAATCGAAGAATAGCTCATCTTTTAGGGGAGCTAAAGCTTGCATGTAAGTATAATGCACTGAGAAGATAAATGAGAGGTATAGATAAAGGACTATAGAAATTTAGAGGTGGGGGCCGGGCGCGGTGGCTCACGCTTGTAATCCCAGCACTTTGGGAGGCCAAGGTGGGTGAATCACTTGAGGTCAGGAGTTGGAGAACAGCCTGACCAACATGGTGAAATCCCATCTCTACTAAAAATACAAAAATTAGCCAGGCGTGGTGGCGTGCTTCTGTAATCCCAGCTACTCCGGAGGCTGAGACAGGAGAATCACTTGAACCCAGGTGGTGGAGGTTGCAGTGAGCTGAGATCATGCCATTGCACTCCAGCTTGGGTGACAGAGCGAGACTCCATCTCTCAAAAAAAAAAAAAAAAAAAAAAAGAAATTCACAGGTGGGAAGGATTTTTATTTGAGTGAATCAAGAAATCAAGATATGATATTTGAGATGGATTTTGAAAAACATGATTTGACGTGGAGGGGAGGGGAGAGCTGTGCAAAGTGACAAGAGGAGCAAAGACATGGCGTCAGGGGTGGGAAGTAAGCAATGGGGTGCCATTTCTCTTTTTTGCTTTTTGTCCATTCACTCAAAATCATCTCCTTTCCTTTCTTTTAAGTGTTTAGGCTTTGTATTTTAACTTCATTAAAAATGCTTAAATTGCGGTAAAATGCACGTAACACAAAAATGTACCATCTTAACCATTTTTAAGTGTACAGCTCGGTGACATTAAATACATTCATATTGTTGTGCAACCATCACCATCATCCATCACCAGAGCTCTTTATCTTGCAAAACAAAAACTCTGTACTATGAAAAAGAAATAAGTCTAGGGACCCCAAACTCATGAAGCCAAAGGGAAAAGTTAAGCTGGGAACTGGGTCATGCAAACCTGCCTCCCCTTTTGGTTCCCAAATAAGATGGCTACAAGATGAAAAGCCACACAGCTCCCTGATATTTTGCCCACAAGGAAATTCCTAGTGAGTTCCAAGATCTTTACCCTAAGGTGTTTCTGTTAAAATTTCACCATGGCAAAGTAAATTGATAGTTTATCTTTACAGGTACAGTCATCCCCCTGCCCACCAGCCACAAATGCATATCTGATTGTTCCCCTGCCCCATTTTGTCTATGTCATCTTAGGTAAAAATGCAGATTCCCTGGATTTTTCCTCTGTCTCCTTTGTGTCATCTTATGTAAGAAATGCAGATTCACTGAGATAGACAAAGGCATGAACGAATATTTTTCCTTGCCCCCTCTTACATGAAAATTGTGTAATTCTCAATATCCCACCCTTTCCCCTTTAAATTTGTAGCCCCCCAAATCATCTTCAGAGAAGGCATAGACCTATCTTCTAGGCGTGCGTCCTTAACTTTGGCAAATAAACCTCCTAAAATGATTGAAACTTGCCTCATCATTGTTCTAGATTGACAGTACCTATTGAACAATTAGTTCTCCCTCTTCTCAGCCTTTGGCAAACACTATCCTACTTTCTGTCTCTGTGAATTTGACCACTCTAAGTACCTTATATAAGTGAAATCATACAATATTTGTCTTTTTGTGTCTGGCTTATTTCACTTAGCATAATATCCTCGAGGTTCCTCCATGGTGTAGTGTGTGTCAGAGTTTCCCTCCTTTTTAATGCTGAATAACATTCCATTGCACATATACATCGTATTTTGTTTATCTGTTCATCTGTTGATGGATAGTTTGGTTGATTCTACCTTTTGGCTATTGTGAATAATGGTGCTATGAATGGCATATCTCTATGAGACCCTGCTTTCAATTCTTTTGGGTTTATACCTAGAAGTGGAATTGATGGATCATGTGTTAATTCTATATCCAAGTTTTTGAGAAACTGCCATACTGTTTACTGTAGTGGCTGTATTGCTTTACATTCCCACCAGTGGTGCACAAGTGTTCCAATTTCTTCATATCCTTGCCAATACTTATCATTTTTTAAAAATAGTAGCCATTTCAATGAGTGTGAGGTGTTATTTTATTGTTTTGATTTGCATTTCCCTAATGATTAGTAATATTGAGCATCTTTTTATGTGCCCATTTGCATATCTTCTTTGGAGAAATGTCTATTCAAACCCTTTATTTTTTTTTAAATGTTTCTCTCTGCCTTTGGCTTTTTTTTTTCCTTTTGAGACAGAGTCTTGCTCTGTCCCCCCAAGCTGGAGTCCAGTGGTGCAAACTTGGCTCGCTGCAACACTACAATCTCTGCTTCCTGGGTTCAAGCGATTCTCATGCCTCAGACTTCCAAGTAGCTGGGATTACAGGTGCCCGCCACCATGCCTGGCTACATTTACTCATTTTTAAATTGGGTTATTTGTATGTTGCATTTTTTCTTTTCTTTTTAAAAATGCCTGGTGTTAAATATTTAAATCATGTTGAGGCATGTGGGGAAAACTGGCACGGACCACCTGTAAAGCTAGCCCCAGTGGCAGGCCATTATCCAACAGGTGTTCAAGCTCCTGAGTAATGAAATAGCTGAATATCGCAGATGAAGCAGTCTTGATCTCAGATTCATTAGTAGAGGCAATTTAAAGTAGTGGCCAGGAGCAAAACCTATAGAGTCAGATATGCCATCACTTATTTGCAGTGTGATCTTGGGCAAGTCTTTCAAACTCTGTAAGTTTTGATTTTCTCATCTGCAAGAAGGGGAAACTAATAATAGCTGTCTCACAAGATTATTATAAGGATTAATGAACTAATATGTATAATATGAGCTCAGTACAATAGTAAGTAATCAATAGATGATATTATTAATATTGTATTATTTTATCGTTATTATTTTAACCTTCGGTGTTGCTTTTTCAGTACTTACACTTAACTCTTAACTCTCCAGTTCTCCTTAACTTAATCTTAACTCTCCAGTTCTCCTTGGCCATGGCTAACAGATCTCAGTCAGGAGATGGTGGTAGCCATTGGCATATCAGTGAGCTGGGAGTTTGGGAGCTGGTTCAAATACTAATGCTAGTGTTCTCAATGCTTACTTATTGTGGCCTTCTTATTCAACATTGTCTTCTTGGCCATATCCCTACACACATTTTTGACACTATTGAGTAGCCAGTCACAATGTATCCCTGACACAGCCTGATGACTATAGGACAAATAAATATTAAATGGGGTATGTATTATATAAACGACTCAATATGTAATGGATGTCGTACATGAATGGCTGAGAACTGAGAACTGTTCCAAAGTAGAATAAAATGAGTAGATTTCAATTCACTTTAACTTAAACAAATCAATAACAGCAAAAATAAAATTATTGAGTACTTATTTTATTTTAAATATATTGAAAGGCACTAGAAATATAAAATAAAAAATTGAGCATTTATTCTCAAGGAAGTGACAGTTTAGTAAAAGAGAAACATGAAAACAATTACAACGAAGGTCAACAGGCATAGGGATAGGAAAAAAATTACAAGGTAGAGTAACACCACAAAGTAGGGGAATTGGATTGACCATCTAGATAGGCTGGTGAGGTCTTCATGGGGAGGGTGACACCTGATCTCAGAACAAGACAGTTGGGCATCACATGAAAGGAACTCCAGAGAGTGTTGTACATGTGCAGGGTTAACAGGGTTAATAGTGAGATACTAGCTAAGAAATTGGAAATAAGAGTATATTGCCAGGCTGGGCATGGTGGCTCACGCCTGTAATCCCAGCACTTTGGGAGGCCGAGGCAGGTGGATCACAAGGTCGGGAGTTCAAGACCAGCCTGACCAACATGGTGGAACCCCATCTCTACTAAAAATACAAAAATTAGCTGGGCGTGGTGGTGCATGCCTGTAATATCAGCTACTCAGGAGGCTGAGGCAGGAGAATCACTTGAACCTGGGAGGCAGAGGTTGCAGTGAGCTGAGATCATGCCACTGCACTGCAGCCTGGGTGACAGAGCGAAACTCTATCTCAAAAAAAAAAAAGAAAAAAAAAGAGTATATTGCCCTCTGAAATTTCAGATAATAGAGTAGAGCATTGATTCAATTTAATACATCTAAGATGGGTTTTGAGGTTCTGACTTCTGAAAAATCTTCCCAAGGGATGGGGCTGCTTCTGGGAAAATAACCCGATGCTCTTCATGAGATGATCTCACTCAGCATTTCCCAAACCCATGTGCTGCAGAAGACTCTTCCTCAGGATGCTAAAGGTAGTGTGAGGAAGGTCCATGTTCAAGTAATTTTGAAAAATGCTATGTTAAATAATGTAATACAACTTTTTAAAGCAAGATCCCTTAAAACAAGTTATGAATCTCTAAGAGGGGATATAGTGTGTAGCAATTTAGTATAGATTTCTTTAAAATCTGTAAGTCTGTGAAGATGTTATTGTTTATGTGTCTTTGTATGGGTCTGTATGTGTTTGCTGGGCGTGCGTGTGTGTGTGTGTGGCCTGTGTGTCTTTGTCTTCCTATTTCTATTTGAGAGTGTGTGTGTAATATGGCTTGGCTGTGTCCTCACCCAAATACCATCTTGAGTTGTAGTTCCCATAATCCCCATGTGTCATGGGAGGGACCCGGTGGAGGTAATTGGATCATGGGAGCGGTTTGCCCCATGCTGTTCTCGTGATAGTGAGTGAGTCTCATGAGATCTGTTGGTTTTATAAGCATCTGGCATTTCCCTTGCTGGCACTCATTCTCTTTCCTGTCACCCTGTGAAGAGGTGCCTTCCGCCATGACTGTAAGTTTTCTGAGGGCTCCCCAGACATGTGGAACTGTGAGTCAATTACACCTCTTTTCTTTATACATTACCCAGTCTTGGGTATTTCTTCATAGTAGTGTGAGAACTGACTTATACAGTGTGTGTGTGGCGGGGGGTGGGGTGGGGATGGGGGGCGTGTGCACATGGGTATGTCTGGATGTGTTTCTATGTGTCCCAGGATGGTATTTTTATGTAAATATGGAGGAGACCAGATTGGGAGTAAAGACAAAGAAAAAGGAAAGCAAGTGTCACCATGGATGTTGGAAGTTTCAAGGTATAATGTAAAAAGCAAGATCCTACTGAGACAATTGGGTTAAGTCTGCAATGTATTTTGGTTTAAAATGAATAATGAATTAGAGATAATTTGGTCTGTGCATTTAGTACTGGTTAAAATAATGTTTTTATTTCTAACGTTAAACTGTCTCCTTAAGCATGATAAAGTAATTGAGTAAAAAATAACTAAACTCGCCTGGGCGTGGTGGCTCACGACTGTAATCTCAGCACTTTGGGAGGCCAAGGCGGGCGGATCACCTGAGATCAGGAGTTCAAGACTAGCCTGGCCAACATGGTGAAACCCCGTCTCTACTAAAACTACAAAAATTAGCCGGGCAAGATGGCGCATGCCTGTAATCCCAGCTACTTGGAGGCTGAGGCAGGAGAATGGCTTGAACTTGGGAGGCGGAGGTTGCAGTGAGCCGAGATCACACCACTGCATTCCAGCCTGGCTGGCAGAGCGAGACTCCATCTCAAAAACAAAAACAAAAACAAAAACAACCAAAAAAACTCGTTTCTCGGAATAAATATTCAGCATATATTTATTGGGTATGTACTGTATGCTAGGCATTGGATATATATCCAATATATATCTAGATATTGGATATGTTATATATCTAGATATTGGATATGTTATAACAAACAAGAAAACTTCTTGCTGTTATTTCATGAAGCTCATATTTAGGGGGCAAAAGAGACAGTAATCCAATGACTATATAAATAAATGATGTATGGTGTTAAGTAAAGGTAATAGCTATGAAGAAAATATAGCAGGTAAGGGGTCAGAAGTGCCAAGGTTACTATTTATTTTACGCATTCTGTGGTGCCTTAAGTATAATTTTCTTCATTTTTTTTTTTTTTTTGAGATGGAGTCTCACTCTGCTGCCCAGGCTGGAGTGCAGTGGCGTGATCTCGGCTCACTGCAACCTCCACCCCCCCAATTCAAGCAATTCTCCTGCCTCAGCCTCCTGAGCAGTTGGGATTACAGGTGCCTGCCACTGTGCCTGGCTAATTTTTGTATTTTTAGAGGAGATGGGGTTTCACCATCTTGGCCAGGATGGTCTCGAACTCCTGATCTCATGATCCACCCACCTGGCCTCCCAAAGTGCTGGGATTACAGGCGTGAGCCACTGCACCCAGCCTATGTTTTTTGTGTTTGGGGTTTGTTGAGCTTCTTTGGTGTATGGATTTACAGATTTCACCAGATTTGAAAAACACGTAGCCATTATTTAAATAATTGTTCTCTCTGCCCCACCCCCTTACATGTATGTTAGGCTGCTTGAAGTTGTCCTGCAACTCACTGATGCTCTGTTTCAGTTAATTTTTAGTCTTTTCTCTCAGTATTTCATTTTAGTTTCTATTATTATGCTTTCAAGTTTACTAATATTTTCTTTGGCAGGGTCTAATCTGCTATTAAGCTTAACTGCTATATTTTTTATTTGATATGTTGTATTTCATCTTTTAAAGTTTGATCTTTTTTGTATATGTCTTTCATTTCTTGACATACTCAATCTTTACCCCCTTGAACATAAGAAATATATCATATATGTATGCTTTAATGTCCTTGTCTACTAATTCTATTGCTTATACCTTTCTGAGTCATCCTATTGATTGATCTCCTTACTGTTGGTGGTGTTTTCCTGATTCTTTGCTTGCCTGGTGATTTTTGCTGGGTCCTACACATTCTGAAGTTTACCCATTGAGCGCTGGATATTTTGTATTCCTATCAATGTTCTTGAACCTTATTCTGGGATGCAATTAAGTTGCATGGAACAGTTTAATTATTTTGAGGCTTGATTTTAGCCTCTGTTGGGAAGCACTAGAGCAGCTCTTAGTTTAGGACTAACTTGGCTTCACTATGGAGGCCTTTTCTACTAGGAGGGAATGAATATTTCCTAGCCTGTGTGAGTTCTTTTCCCTCCGCTTTTCTTTGGTTGTTTTTCCCCTGGTTTCAAGTATTCCTCACACACACGTGCTGATCAGTACTCAGCTGAAGACTTGAGGGGTCTCTCTGCTGATCTCCAGAGTTCTCAGCTCTCTCTCCTCTGGTGTTCTGCCCTGTGAACTCTATCTGCCTTCCTGGGCTCTCAGTTCTGTCTCTTCAGCTTCAAGTGATCCCCAGGCTTCTCCTGGGTTTCTTTTTCCATGTTGTGGTCTGGAAACTCTTCAGGAAGGAAACCATGGGCAATTATAGGTTTTATTTCACTTGCTCTTCCTCTCTCAGGATTAATGTCTTTTTACATTTTTGTTTTTTTATTTTTAGAGACAGAGTCTTGCACTGTTGGTTCAGTCCAAGTGCAATGGTGCAATCATAGGTCACTGTACCCCTGAACTCCTGGGCTCAAGTGATCCTCCCACCTCAGTCTCCCAAGTAGCTGGGACTACAGGTGCACACCACCATGCCAGGTTAGTTTTTTAAATTTTTTGTAAAGATGAGGTCTTGGTATGTTGCCCAGGCTGGTCTTGAACTCCTAGGCTCAAATGATCCTCCTGCCTTGGCCTCCCAAGGAGAGCTGAGATTACAGGCGTGAGCCACCATGCCTGGCCTTTAAGGTTTACTGTTTCATGTTGCCTAATGTCTAATATCTGAACACCGTTTTATATATTTCATCTTGTTTTTTAGTTATTTTAGACAGGAGAGTATATCCAGTCCCTGGTCATGAGGACTCTCAAGCATTTGTATATCTTCTTTGGAGAGGTCCACACGGTGAGGAACTGAGGCCTCCTGCCAACAGCCAGCATGAAATTGCCAGTTATGTAACTGAGCCAACTCTGAAGCAAACCTTCCAGGTTTCAGATGGCTGTAGCTGCATCTGGTATCTGGACTGCTACCTCATTAGAGACTCTCAGCCACGACCACCTAGTTAAGCCGCTTCCAATTTTCTGGCCAATGGAAACTATGTGAGATAATAAATGTTGATTGTTATTTTAAGTTGCTAAGTTTTGAAATAATTCATTATGTGGCATTAGATAACTGTTACAGATTAGAAATGAAGTGCTGTCATAACAAAAATTAAAAATGTGGGAGTGGCCGTGTGCAGTGGCTCACACCTGTAATCCCAGCACTTTGGGAGGCCGAGGCAGGCAGATCACTTGAGGCCAGGAGTTTGAGACCTGCCCGGCCAACATGGTGAAACCCCATCTCTACTAAAAATACAAAAAATTAGCCTGGTGTGGTGGGTGGGCACCTGTGATCCCAGCTACTTGGGAGGCTGAGGCAGGAGAATTGCTTGAACCCGGAAGGTGCAGGTTGCAGTGAGCTGAGATTGAGCCACTGAACTCCAGCCTGGGCAACAGAGCGAGAGTCAGTCTCAGGGAGAGAAAAAAAAAAAAAAAAAAAAAAGAGCGGGAATGGCTTTGGGAACTGGCAGTGGGCAGAAACTGGAAGGATTGTGAGGAGAGTGTAACTCAAAGCCTGAGGTGTCTTGAAGAGATGCTTGGTAGAAGCTTGAAGACCTCTCAGAAGACTGCCAGTGAGGGCTTCCTGGAATGCGGAAAATGTTTCTGGAGAAACGAGACTGGAGAAAAGGGGGTCCTTGTTGTGTAGTGGTAAAAAGTATAACAACACTGTCACCTGAGGTAAGACAGAGAGTAGAAAATATACCTAATGAAGTGGGTGACCTAGTTAGGGAGATTTCCAAACAGAGTGTTGAAGGTCCTTCTTTATAGTAAAATGAGAGGGAGTGGGAGACATGACCTGCTATGGGCCATGGATCTCGGTGTGGTGGGGGCCAGGGCTAAAAAGCATATGCCTGGCTCTCCTGCATTAGAGGGAGGGAGAAAGAAATAGGTGGATTTAACACTTGACAGGTTCTTGTTTGTCTGTCTAGGAGTAGAAAAGTATGGTGCGAATTATGCCATCTTTTGTTTAATAGATCCTGAGATTCAGCTCTGCCTTAGAAGTTTCAGGAATATTGGGCTGGTCATGGTGGCTCATGTGTGTAATTCCAGTAGTTGGGGAGGCCAAGGCAGGAGGATCACTTGAGCTCAGGAGTTCCAGATCAGCCTGGGAAACAGGGTGACCTAGTCTCTACAAAAAATAAAAAAATTAGCCAGGTGTGGTGGTACATGTCTGTGGTCCCAGCTACTCAAGGGGCTGAGGTGGGATGATTGCTAGAGCCAGGGAGATTGAGGCTGCAGTGAGCCTTGATTCTGCCACTGCACTCCAGCCTGGGCGACAGAGCGAGACCCTGTCTCAAAAAAAAAAAAAAAAAATCTGTAAACATGAAGAGAGAGACAGAGAGACAGAAAGAATGTGTGTGTGTTTGTGTGTGCACTGTGTGTGTGTGCTGTGTGTGTTAGACAAAGGCCATTTCTTGGTGATCTGATTAACTTAAGTTTGTGGTTTTTCAGATTTTAATGCAAGTTTCAGAGCTTATGAATAATGCTCTATTTAATGAATTCATTATTATATGAATTTCATTATTCTAATGAAATAAATTTATTTATTTATTTGAGATGGAGTTTCGCTCTTATACCCTGGGCTGGAGTGCAATGACGCAATCTCAGCTCATTGCAACCTCTGCCTCCCGGGTTCAAGCGATTCTCCTGCCTCAGCCTCCCGAGTAGCTGGGATTACAGGCATGCACTATCACAGCCGGCTAATTTTTGTATTTTTAGTGGAGATGGGGTTTCATCATGTTGGTCAGGCTGGTCTTGAACTCCTGACCTCAGGTGATCCGCCCACCTCAGCCTCCCAAAGTGTTGGGATTACAGGCATGAGCCACCGCACCTGGCGCTTATGTAATTTTGAAAAGAGAAACACGAATCTATTCCCTGCTCATTTCCTTCCATCCACATTGACAAAATGGATTTTCCTGGATGTAGGAGTACTTTGCTTATAAATCAATTAATTCTTGAAATATTCATGATATTACATTCCATTGTGTCCCTTGTGTTTGGAAAATATCTACAGCTGCAGAATGGGGTGTGTCCTGGAGAGCTTCCTGTATGCACTGATGATCATAGTCTTTAGCTTAAACATATTGCTTTTTGGTTATTTATGCCAAACGGAGGACATTCAAAATATATTCTTTTCCACATGCTAACATATCTGAGGTGCTGAAGTCACCTGTGACAGTTTATAATCGTCTCTCCATGTTTACTGGGGCTCCGGTTTAATGTGACCTTGGGACTGCTGATTATCACAGGAGATGTTAGAGGACAAAATACCAATATAAGGGTCTCAGTCTCTCTCTCTGTGCAGCCCATTGCTTCAGATAATGAAAATAAATTTTCTCAGGACCTTTTCTTGTGATATATCCATATTCTAAGCTGAAGTTATGTTTATCACACATGCAGGAAATTAAAAAACAACAGCAATCATAGACTGGATTGTTTTACCTCCCTTGTCAAAGGAATATTCTTTATTTCTGAGCCGGAATAAATCAAATACTTCCTCATGATAAGCCTGAAACAAGTTAACCCCATTGTGAGAGTAAGTTAGTAAAGTTCCTGCCAGCTCAAATCTGCCTCTACGCTCTGTCCCCATAATTACGTTTTGCAGGTTAGATGTTTGAAATTGTTCACACCAAGGTTAATATTAATAGATGAAAATAATTCCTGAGTTAAAGAATTCAGGTGGGTAGGGGATTAATCTGTGCCTTGATTGTTATTCAGGCAGTTGGAAATCAATGTGGAAATTATGCAAAGAGAAATTAGTCCCCAGTAGGTACTTTGTGAAAAGGTTGTGCTGTATCAAATGGCACAGGTAATAGATACCGCATAAATTTAAGATGCAAGTGAGGCTTGAGTCTCACAGGGAGATGGAAATGCCTGGATGACAGAGTGATAAGTGGCTGCATTAAGCATTTTAAATACTTAATTTTCACCATGTGCAAAAACTGAATGGTCATGTCTCCTTAACAGCTATTGGCTTCCATTGATGTCATTGTTTTCTGACTATGATTTAACATGAAAGATAAGTATGTTTTCCAGTAAGCATCCATTCTGATAAGTAGAAGCATAAATGAGCAGTAAATCCAAAGGGAAAAACATAAACAAATTAAGTAGCAAAACCATCTCTATCCCTGCCTATAACTGGAAACTCTAGTTGATGTTGCAGTTCTCTAACATGTATTTCTTGATTCAGAATTTTGGTAAAGTAGTAGCCTCATAGTTCCTCTTGGTAAAATTAATATTTGAATGTATATGTTATAGAAACATGAATATACTCTTTTTTTTTTATTTTTATTTTTTGAGATGGAGTCTCACTCTGTTGCCCAGGCTGGAGTGCAGTGGTGCAATCTCGGCTCACTGCAACCTCCACCTCCACGGTTCAAGCAATTCTCCTGCCTCAGCCTTCAGAGTAGCTGGGATTACAGGTGTGTGCCACCACGCCCTGCTAATTTTTTGTATTTTTAGTAGAGACAGGGTTTCACCATGTTGGCCAGGCTGGTCTCAAACTCCTGACCTCAGCTGATCGCCCAACTCAGCCTCCCAAAGTGCTGGGATTACAGGCATGAGCCACTGTGCCCGGCCTGAATGTACTCTTAAATGGAGGTCTGTTATAGGCTGAATCGTGTCCCCCCAAAATTCACATATTGAAGTCATAACCCCCATTACCTCCGAATGTGACTACATTTGGAGACAGAGTCTTGCAAGAGGTAAAATGAGGTCATTAGGTTGGACCCTAATCCAGTATGACTGGTGCCCCCATAAGAATAGCATATTAGAACACAGATATGCACAGAGGGGGAGATGGCGTGATGTCATAGGGAAAAGGTGCAAGCCAATGAGAGAGGCCTCAGAAGAAATAACCTTGTTGACACTCTGATCTTGGACTTTTAGCCTCCATAATTGTGTGAAAATAAATTTTTGTTGTTTAGCCACCCAGTCTCTGCACTTCTTATGGGAGCCCTTGCAAACTAATATAAGGTTTCAAATGAGAAGGAATGGGAGAGTCTAGGAAAATTGATATCTCTGGAGAGGTTTACATTTTTCCTGTTTGTTGGGGGAGGTAGGAAATGAAGGACAGGGTAGTTAAGAGTGAAATTCTCACATTTCAGTCAACAATGCCATGATATGGCTATGATCTGTCACTCTCCTTATTCAGGAGATGCCTGGGCATAAAAAGGTAAAAAAGATCAGTATGTTTTGAAACCAAAATATGTCCAGTAATACAACTCATTTTAAGCACAATGAAAACATTACAGAGCAATAGTATAGGATGACTCCATTTGTATGTAAATTTAGATTCCTGTTAGTGCCTATGTTAGACACTGAAAAAGTGTTCCCAATTAAGCATGGAGGGGTGATAAAGTTCTTACTTAGTAAAGTAAGAAAATCTTAATCTTGTGAATAGAGTCAAACATGTATGATATAGTTTGGATATTTGTCCGTGCCCAAATCTCATGTTGAATTGTAATCTCCAGTGCTGGAGATGGGGCCTGGTGGGAAGGAAGTGCTTGGGTCATGGGAGTGGATCCCTCATGGCTTGGTGCTGTCTTGGAGATAGAGAGTGAGTTCTCTGGAGACCTGGTTGTTGTAAAGTGTGGCATCTCCCCCTCCACTCTCTCTCTCTCTTGCACCTGCTTTCCCAATGTGATGTGCCTGCTCTCCCTCCTGCACCTTCTGCCATGATTGTAAGCTTTCTGTGGCCTCCCTAGAAGCTGAACAGATGCCAGCACCATGCTTCCTGTAAAGCCTGCAGAACCATGAGCCAATTAAACCCCTTTTTAAGATAAATTACCCAGTCTCAGGTATTTCTCTCTTTCTTTCTTTTTTCTTTTCTTTTTTTTTTTTTTGAGACACAGTCTGGCTTTGTTGCCCAGGCTGGAGTGCAGTGGCACGATCTTGGCTCACTGCAACCTCTGCCTCCTGGGCTCAAGTGTTATAAAGCTTATTTAACAATTTACCTCTGGCTGATATTGTTTGTTTTGTTTGTTTGTTTTTTTAATTTTGAGAGAGGGACTTGCTTTGTTGCCCAGACTGGTCTTGAACTCCTGGGATCAAGTGATCCTCCCTTCTCAGCTGGGATTACAGGCATGCACCACTGTGTCCAACTTGACGTAATTCTTTTTTTCTTTCTTTCCTGAGATGGGGTTTTGCTCTTGTTGCTCAGGCTGGAGTGCAATGTCATGGTCTTGGCTCACTGCAACCTCCGCCTCCCAGACTCAAGTGATTCTCCTGCCTCAGCCTCCCTAGTAGCTGGGATTACAGGCATGTGCCACCATGCTCAGCTAATTTTGTATTTTTAGTAGAGACAGGGTTTCTCCATGTTGGTCAGGCTGGTCTCGAACTCCCGACCTCAGGTGATCTGCCCGCCTCGGCCTCCCAAAGTGCTGGGATTACAGGCATGAGCCACTGCACCCGGCCCATAATTCTTTTAAATATGTATTTTGCTGGGTGCGGTGGCTCACGCCTGTAATCCCCACACTTTGGGAGGCTGAGGTGGGAAGATCACGTGAGTCCAGGAGTTTGAGACCAGCCTGGGCAACATGGTGAAACCCGTCTCTACTAAACATACAAAAATTAGCCAGGCATGATGGTGCCTGCCTGTGGCCCCAGCTACTCAGGAGGCTGAGGTGGGAGGATTACCTGAGCCCAGGAGGTCGAGGCTGCAGTGGGCCGTGATTGTGCCACTGTACTCCAGCCTGGGTGATGGAGCGAGACCCTGTCTCAAATGAATAAATAAATAAAATTAAAAATAAATAAATAAATAAATGAATAAGTGTTTCAGCATTGGAAATAAATCTGGTGGTAAACTAAGTGTACATTGATTTCTGCAACTGAGCTCTTACTATGGGTTAGGCAATATTATAGGCAGAATAACATGTGGAGAATAAGACAGACAAGGCCTCTAATTTACAGTCTATGTTCTAGGGGTGCTATTGGTAGTGAAGTATATAATAGTCAGTGAATATATAGTGTAATCTGTTATGACATTATTCCCAGAATCCCTGTCTAGGAATCATTGAAAAGGAATTACATTTTCTAGACATGGGCACTAGCAGAATGCTGGACTTAACAATATTTTCTCATGTGACAATAGGCAAGTTGCTTCCTCTCTATCTCAAAATTTCTTTTAGAGAATAATCTATTTTCCATTCATCATAATTTTAAAATGGACTATCATTAGGGCCTTTAATTCTTTAATCTGTAGGCTGGCAATGGAGACTGGTTAGGACCTATATTAAATGATAGTCCACAGGCCACATGACGCTTATTTATCAATTGTTAGATTTTATTTTACCTTTAATAATCACCATCAGGAGGTTTCCTTTTTTTTTTTTGAGATGGAGTCTCTCTCTGTCGCCCAGGCTGGAGTGCAGTAGCACGATATTGGCTGACTGCAACCTCCACCTCCTGGGTTCAAGCGATTCTGCATCAGCCTCACGAATAGCTGGGATTACAGGCGCATGCCACCATGCCCGGCTAATTTTTGTATTTTTAGTAAAGTTGGAGTTTCATCATGTTGACTAGGCTGGTCTCGAACTCCTGACCTCAAGTGATCTGACCTGCCTCCGCTGTTTAAAGTGCTGGGATTACAGGAGTGAGCCACCATGCCGGGCAAGAGGTTTCCTTTTTAAAAAACATTTTAAAAGGCTACAGGCATGTGCCGCCATGCTTGTCTAATTAAAAAAACAAACAAACAAAAAACATTTGGTCCAGCGCAGTGGCTCATGCCTGTAATCCCAGCACTTTGGGAGGCCAAGGTGGGCAGATCATGAGGTCAGGAGATTGAGACCATTCTGGCTAACACGGTGAAACCCCGTCTCTACTAAAAATACAAAAAAGAAAAAAAAAAAGTTGGGCATGGTGGCAGGTGCCTGTAGTCCCAGCTACTTGGGAGGCTGAGGCAGGAGAATGGTGTGAACCCAGGAGGCGGAGCTTGCAGTGAGCCAAGGTGGCGCCCCTGCGCTCCAGCCCAGGCGACAGAGCAAGACTCCATCTCAAAAAAAAAAAAAAAAAAAAAAAATTTTTTTTTAGAGATGATGTCTGCTATGTTGCCCAGCCTGCCAGACTGGTCTTGAACTCCTGGGCTCAAGTGACCCTCCTGCCTCAGCCTCCAGAGGTGTTGGGATTACAGTCACGAGCCACTGTGCCTGGCCAGGAGATTTCTTAAAAGAATATCCATGTCCAGTGGAAAGTGATAGGCAGCTAAGTCTTGAATAGTTAAAGTCTTAGTGTGCATACATTTTTTGATAAAAAATAATTGAATTACTTGTCATCTCATTACACTGAAATGAGGCACACATTCATAAGTGCCTCATAAAGGAAAACCAGTAACGACAAGAGATGAAATGTATTGAGTAATTTACCATACTCCAGGTACTCTGCATTTAAGTTTGTTGACTCTTCACAACCACTGTGGGATTTAGGGACTATTAACAGTCCTGTTTTTCACATGAAGAAAGTGAGGCCCAGAGAGGGGTTAAGTAACTTTCTCAAATAAAAAATTTACTTGGCCATGCACAGTGGTTCTTTCCTGTAATCACAGCACTTCAGGAGGCTGAGGTGGGAGGATCGCTTGAGCCCAGGAGTTTGATACTAGCTTGGGCAACAACAACAAAAGTAGCTGGGCATGGTGGCATGTGCCTATAGTTTCAGCTACTCAGGAGGCCGAGGCTGGAGGATTGCTTGTGCCCACGGGGAGTGAGGCTGCCAGTGAGCCATGATCACAGCACTGTACTCCAGCCTGGGCAACAAAGCGAGACTCTGTCTCAAAAAATTTTTAAATGATGTTTCTCACGTTACTTCCTCAAGCTGGCATATGAATTTATTTTAGGTGACCAGCTATGCTGGTTTGCCCAGGATCGTTCTGGTTTTAGCACTGAATGCTCATGTACTAGGAAAACCTTCAGTTGCTGGCAAACCAAGATGGGTGGTTACACAGATATTTCTTTTAATTATTTAAATCCTGTGTTGATTAGACTGTTGTTACAGGAGGGTGCTTCACTAAAGTCATCCTCACAAATGGTTGCTCATTCTTCTTTCAGGGTAGGAGTCCCACTGGATTCTCTAATCCAAAGCCTACCTATTTCACTATTATGTCAAACCTCACTCATTTTCATTCTATTTACAGTGACTCTTTGTTTATAATGAATGTTAACTTTGGCATAAAATGTTTAAGTAGGAGCATCCTGAAGAGCCTACTCTGGGGCATGGGGATGTGGAGATAAGCCAGAAAAGGTGAGTCAGTGCAGAATGGCGTAATACAAGAAATGTCCCCAAGGGCCAGAGTAGACAGTGAGGCCATCACGTAGACATCACTGTTATTCTCATTCAAGTCTGCTGATGATCAGGTGTTCATTTCTGCTGCCTGAAGTCAACCTGATTAGTAACGTTTTGAGATTCTCAATGGGGATTAACTCTAGACAGAGTCTCAAACATATGGGACGGTATTGAAACTACAAGTTTAAACTTGATATGTGGAATACGTTAAGATTATTAGACAACATATCAGTAATGGAGTGTTAGCTTCAGTGCTAAGTGGGAAATTGAAGCAGTCCTATTTGTTGTTGATTGCCATTATCTAGTGTCTTTCATTTACCCAACAATTATGTGTTGAGTAATTTCTGTAGACAAGAAACGATGTTGGTGCTAAAACGAATATAAAATGGAATGAGATTCTGTCCCTTTCCTCAAGTAGCTTATGTCCTAATAAGGAAGATGATGCATTCTTCTAAGTAACCAAGGAACCTCTACTTCAAGGAATCTCATGGAAAGAAATTATAACAATTAACTTATTGGGCATATTGTGGAGGGACTGATGTCCAGATTAAAAATTTAAACTTTATTTAGTAGGTGGCGGGAAACTATAATTGCTCTTCATCTCACCCTGATATGCAGATTCATTTGTTATTATCCATCTTTCCTCTCTAAAATGTAAATTCCATTGCAGTTGAGACTTTGTTTTGTTTTATCGCTGTTATTGCCAGCACCCAGAACCTGGCACCTGATAAATTCTTAAATTTGTTCATTGTTGGATGGATTACTCCAGAGGTTCTCAAACTTTCTTTGTTCGTAGTGTTCTTTGTGCCTTAGAGACTTTTTATGGCACCTCTAGGCAAAACAAAAAGAAAACAAAAACAACACAAAATTAACCGTTCTATTGATTTCCAAACAGTACTGTATTTGCTTTTTAAAGAAATCACAGTAACCATAGAAACTCAGCTTCACAAAAATTTGACATCAATGAAAGGAATGTAGTGCGATCTAATGGTGAAACTGATTTACTGTAGGCTAGTAGTTCATGCAGGGCCTGACAGATGTCAAGATATGCTTCACTTGAAAATTTAAAATAGCTTGTAGTAGCCATGCAAGTTTTCTGCTGTGCCCTTTGGCACCTTGGTGCACAATTTGAAATAAAAATTGTATTTTGAGTCCCTATGTCTTTACTCTTTGTCTATAGGACATATTTCTATGGTCCTACAAAATTTAGTACTTCTAGTGAGATTTTGCTTTTTCCAGCTGCTCTAGTCTCTGGGCATAAGCCATTGAATAGATCACAAAGACGAAACTGATTTGTGTGTTAAGAGTACCAAAATAGGCTAGGCGTGGTGGCTCACGCCTGTAATCCCAGCATTTTGGGAGGCTGAGGTGGATGGATCACAAGGTCAGGAGTTGGAGACTGGCCTGGCCAATATGGTGAAACCCCATCTCTACTGAAAATACAAAAATTAGCCAGACGTGGTGGTGCGCACCTGTAGTCCCAGCTACTTGGGAGGCTGAGGCAGGAGAATTGCTTGAACCCAGGAGGTAGAGGTTGCAGTGAACCAAGATCGTGCCACTGACTCCAGCCTGGGCGACAGAGCGAGACTCCATCTCAAAAAAAAAAAAAAAAAACAAGAATACCAAAATAAGTGCATGAGATGGATCAATTTATCCTGATAACCTATACCAGTGTAATTCGATCAACATTTTTATCTGATCTTATTACAACAATGTGTCATGTAGAACACTATTCCTATGAGATGCTCCAAGAAAAAAAGAGACCAATATTCAAATAAAGGTGTGAAATCTGCATATTACTGTATTTGTCCTCAGTAAAAGTGACATTAATTGTAAGTCTTGTTGTTGATTTAATAACTTTTGGAGAAAAGGGTGGGGCGTGGTGGCTCATACCTGTAATCCCAGCACTTTGGGAGGCAGAGGCCATCAAATCACCTGAGCCCTGGAGTTCCAGACCAGCCTAGGCAGCATAGCAAAACCCTCTCTTAACAAAAAACACACAAAAAAACTTAGCTGGGCATGGTGGTGTGCATCTGTAGTCCCAGCTACTTGGGAAGCTGAGTTGGGGATGATCACCTAAGCCTGGGAAGTCAAGGCTGCAGTGAACTGTTATTGTGCCCACTCCAGTGTGAGTGACAGAATGAGACCATCTAAAAAACAAACAAACAAAAAAACCCTTTGAGAAGCCGTACATTTTTTAAAGAAGGCTTATTTCTGTTTTACTTTGGGTTACCCGAAGTTACTTGACCACAATGCCTTTTTTCATATATCACCTATTCATATATTGCAACTCCAATGATCATACTGTCAGAGACATTTGAACCAGAGTGACTCCATATTGAATAGGGGCTCAGTAAAATGAGGCTGAGACCTACTGGGCTGCATTCATAGAAGGTTAAGGCATTCTTAGTCACAGGATGAGATAAGAGGTCGGCCCAAGGTACAGGTCATAAAGACCTTGTTGATAAAACAGGTTGATAAAGACCTTGTTGATAAAAGAAGCTGGCTAAAACCCACCAAAACCAAGATGGCGATGAGACTGACCTCTGGTCATCCTCACTGCTACACTCCCACCAGGGCCATGACAGTTTACAAATGCCATGGGTCAGGAAATTACCCTATATGGTCTAAAAAGTGGAGAAAACCTCAGTTGCAGGAATTGCCCACCCCTTTCCTGGAAAACTCATGAATAAGCCACCCCTTGTTTAGCATATAATCAAGAAATAACCATAAAAATGGTGAACCAGCAGCCCGTGGGGCTGCTCTGCCTGTGGAGTAGCCATTCTTTATTCCTTTACTTTCTTAATAAACGTGCTTTAACTTTACTCTGTGGACTTGCCTCAAATTCTTTCTTGTGTGAGACCCAAGAACCTTCTCTTGGGTCTGGATTGGGACCCCTTTCCAGTAACAATACTATAAGAAATGCTGGCTTGACATGCAGTAGTTTAAAAATGTATCCATACCATTTGATTCAAAGGTGTTCAAAAGAATGTTTTTAGGAACACTGAATTTTTTTCAGATCAGATTTCCCACTAGATGGTAGTGTTACAACATCAAAATCCTTCACAATAATGGCCTAGCAGCTCTAATTCAATTCCACAGACATTTACTGAGTGCCTGCTGTGTGTAAGATACTGTCTAATTCTATGTAGGCTAATGACTGCTGAAACAAGGATCCAGGCCTTTTCATTCCCAAACAATGCTGTTTCCCTTATACCCTGCATACGCACTTAAGAAAGCAACTGCCCAGTGTCCTTAGCTAAGAGTCTTTGCAAAGCTATATACTTATAACCTTGCGAAAGAAAATGTTCTAAGGAGTTTATACAAGAAGGCACATCTGTTTTTGAGAATGCAAAAGTAGGTGCACAAAAGCTCCACGAAACCTTAAGAAAATGTTTAATGAGCTCCTAGATCCCAGGAAGGTGAGGGAGATAGTCTATTCTAGAAAGAGTTCAGCTCCAGGAAAAACAGAGCAGGCCTAAAGCAGTTATAACACATATGATTAATACATATACTCTAGGTTACAGTGTGATGCATGGCCTGGACACCTGTCTTATGATTTTGAAGCTACTTGCTAGGCTGGTGTGTAATGTTGCAACAAGAAGCAACCTTAAGGGCTAGCTAGTTTGAGACCTCTATTTTGTAAATGAAATAGCTGAGGTTAAGGGAAAAATAATTTGTCGGGATCACAGAAAGATCTCTAGAACACACATGAACAGGGTAAAATCTAAGCAGATGTGTCTTTAGATTATCGTTCTGGCTGTCACCATTTCAGGGACCTCTGATCTATATATTTTTTCTGTGAAGTAAAGCACAATTTCAGGGCTGGTACATTGTGATTCTTGCTGCCTGTCCACAGCTTGTTTTCTTCATGATCCCTGTATTATGAGCAGAAATCTATCCGATTCACAGAACTCTCTAAGTTCTTCTATTGTGGAATGGAGTCATCTCTGCATCCCCGGAGTCTGGCATGGTGTCTAGCACCTGCTCAGGAATCTCATAGGGATGGGTGCATTTATTTTGACCCATCCCCTCATCACCATGTAAACTACAGACAGATAGCCATGCTGAAGTACTGGGGGTGAGATGGTTAGTTTGATAAAACCTTCAGAGCCCTCCTTCATTTTTGGTAACTTCTTTTTTTTTTTTTGAGACAGGATCTCACTCTGTCACCCAGGTTAGAGTGCAGTGGCATGAACTTAGCTCACTGCAGCCTCACCCTTTTGAGTTCAAGTGATCCTTCCACCTCAGCCTCCCCAGTAGCTGGTATCGCAGGTGTGCGCTACCACACCCAGCTAATTAAAAAATTTTTTTGTACAGACGAGGTCTTGCCATATTGCCCAGGCTTGTCTTGAACTCCTGGGCTCAAGCAATCCTCCTGCCTTGGCCTCCCAAAGTGGTGGATTATAGGTATAAGCTGCTGCGCCCAGCTTTGGAAACATGTGTTTTTAAGAATAAATTTTTGGAAACAGCATTGCCATTCCTCCACCACCCCTCTGTCATCCTATATGGCTTCTGTATTATGATTTTATATTTATTTTATTTTACTTCTTTTGGAGACAGAGTCTCGCTCTGTCACCCAGGCTGGAGTGTAGTGGTGTGATCTTGGCTCACTGCAAACTCAGCCTCCCGGGTTCAAGTGATTCTCCAGCCTCAGCCTCCCGAGTAGCTGGGATTACAGGAGTGTGCCATCACGCCTGGCTAATTTTTTTTTGTATTTTTAGTAAAAATGGGTTTCACCATGTTGGCCAGGCTGGTCTCGAACTCCTGACCTCGTGGTCTGCCTGCCTCGGTCTCTCAAAGTGCTGGGATTACAAGCGTGAGCCACCGTTGCCAGCCCATGATTTTATATTTATAAACTCCTTCACTATGATATTTACACACATATTTCTAGTTTCACCTAGGATTTTTTCATATTGGCATTTGAATCTTTAGTCATTCTAGATTTTATTTTTGGGTAGTTTTCTAACACCATTCATTAACTTATCTATCCTTTCCTCACTGTTTTGAAGTGTTATATTTGTCACAATTTTAAAAAATATATAATTGGATCTGTTTCTAAAATTTTATTATATTTTACAAAATTATATTTTTATTGTTCTGATTTTTTCTTGTGGAGAGAATGGTATGTATTAATTTTTTTCTTTGGAACAAATGGATAAACACATTTAATAAATATTGTTACTATTTAATATGGAGATGATTAGCTAAGTGAACAATATACTCAATATTATATAAATTGACAGACTTATGAAGAACTAGTTTTTATTGCTGTAAAAGCTTGAGATTATGGGAGGTGACCAGGGACTGTGTGGTCACCTGAGCTAAAGGGGTTTGCACATTTTTCACATATCCACTCTCATGGATATCTCAGGTAGATCTTGCCTATGTTTGGAAAACATAGTAATTGAAAATCAGTCTAGAAAACACATTGTCTCCTTTTCTGGAGACCTAACTCTTTTGTTTTTAAAGACTGTTGAAGGCAGTGAGGTAGGAGGTGAAACTTGACAACAGAGGCAGGGCTTGGACACTGGACCAGATTGAGGACTAGCTAAAAATAGCTGGGGCAGAAGCAGTTTTCAATCAGACAGGCCCACCAGTGTGCCATGTCAGTTTACCATTGCCATGGCAACGCCTGGGAGTTACTGCTCCTTTCCAGGGTAAATGACCCAATGATCCAAAAGCTACTACCCCTTCCCTAGAAATTTCTGCATAAGCCACCCCTTAATCTGCATACAATTAAAAGTGGTTGTAAATATGACTGCAAAACTGCCCTGAGCTGCTACTGTCTGCCTAGGGGTGGCCTTGCTTTGCAGGAACAGTCACAGGGCTGGAACACCACCGAAGCTGTAACACTACCTGTTCAATAAAGCTGTTTTCTTCTACCTCTGGCTTGCCCTTGAATTCTTTCCTGGGGAAAGCCAAGAGCCCTCATGGGCTAAGCTCCACTTTGGGGTTCTCCTGCCCGGCATCAGCAGGACCAGAATAATCCTCAAGAGCAAGATCAAAATGTTCTCATTTTCAAGTTTCTGAAATAGAACAAGAAAAAAAAAAGCATAGATAATAGTAGATTGTGTGAGTTCATTATGAGGATTAAATGAGATATCAAAAAGTTATCCAGCCCAGATTAGATGACTAATGATATTATCTTTTCTAAAAGAAGTTCTATGTTATCCTTGTGGGCAATAGAGACTTTAGTAGACTTTAGTAGGAATATAGAAAAGAAGAAATTCCTCAAAATATGGAGCTGATCAGTCTTCCTCCCATTGGATAAAATAACAACTGCATAGATCAAAATAAGCATTAGATTTACATTTTTGGAAATGTGGAATGTTTTGCTTTCTCTGTAACTCTAACATGGAATATGCACCTAATGCTACACTTCACATGAAAGTCTGTGCTTTGACTGTATGGGTAGAGTAACATTTTTGTTTGTTTTTTGAGGAGGGAGGACCACATATACCTTTGTTAGTAGTTCCATAGGTTAGGTCAAATGTACAGTTCTTTAATTTGGAAGTATACTGTAGAACTCTAGCAGATATCTTGTTAATGAGAAAATTACTAATAGGTTAAGCTAGGATGTATTGATCTTTGTTCTTGAGGAGAAACTGTCAAAGATGCTATCACTGTAAGTCTGATGCTCCAAGGTTGGAAACCATTGTATTGAGTTCAACAGTTTTGTATCAAGTCAAGAGTTTTGCACATCTTTTGTTTTGCCATTCAAAAACCATACCTTAGCCAGCTAAGAGGTCCAGCTTGAGGAGCTGTTTGTCAAAGACATATGTAGGAACTGAGGTGAAATTACAAACATGGAACAGGCTTGAAACCACCTGCCATAGATTGTTTTATCACAACAGAATGCTTAGGTAGTGAGAAGTTAAAAACCTTGTGTGGTAGACTGATTGCATGAATGGCTCACATTGTCTGTCCCCTCTCTATCTGTGTTCTTTGCCAGATAACTTGTGGGCCCCTCCACTCTGATTTTGAGCTCATGCAATTGACTTGCTTTGTCCAATGAGATATTGTAGGGTGACCAGCTGGTCTGGTTTGCTTGGAGTTGAGGGTGTTTCCTGGATGTGGGATAGACCAGGAAAATCAGAATGAGTTGGTTATCCTAAGACTTAGGAAAGTGACCAAGCTGAGGCTGAAAACGATCTTTCACTGGTGCCTCTTGTCCTCATCCTGAAGATTCCAGGTTAGCCTGCTGGATGAGGAGCAACACATGGAATAGAGCTGTATTCTCCGAGTTCTTCCAGCCAAGGAGTTCCAGATCAGCTGATACTTAGTGGACCATTCATGAGCTTAGTGGCACTCATGAGCTCAGCCAGATCATGGAAATCCACAGCCTCCTGAGCTGGATACATGTCGATTGTTACATGCCACTGAGGTTTTATGGTTGTTTTTTATGCAGCATTATTGTGCCATAGATAAATGATATACCTAGTTACATTCATTTAACATAAAGAGACATTATTTTAATTTGTTGACAAATTAGAAAATAAAGAGTGAAACAGTCCTTAATCTGTAAAATCTGACCATTCTAAGTTTCTGTGTTGGAATTTTTTTTTTCTAATTTAGATATCATTATCTTCATATGCCCAGATGATCGAATTGACTATGATTTTTCAGGATCTAGCTGAAAAGTCAGGGAGGTAGCTTAGCAGAACTCAGTGCACAGAGATTTGGGAATCATTTCCCAGAGAAGTCTGTGCCTTGTTGCTTCATGGCTGTTGGCGGTTCTGTGTGAATTGCTCTATGCTCTGGATGAGGTAGCCTGGTCTTTGCATTTCTCTTTCTTCTCAGCTTCTTCTCTTCATTATTTGAAGTCATGTTTCACCTTTCTGGAAATTTGTGTGTTTCACTTTTTACTAGAACACCTGTTTGAATAGTCCATTACCATTTATTTTCTGAGTTATGCGCAGCTGATGAAAAACAGAATTTTGCAGTTGGGAGGAACTGCATAAGTAATCATCCCCTCCGCTGTCTGATAAGGAAACTGAGATTTGCAAAAGTTATATCATTTTGCCCCCAGAGCACTCAGCAAATTAATTGGAGAAGCAGAATTTGAGACCATGGACTGCTGGTCTAAATGTGCTTTAATAATCTCAGGAGTGTTTCCTCAGGGACAGAGAAACATTCCCCCTCCTCTCCCCTCCTCACAGCCTTCTCACTATAGAGGACTCTGGCCTCCCCTTCCCTCCCCTCAGCAGAAAGGTTTGGTGTTGCCAATCTCAGTAAGGTTAAGTTTAAGCCAATTTGCTTTTGTAAGCGTAAATAAATGAGAAAGAAAAAAAATATTCCTTTTTGCAAAAGGGAAAGACACTCCATCCTTTTCCTCAGAGCATTTTCTTTAGAAAACTTGGGATTGTAAATTCTTTCTCTGTCCTTTTAAGATGTATAGAAACTTTTTCTTTTTTTTTTTTTTTGAGGCGGAGTCTCGCTCTGTCACCCAGGCTGGAGTGCAGTAGCACAACCTTGGCTCACTGCAACCTCTGCCTCCCAGGTTCAAGTGATTCTCCTACCTCAGACTCCTAAGTAGCTGGGATTACAGGTGCCTGCCACCACACTCAGCTAGTTTTTTGTATTTTTAGTAGAGACGGGGTTTTGCCATGTTACCCAGGCTGGTCTCGAACTCCTGACATCAGGTGATCTGCCCTCCCAAGCCTCCCAAAGTGCTGGGATTACAGGCATGAGCCACCCTGCTCAGCCAGGATGTATATAAACCTTTTAAAACCTAAATAAGCCTCCTACCTGCTTTACAACCAAGGAATTTTTTTTAAAGGAACAGGGAACTCTCTCTTTGAAATGTAATCAACAAGGAATATAGTGTCCCTATCTCTCAGTTTTTGTGAGATGACAGGAGCTTAGTTTCATGGATGCCTCACTCCTAAACTACCTCCAGTTATAAAGATATGAGAAATTTATCTTTCTTTTGGATAAAGCCAGTTTGCAAACACAAATGGCCACTGCAATTATCAGGTAAAACTGGGATGTGTGTGACGAATAGTTCTGTCAAGTCCTGTTCCTTGGGGAGTAGTTATTGTTAATCTTGAGAACATGTATGTAACGGGATGTGTCTGCTTAGCTATATAAAAGGGTGAGAGTCCTTTCTATCTTTGCAATCTTAGTGGAATGCCTGTGATATGTGTCATATTCTGGTTTAATGCTTATTTGATAATAAAACTGTGTCCTTTCTCCTCTACTTTTCTGGAGACGTTTTTTGAGTTGGCAGGGTATTCTGTTTTTAATTATATTTTTCCAACACATGATAAGTAGTAGTGAGACAGAGGGAGATAATAGGAACAAAAGTTGCCTAGACTATAGAAGAATTTTTAGGTGGTTTGAAGAGAGAAACAGACTCAAGAGGCAGTTCAAGTAAGAGTGTGGGTGGGAGAAGAAAAAGAGAATGTCCAACAAGTATTATTAGGCAGGATATGTATCTTTTTTCCTTCACAGCATTGAAGAAATAGAAGTAAAGAACTTGGATTAAAAATTGAAATTACTTTTGCTAACATGGATCATGAGTATTGACTATACTGGGTTAAAAATTGAAATTGCTTTGCTTATATATATATATATTTTTTTTTTAAACCCATAACATCACTCTGGGCCTAAACAAAACAAAGCACAGTTTATAGCAATATAAGTAAAATGAAGATTTATGTTCTGAAATCTTATCTTCCTTCAATTGCATTCAGATAGGACACATGCCTCAAACTATTTAGCATCCCCTAACTAGATTTATCTTCCAAAAACACTTGAACAAATGTATCAAAAGAAACGTGAGTGAAGAATACAAACAGGCAATTAAAAATTCATATCATGAGTACATACATAAAAATTGTTGAAATGCACTAGCAATTAAGGAAATGCAATTTAAGATTACAATGAGATGCTAGTTTTCACTCAACAAAGATAAAATGATAATTTCCAGTTTAGACAAAGGTATGTGAAAATGAGAATTTTCAGAATTTAAATTGATGTAATTTTTTTAACTTGCACATTAAAACGTGTATTTCATCCACAATTTTTCTTTCAGAATTATGTCCAATAAAAAAAAATCTGACAATATTCTTACGTTATATCTTTTAACATAAAAAAATGTGAAAATGGGCTGGGCGCGGTGGCTCACGCCTGTAATCCCAGCATTTTGGGAGGCTGAGGTGGGTGGATCACGAGGTCAGGAGATCGAGACCATCCTGGCTAACACGGTGAAACCCCGTCTCTACTAAAAATACAAAAAATAAGCCATGCGTGGTGGTGTGTACCTGTAGTCCCAGCTACTTGGGAGACTGAGGCAGGAGAATGGCGTGAACCCAGGAGGCGGAGGTTGCAGTGAGCTGAGACGGCACCACTGCACTCCAGCCTGGGTGACAGAGCGAGACTCCATCTCAAAAAAAAAAAAAAAAAAAAAAAATTGAAAATGCTATAATTGTCCAGCAATAGATTTGATTAATTATGGTATATTCATATAAGGAAATATTTAACCATTAATATGATTTTTAATGTTCATTGACTTGGAAAAATAGTCTCAATATGTCAAAACAGAAAAGCAGATTTCATAATAGTATGCATAGTATACTCTATTTTCTTTAAAAACATTTTGAAAAACATATACCAAAATGTTACATAAGGCCAGACACAGTGGTTCACACCTATAATCCCAGCACTTTAGGAAGTTTAGGTGGGTGGATAGTTTGAGGCCAGGAGTTCAAGACCAGCCTGGGCAACATAGTGAGACCCTGTTTCCACACACACACACACACAAAATTAGCTGGGCATTATAGCAGGTGCCTGTAGTCCAAACTACTCAGGAGGCTAAGGCAGGAGGATCCCTTGAGACTTGAGGGCAGGAGTTCGAGTTTATAGTGACCTTTGATTGCACCACTGCACTCCAGCCTGGGTGACAGAGCAAGAATCTGTCTCTTAACAAAAAAGAAAGAAAGAAAGAAAGCATTATTTCTAAATCTATGTATTTTTTATGTTTATTTGCTTTTTTGGTAAGAGCTTTATTGGGCTCAGCAAACTAACACAGCAACAGACAACCAAATACCGCATGTTCTCACTTGTAAGTGGGAGTTGAACAATGAGAACACATAGACACAGGGAGGGGAACATCACACCCTGAGGCCTATTGTGGGATGGGGGGCAAGGGGAGGGATAGCATTAGGACAAATACCTAATGCATGCAGGGCTTAAAACCTAAATGATGGATTGATAGGTGAAGCAAACCCCCATGGCACATGTATACCTATGTAACAAACCTGCACATTCTGCACATGTATCCCACAACTTAAAGTAAAATTTAAAAAAATGTTGCCAAGTTACAAATGTCATAACTATTTGTCCAGTACCTCTTGGTGTTACCTTGTCAGAAGCTAACGATATTACAATAAATAAAATAAAACTGCATATATTTTAAAAAATAGTTTTATTGGGACATAATTCACATACACCTTTGTTATTTTTACATTTCTTTTGTTAGGTTTCATCTGAGGTTTTATAAAGCTATTGTTATTATTATTTACTATAGTGGATATCTTTTTAAAAGTTACATTTTCCTTTCCTTTCCTTTCCTTTCCTTTCCTTTCCTTTCCTTTCCTTTCCTCCCTCTCTCCCTCCCTCCCTCCCTCCTTCCTTCCTTCCTTTTCTCTCTCTCTCTCTCTCTCTCTTTGTTTCTCAGGCTGAAGTGCAGTGGTGCAATCATAGCTCACTACTACCTCGAACTCCTGGGCTCAAGTGATCCTCCTATCTCAGCCTCCTGCATAACTAGGACTAGAGCCACCATATCCGGCTACTTATTATTTTTTTTTTGAGACAGAGTCTCACTCTGCTGCCCAGGCTGGAGTGCAGTGGCGCGATCTCGGCTCACTGCAACCTCTGCCTCCTGGGTTCAAGCGATTCTCCTGCCTCAGCCTCCTGAGTAGCGGGATTACAGGTGCATGCCACCATGCTTGGCTAATTTTTGTATTTTTAGTAGAGACAGGGTTTCATCATATTGGTCAGGCTGGTCTCAAACTCCTGACCTGGTGATCTGCCCGCCTTGGCCTCCCAAAGTACTGGGATTACAGGTGTGAGCCACGGTGCCCAGACACATCTGGCTATTTAAAAAATTTTCTGTAGAGACAAGATCTTGCTATGTTGCCCAGGTTGGTCTGGAATGCTGGCCTCAAGCAATCTTCCTGCCTCAGCCTCCCAAAGTGTTACAGGCATGAGCCATCATGCCTGGCCAAAATTATATTTTCTAAATCTAATATAGGAAATGCTTTTGAAGTACATTTATAATAAAAAACTACTTCCACTCAAAACATTTTAGCATTGTTTAAAGAATTTACGGAGGTGGAGTCAAGATGGCCGAATAGGAACAGCTCCAGTCTACAGCTCCCAGCATGAGTGACGCAGAAGATGGGTGATTTCTGCATTTCCAACTGAGGTACCGGGTTCATCTCACTGGGGAGTGCTGGAGAGTGGGTGCAGGACAGTGGGTGCAGTGCACCATATGTGAGCTGAAGCAGGGCAAGGCATCACCTCACCCGGCAAACACAAGGGGTCAGGGAATTCCCTTGCCTAGTCAAAGAAAGGGGTGACAGACAGCACCTGGAAAATTGGATCACTCCCACCCTAATACTGCGCTTTTCCAATGGGCTTAACAAATGGCACACCAGGAGATTATATCCCGCACATGGCTTGGAGGGTCCTACACCCACGGAGCCTCGCTCATTGCTAGCACAGCAGTCTGAGATCAAACTGCAAGGTGGCAGTGAGGCTGGGGGAGGGGCGCCCGCCGTTGCCGAGGCTTGAGTAGGTAAACAAAGCAGCAGGGAGGCTTGAGTAGGTAAACAAAGCAGCCAGGAACCTTGAACTGGGTGGAGCCCACCACAGCTCAAGGAGGCCTGCCTGCCTCTGTAGGCTCTGCCTCTGGGGGCAGGGCACAGACAAACAAAAGGCAGCAGTAACCACTGCAGACTTAAATGTCCCTGTCTGACAGCTTTGAAGAGAGTAGTGATTCTCCCAGCATGCAGCTTGAGATCTGAGAATGGGCAGACTGCCTTCTCAAGTGGGTCCCTGACCCCCGAGTAGCCTAACCGGGAGGCACCCCCCAGTAGGGGCAGACTTACACCTCACAGGCTGGGTACTCCTCTGAGACAAAACTTCCAGAGGAACGATCAGGCAGCAGCATTTGCAGTTCACCAATATCCGCTGTTCTGCAGCCACCACTGCTGATACCCAGGCAAACAGAGTCTGGAGTGGATCTCCAGCAAACTCCAACAGACCTGCAGCTGAGGGTCCTGTCCGTTAGAAGGAAAACTAACAAACAGAAAGGACATCTGCACCAAAAACCCATCTGTACGTCACCATCATCAAAGACCAAAGGTAGATAAAACCACAAAGATGGGGAAAAAACGGAGCAGAAAAACTGGAAACTCTAAAAATCAGAGCCCCTCCCCTCCTCCAAAGGAATGCAGCTCCTCACCAGCAACGGAACAAAGCTGGACGGAGAATGACTTTGAAGAGTTGAGAGAAGAAGGCTTCAGAAGATCAAACTACTCCAAGCTAAAGGAGGAAGTTCAAACCAATGGCAAAGAAGTTTAAAACCTTGAAAAAAAATTAGACGAATGGCTAACTAGAATAACCAATGCAGAGAAGTCCTTAAAGGACCTGATGGAGCTGAAAACCAGGGCACGAGAACTACGTGATGAATGCACAAGCCTCAGTAGCCGATGAGATCAACTGGAAGAAAGGGTATCAGTGACGGAAGATGAAATGAATGAAATTAAGTGAGAAGACAGGTTTAGAGAAAAAAGAATAAAAAGAAATGAACAAAGCCTCCAAGAAATATGGGACTATATGAAAAGACCAAATCTATGTCTGATTGGTGTACCTGAAAGTGACGGGGAGAATGGAACCAAGTTGGAAAACACTCTGCAGGATATTATCCAGGAGAATTTCCCCAATCTGGCAAGGCAGGCCTACATTCAAATTCGGGAAATACAGAGAATGCCACAAAGATACTCCTTGAGAAGAGCAACTCCAAGACACATAATTATCAGAGTCACCAAAGTTGAAATGAAGGAAAAAATGTTAAGGGGAGCCAGAGAGAAAGGTCGAGTCACCCACAAAGGGAAGCCCATCAGACTAACAGCTGATCTCTCGGCAGAAACTCTACAAGCCAGAAGAGAGTGGGGGCCAATATTCAACATTCTTAAAGAAAAGAATTTTCAATCCAGAATTTCATATCCAGCCAAACTAAGCTTCATAAGTGAAGGAGAAATAAAATCCTTTACAGACAAGCAAATGCTGAGAGATTTTGTCACCACCAGGCCTGCCCTAAAAGAGCTCCTGAGGAAAGCACTAAACATGGAAAGGAACAACTGGTACCAGCCACTGCAAAAACATGCCAAATTGCAAAGACCTTCAAGGCTAGGAAGAAACTGCATCAACTAACGAGCAAAATAACCAGCTAACATCATAATGACAGGATCAAATTCACAGATAACAATATTAACCTTAAATGTAAATGGGCTACATGCTCCAATTAAAAGACACAGACTGGCTAATTGGATAAAGAGTCAAGACCCATCAGTGTGCTGTATTCAGGAAACCCGTCTCACATGCAGAGACACACATAGGCTCAAAATAAAGGGATGGAGGAAGATCTACCAAGCAAATGGAAAACAAAAGGCAGGGGTTGCAATCCTAGTCTCTGATAAGACAGACTTTAAATCAACAAACATCAAAAGAGACAAAGAAGACCATTACATAATGGTAAAGGGATCAATTCAACAAGAAGAGCTAACTATCCTAAATATATATGCACCCAATACAGGAGCACCCAGATTCATAAAGCAAGTCCTTAGTGACCTACAAAGAGACTTAGACTCCCACACAATAATAATGGGAGACTTTAACACCCCATTGTCAACATCAGACAGATCAACGAGACAGAAAGTTAACAAGAATATCCAGGAATTGAACTCAGCTCTGCACCAAGTGGACCTAATAGACATCTACAGAACTCTCCACCCCAAATCAACAGAATATACATTCTTTTCAGCACCATACCACACATATTCCAAAATTGACCACATAGTTGGAAGTAAAGCACTCCTCAGCAAATGTAAAAGAACAGAAATTATAACAAACTGTCTCCCAGACCACAGTGCAATCAAACTAGAACTCAGGATTAAGAAACTCACTCAAAACCGCTCAACTACATGGAAACTGAACAACCTGCTCCTGATTGACTACTGGGTACATAACAAAATGAAGGCAGAAATAACGATGTTCTTTGAAACCAACGAGAACAAAGACACAACATACCAGAATCTCTGGGACACATTCAAAGCAGTGTGTAGAGGGAAATTTATAGCACTAAATGCCCACAAGAGAAAGCAGGAAATATCTAAAATTGACACCCTAACATCACAATTAAAAGAACTAGAAAAGCAAGAGCAAACACATTCAAAAGCTAGCAGAAGGCAAGAAAACCTAGGCAATACCATTTAGGACATAGGCATGGGCAAGGACTTCATGTCTAAAACACTGAAAGCAATGGTAAGAAAAGCAAAAATTGACAAATGGGATCTAATTAAACCAAAGAGCTTCTGCACAGCAAAAGAAACTACCATCAGAGTGAACAGGCAACCTACAGAATGGGAGAAAATTTTTGCAACCTACTCATCTGACAAAAGTCTAATATCCAGAATCTACAATGAACTCAAACAAATTTACAAGAAAAAAACAAACAACCCCATCAAAAAGTGGGTGAAGGATATGAACAGACACTTCTCAAAAGAAGACATTTTTGCAGCCAAAAAACACATGAAAAAATGCTCATCATCACTGGCCATCAGAGAAATGCAAATCAAAACCACAATGAGATACCATCTCACACCAGTTAGAATGGCGATCATTAAAAAGTCAGGAAACAATAGGTGCTGGAGAGGATGTGAAGAAATAGGAACACTTTTACACCATTGGTGGGACTGTAAAGTAGTTCAACCATTGTGGAAGTCAGTGTGGTGATTCCTCAGGGATCTGGAACTAGAAATACCATTTGACTCAGCCATTCGATTACTCGGTATATACCCAAAGGATTATAAATAATGCTGCTATGAAGACACATGCACACGTATGTTTATTGTGGCACTGTTCAGAATAGCAAAGACTTGGAACCAACCCAAATGTCCATCAACGATAGACTGGATTTAGAAAATGTGGCACATATACACCATGGAATACTATGCAGCCATAAAAAATGATGAGTTCATGTCCTTTGTAGGGACATGGATGAAGCTGGAAACCATCATTCTCAGCAAACTATTGCAAGGACAAAAAACCAAACACCGCATATTCTCACTCATAGGTGGGAATTGAATAATGAGAACACATGGACACAGGAAGGGGAACATCACACATTGGGGACTGTTGTGGGGTGGGGGAAGGGAGGAGGGATAGCATTAGGAGATATACCTAATGCTAAATGACGAGTTAATGGGTGCAGCACATCAACATGGCACATGTATACATATGTAACAAACCTGCACGTTGTGCACATATACCCTAAAACTTAAAGTATAATAATAATAAAATTAAAAAAATAAATCTCACGTTGAAATCTATGTGAAGTAAACTGAGGCGCTCGCTGTTTGAAAAGAAAAAAAAAAGAATTTATTATATTAAAAAAAGACCTCTAAACAATTGCTTTTCAGTACTTTCACCAATTTTTAGCACTGTGGGGGAACATAAAAAGAAAGAAATCACTAAGCAAATGTAATCAATAAAAATAAATGAATTAAGTTATATTATACCTCTGTTCAAAAGCCTCCAGTATCTCCCCATACCTTTTGGACATCAGCTTTCAAACCCATCCACAATCTGACTCTAATTCTAACACTTTAATTTATTGATTGATTATTTGGCTGATTCTTTTCACAAAAACTATATTTGCCAGCTACTTTCCTATTTTCTCTTGTACTTGGAGCTTCCATAACCTTTGATGCAATTTAAACATGCTCTATACATTGCTGCCTTCCTGCCCATAGGGATTCTCATAAATCAAATTTCATTTATTCAACATCTACTATATATTAAGGAACACTCAGGAACCAATTTTTTTCTCAAATATTCTAACTCATCTTTCTTCCATCTGAAATAGTTCAGTTTTCTACTATTCAGTCTAAATAGACTATAAACTGTGAGAATTTAAGTTACCAGCTTTGGAATTAAGGTTGACTGAGGAGTTCTGATGATGACAACTGTCCCAGGTTGAGGATGGAGTTATTCATCTGACCTTGCTGCCTGCATGGTAACCCCTTTCCATCTTGTTGGCCTAGACATGTGCTTAACTTGGGAAAATTTACAACTGAATTTAAGTGTAATAGAGTGGTTAATTCCCATCCTGAGGTAAAACATTATGGCCCTGGAGGATCTTAATTTTGATTGTAGTATTTTCAAATCTGTTTATAATCATCCTAAGTGCATTTCTCAAGGTGTTATTCTAGATCTAATTGGAATTTTATAGTTTACCCCTATATTTTAGAATTAGTTCCACGGGAAAAAGCCCATGAAAAGCCCATGACCCACTTATTTCCTTTTCCATTCTTTTCTATTGGGATCCTCTGTTATAGCAGCACCTGTTACCTTTCTTTCTTTCTTTCTTTCTTTTTTTTTGAGATAGTGTCTCACTCTGTCACCCAGGCTGGAGTACAGTGGTGAGATCTTAGCTCACCGCAGCCTCTATCTCCCAGGTTCAAGAGATTCTCCTGCCTCAGCCTCCCAAGTAGCTGGGATTATAGGCATGTGCCACAACACCCAGATAATTTTCATATTTGTAGGAGAGATGGGGTTTCACCATGTTAGTTAGGCTGGTCTCAAACTCCTGACCCCAAGTGATCCACTTGCCTCGGCCTCCCAAAGTGCTGGGATTACAGGCGTGAGCCACTGCGCCTGGCCTGAACCTGTCTTCTAATAGTTTCCTTCCTGTCTGTTTGCTTGTGCAATGTCTTCAGCCTCTATTGTGTTCCCTGTTCTTTTTATTCATTAAAATGCCACTAAACCTTACAGATTTGGCTCAAGACCCATTTATGTCATTATTGCTAATTAAATTGGGTCTAAATTGACGTTTTTATTTGAGACGGAGTCTTGCTTTGTTGCCCAGGCTGGAGTGCAGTGGTGCGGTCTCTGCTCACTGCCACCTCTGCCTCCTGGGTTCAAACTATTCTCCTGCCTCAGCCTCCCAAGTAGCTGGGATTACAGGCATGTGCTACCACTACCAGGTAATTTTTGTACTTTTAGTAGAGGTGGGGTTTCACCATGTTGGCCAGGGTGGTTTTGAACTCCAGCCTGGAGTTCTTACCAGATAGGAAAGGCTAGATTTTCTTACCAGATAGGAAAGGCTAGATTATACTATGGCAACAAACAGTCCAAATCTCAGTCACTTAACACAAAAGTTTATATCTTTGTTGGATTTCATGTTCAACATGGGTTGGCAGTGGGGATAGCTCAGTGAAGTGACTTGAGGAGTCAGGGTGAGGGAGACTATTTTGACATGTGCTTCCATGATCACAGAAGCAGGGACCGTGCCACACTGATGCTTAAACCTTCTGCTTGGAAGTAATGCACTTTCTTTGTACCCATATGAGTACATATTCCATATTCCAAAACAAGTCACATGTCCATGCTTAACTTCAAAGAGGGACAGGAAGTACCCACCATGTACCCTGAACGGAGAGAGCCAGAAAGATTTGGTGAATAATAATGAGAAGTATCTTTCACAGCACTTACAGCGCTACACATAAAACAAATTCCCAATGAACAGATGCTTGTTGAATGAATATTGGTTTGCCTAGGAATGGAATTAGAGCCCACAGTGAGCTACTCAAATAGCTGCTCTATTTGAGTAAGTTTACAATACCATAAAGGGTTTCATATTGATGGGTAGATGGAAAGTTGTTATTACGTTTATTTAGTAGGTTGTTCAGAGCTAATGGGAAACGTTGCAACTGTGCCACAGAAGCATTGCATTTTAATGTGGGGAGGGTTACTAATAGGTCATCGAGTCCTTGGTCTTATCTAGCCCTCCTCCATGTTTTCCTAAAGTGGTTATTCAGCCTCTGCTTTAGCACCTCTGTTACTAAATAGACTAAAAGTTCAGCAAGAATTTCTTACTGAAATAATTAGACTTCAGTAGAGTCTTCTATGTAGGTTTGTGATTTACATATTTATACTTCTCTGTTTTGCTTTTAGAGTGCTTTCAGTTTGGCTCTGCTCATAAATCTTGCCATCGTGCCACCACCTGGTAGCATGAAGGACATTATTAGGAAAATAAAAAGCAATTGATGCGTCCTACTCAAACCTGTGGGTGAATTGTTGCTTTAATGTGGTTGTTCTGTTTTATGCCTAGGCTTTGTCCTACCTTGGTGAATACTGAGGCATAATGCTGCAATTTAGTCAGGAGAGCACCAGGTGGTACATAATGTCATCACTGAAGATGCCGTTACTATGGCATCCGGAACCCTATTCCAGCTCTATGCTTTCACCATCTTTCTCTGTTTTCACAGAGGGACAGAAGCTGCTGCAAACCATATTTTAATATTTTAAGCGTAGCTAGAAAGTTTTGTTCTTTGTCAGGATAGGTGTTCTTTTCCATCATTCTTTTTTGTCAAGCAGTCTCACCGTGCATAATCCTCAGCTTCCTTTGGTGTCGATAGAATATTTTAAAGTATTACCATTGTAATCTGACAGTTGAACCAGAGAAAGAGAACGAACCTCTGGGAAACATACTAGCGAATAGAAAGTTGACAGCCTTCTGTGCACTGTGGAGTCTTGCTGGTAAATTAAATGATCGTCCTTGTTTCTAACAACCTTAAAATATATAGATTGTTTATTTGGTTCTCCAGACACTAATCTTCTACATGGTAAATCTTTAAGGAGAACTTTGAATGCAACAAAGGTTTATGATGTTAATGTTCCTCTTCATTAATCCTAACAAACTTTACGGCGATAACTCAGTGATAAAGTGGGATATTTTGGTATGACCTTTAAGAAAGAGAAAATGGAAATCTGAATCTCACAATCAGCATTTCCCAAAGTCTGTTTTGCAGGATGTTATTAAATGCTATGCAACAAATGATTTCATTGAAAAATGCTGAGTTAAAGTAAATTATGCAGATTTACTTACTATAAAAATTCACAGGAATATATTAATGCACAGTGTGAATTTCTGAGTTGGCTAATGGATGTAGGGTTGTTCATTTTTTTTTGGTGGGGGGACAGGGTCTGGCTGGAGTGCAGTGGCACTATCACGGCTCACTGCAGCCTTGACCTCCTGGGACCAAGTGATCCTCCTGCCTCAGCCTCCCAAGTAGCTGGGACTACAGGTGCGTGCCACCATCAGCTAATTTTTGTATTTTTTGTAGAAATGATGTTTTGCCATGTTGCCTAGGCTGGTCTCAAACTCCTGAGCTCAGGCAATCCACCCATCTCAGCCTTCCAAAATGCCGAGATTACAGGCATGAGCCCCTGTGCCTCGCTTCATTTTTCATTCCTGTTTCACCATGAAAAACTTTTTTCTTTTTTTTTTTAAGAGTAATTTAATGGTTTCCTACTCCCCCAAACAAATTTTAGGAAGACCTGCCCTAAATTCATCTGTTATACCTAAGTAAAGCATTTCTCACTTAATTAAGCAATGTGTATACAACCAGATAACAATGGATTAACATGCTATGGCATATTCTTCTGTGACAGATTATTGAACAGACTCACTGATTTAGCTGCATGTGCCAGGAGATTACTAGAAACTTGGGCCTCTTGTGATGTGAGGGCAACTGAGCAAGCTCCATTGTGAAGACACTATCCCCTCATGAATATGAAATGTAGGTACTGACCAGTTGTGTGCTTAACATGGTGGGATACAGTCTTGTCCTTAGATTGCTCATATTCTCATTGGAAAGGGCAGTTTTACACATATGAAAAGTGAAATATCAACATAATTAAAGATTGAATTGAATTCTAAATGTGTTCCGCAGGCAAAAGTCTGTCAGACTTCAGAAAAGGGAGAGATTAGTGGATTGGTTAGAAGGCTTCAGTAGTAGGTGAAATTTGGATTAACTTTGAAGAATTGCTTAAGATTTCCAGAGGCTGAATTGGATTATGAACTCAGTAGTTCTCTCTCCTCTGCCCCCAAATCCCTCTCCCCGATTATCTTAGTGATGACTTGAGACATGATATATTGAATTATAGAGTATGCCATCAGATAATCCAGACATTCCCATACTGTCCCACTCATCTCTTGTAATCTAACAAAATATTTGCTCCATCTAAAAATGGCATATACACTAATTCCTGAAAAGAATGAAGAAAAAGGCAGAAAAATAGTGTAGGGGAAAAAGTTTAAAGCAGTTTTGCTGCTTCTTTGAAGGTAATCCTTTGTAGGTTTCTATATTTCAACTACAGCATAAGAAAAATTGGTACTATTTCAAGCCATATGGATTTATAAAATCTTTTGCTATTTCTTTATCACACAATTAATTCATTGTTCATTATACAAAAAATGGAAAATAAAAATAACATAATTAAAAAATGAAACAAGAATGTAAAAATTTTAAGGCCAGCCATGGTGGCTCATGTCTGTAATCCCAGCACTTTGGGAGGCTGAGGTGGGAGGATTGCTTGAGGCCAGGAGTTCAAGACCAGCCTGGACAACATAGCGAGACCCTGTCTCTATTATATTAAAAAAAAGAGTAAAAGTTATAAGCCCCAAGATAAACAGCAAACACATAGAAAATTATACATACAATTATAAATTATTCCATGTATTCGGATATATAGCCATATCAACCTATATATGGAAAGCTATATAATATATATGAAATATATATATCTATATTTGATCTGTATGTATTTTAAAAAATGGGATCGTTGTGTTTATGCTGTACTGAAACCTGATTTTTTTTATACAACAGTATTAGTCTACTTTAATATGTATCTATTTTTTATCCATGATTTGTTGAGCCCATCCCCTATTGTTAGATTTTTATTATTTATTTTATTTTTCTTAGATGGATTCTTGCTCTTTTGCCTAGAGTGGAGTACAGTGGTGTGATCTTGGCTCACTGCAACCTCCACCCCCTGGGTTCAAGCAATTCTCCTGCCTCGGCCTCCTGAGGAGTGGGGATTACAGGCATCTACCACCACGCCCGGCTAATTTTTGTATTTTTAGTAGAAACAGCCTTTCCCCATGTTGGCCAGGCTGGTCTCGAACTCCTGACCTCAGGTGATCCAACCGCCTCAGCCTCCCAAAGTGCTGGGATTACGGGTGTGAGCCACTGTGCCTGGCCTATTGTTAGATTTTTAGATTGTTTATTTTATAGATTTGACAAATGCATATTTTTGAATAAGCAATTCAAACAATGGAATTATAACTGAGTTCTTAAAATGAAAATCATCCAAGATATAAAAAGCATTATTGTTATTATTTTTGTTGCTAACCAGTCTTGGTGCTATGATATGACAGACCAGCAGTCAAGACACTGTGACACACTAAGAGTTTCCCAAGTTATGTCGACTCATTTCTCAAGTGTGTTTTATAGTAAAAACAAGCAATACCCAAACTGAATCAGGATTATTTTATTTTCAGTCTAGTTTAGAAAAAGCAGTATTTCTTTATCTTTCATTTATTTATGTGGAGGGAGTAAAACTCCCTTTGGAAACCAACGATTGACACTTTATCCTCTTTGGGCACTTAAAATACTCTGATTGCACCTGTGTCTCAGTTACTGTCATGGAATCAGTCATATGCAGGGAAACTTTGACTGTTTTTGTTATTATTTTTAAGCTCCCCCTGTGCCAGAGAGAGAGAGAGACAGGAAGAAAGTACAATACACCGATATAACAGCGGTTCTCAACTCTTGGTGCACATTAAAAACATCTGGAAACTTTAACAAATACTCTTACTCAGGCTCCTTAGGAGAAGCTGATTTAATTGGTCAGAGGTGGATTCTAGGCATCACCATTTTAAAGACTTTCCAGGTTTCCAGGTGATTTTAATGAACAAACAGTTTGAGGACCACTACTGTAGAGAAACCAGTTATATATATAGAGAGACACTAGAAATGACTTTTAATTTTCCCTCAGTAGTAAGAAAGAAGCAATTTCAGAACAGATAGAATAACATAATGTTTTGCTTTACAATCTAAGGAGTAAATCCATAGAATGCACCGTTCAGAAAGGTGCTGCAGGGAGAAAACAGAATAGGTTCCATGGGGTACAGACAAAATGAGGTGTTATAGATTGTTTGGAAGGAAGTTGGGGTTATTTAGAATGCATGTTTAGCCTTTGGGTTTGAAATCACGAAAACGATTACATTTTTCTCTTCCAAATGTCCTTTTGATTCAGAGTTACACACAATATCAAGCGGAGAGAATCACTAATTTTAGTCGTATGGAAACTTATAATATTGCGTATCCTTTGCGGTCTTATCACAGGATTCTTGAGTTGGAAACAGCCTCTGGAGTAATGGAATTCATGCTTCTCTTATGCTTTTTTCCCCCAACTTAAAAATTATGGAAAAATTTACGTAACATAAAATGTGTCATCTTAACCATTTAAAACTGCATTTATGCTTTTGAATCCCTGCTTGACATCCACAGTAAATAGTATATATCTTTTGTTTACACTTCTAGTGACAGGGAAATCATTACCTCACATTTAAGGAACATCTTTAGTTGTTAGAAAATTCTTTCTCTATTCATAAAAATGTGATGTCTTATAATATCCACTCCTTCTTTCTCTGTAGCTATCTGAAGAGAAAAAAATATTTGTAGAGGTAATTGCTCCAAGTAAATCAAATAAAGGAATTAGCGATTCTTTTCTGTGTAGATGAAAAGTATAAACACAGTAAAATTACAAAACACTGTAAACTGTCTTGTGAAAACTTTCATGTGAAATGAGGTATTCTAATTAATCATATTTTAAGTTAATTCTAATTAATCATATTTTAAGTTAATCAGAGTATACAGTTGTCCATTGGTATCTGAAAGGGATTGGTTTTGGAACCTCCCATGGACACCAAAATCCATGGATGCTCGAGGCCCTGATGTAAAATAGGCCTTGCATATTTGCATAAACCTCTGCACATTCTCCTGTATACTTTAAATCATCTCTAGATTACTTATAATATCTAATCCAATATAAATGCTTTGTAAATAGTTGTTATATTGTATCATTTAGGGAATAATGACAAGGAAAAAAGCCTGTACATGTTATAGTACAGATGCAACCATCCGTTTTTTTTCGAAGTATTTTCCACCTGAGCTCGGTTGAATCATGGATGCAGAACCCATGGCTATGGAAGGCTGACTATAATTCAACCTAGTAAATCATGAGTGCCTCTGAGTTACAGAAATATAAAGAAATGTGAAACAAATAACGACAAATAAGTGAAATTTTAGTTGTTTGAACTATTTTCAAACTAGAGCAAGCTCTCTTAATCAGAGAACTAGCATTTATACTTGAATTTCTCAGATCAATATATTTACCAGTGCCTTAGGCAAAAATACAAAAAGCACATTTATCAAATGTACAGATAACATAAATCTGGGGATAGGATGAGAATGTGGGCAAATGCTGATTGCAGTGCTGTAATGTGCCTAAATGGAGCCTAAGATGAAAGGGAAAATGTGTGCTCCAAATTTTTGGTAAAATTTGGAAGATATTTTATGAAAATATCTTCCCATATTATAAACCAAACGGAAAAAGAAAATCTTGACAATAAATGCCATGACTACATATAAAACTTCACTTTGTCCGGTATGTTTGCATGTCATTGCCAGCCCTCATAAACACACTGGGATAGGGGCAGGGAGCCTCGATGGCCCCTCGGAACTGTAGGTGGCTTGGAAATTATTCCCACTGCACAATAGTGCTGGCTCATAAAGTGAACAAATGAACAAGAATAGTCTACTTTCACTTAAAATTTTGATGTTTTATTTAACGTAGATTTTTGGCATTGATTTTGAGTTTTTAAAAGACTGCCTTCAAATATTAGTTGTCTTGATTCCTGAGAGCTTAAATTTTGTGCTTGAGGTGAGTGCCTTACTTGCCTCACCCTAATCCCAGCCCTGGGATATTACATTGAATAATGATTCATTTAAATATTAGTCAGCTACTATGAATGAAAGTAGACTAACAAGATGAAATTTCTTTGGGATAAAAGTAAATGTAAACATTTAGCAAACTGACTTAATACATTCGGGTTTGGGAATTTATGGTTTAGCATCAGTTCATGTGAAAAGGAATTAGGAGCTTCAGTTGACTCTAGGCTCACTGTGTGCTACCAGTGTCACATAGTTATTTAAACACTAATGAAATTTATTCTGCAAAGAATAAGAAATTACAAGGCAACTTTATTCTTCACTGATCACGCCATTGGAGAACTTGTAGGTTCTGATTTAAAGGTAGGCTTTGACTAAGTAAGGCATATTCCAGGGACTAACATGAGGGAATCTGGAAATTATGTCATATGAGGAATAGGAGGAAAGGGAAACATTAATTCTGGGAAGAGAAGCTTAAAAGAAGAGAAGAGGATGTAGATGTGTAACCTCCATGACAGTTATAGTTCAAATAGAGGTTGAGTTATGTGGAGGAAAGTTGTGCTTTGGCTGAGAGGGTGAATTAGATAATTTCTAATTTTTTTTTCCATTTTAATGATTCTATTACTCTGTGCCAAAAAATTATTTAGCGATCCACTTTGGAATGAACATCCTTTTATCTGCTTTGATCTTAGAGGTTCATTTACTGACCCACCTACCCATTCCTGCTCTCCTACTCAATTAAGATGGATTAAAACTAGAATAATTTCATTTGCAATGAAAGCTATTAGTCTGAGCAGATTATCTCCATGGTAATCTAATTGCATAGGTGCAAATGACTTTGCATAAATGAGCATTTGACAGACCATTTCTTTTCTTTTTTTTCCCTGAGACAGAGTCTTGCTCTGTTGCCCAGGCTGGAGTACAGTGGTGCGTTCTTGGCTCACTGCAACCTCTGCCTCCCGGGTTCAAACAATTCTTGTGCTTCAGCCTCCTGAATAGCTGGGATTATAGGCCTATGCCACCACGCCCAGCTAATTTTTCTTTTTTTAGTAGAGATGGGGTTTTGTCATGTTGCACAGGCTGGTCTCCAATTCCTGGCCTTAAGTGATCCATCTGCCGCAGCCTTTTCAAGTGTTGGGATTATAGGCATGAGCCACCGCGGCTGGCCTGACAGACCATTTCCTATCATTTTTTGTGCAGAGTATGAACAGTAGCATTTTAGATGAAACTTCAGTATTAGGTTTTAATTTGATTATATTCTTCTTAGCAAGGAAAGGGCAAGTTGTAATTTTACCTTCTAGAGAAATATAAGTAAGAAAGCAGGGTCAGTAAAGTATCATTTATCTATTTAAAATAAGCATACTTCTTTATTTAGTTCAGTGACAAAATGATAGATGATATATATGTACATCAGGTACTGAGATAATAAAAAGCTCCAAGAAGCCGAAGTATTACATACTTAAGTAATGGTATTTCATGGGATTAAGCCCTTTCCAAAATTAACATCTCCTTTCATCTACATTTATTTCCAAGCTATCTCCTCTGATAGCTTACTGTTTTTTGTTTTTTTTTTTTGAGACAAGGTCTTGCTCTGTCGTCCAGGTTGGAGTCCAATAGTGCAAATGACAGCTCTCTGCATCCTCAAGTTCCTAAGCTCAAGCAGTCCTCCCACTTCAGCCTCGGGAGTAGCTAGTACCTTAGGCGTGTGCCACCTTTTTTTTGTTTTTGTTGTAGTTGTAGTGACAGGATCTTACCATGTTGCCCAGGCTGGTCTCAAACCTCTGGGCTCAAGTGATCCTCCTGCCTTGGCATCCCAAACTGCTGGGATTATAGGCATGAACTGCTGCACCCGGCCCTGTTTCTTATTATACCTAAATATTTAAAATAATTTACTTTTCTCATATTACATAAAGTAATTAAAGTATTTAATAAATCCTGAAAATTTCCCTTAGAAAGGCAAAAACCATTCATATTGAATAATGAAAACCTTAATTACTTATGAACACTATAACTCACTTATAAGTACTATTTTTAATGGAGCGCTGATCTTATGATTTATCATCCTTCAGGCTATTGCTAATGTTTATCTCTATGTAGAATTGCAAAACTGTGAAAGACCATAAAGAGCTGAGTGTAAACTCATTACCCCTGCTTCAAAAACCATTCATTTATTCAAAAGGTACTTATGAGGTACCCACTTTGTGCTAGACACTGCTTGGTGATGGGCCTGAATTGTGAACAAAGTGGACAAAGTTACTCTCATCATGAAGCTTGGGGGATAGATGATAAAAAGTTAACACATAAGTGAATAAATTATGGAATTCCAGGCATTGATAAGTGTTGTAAAAATAATGTAGGAAAGTGATAGGTCAAAGGTAATCTAATTTAGAGAAGTAGAAAGATCTTTAGACGAGGTCCCATTTCAGCAAAGACCTGAATTAGATGAGCTAAGGAAAAGTAAAAAGATCTGAGAGAGGGATGTGGTGGTCACATTCTGAGATGACACCAGTGGTCCTTGCCTCCTGGTATTTACGTCCCTATGGAATTCCCTTCCACACTGCATCAGGATTAGTTTGTGTGACTGGCAGAATACAGTGGAAGTTGTGGTGTCCACATTCTGAGGTTAGGACATAAAGAACATTGCCATTTCCCCTTTGATCTCCTGGGACATTGTCTGGGGGAAGCGAGCTGCCAAATCATGAGGACACTCAAGCAATTCTATGGAGGTGATGGAACTGAGGCCTCCTGCCAACAGCCAGTACCAACTTGCCACCTGTGTGAGTGAGGCATCTTGGAGGCTCCCCAGTCAAGCCTTCAGATGATGGCTGCCCTGGGTGCATCTTTCTGCAACCTCATCAAAGACCCTAAGCCAGAGCACCCAGCTAATCCCCTCCCGAAATTCTGACCAACGGGAACTTGGGGATAATAAAAGTTTATTTTTTAAATAATGAAGTTTTGGGATATGTTGTTATGCAGAAATATGTAACTAATAAAAGGAGAAATCTCAAGAGTAAAATCTTTCAGAGAAGAACAAGCTTGGCATGTCTGAGGCATGACAAAAAAAGGCAGAGTGGCTGGATATTTGTTGGGAGGGTGAGAGTGGCTGGAGATTTCTATTCATGACCCGCTTTGTTAAATAATAGAGGATAACCAAAAGTTCATAAGTACTCAGCACATACTGTGTGTTCACAGTTCTTTAATTTATCTTCTTGGCTTTTGTAAGTTATAGTAAATCGTGTATTTAAAAAAATCTTCATTAGAAATCTATGTACAGGTTCGGGTGAGGTGGCTCACGCCTGTAATCCTAGCACCTTGGGAGGCCAAGGCAGGCAGATCACTTGAGGTCAGGAGTTCAAGACCAGCTTGGCCAACATAGTGAAACCTTGTCTCTACTAAAAATTAAAAAATTAGCTGAGCAAGGTGGCGGGTGCCTGTAATCCCATCTACTGGGAAGGCTGAAGCAGAAGAAATGCTTGAACCCAGGAGGTGGAGATTGCAGTGAGCCAAGATTGTGCCACTGTGCTCCAGCCTGCGTGACAGAGTGAGACTCCGTCTCAAAAAAAGAAACCTATGTACAATGTAAAATATTGTATTTTAGCTGTGGTCAGGTTACTGAACTTTTCAGCAGACACGTAATACATTTTTTCTAAAACAGGATGCTTTGGATAGATTAGCCATCCTAAAGCATGACAAAGCAACTTAAATCCTCCAAGGATTAATATTATATAGAGTGAAAAATAGATATTTAAAAGAAGGCCATGTAGTAATATTTGGTTACCACTAATGATCAGACACAGATGGAGTCTTTGAGGATAAAATAAAAACACAGCAAATGATTTTTTTTTTTTTTTTTGAGATGGAGTTTCGTTCTTGTTGCCCAGGCTGGAGTGCAATGGCATGGTCTCGGCTCACCACAACCTCCGCCTCCCGGGTTCAAGCAATTCTCCTGCCTCAGCCTCCCGAGTAGCTGGGATTACAGGTGCACACCACCATGGCTTGTATTTTTAGTAGAGATGATGGGGTTTCTCCATGTTGGCCAGGCTGGTCTCGAACTCCTGACCTCAGGTGATCTGCCCGCCTCAGCCTCCCAAAGTGCTGGGATTTACAGGTGTGAGCCACTGCGCCTGGCCTGATTTTTTATGAAAAAGGGAATCTTTGTGCTTTTTGATTCATAATTAAGCCAAATTTTCTTGTAGAAAATAGGTCATTGTTAAAATAGAATTTTGGATCAAGCCAATGTCTGTGGGAGATAAGAATAATTAGAAAATTAATTTTCATATATTAGGGTTTTGTTTATATCTAATAATCCATCATTTATTACCCAGGGAGTAAAAACAACTCCTCAAAGCAGTATTTTTCCGGCTTTTCTTACATCTCTATGGGAACACTAATCCTGCTTTAAATGTTTCACAAAGAATCTTGGGCGTTTCCTTTAGAAGTTGTTGCTCAGGTTCTCCATGAATTAGCCCTTTGATTACCACCAGTTCCATTTTCCTACTCTGGCTCAGATGCAGATCCTCTTGTGAACCCAGTAAGCAGCTCTTTGCTGATGCTTGCTGATTGCTCCGCTGGCGATATTACTGATGATCCATGAAGCTTATTCCAAGGAATACAATGTTCAGAATTGAGACTGCTGATGTTTGCTCCAGGATTAATGAATAATATCAAATATCCTTGTTAAGATGCCACCTCTTCTGTTGAGAGCCACCAATGTCTCCACCAAGTTTGCTATCCGATGTCAAGAATCCTATGTTTGTACAGAAGGCGTTATCTCTTGTTGCTGTTGCAGTCCCAGCATCCAATGTAGCTAGAACCTTTTATTACTGATGTCTAGATGGAAATTTAGTGAAAAGTGTCTTTTGAGCATTTCTAGATTTGTAATTACAATTACCTCAATCTAGTAGTCAGTCATAGGTCCATGGAAAGCTGGCCTGGATGATAATTTGAGTGATCAACTCATCAACACTCAGAATCATTGTCTCTAAGCAAAATATTGTGCCTTGAGTCTCTTTTGTCTTATGAACAATTTTTTTGGAGGTGTCTCCAAAACCTCATATAAACAGACTCGTTGCTAATCTATCTTGCAGCTTTCTTTTATTCCTTATGTTGATAACAGGTAGTCAGACATCTTCAGCAAGATTGATCCCCCTTCTTTTGTACTTTTCTCATGTACTTCATTACCAAATCCTATGTGCATTCTCCCAAAAAATTTCTTTTCTATACAGCCCTGCTTTTCCAATTCTACTGCACTGCCTAGTTTAGGACTTCATCATATTCACAGACACCGGCAGTTTCAAAGTGTGGTCTGCAGATCTCATGGTGCCCAAAACACTTACAGGGAGTACCAAACCTATTTTTACAATAATATGAAAAAAAATGTCTTTTTCACTCTGTTGACATTTGTACTAATGATGCAAAGCAATGGTGCATAAAAATGCTGATCCTGAGCACAAATTAAGAGAATGCTACCAAACTGTATGTGAGCAGCTATTTGATTTGATTTGATTTTTTTTGAGACGGAGTCTCACTCACTCTGTCGCCCAGGCTGGAGTGCAGTGGTGCCCTCTTGGCTCACTGCAACCCCCTCTTGGGTTCAAGCAATTCTCATGCCTCAGCTTCTCCAGTAGCTGGGATTACAGATGTGCACTATCATGCCCAACTAATTTTTGTATTTTTAGTAGAGGTGGAGTGTCACCATGTTGGCCAGGCTGGTCTCCAACTCCTGACCTCAAGTGATCTGCCCGCCTCAGCCTCCCAAAGTGCTGGGATTACAGGCATGAGCCACCGCACCCAGCCCAATTTTATTCTTCATTGCCACACACTTACAGTAAAGAAAATGAGTTTCACTTAAGAATGGCTTTGATGGAGCAGTACAAATTATTTATTTTACTAAATCGCTAATTTTACTAATCTTACTAAAATTATTAATTTTATTGAATCCTGTGAGTACACATTTTTTGGTCTCATTTTTAAATTTTAAGTTCCTCAAATGATTTCAACACTTATATCCAAATGAGAGCCCCTGGTTTCCTGTATTTTTTTTTTAAAGGGATCAATAACACAAAAATAAAAACTGTGATGTTTAATCATAATTTTATATGATTCATTATAATTTGTATGATTAAAATTCAGTTGCAGTTAAAATTAAGTTAAGATCTTAGATTTCCCCAAAGTATCATGAAAATTAATATACTTATATTGGTAAAAAATAAAACACTGGAAAATAGATGGTGGTATGTATGGGTATTTATAAATATATATATGTATTTTTTATTTTATTTTTCACCTTTAATCTCTTTTACTGGGCAAAGATAAATTATGAGTGGTATTTTCTAGTATGTGTTAATTTGTTCTCCAGGTATTGAAAAGCATCATTTTATACTTTTATTTTACTCCCCCTTTTTTTTTGAGATGGAGTCTCACTCTGTTGTCCAGGCTCGAGTGCAGAGGCATGATTGGCTCACTGCAACCTCCACCTCCCAGGTTCAAATAATTCTCATGCCTCAGCCTCCCAAGTAGCTGGCATGTGCCACCACACCTGTCTAAATTTTGTATTTTTTAGTAGAGGTGGGGTTTTGCCATGTTGGCCAGGCTGGTCTTGAACTCCTGGCCTCAAGTGATCTGCCTGTCTCAGCCTCCCAAAGTGCTGGGATCACAGGCACGAGCCACTGCACCCGGCCCATTTTACACATATTTTTAATATTCTATGTGACAAAATAGGAAATATGCATACCTTTTGCTGTGTACCAAAATATGATGGTTGTATTGACAAAAAGTGCTGTGTGATTGATTTGTGAGCTGAACTGCTTCTCCATGAACCATTTTTACTTGAAAAATGCTGATAGACCAACTATGGTTGTTCAAATTTGGTTATTTGGTGGACATTTTCTCAAAAAGTGAACAAAGCAAGCCTGTTACTTTAAAAAACACAACTGACAGTATTTGCTGCCAATGACAAATTCTGAGCTTTCAAATTTTAGGAATTTTGGAAATTTGTATGTGGCACTGTGAGCTTGACAGCCTCTTAATACTTACAGATTTTTCTGGTAAAGTCAGTGGTAATATTAACAAATGTGTGGCAGAGTCAGGATCCACACCCAGGCATTCCAACTCTAGAGTCTGTGCTCTTAGAGAGTTTATGGTTCTTCCTTCCCAGGCTTTTCTACAGAACAAATGAGGTCCAAGCCCCTCAGCATGGCACTGACAGTCTTTGCATATAAAAATTTTTCCTTTCATGCTTAGCTGGTTTCCTTATTGAGCCTCCCATTCTCCCCAAGTTTAATTGTTGTGTGCTATTCCCAGAAAAAGGAAGTTGACTCTCAGAAACTAGAACGTGAATGTCTTACTACTGTGAAACATAGGCAGCATTAGATGAGGAGTAGGAAAGCTGACTGAGGGATAAGAAGAAGGAATGAATGGGTGATGCTGATTAGCAGAAAAATCTCTGGGGAACTTGGTGAGCACCTGGGAATGCAAATGTGTCTGTATATTTAAGTCAGATTAGGTAGAAGGTAAGCTGCTGGTTTTGGCAGTCTACAAGAATGAAAGGAAATAGTGAGTCCTGGATTTAGGTAGATAGAGATTGATTTGACAGACGATCCTGAAATCAGGCAGACAATTTGGATGGCAGGAATCAGAACCCTGACTGGTCAATGCTGTAGTTTGGATATAGTTTGTTTGTCCCCACCAAATCTCATGTTGTAATCCCACCCCCAGTGCTGGAGGTGGGGCCTAATGGAAGGTGTTTTGGTCATGGGGGTGGATCCCTCATGAATAGATTAGTGCCCTTCCTGGGGGTGAGTTCTTGCTCTATCAGAGATATTTTGTGTAAATACAATCCAAATGCATTCATAATTTCCCCCATCCTAGTTTTTTAAAACTGAAATATTTTACATATTGGTTTTGTATCTTAATTTTTTCTTTTAATATTATGCTTTTGAAATATTTCCATATCTGTGCATGAAGAACCCCCTTATTAGTTTTCATGGCTGCATAATTTTACAATATATAGGCATTCCTCACCATGCCCAACTGGTCCTAACAATTTTTTTTTTTTTTTTTTTTGAGACGGAGTCTCACTCTGTCACCCAGGCTGGAGTGCAGTGGCGCGATCTCCGCTTACTGCAAGTTCCGCCTCCAGGGTTCATGCCATTCTCCTGCCTCAGCCTCCCGAGTAGCTGGGACTACAGGCACCTGCCACCACGCCCACCAAATTTTTTGTATTTTTAGTACAGACGGGGTTTCACTGTTTTAGCCAGGATGGTCTCGATCTGCTGACCTCGTGATCCACCCGCCTCGGCCTCCCAAAGTGCTGGGATTACAGGTGTGAGCCACCGCGCCCAGCCAGTCCTAAACATTTTTTTAAACCTAGCTGTCAATGATAGTACTATGGACAAGATGGCCAATTGGGCTTTCCTATTGCTGGATAATTAGTCTGAAACTAGACTTTTTGTTTGGTGGCAATTTTTTGCCTCCCTTAATTTCTCAGTGATTGCACTTTATACAACAGGGGCTCCATCACAGGTTTATGCACACAATTAATAGTATTAATACTCTTCATGGCTGGGCACAGTGGCTCATGCCTATAATCCCAGCACTTTGGGAGGCTGAGGTGGATGGATCACTTGAGGTCAGGAGTTCGAGGCCATCCTGGCCAACATGGTGAAACCCCATCTCTACCAAAAAATAAAAAAATTGGCCAGTTGTGGTGGTGTATGCTTGTAGTTCCAGCTGCTCAGGAGGCTGAGGTGGGAGAATCGTTTGAACCTGGGAAGTGGAGGCTGCAGTAAGTTGAGATCACGCCACTGCACTCCAGCCTGGGTGACAGAGTGAGACCCTGTCTCAAAAAAAAAATACTATTAATAATCACCCTGTTTATTATCTGACTTATTTTACATTGTTCATAACACAACCTTTTTGCTTTTTTATTCCAGGTGCTGAACGTGTCCTCCAAGGGTTTCAAGGTTATCGTATGCCCTGAAATTGGGCAAGGAGCTTTAAGAGGGAACTTTGAGTTTGCCAGAGAAAACTCAAGATGTTTCTACATGAAGAAAATGGTTTCAGACATTTGACTTCTTTATTTTTTGCATACTCTTTGTGATGGTTGTTAGCAAAGACCTAGAGTGGTTGTATGGCTATTTGCAAAGGCTGAGTGTGACTTGATATTGGCTCAACTTGAAAACTTTGATATTTGATGTTTGTATTCAAAATTGGAAACAAAGGTGTTTAAAAGGATGATATATGATTATGGGGTGGCATATAAGACTTTGTAGAACTTACCTGCACACTTATATATTTTCTGCCAAAATAGTTGTTTGTTTTGATGTTAACCTGTGCTTGGCATGTTTATCTCCATACCTTCTTTGGTTTAAAGTTTATTCTAATTAAAACCCTAATTAGTAATATTTGTATTTACCGGTAGCTTAGCTGTCTGAGTGTAATCTCATTTTGTTTGTTAATTGGTTTGCATTATTAGCTCATTTTAAATTGCCAAGAAAAATCCTGAAGACAAGTGAACATAATTAAATTGGAGCATGGGTCACTTCTTACTGCCTCTTTTTCCAGTGAGCAGAGAATTTCTATAAACAAAAACAAGGTCTACTTTAAAGAGAAATAATTAAGGTTTGTATTTTAAGTAAGGATAAATCCTATTGTATTTAAGATGATAGTTGTGAGATTTGATTGTTGTGAAATTTGATTGTTATGAAATATGAGAAGGTAAAACTGAGACTTATTTGAAGATTCATGCAATAATTTTCTTATTTGAGCAACATTTAAGACTTGGGAGATATACCTAATGCTAGATGATGAGTTAGTGGGTGCAGCGCACCAGCATGGCACATGTATACATATGTAACTAACCTGCACAATGTGCACATGTACCCTAAAACATAAAGTATAATAATAAAAAAAAAGACTTCATAGGGGGCGCCTTTTGGTAAAGAAGCAGAAACTTTGGAGTTAGATAGACCTGGGTTGGGGCTTGGATTTGACATTTACTGTCTGTGAGATCTTGGTTAAGTTACAGGCTGAGTATCCCTTATCCGAAATGCTTGTGACCACAAGCGTTTTGGACGTCAGATTTTTTCAGTTTGGAATATTTGCATATACATTATGAGCTATCTCAGGGATGGAACCCAAATCTGATCACAAAATTGATTTATATTTCCTATATATCTTATACGCATGGTCTGCAGGTAATTTTAGACAATATTTTAAAATAATTTTGTGCATGAAACAGAGTTTTGACTGTAACCTGTCACATGAGGCCAGGTGTGAAATTTTCCACTTGTGACATAATGCCAGTGCTCAAAAGATTTCAAATTTTGGAGAATTCCAGATTTGAAATTTTTGGATTAGGGATGCTCAACCAGTATTACTCTTTCTAAGCCTCAGTTTTCTCATCTTTAAAATGGATATAATAGCAGCTGTTTAATAGTACGTTGTTAGAATTAAATGAAATAGTGTATGTCAGGTAGCTCACACACCTTAGGCACTTAAAGAACACAGTTTAGTTTTCCTTCTAGTCTTTAGATGATTCATGGAGCATAATTAGAAGTTATAAACAACAACAAAACTCCATCTGTGAAATCTTTCTCCCTGTACGTCACTTAGGTAAACACAGCCAGATTTTCTGCAGAGAAGCATAAACAGTCTTTATTGTCAGTTTGATTGTCGACTTATCATAAACCAAACACAATAGTCTGAATTTAAGAAATAGGGGCTTTAAATAGGCGGTGAGTAAACAGGCTGTGAACAAGAAAGTTTTGACTATCACTATAGAAAAAACACTTGATGTGCAGATTTGCCTAACACATTTTTTAAAAATTATAGAAATGTAATTCTGTATTTTCACAACTATATTAATCTTTTCCCCTTCTGGTTAATTGGGGAATTATTTTTTACCTAGAATAATAAAACATATGATATGATCAAGTTCAATAATTTACTCTTCAAATTGATGAAACAGTTCTTCAAATAGTCTCACATAATTACACTGCACATTTGAAAAGTATTCATTTCTTATAATATATTTAAATCAATGGTTAAAAATGAGCACACAGACAGAATATGCCAACAAATTTTGCTTTCCAGGGTGGCGGTGGAGAAGAGATGGGAGGTAGGAGGGAGAAGGGGAATTGAGAGGTAGCTAAATCCCTAGATCAATGAAAGCAATTAAACAATCTTGAAAACTTTGATAAATAATTAGTGCTAACAAACTCAATAGAAATCAAAACTAGTTAATACACTTAAAGAGGAAAAGAATCTCACAGACAAATAAAAGATAGAGAATGGCCATTTATTTACTCAACAAATATTTATTTAGTGGCTATGATGTAAAAAATAGAGCTATAAACTAAAGAATATGTGGGCTAATTGAAAAAAATGTATTTATGGTAGAAAGAAGTGAAGTCAAATATTTTATTCAGTTTACAAATGAAAGCCTCATAGATGTAGCTAAAATTACCGTCCTAATTATTGTAAAAATTACTACTTTTGAAATGAAAAAATATAAAAACATGACAACTTTTCCCCTCTCATTCAACTCCATTTTTCATAGTACCTTTTGTGCCTATCATTTCCAATCTTTTCCTAATTTTATACAGACCCAGTGAAAGATACATTACACACACATATATACATGTACATTCTCATTACCAATTTTCTGTATTCGTTCTTACACTGTTATAAAGAACTACCTGAGACTGGGTAATTTAGAAAGAAAAGAAGTTTAATTGACTCACAGTTCCACAGGCTGTACAGGAGACTGTGGAGGCCTCAGGAAACTTATACAATCATGGTGGAAGGCGAAGGGGAAGCAAGCATGCCTTCAAATGGTGGCAAGGGAGAGAGAGAGAGAGAGAGAGAGAGAGAGAAAGGGGAGGTGCTACATGGTTTCAAACAACCAGATCTCATGAGAACTCTATCAAAGGACAGCACTAGGGGGATGGTCCTAAACCATCAGAAACCACCTCCATAATCCAATCACCTCCCACCAGGCCCCACCTCCAACACTGAGGATCACAATTCAACATGAGATTTGGGTGGGGACACAGAGCCAAAGCATATCATATACCTTACTTCACAAAAATTAAATCATGCTATAATATTCTATAATAATAGCTTTGTAATTAATGTTATTATATTCATGAGCTAGTGTCCTAGGAAAAAATGCTAGGTTATAGGGAATGCACATTTTATAATTTCATGGACAAATTACCTTCCCATAGGTTATATTAATTTAGATGAGGAGACTTCCAGGTTGCCAAATACTCCTGCTAGCATTGGATACTATCTTCTTAAATCTCCCCATTCCCGTTGGCAAAAATTATAAAGGTTTAAACTTTTTAGGTAGCCAAATCTGTTAGATTTTTCTTTAATAATTCTGGGTTTCCAATTTTACTTAGCCTTCCCCTCACCCTGCATCAAACAGCTGTAAAGTATTGTCCTATCTGTACATATTAATATTTTAAAAGATATATTGCTTACACTGAGCCTTAATATTTTGTTTCATATATGTTGAGAGATTATGAATTCACTTAAATGACTTCTGAATTCATAACTAGTTGTCCTAATACCTGACAGAGCAGGAGCATCTCCATCTTGGACAAGCCTCTCATTCTAAAGTTCACCTTAATAAAAAAATCGCCTAAATCCAAAGGGCACCAGCCTAATGGCTAAGGTCAGGATGACCATAAACCACAAATAACATCTTCAACCAGAAACATTCCAAAGTCCTCCCCGACCAGAGACATGCTAGCCTCGAGATAACCCACCTCTGGCCAGGAAGATGCCAGCCCCGAGATAACCCCGCTCCAAGCCAGAAAGATGTTTGCCCCCAAGATAACCTCCCTTCCTCCCAGAGACATTCCAACCCCGCGATAAAACTTCTCCCTCACATAGAAACATTCCAACCTTGTAATAAGCCCCCTCACCCTAAAACCAATAGATACTCTTGGTCTGTAAGAGAAAGCGCTCCTGACTGAAACTGGCCAGAAGCCCCTCTCATTTTTTATTTAAAGTAAACCTGTCTTTAACTGCCAGCTGCATTTTGTGTTTCTTTCCTCTTTAACTCTCACAATACTATTTATTGAACCATACATGGTCCTTTTTGATGTAAGAGTTAAAAAGAAATTGTTTAGGCAGATAGGGTAAGGAAGTCCTCGGTAAGGTTTTCCTTTTAATGAAAAGCAGCCCCCAAATCATTTCTTTTCTAACAAAGAGCAGCCTTTAAAATCAAGCTGCAGACATAGATAAGCAAGCTGGAAGCTTGCACGGGGGAATGGCAGTAGCTGTGCCAATAGGAAAAGGCTACCTGGGGGCTAGGCATGTTCAACCTGGTGGCTCCATCTTCTCTTTTCTTTGTCAACCACAGGTACAGTAAGGAGCAGGCAACATGGCGCCTGCCAGATAGAGATTCCATCTGCATAATAAGAGTAGGGTGGGATGGTCAGCTTCTTCCTGCACTATGTAAATGGCACACCTAGTCTAGCCAATCTCTGGGCCCTATGTAAATCAGACACCGCCTCCTCAAGCTCCTCTATGAAACCCCATGCATTTCACCACTGAACCGGAAGATCCACCGAAGGCCCCCTCTCTTCCTGTAGGAGAGAGAGCTATTCTCTCTTTGCTTTCTGTTGCTTATTAAACCTCTGCTCTTTCTTTTTTTCTTCTTTTTCCTTTTTTTCTTTTTTGAAACAGAGTCTCACTCTGTAGCCCAAGCTGGAGTGCAGTGGTGCGATCTTGGCTCACTGCAACCTCCGCCTCCTGGGCTCAAGCGATTCTCGTGCCTCAGCCTCCAAGTAGCTGGGACTACACGCTACATTTTAGTTTTGTTCCCTCACTTGGCATTTGTGTCCTTTTTTCTCTCTGTCTTCTCCCTCATCTCTCCCTTTACCTCATTTTCCGGGTGTATGTGTCTGTGTACACTCATACACAGTGCCTGTATCTCGTGGTAATAGGGTGGGGTGCCTGTGTCTTTGTCTTTCTGTAACTTTCTGAATGTTTATGTCTTTTTCTGTTACTGACTCTAATTTTCTCCATTTTTCTCTTTCTCTCCTTCTGTCTCTTTCCAGATAAATGCTACCTGAAGTTACTTGTTGTCTGTCACAGCCACATCCAAAGGACAAACCAAGTAACTAAGTATTCCACAACACAGTCACTGAAACATAAACCCAACCACTGCATTCATAACTCTGTAGGCAGCCCTGCTCTTGAACACATAGATCCTTTATGCTTTTATCATCAAAACTTTAGAGAACAACTTCAACTACGGTTTTGAAAAAGTGTTAATGCATTGATTATTAATAGAGATTTGGGGCAAAAAACACTTACCTCTTCATCATTTTTGCCTCCTTCTTACTGGAAATAGAATTGGGACCAGCATTTAACGACAGGTAGAAAAAGTGAATAGTCCTGGGTCAGACTTTCCAGATATCATTCAGACAATCTTGAAGAGATTTGGGAAGTCTCAGTACCTCACATTTTTTAGAGTTTTGACAGAGCAGAGACCTATTTTTCAGTGTGAAATCAAGGCCAAATAGCCTGGAAAGGGAGATGGTGGTAGAACTTGCATTTCATCTTCCTTCTTTGTGGAAAGGATGAAAAACTATCAGTGATATTTCCAGTCTCAGTTGCAGGGAGGGGTCTGGACATGAATCAGGTCCTGCTGATGAGAAGCCCTTGAACAGAGTGGGGAGGCAGAAGAAGAGGGGGCTGTCTTCCTGACAGGCGTGCTCTGGCTGCAGGTTGACATGGCTGGCCTTAGCCTTTCCCTTTCTAGGCTCCAGCTTTGTGGGTGTGAGGCTTTCAGGGATGTGGCTGCAGCAGTGGGAGCAGAAGCTCCAAAACCCTGAATACCAGCTAACTGGTGTGACTTTGATACAGTAGTGGCTGCCTGACCTAGTTTGTTCCATATGCTTGGGATAGGCCTGCTTTCTACCCATTGCACCAGTCCTCTTCACTCTCAAACCTGCTCTTAGTGGCCCTGCTCTGTTGCCTGCCACCGCTGCTGGGGCCTGAGTGGTTCACTGCATCGTGAAGACAGATTCCAGATGCTGGGAACAAGCGCCTCCAATCCCAGACGCTATGTCCGGCAAAGGCTCTGTGGTTCTGGCCTACAGTGGCGGCCTGGACACCTCCTGCATCCTCGTGTAGCTGAAAGAACAAGGCTATGATGTCATTGCCTACCTGGCCAACATTAGCCAGAAGGAAGATTTCAAGGAAACCAGGAAGAAGCATTGAAGCTTGAGGCCAAAAAGGTGTTCATTGAGGATGTCAGCAGGGAGTTTGTGGAGGAGTTCATATGGCCAGCCATCCAGTTCAGCGCACTGTATGAGGACCGCTACCTCCTGGGCACTTCTCTCACCAGGCCCTGCATCGCCCACAAACAAGTGGAAATCGCCCACCGGGAGGGGGCCAAGTACGTGTCCCATGGCGTCACGGGAAAGGGGAGCGATCAGGTCCAGTTTGAGCTCAACTGCTACTCGCTGGCTCCCCAGATAAAGGTCATTGCTCCCTGGAGCATGCCTGAGTTGTACAACCGGTTCAAGGGCCGCAATGACCTGATAGAATACGCAAAGCACCACGGGATTCCCATCCTGGTCACTCTCAAGAACCTGTGGAGCATGAACAAGAACCTCATGCACGTCAGCTACGAGGCTGGAATCCTGGAGAATCCCAAGAACCAAGCGCCTCCAGGTCTCTACGCGAAGACCCAGGACCCGGCCCCCAACACCCCTGACATTCTCGAGATTGAGTTAAAAAAGGGGTCCGCGTGAAGGTGACTGACATCAAGGATGGCTCCACCTACCAGACCTCCTTGGAGCTCTTCATGTACCTGAACGAAGTCGCGGGCAAGCACGGCGTGGGCCGTACTGACATCGTGGAGAACCGCTTCACTGGAATGAAGTCTCGAGGTATCTAGGAGGCCCCGGCAGGCACCATCCTTTACCACGCTCATTTAGACATCAAGGCCTTCACCATGGACTGGGAAGTGCACAAAATCAAACAAGGCCTGGGCTTGAAATTTGCTGAGCTGGTATATACCGGTTTCTGGCACAGCACTGAGTGTGAATTTGCCTGCCACTGCTTCGCCAAGTCCCAGGAGCCAGTGGAAGGGAAAGTGCAGGTGTCTGTCTTCAAGGGCCAGGTGTACATCCTCTGCCGGGAGTCCCCACTGTCTCTCTACAATGAGAAGCTGGTGAGCATGAACATGCAGGGTGATTATGAGCCAATTGATGCTAACGGTTTCATCAACATCAATTCCCTCAGGCTGAAGGAATATCATCATCTCCAGAGCAAGGTCACTGCCAAATAGACCCCTGTGCAATGAGGAGCTGGGGCCTCCTCAATATGCAGAGCCCCCAAGTACAGGTGCTAATTGTTGTGATAATTTGTAATTGTGACTTGTTCTCCCCTGCTGGCAGCGTAGTGGGGCTGCCAGGCCCCAGCTTTGTTTCCTGGTCCCCTTGAAGCCTGCAAATGTCATCGTTGAAGGGAAGGGTGTGGGTCAGCTGCGGTGGGGAGCTATAAAATGACAATTAAAAGATAACAACCCCCCCCCAAAAAAAACTGCTTAGTTTGGACAGTAAACTTAGTAACCCTATCTCTAATTCTTCCAACATAAGTGCCTAATTACCTGCATTTAAATTCTTTCTGTTTGAAACACCTAGAGTAGTTACTGTTTCCTTTATTGAATGCCAGCTGATGTCAAAGACCGACAAAACCAGATGGTGGTTAAAGGTGATAAAGACAGATTTTATTCAGTACTCTTGTAATAGGGGAGAATAGCCAATGTAACTTGAGCTCAACTCTGCTGCAACAAAAGGTGGGACACTTTTTAAATACTGGGGTGTGCTGAAGAAAAGACACTGATGAGTGTTAAGGGGCATATGGTCTGTGTCACTAGGTTATCTAGGTTTGCTACTTGGTGCTTATCTGGAGGAGAAACAAACTTCTTACATCTTTGTGACAGGGGAAGTTGTGCAAGCTGGGGCAAGGGGCTGCAGATGTTATGCCCTTACCTTCACACTGAGAGGAAGAGTTATCTTCCTAATGTTTGCATTTCAGAGAGATGGCTCCCAGGTCCTTGAGGAGAGAGTTTTGCGTGATAGAAGATTTATATCTCAAGGGCAGAGAAAGGATTTATAATTGCAAGCTTTCGCAGGCAGACATTTTAAGAGGGAGCTGAGGTCATCGTAGGGACGAAATCTTAATCTGCTAGAAGTCATACTAGGGTTTGGTCAAGAACAGAGTCTTTGTCATGAATGTACCTGAGATCATGAGATTTTGCTTGAATTACTTTGGGAATATACCATACCTCACAAGGCATGGTATATAGAACTTGATTTCAGCAGTCATCTTTTTTGAAAATGACTACCAGAGAATCAGTGTGACCCAATTTCCAAGACCAAGAGGCACCTGGAGTGAGAAGCTTTGGTGTACATATTTACAAATATAAAACAGTCTTTTCTTTTTGTGTTGCTAGGAATAGCCTTTTCTATTTGTAATAAAAACAGCTGTTTTTTTTCTACTGGGTTTTGAAAAGATATTTACTTCAATCTTTTTTTTTTTTGAGACAGAGTCTTGCTGGACTCTGGAGCGCAGTGGTACAATCTCGGCTTACTGCAACCTCTGCCTCCCTGGTTCAAGTGATTCTCTTACTTTAGCCTCCTGAGTAGCTGGGATTACAGGCACGTGCCACCATACCTGGCTGATTTTTGTATTTTTAGTAGCGATGGGGTTTCACCATGTTGGCCAGGCTGATCTCGAACTCCTGGCCTCAAGTGATCCACCTGCTTTGGCCTCCCAAAGTGTTGGGATTACAGGCATGAGCCACTGTGCTGGCCTACTTTAATCTTTATCACCTCAATTTCTACTCATCCACATCCATTCCAACCAAGTAGAGAAGCAGCCAAGAATGATTAAAATATTATAGCTTGTGAATATAATGCAGACTGTGCAGGATCTTGTTTGTGACCTGAACATTGAAAAGGGACCTAAGGCACTGCTGACTCTGGGACTAAGCCTCCACATTAAGCTTCCTGGCATTCTTTCTGAGTTTGGCCTGCTGGAGCTGGCCGATCCTGTGTGCATTTCTGATCAACCATCAATATTTCAAAGCCAAGAATTTGGAGATAGAGGTGAGGTTTATTCCAAATCTCTAAACCATTTCCACTTAATACTCATTATTGTAGAAGGAAAAATGTATTTGTTCTCTGAAAGAGGCACAAAGCACATTTGATTTTACCACTTTTCCTGACACTTATTTTACTAGTAGATCTGTTTTTAAAAATAGAAAGCAAATTATTATGCCTGAGTGACTTCAAAGCATTCCCATCATTCCAATTAGCAACCATGTTGCTCCCATGGAGGAGAGAGAGGGGCTGAGGGTATGTGGGAGTGAAAAAGAGACAGGTAGGAGGAGAGAAAGAGTCAAAGAAATGACAAGGAAGGGCAAGTTGCCAGGAGCTCAGTGGTTTGAAATTCTAGCCGGGATGCGTTCCTTATTGTAGTTCCTCAACTAAATGAAAGCTTGCTTGTCTTGGAAAGAAAATTCAGAAGATTACATTCTTGAGGTACGAAGTAAAAGATCAGACACACTCCAAGGTGATTGGACTAGAATCTACAGAAAATATTTTCATAAAACATTTTCCACAATCAGTCCCTTTGTAAAAACATGATTTGGAGAGAGTGCTATAAACAAATAAAAAACACAAACATTTCAATATTATTTTCTTCTTTAGTTTGTTTTATTTTGAGGAGGGTGGAGAATGAAATAACGTCTTCAGAAACATATTAAACAAGTCAGTTCAAGACAATCTGTGGTGAGAACTAAATTATTTACTACCTTAATTTTCATAAGCTTTCTCACCATTAGTTTCATCTTCATGTATTATGTTTTTGTTGTACCAAAAAATTCAAGTATTTTGTTTTTCTTTATGCACACTTGATTTCTGAATTCTTTGTTTCTCCATGTAAGAGAGTAAAATGATCCCCAAACTAAGCCATTCTGCTAAGAACTTGGAATGCCTTGTTTTGACTTCCTGTACTGAACTCTGTTTTAGTGTTCAGACTAATTTCCTTTGAAGAATGCTCCTCAGGCCTCAGTACTTTTCCTGAGTTTCTGATGTGTCAAACTTATTTTCTCACTTGACCTTAAGGAATATCTAGGCTTATTGCTAAGAATTACAGATAACCCAGGAATTTGCAAATACTATAACTCATGTATACAAAATGAATCATACTTACTCTTTAGAACTGCATGGCTTATCACCTAATGCATTTTAAAGCATTGCTATGTTTTCTTCTTTTCTTCCTTTCTCTCTCTGCTTTCCTTCTTTCACTCATATACATAACAGTTACTATCAGCCAGACTGATAGTAGCTGGAGACAGTGAAAGGCAAAGCAGCATTGAAATATCACTAGTAAATCTGTAAGCTTTATCAGAAAAAACAAAGGGTGGAGTCCATAGACATACCTAGTTACTGAAAATCAAATATCATAAGGAAAATGACAATGGACATATAGCCCCAGAAACTGTGCTGAAAACAGCCATCGTTTGAAAATAGAAAATATGTCTTTTATAAGGTCTTCCTAGCATAAGAGGTACGTTTGTGAATATCATGACTGGAACACATTTTCAGCTAAGTAAAAGGTGACGCTTCTTTCTTCCTCCCCTTCTCTCTCCACTAACCCCACTAACTTAATAGTTAACCCCATTAACTCCCTCAAATTTGCCCATTACCACTGACTTTGAAGGAAGGTTTTGTCTTAGTTATGATCCCTCAAAAGCAGAACCAGAAAGCAGTACTTGGAGGTGGGTAGTTTATCTGGGAGGATTCCAGGATGCACAAAGGAAGGAGCTAAGAAAGTGAGTGAAGACAGGGAGTGTGGACCTAGAACAAACAAAAAGGTCAAAATCTAGTTCAAAGAGCGTGTATTCAAGCCTAAAGTTTGAGAAGGGCCACCCAGGAGCATAGATTCAAGTTGCCCAGGATATACATTTTGGTTAGCAGCCTTTACAAGTGGGTTTTTAAGGAAAAAGAAGAGGCAGTTCCTAAGTTGTTTACCAAGATTTACATTAAGATTACTAAAGCTAGTGGTTGGCTGTACATTGTTCTTTGTATCACATATTCCAGGAATTGGAAGACTGTGGGTGAGACCGCTAGTCATGAAAAAAATGCTTTTAAACAATTGCCTCCAGGCATGGGTTCAGGTGCTGGACTGAACCATGTTTCTTAGTGCCTGGTAAATTTTGTATACCCCAGGTAGCTCAGACAGCTCTGAGCTATTTTTCTTTTCTCAGGAGAAAAGCCACTTGAGGGTGCATTCATAGAGGTGGATTACCTGTGTAGGCAATAGGGTTCTGTCTAGCTGGGGACACACTCAGGAACTTAGACTTGTTCTGCTGAGGGGCAAGGAAATTGTGGTATTTATCTACCTACTCCCTCTCCTCACTGGTTGAGGGTTGCTCTTTGTGTTGAATTCCTAGCACTTCCAGATTGCTGACAAGTATGGATTGAGAGAACCTTGCTTATAGTAGCTTTGCACCATATTAGCAGGAATAGGAACTGCAAAGCACATCCAAAGTGGAATAAAGTTAAGAATTTTACACTGCCAACTGTGCACGCAAGTAGCCTAAGCAATCTCTCATAGGGGAGACAGAGCCCACAGGTGGAGAGATAGGGAAGAGTATTTGAGGTGGGAAGTTATCAATGTGCTCATTGTCCATGACAGCTACAGGAACTCAGAGTTGAGGCTGAGGGGATACGGGAGGGAGTGTGGCAACAGCATCTGCTGTGGTCCTTCAAATGTTTAGATTTTTCCCTTGGCAGAACTTGAACTATATTAAGATTGATGCTTCAAAGCCCCCTTAGTGGTTACTCTTGCTGGTAGTAAGTCTGCACATGCTAGGTGAAATGTGCATTCATATAGTGAACATACATGCTCTAAGTCTGCACATGTTAGGTGAAGTGTGCCTTCATATATTGGAACAGTTGTAGAGACAACTATAAAAGTTTCCCAGTCTGAGCAGTATGGGGAGGGTCAGGTCTTTATCTCCCAGAGCTCATCACCACCCTCAGTGCAGTCTGCCAGCATCTCACTCCTTTAAGAATCTCATTTTCAGAGAAGCATACTGCAATGGTTAGTGAAATTATTCTCTGTAAAACTGCTTAGAGATTCTTACAGGAACTATTACCCCTCTATTAAAAACAGTGAGAAAAACTTTAAAAAATAATATTTCCTTGGCAGTTACAAACTACTTATTGACATAACCATATTAACTTCCATATAATCACATATTATATATATAATAAATATATTTAAAATCACTCACTTGGATAGCTTTAGCATAAAAATACATTTTAGGGTGGGTAAAAAGGGTGGTCAAAGCTATCATTTATGTCTGAATAGCAATAAGCTCTTAATAGTTCACCCAGCAAACCAATGATAGCAAGATAAAATGTAATTCATAGGCGAAAAAGACAATGCCTACTGCACAATTTAGGATGCTTTACCATAATTAGTGCATAAGAACTGAGATAGTGATTTTTTATTATGAGGGATAAGGTAAACCCAACCAAATTCCAAGATCTTTATGCATTTAGAGAGTATTCTTTTTAAAGAGAATGGTTTTATGTGCAGTACCCACAGTCGGGCACTTATAAGTAAATGGATATTTTTCAACTCTGTGCTGTCTTCTGTATATTCTCTTTATGCACAGGCAGAAATTAATTCAGCAGCTAGTCAGGACCACCAACTACGTATAGTGGTCTGTGCTACTAAAAATAGTTCTACAGTATTTAATTTACATGTAATATTTGGTATCTGGTGCTGACACAGTCCATAACTGGGGAGAATTATGTGGAAGATCTGACAAATTGTTCTTGAAATAGGGTGAGCAGGAGGAATATTTGGTATATGTCTCCTGTGGGATAGTTTATTCTTTTCATGCTTATTTAATGTCTATTATGTACATCATTAAAGATGTAAAGATAATGGAACATGGTACTTTTGTTTGATGAATTCAGTCCCTTGGGGGAGACAAACATGCAGTCTTTTGCATCATATTTCCTGTTGCTTGGTGACAAAAATGCATTTTCTTACAGGCCTCTGAGGTTAGACCCAAGTGACTAAAGCCCTTATAAACATTTTCTTGGGTTGAGATTTTTAAAGTACATTTTCAGAAAGATTTAACCCAAAAAGACTACTTTGCTGCATTTTGTTTATTTCTCATCTTTGAAATGAGCAATTGGACTTGCTGCTATTTAAGTTCTCATATAGCTATAAAGAACTCTACATTGCAATATAAATGGGTTAGGGTACAGTGGGAAAGCCTCACAAGAAAATAAGTCTCCCAACCTGAAGATCTTTTATGACCACATATATAATACTATGTACATTAGAGCACTTTTACTCAGGCCTAATGAGAATTTTCTAGGAGTACACAGCTATGAAGTGTCACATTTGAATTATTCACCCAAATGAATCGACCTGAATTTTTAATATTTTAATTTACACCTATTTTACGCATTCATGTTACTTAGAAAGTCTACACAATTGCATATTGAAACCTGGGGAAAACAAAGGCAGTAGATTTCACTTTATATTTGTCAGATATAGTGCATTCCTGGCATGCATATGATTAAATAATTTGGGGCAATTTTGCTTTGGATGTAATCAAGACAACATAAAACTTGTCAGCAGTATATGAGCCATAAGAACTGGCTATGGCAGACCCCTGGGAGAGATAAATGTTTTATTTTGTCGTGTTTGGCATGCAGCCTCATTTTGATTTTTATTAGATTAGTCTTTTCTTTTGACTTCTTTTCTTGCAGGCTCTTTCTGAGGGCAACATTATAAGGCTTCAAAAATAGCACAGTGAGCCAAGAGAAACTGCAAAGACACCGCTGTGGGATGGTGATTTGGATATAAAATTCTCTGAGCCAGGTGACATGTTTATGACTAACTCACTTCAGACTTACTATTTAGTATTGGCACTATTTCAAGTAAAAAAAATTCTCTTTTTCTCATCTTTCAGAAGATGTTATTAGTTTAAAAGATAGTTAAAAGGTGCCATGAGGTTGAGGACAAAAGCAGATGGCATATTCCAGTGTGTGTTTCTGTCCCCTGATATGGAATGGTCAGTGGAAGTCCTGTGATTATTTTCTGCAGGGTATGATAAGCTATTGGACCCTCTTGGACAACCATCTAGACCCTGGAGCCATTGTAGTTTGGATAAGGATGCTTAAGTAAGGGGTGGGGGACAGAGAAAGATGTTTTGGGGAGGGGTATCGATATTCTTTCTACACTTTTGCACCCAAGTACCTGGAAATCTTCTAAGACTACGTTTACGCAGTACCTTCTATGTGTCAGACCACTGTGCCATGCACCTTCTTATGTTCTCCTATTTAATCCTTTCAGTGAGCCTTTGAGCAAACCCCTCTCCCTGCAACCAGAATTTCCCCAAGTTTTACCTGTCTGAGGGCAGAGATGAAGTCCTGTTGACACTAACACCCAAATTGCAATGACCTTTTGCCCCTCCCTGTGTGAGAACAGCCCTTCTAGTCCTCCCCCATGCGTGTCTCGGGAGGGTCAGAAGCCAGGCTGCTTCCTTTCTTCCACGCTGACTCCTGCCTTGCTGTGGTCAGCACTCTTCCTGCTGGAAATGCTTTCTTTGAGCTTTACTGTCAACTAGATCTTCACTGGGCTGGGAGCTGCCCTTGGACCCCTTCGCCCCAGATCTGAATTGAGGGCAGTGGCAGCATGGGGTGCTGTAAGGGGCAAGAGAGGTTCAGTTTAGAGGATGACTGCATTCCATCTCTGTGCAGCCCCTTGAAGTACACAGCTGAGGTACACGGCTTATACTACTATTTCACAGCTCCCCCATCTCCCCTGCCCCACTAATTATTGCTTGTCCAGCTTCTGTTCCTAACTCTTCTTTTCACAGGGACTCAGGTTATGGGAGGAGACAGAGGCCATGCCTCTTTAGTTTCTTCCTCTTCCCTATCCCTTCTTCTTTCAGGCATCCTAGCACTGTCCTTTCTCCTCTACTTAGCCTTCTTTCTTTAGATCAAAGATCAAAAACTCTCAAGCATTTCAACTCATGCAGTGAACATCTGAAGGGATGACAGATCCACCAGTTCCACAGATGACCATACTCATTCCACAGACGACCCACTTGGGAATCAGCTCGGGAAACCAGTTAAAACAGTTCCTGAGCTGTGATGGAAACACAGGGCAGTGACCCCAGAGGGCACCCCACTTTCCAATGCACAGGGTTAGACATTTCCTTGTTTCTGACTCAGCTCACTTTAGAAGACTTTTATCATCAAAAACCATTCTCCATACCTAATATTTAATGATTCTGAGGAAAGAGAAATAAGAAGCCTAGGAAACTATTCTGAATTACAATGCTCGAAAACTTCATGTTATTTGAAAATTAATCATGTGCAGGGGTACTGAAAGGCATCATACCAAGAAAATAGTACCACAGAACAATGGAATCTGTCAGAAGAAACTTCCATTTTCATGACACTTTGAAGGAGGCAGTGATTTATTATTTCCAGATATATGATTAATTTTTAAATGTTTTTAATTATGTGTTTTATGCTTTGTTGAACAAGGCACTTTAATCTACACATTGTAATTTGCTGGAACATCTGAGTTTGCTTCACAACTCAACTGTTTCAAGTTTCACAAAGGACACTGTGGTGCCCTGATCTCTGGCCAAGGCTCTATGGTCTGTGCTCTACTCTGCAGCCTATGACAGGTTACAACCACATTTACTTATAGTAGAGAGGCCAAGACCAACTGCAGTTTCCTTCTCTTCGCTCCTTTGAAAATGTTTGCATTGCAACTGCCACTCTTACTCCCACTGTGCTTAATGTCCCTGACAAAATATTAAGGCACCAGAATTAAGACAAAATATTGAGGCACTGTTTAATAGCAGTACAGACTGTAATACCTTATTGGTGCTTTTAACTTTTAAAGCACTTTGCTCACATCATCATATTTTATGCTGATAACAATTCTATAGCTTGTAGCTGTGGCAGATACGGATTTGTTGTGAGTCATGCCCAAGATCCTCTACTTTGCTGGTGTCCTGACTCACAATCCTGAGCTCTTTCACTGGACTCTGCTGACTTTAACAGATATGATCAGAGGCCTTGATAGAATGACTTGGTTAATATTTCTATCATGTTGAAAAGCCATTTAGAAAAAACTGACAGCAAATTAGTCATTCGTTTTTGCATTTATTAATTAAAAAATATTTTAAAACATGTATTATTTAGGTCTGTGGATATATCTAGGAAAAAACAGTAAAAAACCCTCCATTCTTATGGAGTTTATATTCCAGCAAGCAGTGAGTCCATATGCAAGCCAAATAAGTTGGATATGTAATATGCAACATGATGATGGTGTCAAGGAGAAAAATAAAGCAGGGATGGGGTTGGCAGTAGGCTGTAGTTTTAGACAAGGTGCCCAAGGGTGGCCTCACTGAGAAGATGGCATTTGTACAAAGACTCAAAGGAGAAAGACACAAAGGAGGTTAGTTTTATATAGTTCATCTGATCGCTTATAATTTTTGAATTGCCCTCATATTTATAATGTCATTTGGACTTCACCAGGGAGAATATTTACAGATGAGAAAAATAAGCGTCAAGGATTTCCTAAGTTCATGCAGCCAATTAGGGTCCAAGCTGGACATAGAATTAAAAAACACAAAAACCCAACTCTGGTCCCTGTGGTTTCTATTGTTCAAACTCTGCCTCTATAAAACAAGACTGAACATCTTTTAGTGGTTTATAGAAAAATGGGTTTGATATTTTTATAATACAATTAAAACCCCACTATTTTAATAAAGAATGTAGAAATTAAAGTCTTTTAAGAACTTTTTATCACACTTGAGTCATATTCAATTACTCAAATTTGGTATAATTAATTGTTTTAACAACTTTTCATTTTGTCTACTTAAATTCAATTACATAAATTTTATTAAGTACCAGCTATGTGTGCCAGAAATTGTTCTGTCCTGTGAACAAAAGAGAAGGCTAAAAAAAGCCTGCATAGTCAAATGAGCTCTCAAGGAATTCATTCGAATATTTTTTGTGATCGTGACAAGTTAAACCCTTGAGGTCCTCATTCCTGGGGTCTTGGCTCTGGTGATGGCCTATGGGACATGAATAATTTTTATTCCATATCCTCTTCCTAGGTATAAATCTTCAGGAGGTGGGTCCTCTGTTCTGGCTTGTAAAATCTCAGAAATGTGGGTGTGGCTAATTGTTCCTGTTAACGTTTTTCTTAAGATCACTGGAAAACGAAATGCGTAAAGATGTTCCCCAACCCCTTTGACGCACAGGACAAATAACAATGCTTTTGGTAAATGAAAAGATTCCTTAATTGATCGCATTTTTAAGAAGGAGAAGAATGAAGAATGCAGCTGCAGTTTTCCTTCCATAGTACTGAACACTTTATGCAGTTTTTTTTTTTTTTTAAAGCTAAGTAAATGGGCAAGTTTTACTGGTTTTGCACATTGCTCAGAATTTTGTGGTACCTAATAGGCAGCAACTTGGCAATGGTTTTCTAAGTTACAGGATGGCACTGTATTCACCCTGGCCTCATCACCAGGCCTATGGGGGAACTGTCAGCAAACACAGGATGTGTCCTTAGTCTACCTCCTTGCTGTCAAGGTAGCTGGAAATTGTGTTTTTACCAAGCCCCTTTGAAAAACAACCACTTCATTAGGCAACGGGCGTGCTCATCAACATCGACTGTACATCCTATAGAGTTCTCGAAGCCTCCTAGCTTGCCTCTCTCCCTCCCAGTAAAATAAGCAATTTTCTCTAACGATGCCCACTGTTGTCCCTGTTTACTGAATTAGAATTGCCAGGTTTGGTAAGTGGCCTCCTGCAAATGTTGCAGCCACAAGTGGTTCTTGCCGCTCAGCTGCTGCGGCTCCCATGGCAACAGACGTGTTTACATTCACATTATTCACTTTCTTTTTTTTTTCACCTTTGCAATTCAGGAAGAAGAAAAACTGACACGTGAAAAGGGAAGATAGTGCCTTGAAAAGGGACAAGAAAGGAAAATGATTTTTAATTAGAAGAATTAATACAATATTCAGTACAGTGGAGTATGTTTGCTTTTAGAGGAAAGCAGTGAAGGTGGGGGCTGGTGGCTTTGTGAAAAGGGCTAAAATATTTTAAAGTCGGGAATAAACAGATCTTACTTCAGGCTTGAATATAGATAAAATAGAATATATTAAGAAGGTAAGAAGTGCTCTGAATTCAACTCAAGGAAAAGATTATACATGAAGACAGTGGTTTTCACATCATCCCATAAAGTTCTTCCTCTCTGATCTTCAGATTTTTGGACTCTGTCATTGAACTGGTGGAAATAAATTGTTTGATGCTCACGTGCTTCAAACACTGCAGAGCAGGATGAATGCAGTTTCTCTGTGAAAACATGCACACGTATGTTTATTGCAGCATTATTCACAATAGCAAAGACTTGGCACCAACCCAAATGTCCAACAATGATAGACTGGATTAAGAAAATGTGGCACATATACACCATGGAATACTATGCAGCCATAAAAAATGATGAGTTCATGTCCTTTGTAGGGACATGGATGAAATTGGAAATCATCATTTTCAGTAAACTATCGCAAGAACAAAAAACCAAACACCGCAAATTCTCACTCATAGGTGGGAATTGAACAATGAGAACACATGGACACAGGAAGGGGAACATCAAACTCTGGGGACTGTTGTGGGGTGGGGGGAGGGGGGAGGGGGGAGGGATAGCTTTAGGAGATATACCTAATGCTAAATGACGGGTTAGTGGGTGCAGCACACCAGCATGGCACATGTATACATATGTAACAAACCTGCACATTGTGCACCTGTACCCTAAAACTTAAAGTATAATAATAATAAAATAAAATTAAAAAAAAAAGAAAAGCCATGGTCTCTGGCTATGCTCTTCGTGTGTGTTCCCAAAACTTACACTTAGGGTGAGATAACTTACAGTTTGAGGAAAGTCCCGGTTATGCCTTGGGTCTGAAGTGTTTCTACTCATTTATACCTGGAAATGGGAACTGAGACCCATTTTTATCCCTGTAAGTGTTCTGTAACTGATGAGTAAGCCACTTGCAGGCAACAAAGTGCCATAAAATCATTTTTCTTTATGCAGCTGAACAGGAGCTAAAAAATTTAAAATATGAGTAAGTTATTAACCTCTACTTAATTTGTATGTTCTCACTTGTAAGTGGGAGCTAAGCGATGAATATGCAAAGGCATAGGAATGATACAATGGATTTTGGGGGCTCAGGGGAGAGGGTGGAAGGGAGGTGAGGGGTAAAAGACTACAAATTGAGTTCAGTGTATACTGCTTGGGTGATGGGTGCACCAAAATCTCACAGATCATCACTAAAGAACTTACTCATGTAACCAAATACCACCTGTTCCCCAAAAACCTATGGAAATAAAAAATTAAAAAAAAAGTTAGTAATAAAAATGGAAGGAAAAAGTATAATAATGAAAAAAGAATACTTGTAATGTAATTCCCCTTTTGCTGACTTGCCAAGCGGTCTTAGTGAAGACCTTGGTATTTTTCAGTGTTTATCTTTGAAGCTGAACTTTTCTTTTTTCAGTTATGTCATTATGGTGATATTGGCAATAAGATAAACTTTGAGTTTTTCTTACCCCTATTAACTGTCAAAACAAATTTCTTGGCATCCCACATTCATAGAACTTAACTCGATTGACTCAGTTTGTCTCCTAGATAATTATGTAAGTATCTCAAAAACAATCCGTCAGGCTTGAATTTTACACAGTATCCATGCCTTCTTATTTTAGTTTACTGCCTCTCTGTCTCCTTAGAAATGTTTCCATTTCTGAAATCTCAGAGCCATCCCTGAATCCTTCTATCTAAGCTCAACCTATTTCTGTATCAATCTTCTCCACTTCATTAAAAGGCATCAACATCCTCCTAGTGGTTCAACCCTTCCCCAAAGCATCAGCTTTTGTGGTAGGTAACAGTTGTCTATAAATTCTTTGTAGCTCCTCTCATCAAAAGGTACAATCTATTTCTCAGCTCCTCAAATCTGGACTAGCTTTGTGATCCTTTGACTAGTAAAATGAAGTGAAAATGATATTGTATGAATTTTAAGCCCAGACCTTTAGAGATCTTGCAGCTTCCATTTTCCCCCATTGCAATGTTTCTCAGCCTTAGCACTACTGCCATTCTGGGCCAGATAATTCTTTGTGGTTGAGGCCTCTTTTGTGTATTGTAGGATGTTTATCAGCATCCCTGGCCTCTATCACTAGGTGCAAGTAGCAAGTACTGCCCTTCCCTTTCCCAAATTGTGACAACCAAAATGTCTGTAGACATTGCCAAATTTCTCTGGGGAATGGGGGCAAAATTGCCCCAGTTAAGAACCGTGGCTCTATTGGAATGCTGCTGCCATGTGAACAAGGCTGGGCTGGGTTACTGGAAAACAAGAGCAGAGATGAGCAATCCCAGCAGGGCCCTTCCAGCCTGGCCATCACACCAGCAAGCTACTCAAAGCAGCTGGGCCAGCTGTGCGTGGCCTGAGGTTGAATTCAAGTTTCATTTGTTTCAAATAGTTATCCAATTGTTTCTGCACAACTTATTTACTTTTTATTAGGTAGAGTATACATATATATGTACATGGTCTTTTTTTGGGCTGTCTATATTATATTATTATTATTCCATTGGTTCACTTGTCTTTGTATGTTTCTTGTAAAACTTGATATATGAAAGTTTATGTCCTCTTACTAACACCACTGCAATTACTACCTCTCCTTTTTCTCCTTTAACAGTGCATGTGCTATTCTTGATTCTTTGCATTCCCCATACATTTTAGAATCAACTTGTTATATTCTCCCAAAAATTTGTTGTGGTTTTGGTTGGTAATGCATGGAAACTATAAATCAATCTAGACAGACTGGTATCTTTACAATATGAACGATTTCAATCTATGAACAAGATTTTTCTCCTACATTTTCTGGTAATCTTTAATTTCTCTCCATAAAATTTTATACTGTTTAGTATAGCACTCTTCTTGTATTTGTTAGATTTATTCTTAGAGAGTTGATATTTTGATGGTATTTTAAATGGCATCATTAAAAAATCATATTCTCAGCATTTTGCAGCTGGGATATATAAAGGCAATTGATTTTGGTATTAACTTGTATCCAGAAACACAGCTAAATTCAGTTATTTATCTTTTTTTTTTTTTTTTTTTTGAGACATAGTCTCGCTCTGTAGCCCAGGCTGGAGTACAGTGGCACAATCTCTGCTCACTGCAACCTCTGCCTCCCAGGTTCAAGCAATTCTCCTGGCTCAGCCTCCCGAGTAGCTGGGATTACAGGCGTGTGCTATCACGCCCGGATAATTTTTGTATTTTTAGTGGAGATGGGGTTTCACCATGTTGGCCAGGATGGTCTTGATCTATTGACCTTGTGTTCTGCCTGCCTTGGCCTCCCAAAGTGCTGGGATTACAGGTGTGAGCCACCACGCCTGGCCCAGTTATTTATCTTAATATTTTAATTTTAGATTATTTTTGGATTGTTTTACATATATAGTCATAACATATGCAAATATCCTTAAAACATATTTCTCTTCATTACCTTACTTCACTTATTGGGAGCTTGGTATAGTTTTATAGTGGTGAGTGGGCCAGTTTTAATAGCTTGATATGAGTAACCAGTAAGCTTAAATATTATATATACATTCTGTTATATTTATGCATCAGGCAAAATAATAATTCCCAACTTTGGAACATCTGGGAAGTTTTCTGTAAAATTCTAGATGATGGTACTAGTAAAACTTGTATATCCTGCTACTACTTGGGAAAGACATCTGTTATTAGGTGAACTTTCTTTGGTATTGAGTTAATCATTTGAATCACATTCAATTTATTGAAATTTATATTAAGTGCCAGATGTTAATTGTTCATTTTTTGTTTTTATTATTAATTGGCACACAGTAATTGTGCATATTTGCAAAATACAGAGTGATTTTTGATACATGTATATGATATGTAATGATCAAATCAGCATAATTAGCTTATCCAACACCTGAAATATTTATCATTTCTTTGTGTTGGGAACATTCAAAATCCATTCTTCTAGTGAAAATATAAATTGTTGTTAATCATAGTCATTCTACAGTGCTACAGAACACAAGAACATATTCTTTCTATCTATCTCTATTTGCTATAATTTTGTATCTATTAACAAAACTATTTCCTCTTCCCCTTCCCAGTCTTAGCTATGTACCACTTTCTACTTCTGTGAGATCAACTTTTTTAGCTTCCACGTATGGGAGAGAACATGTAGAGTTTATGTTTCTGTGCCTGGCTTATTTGGCTTCACATAATGTCCTCTAAGCTCATCTGTGTTGCTGCAAATGAAAGGATCTCATTATTTTTTATGACCGAGTAGTATTCCATTGTGTATATGTACCACATTTTCCTTATCCATTCGTCTGCTGATGGACACTTAGGTTGATTCTATATCTTGGCAAATGTGAATAATGCTGCAATAAACATGGGAGTGCAGCTATCTCTTTGACACACAAATTTCCTTTCCTTTGTGTATATAACCAGTAGCAGAATAGCTGGATCATACAGTAGTTCTTTTTTAATTTTTTTTTTTTGAGATGGAGTCTCACTCTGTCACCCAGGCTGGGGTTCAGTGGCGCGATCTCAGCTCACTGCAAACCTCTGCCTCCCGGGTTCAAGCAATTCTCCTGCCTCAGCCTCCTGGGTAGCTGGGATTACAGCCATGTGCCACCATGCCCTGCTAATTTTTGTATTTTTAGTAGAGATGGGGTTTTGCCATGTTGGTCAGGCTGGTCTCAAACTCCTAACCTCAGGTGATCTGCCCCCCTCAGCCTCCCAAATTACTAGGATTACAGGTGTGAGCCACTGTGCCCAGCCTTATTTTTAATCTTGAGGAACTTCCATACTGTTTCCATAATGGCTGTACTAATTTCCATTCCCACCAATAGTGGGAAGTAAAAGTGGAGTTCCCCCTTTTCACATCCTCACCAGCATTTGTTATTTTTTGTCTTTCTGATAATAGCTATTCCAACTGGGATCAGGTGTATCTCACTGTGGGTTTTTTTTTTTTTTTTTTTTTACAGTGTCTTGGTCTGTCGCTCAGGCTAGAGTGCAGCGGCACAATCTTGGCTCACTGCAGCCTCTGCCTCCTGGGTTCAAGTGATTCTCCTGTCTCAGCCTCTGGAGTAGCTGGGACTACAGGCGCCTGCCACCACACCTGGCTAATTTTTGTATTTTTAGTAGAGATGGGGTTTCACCACATTGGCCAGGCTGATCTCGAACTCTTGACCTCAGGTGATCTGCCCACCTCGGTCTCCCAAAGTGTTGGGATTACAGGTGTGAGCCACCGCGCCCGGCTTCATTGTGGTTTTTATTTGCATTTCTCTCATAATTAATGATGTTCAGCATTTTTTCCTATACCCGTTGGCTATTTGTATGTCTTTTTTTGAGCTATGTCTATTCAGCTCATTTGCCCATTTTACAATAAGATTATTATTACTTTTTGCTGTTGAGTTGTTTGAGTTTCTTGTATATTCTGGATGTTAACCCCTTGTTGGATGAATAGTTTGCAAATATTTTCTCTTATTTTGCAGATTTTCTGTTACTCTGCTGATTGTTTTCTTTGCTATGCAGAATCTTTTTAGTTTAATATAATCCCATTTTTCTATTTTGGCTTTTGTTACCTGTGTGTTTGAGGTCTTAGCCATAAAATCTTTGCTCAGTCCAATGTCTTGAAGTGTTTTCCCTGTTTTCTTCTAGTAGTTTCATATTTTGAGTCTTACATTTAAGTTTTTCATCCATTTTGTTTTGATTTTTGTATATGATGAGAGGGAGGGGGTCTAGCTTTATTCTTCAGCATACGGATATCCAGTTTTTCCAGTATCATTCTTTCTTGACTATTTTTTTTCCCCAGTGAATATTCTTGGCATCTTTTTCAAAAATCAGTTGACTATAATATGTGGATTTATTTTTTGGTTCTTTATTCTGTTGCATTTGTCTATGTGCCTGTTTTTCTGTGGTACCATGCGGTTTTGGTTATGACAGTTTTGTAGTATATTTTGCAGTCAGGTAGTGTGATGCCTCCAGCTTTGTTCTTTTTGCTCAATATTGCTTTGGCTATTTGGGGTCTTTTGTGGGGTCCACATGAATTTTAGGATTGTTTTTTCTATTTCTGTGAAGAATGTCATTGGTACGTTGATAGGGATTGCATTGAATCTATAGATTGCTTTTAGTAGTGTAGTCATTTTCACAATATTAATTATTTCAGATCATGAACATGGAATATTTTTCCATGTTTGGTCTTCTTCAATTTCTTTCATCAGTCTTTTATAGTTTTTCTTGTGCAGATATTTTATCCTTGGTTAAATTTATTCTTAGGTATTTTATTTTTTGTAGCTATTATAAATGGGGTTGCTTTCTTGATTTATTTTTCAACTAGTTTGTTTTTGGTGTGTAGAAATGCTACTGATTTTTGTATATTGATTTTGTATTCTGCAACTTGGCTGAATTTGTTTATCAGGTTTATTTTTTTTTTTTTGGTGGAGCTTTTAGGGTTTTCTATGTATAAAATCATGTCATCTGCAAACAGGGACAATTCGACTTCTTTCCAATTTGGATGACCTTTATTTCTTTGTCTTGCCTAATTGCTCTGGCTAGAACTGCCAGTACCATGTTGAATAAAAGTGGTGAGAACAGACATACTTGTCTTGTTCCACTTCTTAGCTCTGATTCATTGGCTTTCAAAATAATTATACAGAATTTCTTGATTCAGTGGTTTCCAAATGTGGCTGCACATCAAAATCACTTGGGAAGCTTATATAAAATAACAATACTATGCCCCTTCCCAGACCACATCAATCAGGATCTCAGAGGATAGGGCCTACGCTTTGATATTTTTTGTTTTAAGGCATTTCAACTGATTCTAATATGCAGCCAGGATTGAACACTGTTTCAATTTCTGAGCTATTTTCTGGTAGCATCTTAGGCCTTTGAAGGCTGTATTAACCCTTTCAAGCCTTCATGATTGCAATATGTCAAAGCAGGATTAATAACTGATACATCAGATTTTAAAAACAGAGAAATAAATATATCTGTAAACAAGGCTACTAGAAAGAGCAGTCTGTTTGTTTGAGAAGAATACAATAATCAAGTTGGATGGTGAAACCACTCTAACAATAAAAATTATTATGAGATATTTGTTTTGAAAGTAATTTTCTTCCGAAAACATCACTCATCATTTTTGTTCCCTTGATAATTGTCTGATCGGATCAAAGGGCTCAGTTTCTTTCCCTAAGTAACAGTAATAATCTATATTTTATTTTCATTTAATAATAGGAAAAGAGGACAATATGTTTGGAAATTATCACTCTCTGTATCAAGCTCTCCCTGTTGGCACACGGGTTGAAGTATTAAAGCCTTCATAAGCTTGAATATCCTCTGTTTGTAGTTACTTCTACTTCAGGGAGATTTTATGGAACGTAATCAAGCCAAAACTGTCAGAAGCTCCTCACAAGAATTGTTTTCAGCAGGGACTTTTGGTATAACAACAGTGTGAAAATTAGACTGACTTTAATCAGGATAATCTAAAATCAATTATACCCAACAGCATTGAACAAACATGTCAAATTTTGTTGGCTTGTGAACTGAGAATTCTTGCAAAGTAGATGCCTCTCTAAAGTGGGACTTTGAGTAGGCAGCAAAGACCCTTCTTGCTAAGGATTCCCGGTCCTTGTGGGCAATGGTACCCTGGGCAGATAGCCATAATGATGTATGCTTGAGTGCCTAATTTGACCTGGGAGGAAAGATCTCCAAGCCTTCAGAGATTTTGTTTTTCTTCACTATAAGCTTTCTAAAATATGTATCTTCATTTCATTACTTCCATAGTTGAGTTAAAGGTTTCATTTTGAAGTCTGCTATTTAAATAAATTTTAATGTTGATCCTGGATGGGCTCTCTGAATATTCCCCAATTGTAGGCGGGCTGCTTGGCCTGCCTGTCTGCTTATACATCTCTCACCCCATCTGCCTCCCTCCCAACCTGCCCTATTATGGATTTTACTCAAGACATCAATGGATGATCTGTTTGAGGTAGCAAGATAGGAATTTTATATAGCTTATCACTTAAAACTTTTCCTAAAAACATCTTCATATATTGTTTACACTGCCCAAAGTTTCCTGCTTAGGGCAACTGCTAAAATCCTCCCACTCTGCCTCTCTTTCTGCAGTCTCCTCATCATTTTGCTGCTTTCCCTCTTGCTTTTCTTATTCTCTGCAATGCTTACATCTCATTGTGTTAGTTCATTCTCACACTGCTGTAAAGAACTATCTGAGACTGGGTAATTTATAAGGAAAAGAGTTTTAATTGGCCACAGTTCACAGGCTATACAGGAAGCATGGCTGGGGAGTCCTCAGGAAACTTGCAATCATGGCTGGAGGCAAAGGGAAAGCAGGCATGTCTTATGTGGCTGAAGCAGGAGGAAGAGAGAGCAAGCAAAGTGGGAGGTGCTATACACTTTCAAACAACCAGATCTTGTGAGAACTCTATCAGGGGAACAGCAAGGGGAAGTCCGTCCTCATGATTCAATCACTTCTCACCAGGCCCCTCCTCCAACACTGGGAATTAAAATTTGACATGAGATTTGGGTGAAGACACAGAGCCAAATTATATGACTCATACTCCTGAAAATTGTTCTTTCCTCTTCCATAGCAGCTCCCTGGCAATCATGGTTTGTCACTTGTTTTCCTCATATAAGTTAGACCCTCCAAACCCTGGAAACAAATGAAAACAAGTGACACGCCATTTTTATGAGGAAAACAAGTGACAAATCATTGTGTATGATTCTCTCATACACAATTCTCTACCTCACTGCAGGTTTTCCTTAGCAAACTTCACAAAAAGGAGCACAGTGTACAATTTTTGCTTCTTAGGGAAGCAAAATTCTCTTCCCATTCACAGTCCTATATCCCTTTCCCTTATTTTTCTTCTCTGAGGTGAATGATGATTTTCTGTTTCATTTGAAGATGGTATTATATTTAGTCTGGTTATGCCAATCCATGTTTTGGGGGGTGGGGGGGCATATCTGGGAATGAGCACATTCATACTGGAATTTAGTTTTCTCCTTAAGGGTTCTACTCCTATAATTAGGGTTAAAATCTTCAGGAGGTAGGTTGCCATTATATGTCTTTCTGTTACAACCAGAGCCAACGTACAGCTATCTTTACTCCCCAGTGGGAACTATGAAATGGCTGTAGATGGATATGTGGGCACTAAAAGCTATGGGCAACTTGCTATACTCAAAGCAGATCATGGAGTTTTGTTTCCATGCTGAGCACTATGTTGACTCAGGACAGGAAAGATGCCAATCACCTTAACTAGGATTGATGAACTGACTTACTCCTGTCCATTGATATCTTTCCTCTCATGGGCCCAACTTCAATAGGATTAGGCATACCTATGGCACTCAATCAGTACTTTAAACACTATCACTTTAGTTCTCATTAGCTTACCTGACAGTGAGAATTTAGGGAGCCCTCCAAGTCTCAGTAAATGTCGGTCCCTCAAATCACTCACAAATTGGTACAAATTTTTGGTTCAAATATGCCCAATTTTCTAAGCTGTGCTTCACTTTTCCTGGCTCTCATTTGAACATATAGTGGAAGGAACATTTATTTTCTTCTTGCTGACTCCTGATTATGAGTCCAAACTACAAATCCAAACTACTCTTCTTCCTATAATCTCCCCAAGGAAATGAGATCATCTACCATCTACTTGGAGGCTCTGATGGCTTTGAGTCCCTTAATAACTACTACCACTAGATGCCATAACAAGAAATCTTCATACTGCAAAGTGTTTGTGTTAACTACGCATTGTTTTAAAAATAGAGAAGCTTTACATCCATTACTCAGAGTTTTGCATCTCTGTAGAAAGTAGCAATACCTGGCACTATTGGACCTATGTTCCCATTGAACAGAAGTTGGCCAATACAGAGTAGCATTTGCTTCTTTAGATGGGGCATCTGTCTTCCAGGTAGCAAAAGTCCTCATCACACCTAATTCTTTGATATCTGGCCTGCCTCAGTTATTGATATTACTTGATTGGCCCATGGAGGCATTTGAGTTTTCCACCTATGGTGTAGACTTTCACATAGTCTGCAGTAATTTTATCTCTTGAGGGTTCCATCCTTGTAATGTACTTTAAACACTACTCGAAGTCATCTTCTTTGACATAGAACTCCTTAAGGTATTTCTGCATTTTCTTGTAGAAAAGAGACCACATTGGTAGGTTCGCATCTGCTTTATTACAAATTCCGCATCAGAAACAAGTCCCCAGGACACTTGGTGAATCAGGATAGAGATTTAAAATAAGCCTTAGTATACCTGCCACCAACTACTTTTCCTCTTTCCCTCCCTTCCTCCTTCTTTCTCTTCTTTTCTCTCTTTTCTTTCCTTATTGCACTTTCTTTTGTTATGCATTTACTAATCAGATGATATTTGTGTCATGCTTGTCCTGGCACAGGGTGATGACCAAAACCAGACAGTTATTTAATCATGAAGTTTAGAAGGCAGAGAGAGAAGGAGAAAGAAAATTAAGTAAACCTATATATTTTTCCTTTTTTAAAAAATTATTTCTTTTAAATAGACAGATAAAATTGTATGCATTTATCATACATAACATGATGTTTTAAAATATATATACATTGTGGAATGGTTAAATCTAGCCAATTAAAATATGCATTAACTCACAGTTATTTTTTGTGGTGAGAACATTTTACATGCATTCTGTTAGCATATTTCAATAATATAATGTATTGTCATTAACTATAGTCACCATGTGGTCCAATAGATCTCTTGAACTTATTCCTCCGATCCAACTATAATTTTGTATCCTTTGACCATTGTCTTTCCAGCCCTTCCCCATCCCTGCAAGTGCCCCAGCCTCTGGTAAGTACTATGGGACTCTCTACTTCTATGAGATCAACTTTTTTAGATTCCACATATGAATGAGATAATGTGGTATTTGTCTTTCTGTGCTTGTCTTATTCTACTTAATATAATGTCCCCCAGGTTCATCCATGTTGTTGCAAATTTATAAGATTTCTTTATTTTTTATAGCTGAATAGTATCCCATTGTGTACATATACTACATTTTCTTATTCATTAATCTGTTGATGGACACTTAGGTTGATTTCATATCTTGGCTAATGTGAATAATGCTGCAATAAACATGGGAGTGCAGGTATCTCTTTGACACACTGATTTCCTTTCCTTTGGGTATATAACATGTAGAAGAATAGTTGGATCATATGGTAATTCTATTTTTGTTTTTTTTGAGGAATCTTCATACTATTTTTATAATGGCTGTACTAATTTGCATTCCCATCACCAGTATACAAGTATTTTCTCCACATCCTTATCAACATTTATCTTTTGTCTTTTTGATTGTAGCCATTCTAATAGGAGTGAGGTGAGATCCCATTGTGGTTTTCATTTGCATTTCTCTGATGATTAGTGATGTTGAGAATGTTTTCATATACCTGTTGGCCGTGTATATGACTTCTTTTGAGCTATGTCTATTTAGCACATTTGTGCATTTTAAAATCAGATTTATTTTTTAATTTTTTATTTGCTGTTGAGTTGTTTGAATTCCTTATATATTCTGGATATTAATCCCTTATCAGATATATAGTGTACAAATGCTTTCCACCATTCTGTAGGTTGTCTCTTTAATCTATTGATTGTTTTCTTTACTGTGTAGAAACTTTTGGTGTTATAATCTCATTTGTCTGTTTTTGCTTTTGTTGCCTATGCTTTTGAGCTCATATCCAAATAAGCAATGTCATGGAGGCTTTTCTCTATATTTTCTTCTATTAGTTCTTTACTTTTGAGACTTACATTTAAGTCTTTGATACATTTTGAGTTGACTTTTTTTTGTATATGGTGTGAGAGGTCTATTTTTTGTTTTGTTTTGTATGTGGATATCCAGTTTTCCCAGCCTAATTTAGTCAACAGAATTTCCTTTTCCCCTTTTATATTTATGGCACCTTTGACAAAAATCAGTTGGTTGTAAATGTGTGGATTTATTTCTGGGTTCTCTATTCCGTTCCATTGGTCTGTGTCTTTGTTGTGCAGTATCATGTGGTTTTTGTTACTATAGTTTTGTAGTATATTTTAAAGTCAGGTAGTGTGATGCTTTCAGCTTTGTTCTTTTTGCTCAAGACTGCTTTGGCTATTCAGGGTCTTTTGTGGAACTATATGAATTTTAGGATATATATATTTTTTGCTTCTGTAAAGAATGTCATTGGTATTTTGATAGGGATTACTTTAAATCTGTGGATTGCTTTGGGTACTATGGACATTTTAACAATATTAATTCTTCCAATCCATCCACACAGGATGTTTCCATTTATTTTTGTCTTCTTCAATTTCTTTCATCAATGTTTTATGGTTTTCAGGGTAGAGGTCTTTCATATCCTTGGTTAAATTTATTCCTAAATGATTTAACTTTTTTGTAACTATTGTAAATGAGATTGTTTTCTTAATTTTTTTTTCAGATAGTTTGCTGTTGGTGTATAGAAATGCTATTGACTTTCGTATGTTGATGTTGTATTCTACAACTTTACTGAATTTGTTTATTAGTTCTAACAGTTTTTTGGTGGAATCTTTAGAATTTTCTACATATAATATCGTGTCTGTAAACAAGGACAATTTAATTTCTTCCTTTACAATTTGGATGCCTTTTATTTCTTTCACTTATCTAACAGGTATGACTAGGACTTCCAGCTATATGTTGAATAGAAATGGCAAGAATAGGCACCTTTGCCTTGTGGATATTAAGGGAAAAGCTTTCACGTTTTCTCTATCGACTGTGATGTTAACTGTGCATTTGTCATATATGGCCTTTAGTGAGGTGAGGTACATTCCTTCTATACCTAATTTGTTGAGAGTTTTTAATTAAAATCCTGAAACAATGTTGAATTTTGTCTAATGCTTTTTTTGTATCAGTTGAAATGATCATATGGTTTTGTCCTTTATTTTGTTAATGTGATGTATCACATTTATTGATTTGTTTGTTGAACTAGCCTTACAAGTAAACACATTAAAAAATACTAGTAGTGAGGGACAGGAACACAGAAATTGTAGATTATGCTAAGGTTGTAGAATGTAACCTATGAGTAATGGGAAAGCATTAAGATTTTAAGCAGTTGTGAGTGTGTGTGTTTGATGGTGTGTATGTGTGACATGGTAAGATCTGTATTTAAAAGTCATTCTTGATACCATGGGGAGAATGGATTATAAAGAATCAGAGTGGATAAAGGCAAACTGGTTATGAAGCTTTTGTAATAGTCTGGCTAAGAAAGAATGGCCTCTTGGATGAGTGTGAGGCAGTGATGATGGAGAGAGGGGGAAAGATGAAACAGACATTTAGTCATGTCCTTTTCAGCAACATGGGAGCAGTTGGAGACCTTTATCCTAAGAGAATTTATGCAGAAACGGAAAACCAAATACTGTATATTTTCACTTATAAGTGGGAGCTAAACATCAGCTACTCATTGACATAGAGATGGCAGCAATAGAAGCTGGGGATTACTAGAGGGTGGAGGGATGGGTACAAGGGTGGAAAAACTAACTATTGGGTACTATGCTCAATACCTGGGTGATGGGATCATTCATATTCTAAACCTCAGCATCACACAATATACCCATGTAACAAGCCTGCACCTGTACACCTTGAATCTAAAATAAAAGTTGAAAAAAAAAAGAGACTTAGGAAGAAGGTCAGCAAGACTATACAACAATGGGAAGTAAATTAGAGGAAGAGATCAAGGATGGCCCCCAACCTTCTGGGAGCTAGAACAAGATGGATGGTGCTGCCGTCATTGCACCAGGGAAGCTTGCTCAGGTTTGAGGGGAAGATCATTATTTCAGTTTCAGAGATGTTGAGTTTAAGATGCATTTTGTTTTCCTTGTGGAGCTGGAGTGCAGGCTAGGAGCAGGACCAACTACATAGTTTGCAGGGCCCATGGCAAAATGAAAATTTGGGGCCTCTTGTTCAAATATTATTAACAATTTCAACATGGCTATAGCAGAGCATTAAACCAAAGGTTGGCACTTCCAAGCACAGCACCCTGTGTGACTGTACAGATTGTGTGCCCTTGAAGGTGTCACAAATCTGCTTATGAATCTGGAGCTTAGAGGAGATGTCTAGACTAAAAGTATGCATCTGGGAACCATCCTGGTATAGATGATAATTGAAGAAATTGTCTAAAGATATTTTAATGAGTGAGAAGAAAAAAAGCCCTAAAGAATTTCAGCAATGTTGTAGCTACAAAAGAGGTTCCTAAGAACTTTCACTTCTTAAGACATTGAAAGTCCATTTATACTGAGACACAACTAATTGCTAGAAAATTACTTAAAGAAAAATTTAAAAACTCCTTCAGTGTAGTTAACTCACATAATGTGGTATAAGCCTCATTTTCTGCCTAATAGTTTAAACTATGCAATCTCTAAAGACGTCAGAGGCATTTAAATCAGAGCAACTTCATCTTAAACAGGGGCTGGGTAAAATAAGGCTGAGACTTACCCGGCTGCATTCCAAGGAGGTTAGGCATTCTAAATCACAGGATAAGATAGCAGGCCAGCACAAGATACAGGTCATAAAGACCTGCTGATAAAACAGGTTGCAGTAAAGAAGCTAGCTAAAACCCACCCAAACCAGGATGGTGATGAGAGTGACCTCTGGTCAACCCCATGGCTCATTATACTCTAATTATAATGCATTAGCATGTCTAAAAGACACACCCAGCAGCACCATGACAGTTTACAGATGCCATGGCAACATCCGAAAGTTACCCTGGATGGTCTAAAAAGGGGAGGAACCCTCAGTTCTAGAAATTGCCCACTCCTTTCCCAGAAAACTCATAAATAATCCACCCCTTGTTTAGCATATAATTAAGAAGTAACAATAAGTATCCTTAGCTGAGAAGTTCCAGCCACTGCTTTACCTATGGAGTAGCCATTCTTTATTCCTTTACTTTCTTAATAAACTTGTTTTCACTTTATGGACTCACCTCAAATTATTTCTTGTGCGAGATTCAAGAACCCTCTCTTGAAGTCTGGATCAGGACCCCTTTCTGGTAACAAAAATATTAATTCCATGTCAGTATAAACTCTGTGATGTAGTTCCAGGAACCACTATGGTTTGAATCTTGGCCATGCTTGCCCTTGCCACCTGGGTCCTACTGTAGGCTTGAAGTCTATAGCCTGAGAAAGGAATGCGGCTGGCAGCTTCCCTCTTTCTTCTTTTACCAGTGGATTACTGACTACTATTTCTGACCCCTTGGGGGTTGGAGCCAGTAGAGGTAAGGGAATCAGAAAGCTCCTACAGAATGGCTTGTGATGTCAGTTTTGTATCTGTTATCTATTATCTTAGAATATCAACTGAAACTTCCATTTTAACTTCTGTTATAAAAGAATGCAAATCCAGCAACACATCAAAAAGCTTATCCACCATGATCAAGTGGGCTTCATCCCTGGGATGCAAGGCTGGTTCAATGTATGAAAATCAATAAACGTAATCCAGCATATAAACAGAACCAAAGACAAAAACCACATGATTATCTCAATAGACACAGAAAAGGCCTTTGACAAAATTCAACAACCCTTCATGCTAAAAACTCTCAATAAATTAGGTATTGATGGGATGTATCTCAAAATAATAAGAGCTATCTATGACAAACCCACAGCCAATATCAGACTGAATAGACAAAAACCGGAAGCATTCCCTTCGAAAACTGGCACAAGACAGTGATGCCCTCTCTCACCACTCCTATTCAACATAGTGTTGGAAGTTCTGGCCAGGGCAATCGGGCAGAGGAAGGGAATAAAAGGCATTCAATTAGGAAAAGAGGAAGTCAAATTGTCCCTGTTTGCAGATGACATGATTGTATATCTAGAAAACCCCATTGACTCAGCCCAAAATCTCCTTAAGCTGATAAGCAACTTCAGCAAAGTCTCAGGATACAAAATCAATGTGCAAAAATCACAAGCATTCTTATACACCAATAACAGACTAACAGAGAGCCAAATCATGAGTGAACTCCCATTCACAATTGCTACAAAGAATAAAATGCCTAGGAATCCAACTTACAAGGGATGTGAAGGACCTCTTCAAGGAGAACTACAAACCACTGCTCAATGAAGTAAAAGAGGATACAAACAAATGGAAGAACATTCCATGCTCATGGGTAGGAAGAATCAATGTTGTGAAAATGGCCATACTGCCCAAGGTAATTTATAGACTCAATGCCATCCCCATCAAGCTACCAATGACTTTCTTCAGAGAATTGGAAAAAAACTACTTTAAAGTTCATATGGAATCAAAAAAGAGCCCACATTGCCAAGTCAATCCTAAGCCAAAAGAACAAAGCTGGAGGCATCACGCTACCTGACTTCAAACTATACTACAAGGCTACGGTAACCAAAACAGCATGGTACTGGTACCAAAACAGAAATATAGATCAATGGAACAGAACAGAGCCCTAAGAAATAATGCCACATATCTACAACCATATGATCTTTGATAAACCTGACAAAAAGAAGAAATGGGGAAAGGATTCCCTATTTAATAAATGGTGCTGGGAAAACTGGCTAGCCATATGTGGAAAGCTGAAACTGGATCCCTTCCTTACACCTTATACAAAAATTAATTCAAGATGGATTAAAGACTTACATGTTATACCTAAAACCATAAAAACCCTAGAAGAAAACCTAGGCAATACCATTCAGCACATAGGCATGGGCAAGGACTTCATGTCTAAAACACCAAAAGCAATGGCAACAAAAGCCAAAATTGACAAATGGGATCTAATTAAACTAAAGAGCTTCTGCACACAAAAGAAACCACCATCAGAGTGAACAGGTAACCTACAGAATGGGAGAAAATTTTTGCAACCTACTCATCTGACAAAAGTCTAATATCCAGAATCTACAATGAACTCAAACAAATTTACAAGAAAAAAACAAACAACCCCATCAAAAAGTGAGTGAAGGATATGAACAGACACTTCTCAAAAGAAGACATTTATGCAGCCAAAAAACACATGAAAAAATGCTCATCATCACTGGCCATCAGAGAAATGCAAATCAAAACCACAATGAGATACCATCTCACACCAGTTAGAATGGCAATCATTAAGAGGTCAGGAAACAACAGGTGCTGGAGAGGATGTGGAGAAATAGGAACACTTTTACACTGTTGATGGGACTGTAAACTAGTTCAACCATTGTGGAAGTCAGTGTGGTGATTCCTCAGGGATCTGGAACTAGAAATACCATTGGACCCAGCCATCCCATTACTGGGTGTATACCCAAAGGATTATAAATCATGCTGCTATAAAGACACATGCACACGTATGTTTATTGCGGCACTATTCACAATAGCAAAGACTTGGAACCAACCCAAATGTCCAACAATGATAGACTGGATTAAGAAAATGTGGCACATATACACCATGGAATACTATGCAGCCATAAAAAATGATGAGTTCATGTCCTTTGTAGGGACATGGATGAAGCTGGAAACCATCATTCTCAGCAAACTATGGCAAGGACAAAAAACCAAACACCGCATGTTCTCACTCATAGGTGGGAATTGAACAATGAGAACACATGGACACAGGAAGGGGAACATCACACACTGGGGACTGTTGTGGCATGGGGGGAGGGGGGGTGGGATAGCATTAGGAGATATACCTAATGCTAAATGACGAGTTAATGGGTGCAGTGCACCAACATGGCACATGTATACATATGTAACAAACCTGCACATTGTGCACATGTAACCTAAAACTTAAAGTATATATAAAAAAAAGAATGTAGCACCCATGTCTCTAGCCTGAGGCATGATTTTTTTTTTTTTTAGGCTTTGATTGAATTACTTAAGCAGTTCTTAACTAATTTAAGTAAAAGATGCTATGAGATCATAGAGATGAAATCTAGCCTCAGAGTTAGGGAAGGCTTCCTGCAGCATAGGTGTTACCAAGTGAGAAGCCAGGGAAAAGGAGTAATAAGATTTGAGCTAAGCATGTTGGATTCAAAGATATAGGTTAGAGAACAGGAGCACTAAGAGGACCCAGAGGCATTTGGTGGAGCAGATCACGAAAGCTGGAGAGCGATTGTGATGAAGGATGAGGCTGGAGAGTTAAGCAGGAGCTAGACTTTGAAGGGTCTGGTGAATGTGTTAAGGAGCAATGGGGAGTCATTGCACATTTACAAAAAAGGTAATATGATCAAATTTGCATTTTCAAAAGATAGCTGAGGCTCCAGTGTGGGGAATAGATTGGAGGAACAAGGGAGAATGGTTAGAAGGTTCTTCCAGTCACTTCTCTTCCATCAGTTGTTATGGTTTGGCTGTGTCCCCACCCAAATCTCATCTTGAATTGTAACTCCCACAATTCCCATGTGTCATGGGAGGAACCCGGTGGGAGGTAATTGACTCATGAGGGTGGGTCTTTCCCATGATGTTCTCGTGACAGAGAATAAGTCTTACAAGATCTGATGATTTTAAAAATGGGAGCTTCCCTGCACAAGATTGATCTGTCTCTTGCCTGCTGCCATCCATGTAAGATGTGACTTGCTCCTCATTGCCTTCTGCCATGATTGTGAGGCCTCCCCAGCCATGTGGAACTGTAAGTCCATTAAATCTCCTTTTCTTCCCAGTTTCAGGTATGTCTTTATCAGCAGCATGAAAACAGATTAATACAGTAAATTGGTATCAGTAAAGTGGGGCACTGCTGAAGAGACACCTGAAAATGTGGAAGCAACTTTGCAACTGGGTAACAGGCAGAGGTTGGAACAGTTTGGAGGGCTCAGAAGAAGATCAGAAAATGTGGGAAAGTTTGGCACTTCCTAGAGACTTTTTGAATGGTTTTGCCCAAAATGCTGATAGATATATGGACAATAAAGTCTAGGCTGAGGTAGTCTCAGATGGAAATAAGGAACTTGTTGGGAACTGGAGCAAAGGTGATTCTTGTTATGTTTTAGCAAAGAGGCTGTGCCATTTTGCCCCCACCCTGGAGATGTGTGGAACTTTGAACTTGAGGAAGATGGTTTAGGGTATCTGGCAGAAGAAATGTCTAAGCAGCAAAGCATTCAAGAGGTGACTTGGGTTCTGTTAAAGGCATTCAGTTTTATAAGGGAAGGAGAACATAAAAGTTCGGACATAAAAGTATCGCCTGACAATGTAATAGAAAAGAAAATCCCATTTTTCTGAGGAGAAATTCAAGCTGGCTGCAGAAACTTGCCTAAGTAACAAGGAGCTGAATGTTATTTACCAAGACAATGGGGAAAATGTCTCCAGGGTATGTCAGAGGTCTTCATGGCAGCCCTTCCCATCACAGGCCTGGAGGCCTAGGAGGAAATAATGGTTTTGTGGGCCAGGCCCAGGGTCCTTGTGCTGTGTGCAGTCTAGAGACTTGGTGCCCTGTGTCCCAGCTGCTCCAGCCATGACTAAAAGGGGCCAAGATACAGCTTGGGCTGTGGCTTCAGAGGGTGCAAGCCCCAAGCCTTGGCAGCTTCCATGTGTTTTTGAGCCTGCAGGTACACAGAAGTAAGGAATTGAGGTTTGGGAACCTCCACCTAGATTTCAGATATATGGAAATGCCTGGACGTCCAGGAAGAAGTTTGCTGCAGGGGCAGGGCTCTCATGGAGAACCTCTGCTAGGGCAGTGCAGAAGGGAAATGTGGGGTTAGAACCTTCACACGGAATTCCTAGTGGGGCACTACATAGTTGAACTATGAGAAGAAGGCCACTGTCCTCTAGACCCCAGAATGGTAAATCCACCGACAGCTTGCACTGTGCACCTGGTAAAGCTGTGGACACTCAATGTCAGCCCATTAAAGCAGCCAGTAGGGAGGCTGTACCCTGTGAAGGTACAGAGGCAGAGCGACCTAAGACCATGGGAACCCACCTCTTGCATCAGCATGACCTGGATATGAGACATGGAGTCAAAGGAGATCATTTTGGAGCTTTAAGATTTGACTGCCCTGCTGGATTTTCAACTTGCATGGGGCCTGTAGCCCTTTGTTTTGGCCAATTTCTCCCATTTGGAATGGCTCTCTTTACCCAATGCCTGGAACCCCATTGTACCTAGGAAGTAGCTAACTTGCTTTTGATTCTACAGTCTTGTAGGTGGAAGGGACTTGCTTTGTCTCAGATGAGACTTTGAACTGTGGACTTTTGAGTTAATGCTGAAGTGATTTAAGAATTTGGGGGACTGTTGGGAAGAAATGATTTTTGAAATGTACAAAGGATGTGAGATTTGGGAGGGGCCAGGGATGGAATGATACGATTTGGCTGTGTCCCCACACAAATCTCACCTTGAATTATAACTCCCACAATTCCCATGTGTTGTGTGAGGAACCCAGTGGGAGGTAATTGAATCATGGGGGTGGGTCTTTCCTGTGCTGTTCTCATGATAGTGAATGAATCTCACGAGATCTGATGGTTTTAAAAATGAGAGTTTCCCTTCACAGGCTCTCTCCTTCTCTTACCTGCCACCATCCACGTAAGATGTGACTTGCTCCTCCTTGCCTCTGCCATGATTGTGAGGCCTCCTCAGCCATGTGGAACTGTAAGTCCATTAAACTTCTTTTTCTCCCAGTCTTGGGTATGTCTTTATCAGCAGCATGAAAACAAACTAATACATTGGTTTACCTCCATAATCACATTTATTAAATGGATGCATTTCCCAGTCAAAGTGGGATTAAAAAAATTCTTTCTATGCACTGTGTTACTTAATTATCTTCTAAGGGGCACAGAGAGACTTCAGCAAGCATTAGTGATACGTACTGGAGGTGGAAATACTGGGTAGAAGAGGGAGGTTCCCTGGCAAAGGCCCCACTTTCTTTTTTTTTTCTCATTCTTTAAAAAAAAAAATTTTTTTTTTTTATTATACTTTAGGTTTTAGGGTACATGTGCACATTGTGCAGGTTAGTTACATATGTATACATGTACCATGCTGGTGTGCTGCACCCACTAACTCATCATCTAGCATTAGGTATATCTCCCAATGCTATCCCTCCCCCCAACCCCCAACCCCACCACAGTCCCCAGAGTGTTATATTCCCCTTCCTGTGTCCATGTGATCTCATTGTTCAATTACCACCTATGAGTGAGAATATGCGGTGTTTGGTTTTTTGTTCTTGTGATAGTTTACTGAGAATGATGATTTCCAATTTCATCCATGTCCCTACAAAGGACATGAACTCATCATTTTTTATGGCTGCATAGTATTCCATGGTGTATATGTGCCACATTTTCTTAATCCAGCCTATCATTGTTGGACATTTGGGTTGGTTCCAAGTCTTTGCTATTGTGAATAATGCCGCAATAAACATACGTGTGCATGTGTCTTTATAGCAGCATGATTTATAGTCCTTTGGGTATATACCCAGTAATGGGATGGCTGGGTCCAATGGTATTTCCAGTTCTGATCCCTGAGGAATCGCCACACTGACTTCCACAATGGTTGAACTAGTTTACAGTCCCACCAACAGTGTAAAAGTGTTCCTATTTCTCCACATCCTCTCCAGCACTTGTTGTTTCCTGACTTTTGAATGATTGCCATTCTAACTGGTGTGAGATGGTATCTCATTGTGGTTTTGATTTGCATTTCTCTGATGGCCAGTGACGACGAGCATTTTTTCATGTGTTTTTTGGCTGCATAAATGTCTTCTTTTGAGAAGTGTCTGTTCATGTCCTTCGCCCACTTTTTGATGGGGTTGTTTGTTTTTTTCTTGTAAATTTGTTTGAGTTCATTGTAGATTCTGGATATTAGCCCTTTGTCAGATGAGTAGGTTGCGAAAATTTTCTCCCATTTGGTGGGTTGCCTGTTAACTCTGATGGTAGTTTCTTTTGCTGTGCAGAAGCTCTTTAGTTTAATTAGATCCCATTTGTCAATTTTGTCTTTTGTTGCCATTGCTTTTGGTGTTTTGGACATGAAGTCTTTGCCCATGCCTATGTCCTGAATGGTAATGCCTAGGTTTTCTTCTAGGGTTTTTATGGTTTTAGGTCTAATGTTTAAGTCTTTAATCCATCTTGAATTGATTTTTGTATAAGGTGTAAGGAAGGGATCCAGTTTCAGCTTTCTACATATCGCTAGCCAGTTTTCCCAGCACCATTTATTAAATAGGGAATCCTTTCCCCATTGCTTGTTTTTCTCCGGTTTGTCAAAGATCAGATAGTTGTAGATAAGCGGCATTATTTCTGAGGGCTCTGTTCTGTTCCATTGATCTATATCTCTGTTTTGGTACCAGTACCATGCTGTTTTGGTTACTGTAGACTTGTAATATAGTTTGAAGTCAGGTAGTGTGATGCCTCCAGCTTTGTTCTTTTGGCTTAGGATTGCCTTGGTGATGCAGGCTCTTTTTTGGTTCCATATGAACTTTAAAGTAGTTTTTTCCAATTCTCTGAAGAAAGTCATTGGTAGCTTGATGGGGATGGCATTGAATCTGTAAATTACCTTGGGCAGTATGGCCATTTTCATGATATTGATTCATCCTACCCATGAGCATGGAATGTTCTTCCATTTGTTTGTGTCCTCTTTTATTTCCTTGAGCAGTGGTTTGTATTTCTCCTTGAAGAGGTCCTTCACATCCCTTGTAAGTTGGATTCCTAGGTATTTTATTCTCTTCGAAGCAATTGTGAATGGGAGTTCACTCATGATTTGGCTCTCTGTTTGTCTGTTGTTGGTGTATAAGAATGCTTGTGATTTTTGTACATTGATTTTGTATCCTGAGACTTTGCTGAAGTTGCTTATCAGCTTAAGGAGATTTTGGGCTGAGACAATGGGGTTTTCTAGATATACCATCATGTCATCTGCAAACAGGGACAATTTGACTTCCTCTTTTCCTAATTGAATACCCTTTATTTCCTTCTCCTGCCTGATTGCCCTGGCCAGAACTTCCAACACTATGTTGAATAGGAGTGGTGAGAGAGGGCATCCCTGTCTTGTGCCAGTTTTCAAAGGGAATGCTTCCAGTTTTTGCCCATTCAGTATGATGTTGGCTGTGGGTTTGTCATAGATAGCTCTTATTATTTTGAAATACGTCCCATCAATACCTAATTTATTGAGAGTTTTTAGCATGAAGCATTGTTGAATTTTGTCAAAGGCTCTTTCTGCATCTATTGAGATAATCATGTGGTTTTTGTCTTTGGCTCTGTTTATATGCTGGATTACATTTACTGATTTGCGTATATTGAACCAGCCTTGCATCCCAGGGATGAAGCCCACTTGATCATGGTGGATAAGCTTTTTGATGTGCTGCTGGACTCGTTTTGCCAGTATTTTATTGAGGATTTTTGCATCAATGTTCATCAAGGATATTGTTATAAAATTCTCTTTTTTTGTTGTGTCTTTGCCTGGCTTTGGGATCAGAATGATGCTGGCCTCATAAAATGAGTTAGGGAAGATTCCCTCCTTTTCTATTGATTGGAATAGTTTCAGAAGGAATGGTACCAGTTCCTCCTTGTACCTCTGGTAGAATTCGGCTGTGAATCCATCTGGTCCTGGACTCTTTTTGGTTGGTAAACTATTGATTATTGCCACAATTTCAGAGCCTGTTATTGGTCTATTCAGAGATTCAACTTCTTCCTGGTTTAGTCTTGGGAGAGTGTATGTGTCGAGGAATTTATCCATTTCTTCTAGATTTTCTAGTTTATTTGCATAGAGGTGTTTGTAGTATTCTCTGATGGTAGTTTGTATTTCTGTGGGATCGGTGGTGATATCCCCTTTATCATTTTTTATTGTGTCTATTTGATTCTTCTCTCTTTTTTTCTTTATTAGTCTTGCTAGTGGTCAATCAATTTTGTTGATCCTTTCAAAAAACCAGCTCCTGGATTCATTAATTTTTTGAAGGGTTTTTTGTGTCTCTATTTCCTTCAGTTCTGCTCTGATTTTAGTTATTTCTTGCCTTCTGCTAGCTTTTGAATGTGTTTGCTCTTGCTTTTCTAGTTCTTTTAATTGTGATGTTAGGGTGTCAATTTTGGATCTTTCCTGCTTTCTCTTGTGGGCATTTAGTGCTATAAATTTCCCTCTACACACTGCTTTGAATGCGTCCCAGAGATTCTGGTATGTTGTGTCTTTGTTCTTGTTGGTTTCAAAGAACATCTTTATTTCTGCCTTCATTTCGTTATGTACCCAGTAGTCATTCAGGAGCAGGTTGTTCAGTTTCCATGTAGTTGAGTGGTTTTGAGTGAGATTCTTAATCCTGAGTTCTAGTTTGATTGCACTGTGGTCTGAGAGATAGTTTGTTATAATCTCTGTTGTTTTATATTTGCTGAGGAGAGCTTTACTTCCAAGTATGTGGTCAATTTTGGAATAGGAGTGGTGTGGTGCTGAAAAAAATGTATATTCTGTTGATTTGGGGTGGAGAGTTCTGTAGATGTCTATTAGGTCCGCTTGGTGCAGAGCTGAGTTCAATTCCTGGGTATCCTTGTTGACTTTCTGTCTCGTTGATCTGTCTAATGTTGACAGTGGGGTGTTAAAGTCTCCCATTATTAATGTGTGGGAGTCTAAGTCTCTTTGTAGGTCACTAAGGACTTGCTTTATGAATCTGGGTGCTCCTGTATTGGGTGCATATATATTTAGGATAGTTAGCTCTTCTTGTTGAATTGATCCCTTTACCATGGCTTTGCTCATTTCTTTTTATTCTTTTTTCTCTAAACTTCCCTTCTCGCTTCATTTCATTCATTTCATCTTCCATTGCTGATACCCTTTCTTCCAGTTGATCACATCGCCTCCTGAGGCTTCTGCATTCTTCACGTAGTTCTCGAGCCTTGGTTTTCAGCTCCATCAGCTCCTTTAAGCACTTCTCTGTATTGGCTATTCTAGTTATACATTCTTCTAAATTTTTTTCAAAGTTTTCAACTTCTTTGCCTTTGGTTTGAATGTCCTCCCGTAGCTCAGAGTAATTTGATCGTCTGAAGTCTTCTTCTCTCAGCTCGTCAAAGTCCTTCTCCATCCAGCTTTGTTCCGTTGCTGGTGAGGAACTGCGTTCCTTTGGAGGAGGAGAGGCGCTCTGCGTTTTAGAATTTCCAGTTTTTCTGTTCTGTTTTTTCCCCATCTTTGTGGTTTTATTTGCTTTTGGTTTTTGATGATGGTGATGTACAGATGGGTTTTTGGTGTGGATGTCCTTTCTGTTTGTTAGTTTTCCTTCTAACAGACAGGACCCTCAGCTGCAGGTCTGTTGGAATACCGTGCCGTGTGAGATGTCAGTGTGCCCCTGCTAGGGGGTGCCTCCCAGTTAGGCTGCTCGGGGGTCAGGGGTCAGGGACCCACTTGAGGAGGCAGTCTGCCCGTTCTCAGATCTCCAGCTGCGTGCTGGGAGAACCACTGCTCTCTTCAAAGCTGTCAGACAGGGACATTTAAGTCTGCAGAGGTTAAGAGGCCCCACTTTCAAGCCTGGAAACCTGTGGCCCTAAATGGTAATGGGCATTCTTGTTTTCATTGCCCAAAAGTTGCCTTTTGGCCCACCATGCCCCCCTTTCCTGTACCCATATAAACCCCAGACCCCAGGCTCCAGAAGGAGATGAGTAAGAGACAAACAGAAGAGCAGAAGAATGCAGAACAGCATGGGAAAGGGAAGAGAAGTATCTGAATGCCGAGAGGAGTTCTGCTGGTAGTGGTTGGAGAGGAGATTGTCCACTGGATGGTGAAACTCCAGGGGAAGATCATCTTCCCACTCCATCTTCTTTCTAGTTCCCATCCATCCTGCTGAGAGCCACCTCCACCACTCAATAAAACCCCCACATTCATCCCTCAAGCCCACGTGTAATCAGACTTTTCCTGGATGGTGGACAAGAGCCTGGGATATAGAGAGCTCTTACACTGGCCCTCTGCCCTTGCAAAAAGGCAGAAGGTCCACTGAGCTGTCTAATACTTAAGCCATCTGTAGATGGCAAGGCTAAAAGAGCACACCATAATACATGCCCACTTGGGCTTTGGGAGTCACAGACACCCACCCCTGGAAGCTGCCACTGGGCCAGAGCCCAGGGGTGCTCATCCTGGTTCCTGCACCTGTCCATCTTTGTGCTTTCCCTCCTGTAAGGGGTTTGAGTGTGCATGGTGGCTGAACAAGATGAGCCACATCCCTGTCGCATGTCCAGTGAAGGGTGTCAGGGAACTTTCCCATTCCATTAGGATATTCTCAAAGGGACTTTAAAATAGATATGGACAGAGATCCAAAATATAAAACGTTCTTTAATCCCTTGACACCTAGAGTCTGCCGAAGACAGAAAATCAATGCAATTGATAAGCTCCAGCTTGAACCATGTGATCTCTTTTTATATCAAAAGTAGCCAAGTAAGATGCAGCAGATTCTTTTATACAATTCCCCAAGGATGAAGGAGGATAAACTGTAGACTTCAAATGGTAATCAACAAACAAATGCAATAATCCTAATTTTCCCATTTTGAAAACATACTTATGAAACCACCTTAGCAAATGTTTTATATCAGTGAGAAAATTACAACAGTAAGCTAAGCTAACCCAACCCCCATCCTGCCTCTCCCTTAATTATTCCTAGGCTATTGGGCCAAGCTAACTTTGGAAGACATTTAGGCTATAGTTTAAATGATAATAGGCCTTGCCCCAAATTCAACCACTTTTGTAAAACTAATGGGAGACCATCAGGCTTGGGGAAAGAGAGGAACTTGAGTCCTGCTAAGGTGCAGACATAAACATTTGCCAGCCATTATTCTTCAGGTATAAAAAATGCAACTTCCCCAATTAGTCATGCAAATAACACCACTATTGTAGGTTGTCCTTTTAAGATATCTTTCCAGGGTTTTTGCATGTCTGACACCCGTGGCTCCACCTGGACCACCAACCCAGCTCCTGTGGCTCCACCCAGAATCAGTTCAGCATGCAGGAGGACAGCTTCGACCCCCTATTATTTCATCTCTGCCACAACCAATCAGCAGCAAGCACCTGATACCTGACCACCTCTACCCACTCCAAACTGTCTTTGAAGGACCCCTAGCTGCCTTCGAAAGCAACCTACGAGCTCTGAACAAGATGAGAAATGACCCGAGTACAAACTCCATCTCCTACTTGGTGTGGCTGGCTCCTTGTCTTCTAAACTCTTTCTGTGCTACAATGCCATGGTCTTTCTTTATGCAGTGGGCAGGAAGAACCCCATGGGTGGTTATGCTTATTACTCAAATGTTCTCTTTGGTCTTATTTACTCAGCTTTGCTTGACTAATTGTTCACATAAGAAATGTTTCTTATCCATAAAGCCCAAATTAATGATGTTCTCAGTAACTGAGAATATTTTTACTGTCCTTTCTGTATTTACACCATTTACATATTCTTTGGAGTAATTTTTTTTCAGATAATCTCTTGGCCAATTCCCCACCCTTCATATTGACCTTGCCATTCCCAATTCCCCTTTTTATAAGACTTATAATTTTATAATATAATATTATAATTTTGTGTTTAATTAGTTTTTATTAGATTCTCCTATTTCTTGCATAGCACAAGAAAGTCCATATATTATCTTATTGATACAGGATTTTTTTGCTCCTTAGTTCAGCTAAATCTGGGTTCTTGTCTCATGACCAGGAAGAATTAGTTACATGGACATCAAAGCATGAGTGGAGTAGATTTTATTAAGTGAAAGGGGAGTGCTCAACAAAGAGTGGGGTCCCATCAGCAGGTTCTCACTTCCCAGTGGAGTCCCAAGACTTCCACACAGGAGCTGAAAAAGCTAGACTCCTCCCCAGCATAAGGTGCAGATTTCTGGCAGCTCTGCCCTGTTCCCCGCAGTGTGCATATGGGCATGCCCAGGGAAGCCATTGGTAGTATCAGAAAAAGCAACATTTGATTGAAAAAAAGGCATTATTCAGAAATAATCGATCAGGAAAGGGCAGGCAAATAGGGCAGTTCTCCCTCTGAGTCACAGGTTTCGTCTGGGACCAGCAGTTTGGTCTTTCAGCCTTCAGGCTGTTTTAAGCTTGAAGGTGGGGTTTTGCTGGGGACCCTTCCTTATCTGCCTAGGCATGTGGCTGTCTCCTGCCTCTATCATTATTACAAAATATTGGTTTGCTATGCTGTGCCTCAATTCAGTTGAATTGGGTCTTTTCAGCAACTGGCTGACCTCAAGCTCCAAAAAACCAAAAGGTTGCATTTTATTTCTGATGTTAAGGATATATTAGTACACATTTCCAATGGCTAAACCTGTTTTCCACACCTGTCCTCCCTCAGGCCGTGTCCCTCTGACTCATTCACCTTGCTCAGTATGTGGCTAGAAAGTGAATCCTTTCTAGATTTTCTTTCTTTCTTTCTTTCTTTCTTTCTTTCTTTCTTTCTTTCTTTCTTTCTTTCTTTCTTCTTTCTTTCTTTCTTCTTTCTTTCTTTCTTTCTTTCCTTCCTTCCTTCCTTCCTTCCTTCCTTCCTTCCTTCCTTCCTTCCTTCCTTCTCTCTCTCTCCCCCCTTCCCTTCTCTTCCCTTCTCTTCCTTTCTTTCTCCCATTACTGTTGACAGAAGATATTTGGGTAGAGATAGTATAAAGAAGGCTTCAAAAATAGTAGAATACATTGCTTGGGATTAACAACATTCTGTGTGTCTCCAGAATACAATTGCTGAATACAAGAGGAGCAAAAACACCAACATAGTGTCATGATCATGGCAACTCCTGATGTCTATAAAAAGCACATAAGATTTTGGGAGCTTGGAAACTTATCTGTATCGATTCATGGAAAATCTCAATTGGATAGTTGTTTTCCTGTTGCCCACTTCTCTGGAATAGCTGCCTTCAGAGAAGAAATGAATGGCACTAATTTTCCATTATCAATAATAAAGATGAACACAACTAACGAAGCTAAATAACATCCACTAATCAAAGCCCAATTAATAACAGTTCAAGAGACGATTCTTATGTTTAAAAAAAACTGGTTAAATTTGCTTATCAGAAGAGGATTCCATTTACTACTAAAATGGCTTGTCATACTTTCATAGTCCTAAAATGTTTAAAAATTGTAAATTAAAATTTTAAATGAGGTAAAGGAATGAAAGTTTCACCTTAGAAGAAAAATAAACTAAAAACTTCATAATCAACAATATTTGCTTGTACTTTGATTTTTAAAAACTTGATGTTTACTTAGACTGTTTATTTTTAATTAACAATATTTGCCTTATTCAGATACCTTTTCTCTGTGGAAGATTTATATCTTTAGCTATCTCCCCAACAGAGGAGATAAGCCTACAGAGTTTTTAAGAGATTTATGATGAGCAAATTGAAAAACTAGTGGGAACATTGGGGAAAAACAAGCGATCAGCCCAGTACAGTGCATACAATATTGGAGAATGGGGTTCTAGCCTCAGTTTTGCTGGCAGCTAGCAGCAATGCGATCTTGGTCAAGTTGTGGACTATTGTGACTTACCTTAAAAATGAGAGGTTGTAGTAACAGGAGGCCCTTCACTTCTCACACATCTCTCACTCTATGTTTAGCTGGTTTAATCTTTGTAGCTCCAGAATTCCAACGCTCTAGCAATGAGAGAACATTTATAGAAACAGTGAATTATTTTGGTGTTTATTGCCTTAGAGAAAAATTAGTAGCGATCATAACACCATGTAATGGAAAGGAATGCAGAGCCAAGAGCTGGGGCATTGTTAGGAGTACTGGGGAGAAATGTACTATGGTGTGATTATGCCAGAAGGATAGGGGGATGATATAGTTTGGAAGTTTGTCCCCATCAAAAGCTCATGTTGAAATGTGATCCCCCAATGTTGGAGGTGGGGCATATTGGGAGGTGTTTGGGTCATGGAGTCAGATCCCTCATAAATGGCTTGGTGCCCTTCGTGAGGTAATGAGTGATTTCTTACTCTATTAGTTCACTCGATAGCTGATTGTTTAAAAGAGCATGGCACCCCTTCCTCTTGCTCCCTCTCTCACCATGTGACATGCCGGCTCCCCTGACCCTTCCACTGTGATTGGAAGTTTCCTGAGGTTCTCACCAGAGGCAAGTGCTGGTGCCATGCTTCTTGTACAGCCTGCGAAATTATGAGGGAAAGCAACCTCTTTTCCTTATAAATTACCCAGCCTCAGGTATTCCTTTATGGCAACACAAAACATACTACAACAGGAAAGAATCAAAAAGTGAGGTGTGCTCTAGGAAGAGGGAGTCATGAAGAGTGCAAAATTGAGTAGGTGAGAATTGAGTCAGAATGGCTGAATTTTATGAGAGGGTCCTTTGAGTAATTAGAGATAGACTCCAGAGCATAGGCAGAGAAAATATATGAGGCAAGTGATTGTCAACTACTTGTACTAGAAAATAATTTAGGCTTGCCATGTGATTTGTTCTGGAGAATAGAATGTAAGTAGAAGTGATTGTGCCATTTATAGAACAAGGTCATTTGCTAAATGATATTTTTGTCCCCCTCTCTCTCCTCTGTCCGTATATTCAGGAAGAAAAGACTGTAGGATAATGAAGCCAGGTAGTGGAAAGAACTCTAATTCGTTAGTCAGTAGTAGAGGAAAGCTAACGGACTACATTCAGGAGTGCCACTAGACCACACAGGACTTTGTGCAAATGAGAACTAAATTTTTACTATAAGCCACTGAGAGTTGGAGGTTGTTTTTTAATAGCAGCAAAATAGCTGACCAAAACAAATTAGTAGCAGGAGTGGGAGATTTGTAGGTATGCAATATTGGCTGAGCATCTACATATTTCTTGCTGTACACTTGTGCCAAATCTTGATATGGTCAGTCTTTTAAACTTTAGCTCTTCTAGTAAGTTATAGTAGTATTTCACTGTGCTTTCAATTTGCCTTTCCCAAAGAATTAATGATCTTGATCACCTTTTTGTGTGCTTATTTTCTATCTTTATTTTCTTTGAAGGAATGTCTGTTCAAATCTTTTGCCCATTAAAAAAACTTGGGTTGTTTGTTTTCTGTTATCAAGCTTTGAGAGTTCTTTATGTTCCAGACACATATAAAGTGTCCAGATGAGATATATAATTTCCAAATATTTTCTCCCAGTCTGTGGCTTGTCTTTCCATTCTCTTAACATTTACACACCGTGGTTGAATGTGGAATGTTTATGGTTGAATGTTAAGAGAATGGAAAGAGAAGCCACAGACTGAGCACATTCTCAAAATATTCTGTGTGTTCTGAAGAGCATGGAAAGGAAAATAAAAAAATCTCAGGACTCTCAAACTCATTACGCCAAAGGGAAAGTTAAACCTGGAGACTGAATCACATAACACCACCATCCTTTTCTCAAATGAATGGCTGTTACTTCGCAATCTTGTATCAGAGCCATACATTAGCCAGGCCTCGACAGAAAGAAGGCCTCAGGTATCTCTGGATGACTACCCTCGCAAATTGTTCATAAGTAAACTATTTGCTGGCCTTGAAACCTTTCAAGATGTACATCCTCCCATAAAATAAGGATGGTCAATTGTACCTTTAACTCTCAATTTAAGTCTAGCTCCTAAAACTAAAGTTTGTTAGATTTCACACTGATAATGTCAATTACAAGCTTATCTTCCCAGGTGCAGAACAAAGACAAGATGAGCTCAATCTTTCCTCCACCTACCGGAGACACCTGCATAATTGATTCTTTTACTCCCTTTTTCTTTGAATGTTTACCTTATCGTATGTAAAATGCAGATTTACTGGACACTAATCAAAGTATCATAAAAAAGTAACCATTTGCCTCATGCCCTACCACTCCACCCACTTTCTACATGTCTTCTCTCCCTCAAAGAAATGTATAAACACTGACCCTGCTACAAACCTCTTCAGACACCACAGGCCATAGACGTTTTTGTGACTTGTATTTTTTCTGGGCATGCCCTCAAGCTTTGGCTCAATAAACCTTGACTGACTGAGACTGTTGCCTCAGTCTCTAATTTTGGTTAAGAAGCAGAAGTTTTAAATGTTGATGAAGCCCAATTCATTATATTTATTGTGATGATAGATTAATGAAGGTCAATAAAAACTTAAAATGTACAATTTGAGAAGATTCGACATATACCAAATCTTATCAAATTGTATGCTTTAAATATGTGCAGTTTATTGTTTGTCAATTGTACTTTGATAAAGTTGTTTTACAAAGGGTGAGGGGAATAAAGAGAGTTCAGTAATTCAGGGTCTGCAAGTATTGAAAGCTAATTACTTCTAGATCCTGTCAGTAAGAGAAACAGTAGTCCTACAAACTTTCCACATTAATTAAATGACTCAGTGTAAAGAGAGGACTAAGGATGTGGTCTTCCCATCCACTGTGCTATGTAGTCTCACAAAATCACAGTGAAATTGATAAGAGACATGCTGGGAAACTGGGGTGGGGGGAAGGAATAAATAAAATAAATGAGGCTGAGAATTATATCTAGTATAAACTTTGAGTATGGCTACCATCACATGGAACTAAGTGCAATCAGAGCTAAGAAGCCTACTAGGCTTTTGCAGGAATTAAATTGCCAAAGAAACCCAGAACCTATAATAAAAAGCCTTTTACTGTTCAGGATTTCATTATTGTGTCTCCAGCATTCTGTAAACAGAAGGTACCTTTGACAACGAAACAGCTCCGAAGATGGGCATCCTTGTCACTATTCATTTCAGGTGCAGTCTAAGAAGATAAGGGGAGCTCCTAGAGGGTAGAGCACAGGTCAAAAAGAACAAGGAGCAAAGCAGATCCTTGCAGAAGGCAGCAATGGCAGAGTGTGAAAGTTTCTGTCCTGCCAGGGCAGAGAGACTTCACAGTGTCTTCTCTTGAGAATTCAGAATTGCTGTTGATGAGTGACTGCTCTGTTTCCAACTCTTCCCCTTTCTGTAGGGGTGTCAGGTGCCAGTGTCTTGACCCTGTACTACCATCATATCCTGAGCATGTGTCTGGAGGGGGTAGAACCTGCATTTTAGTTTGTGGCAAACACCAGGAAGCTCCATATCTGGATCTGATGGATAAGACTTAGAGACTGGATTCTTATAACCACTCTTTGAGGTATGAATAATGATTTCCTCAATTTTACAGAGCAGAGAGTGGATAAGCAACATGCCTGAAGTCCATACAGCTAGTCAATGAACACTGGATGCTGAATTAAGCTGGCTGAGTCTTTGGGTTGCCTTCCTGAGGAGAGGTGTTTTCTGCAAGTGGGAAGGGGGGAGCAAATGAGTACTTAGTGACTAAAGGGCAGAGTGTGGCAGGGACTATCTATGCCACTGAATGATGTCCTTGTGTTGCTTCTCCATTTTCTAGCCTCCCTTGCAATTAAGTTGGCCATGTGACAAGTTCGGAAGAATAGAATATGTTATGAAGTGATATATGCCACTTCTGAGTTAAGCAGGTTAAGTATCTGGTACACATTCCCTAATCTCTCTCTCTCGCTTGCTCTCTCTCTCTCTGTCTTTCCCTCTCTTATTTGTGGCCTTGGAAGTAAAGGGCTCAAAGATGGCTTGATCATATGATAGAAGGAGCTTGGATCCCTGAGTTTTAGCTGGAGGAATGCTGCCCTGCAGGGCTGCCCAGGCTTTGCTGGATTTTATGTGAATGAAAAATAAACCTATGCTGTTTTAAGCCACTGAGATTTGGGGCTGTTTATTGCAATGACTAGAATTAATTACTCTGACCAAGACCAATATTATGATAATTGGGTAAAGGTGTCTAGCACATTCTCCACATTTTCCTACAGTCTCTGTACTTAATCACTTGGAAGATAATGGCTGTGAAGCTATCAAATCTTCACATTTTCCCAAAATTTATGACTCAGTTGCTTTTTTTAAAAAAAAGACAAACAGCACCAATTTAAGGTATGTTTTTCTTTTGAAAACATAAAAACTTGAATGTCATTATCTTTAAGTTGGAAAGTATGATATAGAAAGTCAGAGAAAAGGGGCCGGGCACAGTGGCTCATTCCTTTAATCCCAGCACTTTGGGAGGGCGAGGCGGGCGGATCACTTGAGGTCAGGAGTTCGAGAACAGCCTGGCCAACATGGTGAAACCCATCTCTACTAAAAATACAAAAATTAGCCAGGCGTGGTGGCACATGGCTCTAATCTTAGCTACTTGGGAGGCTGGGGCAGGAGAACCCCTCGAACCCAGGAGAATTGAGGTTGCAGTGAGCTGAGATCTCACCACTGCACTCCAGCCTGGGTGACAGAGTGAGACTCCATCTCAAAAAAAAAAAAAGTCAGAAGAGAATTATTTATGTATTTATGGCTTGGGACATGTAGCTTCTGGTCAGATTTCTAAACAAGGACAAAACTACTGAAGGAGAAAGTATATATTAAAAGCCTAGAGCCTGAAATCAAGCCTGTTGTCCATTCACTAGCTGTGTGGACTTTGGGTAAGTCACTTAACCATCCTCTGCCCTGCATAATTATGAAAATGATTGTTCATACCTCAAAATGTTGTTATGATAATTACATGAGTTAATGTTGTATAATAAAGAACTTAGCTGGCCTTTGTCCCTGATTCCTGGTAGAGAGTCTCTAAACCCTTGGAATTTCTCAAGTGATAAGAATGGGACCATACCTGAGTTTCTGCTAACAAGGTGACACATGGTAGATCTCTGGGTAGTTTCAGGATGGGGACTGATTATGCCAAAGACCAACTATGTGATTAGGGGGTTGGAGTAGGGAGGGGAGGAGGGCTGGAGATTGAGCTCATTCATGTGGCCAATGAGCCAGTCAATCACAGGGATATAATGAAACCCCAATAAAAACTCTGGACACCCAAAACTTGGATGAGCTTCCCTGGTTAATGTTCATACACTGATATGGCAGCAAGCTGATGCATTCTGATCACTCAAAAGCTTCACATTGAGGACCCTACCAGACCTTACCCTATGTGTCCTTATTCTGGCTGGCCTGATTTGCATTTTTTGCAATAAATCTGTAATCTTAAGTACAGTGTCTTCCTTAGTTCTGTGAGTTGTTTTGAGAATTATGAAACCTGAGGGGGTAGTGGGAGCCAAAATTGTGTCTAATTGGCCAGAAGTGGCTTGGGGGGCCTGGAAATCCATTGTTTGCAGCTGGTGTCTAAAGTGAGAGCAGTCTTATGGGGGACTGTGTCCTTACTCTGTGAACTTTGACCTACTTCTGGGTAGTTAGTGTCAGAATTGTATTGTAGTTAATACATGTAAAACTTTTAGAATAGTGCCTGGCCCAGGGTAACTTTCAGGGAAAGTTAGCTAATAATATAAAGCTCTAAAATAGTATTCATACAGGAGCACTTACTATTAAAGATGAAGATAGAAGTACTGTATTCAATGCTGAAAGGAAGCTTGTAAATTATATAGTTTGATGTGATTTTGACTTGTCTTAGTTCAAAAATCTTGTTAGTGCCAGGGCAAAGGCTCAAACCCCAGTCTTTTTTTTTTTTTTTTTTTTTTTTTTTTGAGACGGAGTCTCGCTCTGTCGCCCAGGCTGGAGTGCAGTGGCGCGATCTCGGCTCACTGCAAGCTCCGCCTCCCGGGTTCACGCCATTCTCCTGCCTCAGCCTCCCGAGTAGCTGGGACTACAGGCGCCCGCTACCACGCCCGGCTAATTTTTTGTATTTTTAGTAGAGACGGGGTTTCACCGTGTTAGCCAGGATGGTCTCGATCTCCTGACCTCGTGATCCGCCCGCCTCGGCCTCCCAAAGTGCTGGGATTACAGGCGTGAGCCACCGCGCCCGGCCCAAACCCCAGTCTTTTAAGACAAGATCATTATATAAAATGTGCTTTATTTTTCACATATTTTAAATGGGGCTAGTTCATCAAAACCTATATCCTAGCAGTAGGAGCATTTTGGGAAATCTGTCCAGCACCTATCTATTTCTCTGACAACCTTCTTCTGTGCCTCTAGAATGAGACCTGAAGCTATGTTTCAACTATGCAAGTTTGAATCCTTGGTCACAGTCAAAGGATTGGGGTGTATAATTGACCCAAGATGGGTCTGTAAGGTTTTTACTTCTCAGAATTCAGAATTTGATTTAAAAAATACCAGCTGGTCTTGTGCCCCAAAGATGAGGCAGCTGAGGGCCATGTGTGGCCTGATTCCATGATGCCAGGTATGAAGAGAAAGAAAGATGAAAGGAGTCCATAGATAGAGGCAAAATGGAGAGAGTGGTGATCAGGGTTATTGTTTTTCTTTTCTTCTTGTTTGATCCTTGTCTCTTCTGGGGCCAAGCTTCATCTCTTGCTCTTGGGTTTTGTGAGATAACTTAATCCAATACATTCCCCTTGCTTGTTTATGCTTGTTTGAAATAGATTTTGTTAGTTGCAACTAATAGTCTTGATTAAGGATGGAATGAAACAAAAGTGCCAACTGCTTCTATCATGATTGCTATTGTGAATATGGGGAACAAGGAGGAGGGGTGGTGCGAGATAAAACACTGGAGTAAGGTGGGCCAAGGGCTTAGATTTAATAGGAACATTTTAACGGGATCTCTTAGAAAGCTCCAATGTCTTCAATTGAAACACAATTAAATTAGGCTCCTTTGAATGTGGATGAAAGGATGTTAGCGATGTGGAAGAAAAAGGTTAAGCAAGCAATTGACGATTTTGTTTTCTTGCTCAAGATGGAATTGGGTTAACCAATAACTGTGGTGCACCAAAGCAATTATAAAATATAATGAAACCTTTGGGGACAAATAGAAAACACAACAGGTCCATGTCTTGGGTGACTGTACTGAATCAAAAATAGCATTTTTAGAAACAATTTTGTTATTATGAAGGGAAAACCATAGCCATTACAAAGCTTATGTTCCACTGCCTGTTTGAAAAGAAAAGATATTTGTCTTCTCAAGTGGTGGGCCCCATGAGGCTGAAATAACCACTGTAAACAATGGATCTGAGAATCAATCTGAGAAGGTAGATATTTATCAGGCTGCCTCTCTTGGCAACTGGAAAAGGGTCAGAACTTATTTTTGTTTGGTGAAAAAGAGGTTCTAACAAAACATACAAATAACATTTACGACCAAAGGAACTGCTTTTCTAGGTACTTGTTCTGCTGAAGAAGGCAAGAGAGGCACAGCTCTTAATTTAACTTCACAGGATGAAAAGATCACGTTAGAAAGTGCAGCTGAATAAGGGAAGCACATAATTGTACCCTATCTTTCTTTCTTCCATGCTTTATTCTTTCTCTTTCTTTTTCTCCTTTGTCAGATTTTTTTCTAAAATGTAAGTGAAAATATGAGATTCTATCAATATGAAGATATCTTGCAGAGTGGCAAATTTTAAGGCAGGAGATGTTCCTTTCCCATATGGAGATTAAAAAGGGACTAGAAATTTTGAGCATCTTAAGTTCTGTAAGTTACCTGTGTACATTTTTTTTCTTTTCACTTGTGTTTTTGTTTTATAGGTCCTGTGTGATTTATGCTTTAAAGAGGTTCTGTTTTGATGTGTTTCCAGGATTTTTTTTCAAGATTTAGAGCTCCTTTTAGCAGTTCTTGTAGTGTTGGCTTAGTAATGGTGAATTCTTTCAGCATTTGTTTGTCTGAAAATGACTATCTTTCCTTCATATATGATGCTTAGTTTCACTGGATACAAAATTCTTGGCTGACAATTGTTTTGTTTGAGGAGGCTGAAGATGGGCCCGAATCCCTTCTAGCTTGTAGGGTTTCTGCTGAAAAATCTGCTGTTAATCTGATAGGTTTTCCTTTATAGGTTACCTGGTGCTTCTGTCTCACAGCTCTTAAGATTCTTTCCTTCATCTTAACTTTGGATAACCTGATGACAATGTGCCTAGGCGAAGATCTTTTTGTGATGAATTTCCCAGGTGTTCTTTGTGCTTCTTGTATTTGCATGTCTAAGTCTCTAGCAAGCCTGGGGAAGTTTTCCTCGATTATTCCCCCAAATATATTTTCCAAGGTTTTAGATTGGTCTTCTTCCTCAGAAACACTGATTATTCTTAGGTTTGGCTGTTTAACATAATCCTAGACTTCTTGGAGGCATCTTTCTTTCTTTTCTGTCTTTTTTTTTTTGATGGAGTCTCGCTCTGTTGCCCAGGTTGGAGTGCAATGGCGCAATCTCAGCTCACTGCAACCTCCACTTCCTGGGTTCAAGCAATTCTCCTGCCTCAGCCTCTTGAGTAGCTGGGATTACAGGTGCGTGCCACCACACCTGGCTAATTTTTGTATTTTTAGTAGAGACAGTGTTTCACCATGTTGGCCAGTCTGGTCTCAAACTCCTGACCTCATGATCCACCTGCCTCAGCCTCCCAAAGTGTTGGGATTACAGGCATGAGCCACCACACCCGGCCTCTTTGTTCATATTTTCTTATTCTTTTTTCTTTGTTCGTGTTGGATTGAGTTAATTTGAAGACCTTGTCTTCAAGTTCTGAATTTCTTTCTTCTACTTGTTCAATTCTATTGCTGAGACCTCAGAGCATTTTACATTTCTAAAAGTGTGTCCACAGTTTCCTGAATTTTTGATTGCTTTTTCTTTAAGCTATCTATTACCTTGAATATTTCTCCCTTTAATTCTTGTATCATTTTTTGGATTTCCTTTCATTGGGCTTCACCTTTCTCTGGTCTCTCCCTGATTAGCTTAACAACTAACCTCCTGAATTCTTTTCCAGGTAAATCAGGGATTTCTTCTTGGTTTGGATCAATTGCTGGTGAATTAGTGTGGTTTTTGGAAGGCGTTGATGAACCTTGTTTTGTCATATTGTGTGGGTTCTTGGTCTCACTGACTTCAAGAATGAAGCCGCGGACCCTTGTGGTGAGTGTTGCAGCTCTTAAGGTGGCACGTCTGGAGTTTGTTCCTTCTGACGTTCGATTGTGTTTGGAGTTTCTTCCTTCTGGTGGGTTCGTGGTCTTGCTGGCTCAGGAGTAAAGCTGCAGACCTTCGCAGTGAGTGTTACAGCTCTTAAGGCGGTGCATCTGGAGTTGTTCGTTCCTCCCGGTGGGTTCGTGTTCTTGCTGGCTTCAGGAGTGAAGCTGCAGACCTTCCCAGAGATTACAGCTCATAAAGGCAGTGTGGATCCAAAGAGTGGGCAGTAGCAAGATTTATTGCAAAGAGCGAAAGAACAAAGCTTCCACAGTGTGGAAGGGGACTCAAGTGGGTTGCCACTGCTGGCTCGGGCAGCCTGCTTTTATTTTCTTATCTGGCCCCACCCACATCCTGCTGATTGGTAGAGCTGAGTGGTCTGTTTTGACAGGGTGCTGATTGGTGCGTTTACAATCCCTGAGCTAGACACAAAGGTTCTCCATGTCCCCACTAGATTAGCTAGATACAGAGTGTTGACACAAAAGTTCTCCAAGTCCCCACCAGAGTAGCTAGATTCAGAGTGTCAATTGGTGCATTCACAAACCCCGAATGAGACACAGGGGGCTGATTGGTGTGTTTACAAACCTTGAGCTAGATACAGAGTGCCGATTGGTGTATTTACAATCCCTGAGCTAGACATAAAGGTTCTCCGTGTCCCCACCAGACTCAGGAGCCCAGCTGGCTTTACCCAGTGGATCCCACATTGGGGCTGCAGGTGGAGCTGCCTGCCAGTCCCGCACCGTGCGCCCGCACTCCTCAGCCCTTGGGTGGTCAATGGGACTGGGCGCCCTGGAGCAGGGGGCAGCACTCTTCAGGGAGGCTCGGGCTGCACAGGAGCCCACGGAGGGGGTGGGAGGCTCAGGTATGGCGGGCTGCAGGTCCCGAGCCCTGCCCCACCGGAAGGCAGCTAAGGCCCGGTGAGAAATTGAGCACAGCGCTGGTGGGCTGGCACTGCTGGGGGACTGAGTACACCCTCCACAGCCACTGGCCTGGGTGCTAAGCCCCTCATTGCCTGGAGCCAGCAGGGCCGGCCGGCTGCTCCGAGTGTGGGGCCTGCCAAACCCACACCCACCTGGAACTCCAGCTGGCCTGCAAGCACCCTGCGCAGCCCTGGTTCCCGCTCGCGCCTCTCTCTCCACACCTCCCTGCAAGCTGAGGGAGCCAGCTCCGGCCTTGGCCAGCCCAGAAAGGGGCTCCCACAGTGCAGCCAGCGGTGGGCTGAAGTGCTCCTCAAGTGCTGCCAAAGTGGGAGCCCAGGCAGAGGAGGCGCCAAGAGTGAGCGAGGGCTGTGAGGACTGCCAGAATGCTGTCACTTCTCAATATTACCAGAGTTGGTTTTTTAGTTCCTTTTCATCTGGGTAGGCTCTGCCAGAGGGAAGGTCTAGGTTTGAAGTCTATTGTTCAGATTTTTTTGTCCCACAGGTTTTCCCTTGATGTAGTACTCTTCCCCTTTCCTGTGGCTATGGCTTCCTGTGAGCCAAACTGCAGTGATTGTTGTCTCTCTTCTGGGTCTAGCCACCCAGCAAGTCTACCCAGCTCTGGGCTGGTACTGGGGGTTGTCTGCACAGAGTCCTGTGATGTAAACTGTTTATGGGTCTCTCAGCCATGGATACCAGTGTGGGTTCCAGGGAGGGTGGTGGAGGGTACAATGGAATCCATGAGGGTCCTTAGCTTTGGTGGTTTAATGCTCTATTTTTGTGCTGGTTGGCTTCCTGTTAAGGAGTGGTGCTTTCCAGAAAGGATCAGCTGTGATAGTGTGGAGAGGGACCAGTGGTGGGCAGGGCCCTAGAACTCCCAAGAGTATATACCCTTTGTTTTCTGCTATCAGGGTGGGTAGGGAAGGCCCATCAGGTGGGGGTGGGACTAGGTATGTCTGGACTCAGACTCTCTTTGGGCAGGTCTTGCTAGGGCTGCTGTTGGGGATGGGGGTGAGATTTCCAGGTCACTGGAGTTGTGTACCTAGGAGGATTATGGTTGCCTCTGCTGAGTCATGCAGGTTGTCAGGGAAGTGGGAGAAAGGCATCAGTCACAGGCCTTACCCAGCTCCCACGCAAATGGAGGGGCAGGTCTCACTCCCACTGTGCCCCTCGCAACAGCCCCAAGTCTGTTTCCAGGCAGAGGGCGAGATGGGCTTGAAAACTTGCCCCAGGCTTTCCACCTCCCAGAGTATTTGGGGTGTCTCCTGGGTCCTACAGGAGCAGTCCATTTCCTTCAGAGGGTCTGTGGGTCCTCTCAGGATTGCTTTTTTTTTCTTGCAGTTGATATGGAGCTAAAAATTCAGTGCAAGCCTCTGCATACTGCTCTGTCCATAGCTGCAATCTAGTCCTGCCTCCCATCCACCATGATCCCCAAGCTCTGTAAGTTATATAACTAGAGAGTTCTGTTTACGAACATTTGTCCACTTTGCCTCATACAACCAGGTCTAGAATGGAATAAATAAGAAACATGGCTAGCTATCATTTTCTTAAAGAATTCTAGGCAAAAGTAAAAAAATCTTCTTTGATAGGGCATTCAATTTAGAAATATCTTCTTTATAAGTAACTTATACTTCTTCCTGTAGTCAAAGGGTATTTATTTAATACCAGGAATATATCTTCACCGGAGCAGAGCAGCCTTAAGTTGTCCATGAACCCATGGCTTAGATAATCAAAAATGTATGAAAAATCACCCAACCTCTTGCTTTGGTGGATATCAAGTAGACTTTTCTCCCTGTGTTTGTAGTAACACATCTCCCATCTTCCTTGATTGGGGAAGAAAGTTAATGCTTTGGCTTAAAAACCTTCATGTTGAACTCTTTGGAAATTAGAGGAGAAATGAGTAAAAAGAATCTTAACTTATTGAATCCACAAAAGTTAGTAATTTAAAGTGGAAATAGAATGGAAATAGCTACATATTACCTTTGCATCATATACTTTATAGGCCATATAATACCAAATTTTCTTGTCTTTTTTCATGATTCCTAATTTCCTATACTTTGTTTTCTGTTGGTATTCACTTCAATGACCTTATCTTAACATAAGAGACTCAAACTTAACATGACTTTTGAAGAGGATCTTGCTAAAATCAAAAATAAAGACAAATGCTTTATAACTTTAATATATGATAATCTGCTAAATACCAAAGTTGTAAGCTTTTAAAGAATAATCTATATTTTCCATACTCCAATTGAAGTTATTAAAAATGAATTCTATATTTAACATTATATTAAACATTTCTATTATTTAACATTTAAATTAAACGAAGTGTCAAACACGTTAGAAGTTTTGGGTTGCAGTGCTTTTTTTCATGTTACCCTTTATGTCATGAAGAACATGATTCTCACAGATTTTGACTGTTGAAGAGCTGGAAGAAATGAATTGGAGGAGATAAAACATATTGCAAAGTACACTGAGTCCCATCTTCTTGCAAATTATCTAATTAAATCATGCAAATCTAAGTTCTAGTCATATTATTATAGCTCTTTCACAGAAAAAGAAAAAGACACAGAAATTAAGTAACTTGCTTATGTTCACATAACTAATAGGAACTGGGATTGAGATTCAAACCCAGGTCTCTCCAATTCCAAAGTCAATGTTCTTTATGCTGCACTACATGACCTTATAATTTAATGTGTGTCTATTCTTTTACAATGTTTGGGGTGCATTTCCATCTCAGGAGAAAATTTCTGACAATGTATTGAGTGGGGAACTGATGACCAGAGTTAGGTTGTTATCATCAGCAACATGAAAGAATAAATACATGGATTCTTTAGGTATGTGTTAGGAAATTAGATTGATGATGGTAGCATGGGTCGCTCCCTGTCCCACTCTCTCTTTGTCTCTTGCCATTTCAATGGAGTAATCACCCAAGTTTTCTATTTGTGTTCTTTAAAAAGGAACAACAATTATTATTTCATTTTCCTCTCTTTACTTGTAATGTATTCAGAGAATTGGAAAGGAGTGTAATCAGTCCTGAAGTGGTTAACTTGACTCGTAGAAATCAACAGAAATTGACAGAATTAGTGTTTTAACCTTCTTGTTTAGGGTTTTCTTTTTCGAAGGTCTGCAAATCCCATTTCTCAAAATCTTTTATATAATTGTTTGTGATAGACGGCCTGCTGTTCCATGTCTCTCTCAGTCTAGATTCAATAGAGAATGATATAAAAGTAACAAATGACAAAATCATTGTTTTACAAGAAGAAACATGACATTAAAACCCAGAATAACAAATAACTTCAATATAGTTGAAATATTCCAGAGAGGTTAAAAGCTTTCAATGAATTCTATTAAAACTGAGAAGAAAAGAAAGCTGTTTAAAAAATAATTATTAATGTCTACAAAACCCCTTAACAAATATTCACTGACATATTATGCTAGTTTCTTTTAGTGTAAAATATGGGTTTGAAAAATGTGTTACTTCAAGTCTACGAATATTCTTTTGTAAAAGTAAAGATGGCTTTTTTTGGGGGGTGGGGTGCAGTTTATGGAAAAATAAGCTCAGAAATTGATTCTAAGCATCTTGCAATTGCAAATATGAAGGCAAAGTCTCATTCTGGCACTGAGGTTGTATTGTCAATAGCTGATACAAATATTTTCTAGTTATTTTTCATTTTCAGAATTTTTATGAAAATTATCTAATAATCAAATATCTTTGAAGCATCAACATTTATTTATTTTGCTTGTTTTACTGAAAATCTCTTAGAACTGTATTTCTGTTTCTTTAGTATATAGGAAAGCCCTAGCTCAATTTTTGTTTTTGGTTTTTGCAACTCAGGTTTATTATTATAAAAGTCAGTTGTTGCATCACATGGAAATGCAGTAATACAACCAGGTGCTCCGACAACCCATTTGCCTGACTTCTATGCTTTGAGTGTATTAATATTTTGAGGATATTATTTAAAGATTTTCCATTGCCCTTTTCCCCCATTCTTAGATCTTCAATTTTGCTTTTTTGCTATTGTCAGTATAGCTGATTCCAGTAATTCAGTGGAAGTCCTTTTTGTCTAATATTAGGCAAGATGGTTGATTATTAATTAAAAATTGTTAAAATAGGCCTTGTAAAAATGTTATATACATACAATATATATTTTATTTTAACCTAAAATATATAAACATTTCTGTTGGCCACTGTTTTCATAGAGGCCCATGGCTTATTCCTTGCATATGGGTTCACTGATAGGAATGCTAAACTTTCCTACATAAATCGGACACATAATGCATTATTTGACATCTCAAATATCATTGGCCAGGTATGAAATGAATTAAACTTGTTATAATTGTGTTTAAAATAAGAATTAGTGGATCATAAGTAAAGCAGCATATCATCAAGCAATACTGGTTAATATTTAAGTTCCAAAATCTGTAGTTATTTTCTATTGTTACTGTAGCAATTTGCCACAAACCTAGTGGCTTAAAACAACACATATTTATTATCATATGTTTTTATAGGTTAGAAGTCCAACACACATCTCACTGAGCCTAAATCAGGAGGTCAGCAGGGTGGCATTCCTTTCTTGAGGATCTAGGAGAGAATCTGTTTCCTGATTTTTTTGCAGCTTCTAGAGGCTGCCCATGTTCTGTGGCTCATGCCTTCCTTTCTCCATCTCCTAAGCCAATAATGTTGCATCTCTCTGACCATTTTTTCCATAGTCACATCACCCTTTTTTCATAGCTGGGAGAGGTTTTCCACTCTTAAAAGACCCATGTGACTAGATTGGACCCTTCCCTGCCTCCACTTTATCCAGAATAATCTCCTCATCCCAAGGTCTTTTACTTAATAATATTTGCAATCTCTTTTGCCATGTAAGGTAACAGATTCACAGGTTGAAGGAATAATACCCCCTTTGGGAGGGGGTATTATTCTCTTACCACAGTTTGCCCTATGTGTCCCAAATTCATATCAATCCCACACAGAAAATAGTTTCGCTCCATCCCAAGGTCCCACAAATTCTCAATTATTGCATCAATTCATGGTATAAAATCTCATTATCTTAAAAGTCCAAAGTCATTATTTAAGTCATCTAAATTTAGTATGCGTGAAGCCATTGGTATAATCCATCCTGGAGTACAATTTCCCTCCATCTGTGTACCTGTAACACTCAAGAAACAAGTTATCTGCTCCAAAAATACAATGGTGAGATAAGTACAGGATAACAGTTATAAACATTTCAGTTAGAAGACAGCTGCATATCCTATTATCCTTTTATTTTATTCTTCCCTTGCCTTCTCAGTAGTTTTCTAGCTTCTCTTTACTGCCAAATTCTAAGACACTTCCACATTTTTAGGTATTTGTTAGAGCAGTACCCCACCAAATCTTATTCAACCCTTCACTACAACCCAGCTTAGGCAACCTATACTTTTTATTAACCATATGTTAGTTTTGCCTATTCTAGAACATCATGCAAATGAATTCATACAGTGTATACTCTGTTGGGCTTCTTTTACTTAGAATAATGTTTTGGATTTTTTTTCATGTTCTTAGTGTCAGTAGGTAATTTCTTTATATGCTGAGCAGTTTTCTGTTGTGTAAACACACCACAATGTGTTTTTGTATTCTGTTGTTGAACATTTGGATTGTTTTCAGTTTTTGGTTGAATAAGTTGATATGAACATTCTTTTCTTTGCTTTTATTTCTATGGGGTAAATACATAATAATGAAAATGCTGTGCCATAGTGTAGATGTATGTTTAGCTTTTAAGACGTTGCTTGTATCATTTTAAACTTCTGCAATGGTATGGTATAAGAAGTATGGTTGCTCTATTGGGATGGTCAACCTGCTTGGTTTTATCTTTTTTGGTATATGGGTATAGTAACACCTCATTGTGGTTTTAATATGCTTTGAATTGATGACTAATGATGTTGAGCAACTTTTTATTTCCCTTCTTCCCCCAAACTACTTTTAAGACTTCCTCATTATTACTGATTTTTACAAATTTGTTTAGGTTGTACCTTGACACAGTTTTCTTTGTGCTCATCTTACTTGGGGTACTTTGTGTTTCTTTGTTCTGTGGACTGAAAATTTTTTGACAAGTCTGGAAAATTTTCAGTCAATTTTTCTTTACCTATTTTATTGCTCTTCTTTCAGTGGAGCTTCACTTATACATATTTTAGACCATTTGATAGTGCCCCATAAATCTTGAGACTCTTTCCTTTTTCCTTTTTGGCCTTATTTTCTCTCTTTAGTTTGTATATTTTCAATTGCTTTGTCTTTAAGTTCACTAATCTTTTCTTCTGCAGTACTTGCAGAAGAATATATATATATATTATTTTATTTATTATTATTTTTTATTTTAGACTGAGTCTCACTCTATCACTCAGGCTGGAGTGCAGTGGCATGATCTTGGCTCACTGCAACCTCTGCCTCCCGGGTTCAAGCAATTCTCATGCCTCAGCCTCCTGAGTAGCTGGGATTACGGGTGCCCACCACCACACCCGGCTAATTTTTGTATTTTTAGTAGAAACAGTTTCATCTTGTTGGCCAGGCTGGTCTCAAACTCCTGACCTCAAGTGATCTGCCTGCTTTGGCCTCCCAACAGGCTGGGATTACAGGCATGAGCCACCATGCCTGGTGCCTGGCCAAAAATTTTAATATATTCTAATATCTGTTTAAACATGTTTTGTCTATCACCTTTATTATTTGTGTATTTCTTATTTCTATTAATTGATTTTTCTCCTGGTTTTGGCTTACCTTTTTATGTTTCACTTATCTGGTTCTCGAGTGTTTAGATTTTGTATCTATTCTTTAAAAGGTCTTTGTTATGGCAATAGTTACGTTTTGAAGAACAGCTTGATTCTTTTGGGCTTCCCCCACCCCATTGAGTTTTGTTAGTAAACATCTAGAGTTACTTTTACTCTAGGGTTAGGTTAACCCTGCTTCTAAGTTGTGGTCTTTCTAAAGTCTCTACTGAATGCCTCAGTGTTCAATGAGGTTTCTTCTTCTGGCTGGATGGAATTTAATATCTCCCAGTCCTGGGTAAGCTTTGGTAGTTCCCTAATATTTGTTTTTTCCCTAGTAGCTGTTCTTAGCCACATATATCTTATTATTAACTAATGTGAAGCTTATTAGTCAGCTAGAGATTTCTAGAATTCTCTCTTTCATGGCTTTTCCCTTTCAGGTATTCTGCTCTCCAAATTCTACCTACCTTGCGTCTCAGAAGTCTGCACTTTGTCTCTTCAACCTAGTGACACCTCCATAGTCCATGTTCCCTCTTTCTGTGCAGCAGTCTTGAAAGCGACTTCAGGCAAAACGTTCAGTAATTGTATAGCTTACTTCATTTGTTTCCTCTTAGAATTCGAACCTATGCTGCCTGTTGTTCAATATATGAAAGGAGTTTTTTCATATATTTAGTCCAGTATTATTATTTTATATAACAAGAGGGTTAATTAGTGCCAGTTTCTCTGGTATCTGGGTTGGAACCCATGATGAATTTTTGAAAGCATATGTCAAACTGTTAGTAAATCAATCAAAAGTCATAGCACCTCCTAGGAACTTTTGTTTTTGTTGTTTTTGGAAACCTAGATTAACTTAGAGTCTAAATAATTTTTTCATAAGTCTTCACTAAAGGTATTAAAATGAAAATTGCCATTAAGTTAATTACTGCATAATTTATTAGGGTGGTGCAAAAGTAATTGCGGTTTTTGCTATTACTTTTCGTGGCAAAAACCGCAATTACTTTTGCCCCAACCTAATACAAATGATGCAAGATAATCTTTCTTTATATTCATTATCTTGATGACATCTAGATTCCCCATTTAATTGGAGATATAAAAAAATTGGCAGGGTTCAGAGACACGCCTCTCAAATGCTTAAGAGATTATATTAAATGGCTTCCTTGACAAATATATGAAGAAAGATAAATGAAACTGAGCTTACTTAGCTCTCAGAAGAAAGAATTTAGGAACAGCATAGTTACCAGAATCATAAATATCATGATATAGAGGCTATGACCACTTATTCTTGAACTCCACTAAGCCGATAAATATATTTAAAGCATAAAGGGAAGATTTGCATAATGTACAAAGCTAAATGTCCTCCAAATTTTGCTAATTGGCTGTAATTTGGGGGGATGTTGTGAAATATTTCCCTGCCTGAGAGATGAACAAACAGCATGGCTTTCTCACTGCAAGGTAACTGAGACATTGAGATTAGCGGTAAGTTAAATAAACGACCCAGGTTCCTTTCAGGCCTCTCATTCTAACAGTATTAAGGAGACTTTTCTTCTGCTTCCTGACAACTCCTGTCTAGATTTTATGAAAATTGCTTGTCTTTTTTTTCCTTTTATTAGATGCTTTTTTGATATTCCTTTTCGGTTGCCTGGTGTCTTTCAAAACAGTAAAACCAGAGTTTTTGGCCTTCCTGATTTATTTTTTTCTAAATGGGAAAGTTCTTACAAAAATATACACCAGCATCTATATTTGCATGCAAAATCAAATATTTCTGGGGTTCACTGCAGTAGAGTCCAGGACAAACTGTCTCTATAATTTCTCAGGAAAAATTTTTAGTTGAAAGAAAAATGATAAATTGATATGAATTATTTTTCAAATATAAAAACAATTTTTCAACATCTGCCAAATAGATTCCTTTAACTTTTTAATTTTCAGACATCTGTTTATGAAAAACAAATGTATTAAGAATGTGACTTTCTTTCAGTACTCCTTCTGAACATTATTTATCTCTTTAAATTTTCTTAAGATATTTGAAAATTATATTGGCACAAAATATATTTTTTCCTCCCATAGGAATAGAGCTCAGTAGTTGTTTTTCAGCCAGAGGGCATGGTAATGTTTTTGACAATTATTCTAAGGAAAGGATCAAGTTCAAATCCTTAGAGGATGTGTTAAAGCAGTATTGGATTTACAGTGAAGAGGCTTTTATTCAGGACAAAGAATACAGTCTTTGATTTATGACTATCTTTTTCTGTTTAGTATTTGTTCCATATTGTTACATCTTCTATAAACATGCCTATTGGGTACTCTTTTACATAATATAAATGATTGTGAAACTCCATGTCCCCTCAAATATCTCCTTAATTAATTACTATAGCAATATAATCTTCCTATTTAACTCAATCATTAAAATTTGGAGGAAGGTGAGGAAAACAGGTGGAATGGCTTTTAGAATGCATCCATACACTTTGGAAGAGGAGGTATTTGGCAGGGATCAGGAGGCAGAGGTAAATGCCTTCATTAGTCGTCTCCTGCAGATTACTGGATTAGCTAATTGTTACTTAGCAAGTTATCTGTAGAAATTGAGCTTGAATGGTAATATATATTTTTGAGGCAGGTTTATTTTGGGAAAATTTGTAACGTAAAGAAGTACCTGTGATAGTGCTTCTTATGTGCCTGCAGATGTTAGTGGGAAGTGTGATTGAATCTGGGCAGGACTGGCAGGAGGAGGCGAGAGGACCCTAAAATGGCATTTGATTGTCAGGGCTGATTTGACAAATCTAACATCTGGTTGACAGTAGTAACACCTTCCAGTTTTACCACTTTGTGCCTGTCTCTTCTGATTTTATGAATTCAGTTGTAAAAGAGAACATTCTCAAACAGAAGGCAGAATGTTAATTATTATTATTATTTCAAGAGTATAGAGTATACCTAGATAAGTCTTTTCTGCTAGTGCTGCTAAAATAATGGCCCTTGGCACATGGTAGGCATGCAGGAGATATGTATGGAAGTCTATGACAGCAATTGATGTGTTGGTGCAGATGAATCTCTAAGGACTAGAGTATTGAAAACAAACTCAATTGATGTTGATACAAGTAGTTTTTCCATATTATTCTTAGTTGACAATTATAAGGATCAGGATCAGGACCTAGATGAGGCATGTTTTGGATAACTACTCTAATGGAAGCACGAATAAGACGTCCTGTTTGAATGTCTGTTATAGAACTTATGACATACTGTCATGTATTAGAGTTATTTAAAAGCTAGACTATGAGTGGCCGGAAGGCAGAAATGCTGTTTTATCAATCATTGCATTTGCAAAGTTCTTGCTCTAGTGCTTTATTAGAGTGAGTTCAATCAATGCTTTCTAAATTGAATTGAATACAACAGCAGGCCCCAACCTTTTTGGCACTAGGGACTGGTTTAGAGGAAGATGATTTTTCCATGGATGGGGGATGGGGGTTGGGGGGATGCTTTTGGGATGAAACTGTTCCACCTCGGATCATCAGGCATTAGAGTCTCATAAGGAGCATGCAGCCTAGATCCCTCATATGTGCAGTTCACAATAGGGTTCACACTCCTATGAGAATCTAATGCCTCCACTGATCTGACAGGAGGCGGAGCTCAGGTGGTGATGCTGGCTTGACTGCTGCTTACCTCCTGCTGTGTGGCCCGGTTCTTAACAGGCCACCGACCAGTACTAGTCCATGGCCTGGGGGTTGGGGACCCCTGGAATACATTATGCTGTCTCCTGACCTCTAGCTTCAAATAATTTGTTAAGTGAAATAATGGCATTTGATACATCCTATTGCAATATACTCCAATTCTAACAACAAAAGGATTACTCATGGGATGAGTGGATTAGTGACTGAATGGATAGCATAGCGATTCATTCATTTTTTAACCTCAAAGGTACAATAAATTAGTCTCAGAAGAACTTCTTTTAAAAAGGCAAAATAAAACAAACAAAAAGCTCTTTTATTCCCTAGTGAACATAAAAATGCATGTAATTCTCTGGTACATGAAGAAAAAAGGTTCCTCCTTTTAATATAAAGTAAGGCAATAAATGAACTTTATATATTGTATTCTGAAACTTTAAAAAAGATTAAAAAATTTAAAGTCTCCCTCCTCTATCTCATTAGCCTTTCAAAAGGGGGATAAAGAATCTTGCTAGTCATCTCAAAACCAAAACATATTCTGACTTTATAATAGATTTTTAGAGACCTATGAAAAGGAAAAACATAATACAAAAAATGGGATTTCATTTACATCTCGAGTGAAACATCGTGATATATAAGTGATATATTTCATGAACAATGAATAATATATCCCCAAAAATCATGTTTCAAGTCTTTGAGCAATTATCCAATGTATAGAGATGAAAATTAGACCTATATTATAGGTCTATGTTAAAATGTAAACTTGACAAAATAGTATTTGTTTCCTTTTTTATATTAAACAGCTGAAAATCTATAACCTATGAAATTTGTTCACTTACAATATAGCAGAATGGAGTGTTGATTTACCTGTTTCTTTCAACCTAATTTTTATCTGTACATTCTTAAGTACTTTGGTAATAACTATTTTGTATTTTTAGGTTCTCCTCAATGAAGAGAGAGCTCATATTATTTTGTTTTCTCATCCCCTGAACAAAATTAGATCCACATTTAAATTCCACAGAGGTCTTTACTTATTGGGTCTGTGGTCCTGGACAAATTATTTGACTTTTTTCAGCTTCAGTTTCATCATCTGTAACATGAACATAATATTTACTTTGTAGTGTAACTATATGGATTAAATAATATAATATTGAAAATTCTTAGAGCATAGAAAAGTAATGATTCTTAAATGTTGGAGTTCTTCAAATTCTATATCTTATCTACTTAAACATTTTTATTATTTTTCTACATAATTTGGCTCAACCAGTTGAAAAACAAAGGCAAATGAGCAGGGTCTACTTTTCTCTTTGAGAAGCACATCGTTATATTTGAAAGGAATGATTTGGACAGCCTTTCAATGAAATTCTTAGGTACAGCATATTCCCTCAAGAGGCACAAAACTCAATTGAGAAACCATCAGATAAGAACACTGAAAATGGAAGTCAGCCTGCAAATTTGCTTCCTGCTACTCTCACTTCTTAGTGTTCACCACCTTCCCTTTTCCCACAGCTCCTTTCCCACCCTTGAATTAAGAAAAAGGCATATTTCTTCAACATAGAATTTTTCACAAAAATAGGCAGAAAGGGATTGAAGTTCATTGTAAATAGGGAGGAAGGTAGAAATTATTTTTCAGAGGTTGGTGGGTAAGTTAAACACCAAACCAACTCTTCAGTATTAGGCTGATATTAGAAAAGAGATGGCATGAATAAAGAAATCCTCAAATATTTCATTTTGTCTTACTTAAGCATTTGCATTACAGTCTTTACCAGTAATTTTCCCTAGATTTGTGGGAAAAAAATCTATCTCTTCTTGAACATCTTAATGGAATGACTGGCTTCATGAGTGGTGGCGATTGAAAGGAATGAATCTGACTATCACCTTACCCTCTTCTGATGTCCGAGTCACATGCTCACCTCTTATCCAACAAAGAAATAATAATAATAATAGCAAATACACATACAGCACTTACTATGTACAAGGCACTGTTCAAAGTGCTTTCCTTATATTGTTATTTCATGTTTAAAACAGTCTTAGGCAGTAAGTACTATTATTGTAACTTCCATTTCACAGATTAATAAACCATGTCATAACAAGGTTAAGTTACTTGCCACGATCACAGTGTAAGTAGCAAAGCCTGGATTTAAATGGAGGCTCCAGAATCTTGCCTGTCAATCATTAAATTATTCTGCCTCAAAATGGTTGACACTTGGGAGAAGAGAAGAAAAGAACCTGCAATATATGTTGACTATGGGAGACGCGGTGGCCTTTTTTGGACTTTGGGTGATGTGCTACCTAAGGAGACGAAATGGCAATTCAAATATTGGAAGAGTGAAAGTTATTTTCTCTGTTAGTGTAGAAGAGTACTAGACTAGATACAGGTATCTGGAACCATGTGACCTTAAATAAATTACTTAATGTTCATTCCATTTCTTTATTTTTCTGAGTTAAATGCCCATTGGGGACATTTGGGAATATCACATTCCCAAATGAAAGTGAAAGTGCTTTGAAAAGTAGAATCTTTGTGCGAAGTGAGAAATTGATCTAATATTTAAAAAAGTCTAACTAATGATATTTTTGCTCTTGTCGTTCAAGTCTAGTGTATTGGTTTCCTTGCTCCTAAAAGGCAGAAAATAAAGATGCCTAACCCATAGGATCAGTAAAAATATAGAGAAATTTCTAGGCACTTTATCCCTTCACCTTTCCATAATTCAATCTTACTTAATTTCACTATTAATGTTATTATAATGTATATCAGACATACACATTGAAAAAATTGCCTTAGTGTCTGTCTCTAGTTCTTCATCCTCAAAGTGTACTTTAACAAATTAATTTCTGGATTTCCTTTCCAGTAGACACTTTTGCTGTTCTCACCAAGGTCACCAATGTTCTAATTGTCTGATTCTACACATGTATTTCAGAAACCATTCAGAGTTAAAATTCTCCCTCACTGCTGTAATGCCTGGTATATATCTCTAATATGTGTTTTCCTCTTTATTTGGCCATTGTTGATTTATATGCCTCATTATTCTCACAAAATTCTGAGCTGCTTGAATGCAAGAGTTATTAGTTTATCCCCCTTTGTAATCCTTGCTCAATTCTGGAAACACAGTAGATTTTTGCTAAATATGGATAAATGAGTAGTGAGTGGTAGAAGGTCAATCATATATCTGCTTCTTATTCGTAATCCATTTGCCTGGTATCACTGAATGGCCCCAGGAAGGCAGAGGAGGCCTGCTGTAAGCAGGCTAATTTTAGGATGAAGCTGGGGTATACAGAACTAAAGCCAAGGAGAATCAGAGACAGTTCGGTACATAATCAGTTTGAATCAATTGAATCTTGTGTCAAGTAAAAATTATGCTCAACCAAGAAACCACCAATGCTCACCCCATGTCTCTCACTCTCTCTCTTTGTATTGATTTATGAATGTAGATGACAGAGAGCTGTTGCTAGGGGACAGATATCGTTTCCAAAGAAGCCATGCAATTTGCAAGAACTGACAACGAAAAAATATTACACAGAGCCCTGTTCCATTGTAAAAAACACAGCATATCATTACAAAGAAGAATATTTATTTCATTTATGTCTTAATCCCATTGAAGGGGTGAGTGGACCCTGAAACCAGCTTGAATTAGGGCTCAGGACAGTATGAGCAGCATGCTAGAAATTTCTGTGATTGTCCCTAAACTATTCATTAATTCAGGTAAATAGTTATTGGGGTCCATTCTGAGCAGGAAAGGGATGCACAGTGATTAAGATCCCCCTACCCAAAGGAGTTTACAGCCCAGTGGTAGAAAGTGACTCACCATTTTTGTAGGTTAATATTAACCAAATAATAGAAATTTCATTATTTGATTCAATCTAATGCTACTAATACAATGTGGATTGCATAGTGATGGAAATGCTGAAGATATTGAGCAGAAAATAGATTGGAAGATGGGGCGGTGGCTAAGGAAAGCATACTAGAGATGTCTACGCTGAGACTTAAACAATGTGCATGAAAAAGAGAAGAAAAGAAGTGGAGAAGGGGGAGCCCAGCATTCCAGGCTGAGTAAGATGAATGAACATAGACAGTGAAATGAGAGACAACAGGTTGGGTGCAGTGGTTCACACCTGTAATCCAGCACTTTGGGAGGCCAAGGCTGGCAGATCACTTGAGGCCAGGAGCTTGAGACCAGCCTGGCCAACATGGCGAAACCCTGTTTCTACTAAAAATACAAAAATTACCCAGGTGTGGTAGTGCACACCTGTAATCCCAGCTACTTAGGAGGCTGAGGCCGGAGAATTGCTTGAACCTGGTGAGAAACAACAAAATATGTGTAGGACACAGCACATCATTTAATGTTGTAGTATAAAGTGTGAGGCAGGGTGATATAGTTTGGATGTGTGTCCCCACCCAAATCTCATATGAAATGTTATCCTCAATCTGGTGGGAAGTGATTGGATCATGGGGGCAGATTTCTCATGAATGGTTTAGCACCATCCCTCTTGGTATGGTCTTCGCAATAGTGAGTGAGTTCTTGTGAGATCAGGTCCTTAAAAGTGTGTAGCACCTCCCCTTTCTCTTTCTTTTCCTCCTGCTTTCGCCATGTGAAGTGCCTGCTCCTGCTTTGCCTTCTGCCATGAGTAAAAGCTCCCTGAGGCCTCCCCAGAAGCAGATGCTGCTATGTCTCCTAAAGAACGGTGAGCCAATTAATTCTCTTTCCTTATAAATTACCTAGTCTCAGGTATTTCTCTATAGCAATGAGAGAATGGACAAATACACAAGGAGTAAGAAAAGAGGAACCTGAGCAGGAGTCAGACCATGGATGGATTTGTATTCCATGTTTGTGTTGTCGCCACTACTAGACCCCAAAACGACATTTTTCTGATCCTCTTGGGCTGGGACCCACATTTCCCTTTGTTTCTCTTTAATATCTCAAATGCATTCCCTTGTCTTTAAAACAATGGCTAGATACAAATGCACTGAAATAAGAGCACAGGAGGCCTACATTTCAGTGCTAGGCTGTGAATTAATTGTCTTAAATATAATGCCTAATCTCAGTTTTTCCACTTGTGAAAATAAGCTTTTAATGCTATTTTAAGGATAATTGTTCCATGTGAATAAGAGAAATAATACTTTCACAAATTTCTTATAAATGGAAACAAGAAATCCAAATTAGGAATTGCTTTTGCATATAGTGTCCAAGTGTACATTAGTATATGTATTTTTAACCTCAATTGTTTCTATAATTTCATATATTCAAGGGTTCTTCCAGAAAAAAATAAGATGAAAGTATTGAGCATTTTTATTAATAAATTAAACATTACATAAATGCATATTATATATGCACTTATGTTTGGAAACATATGTGTGTGTGTGTATACATATATGGTAATGGAAATAGAGTAAACATATAGGAATTTCATCAAATATTTGAGAATAAAAAAATTAAGTCTAAAAAACTTGGAAGTAGACCCATTAAATCTAATACAAATTAAGAAAAATAAAGAATCATTATCATTCTTCAATAATACTCTGTGTTTTGAATCTTGTCATTGAGTAATATTTATCCTTATACATAGCACCTTCAGCACCTAGCATGGTGCTTCATTTACACTAGGAGCTGAAAAAATGCTTGTATGAATGGATGAGAAATATTCCATCCTTCTCTCATTTCTCTTTTTGGTAGTATTAGCTTTTATTCTAAAGCATGTCTTCACTTTTCTCATTGGATGTTTTGCATTACATTTTACCCTCATCTTTATATGATTGTGTGTTTCATTAAGTGAATGAACTAATGTGGAAGTACCTTAAGAGATAGTTCTTCTCATGAATTTACTTCTAAGGTGACTGTAGTTGTAACCGGAGAAGATTTGTTTTAAAACTTTGAAACAGAAAGGATGATCCTTGCAGATAGATCATGTGAAATCAATCTAACAGCCTATGATTTTTCCAGTTTGAAGGCTTTCCTGTCTATACCAGAATTCATCTCACAATTATGGTAGCCAGTGCTGTCTACTACATTGCAGTTGTTTACTTATTTTGGAAGATGACACTCTTGATATATAGTCAGTGTCATACCTGCTATTGAGGTTCTCAGAACAAGTTGCATCTCCCAGAAAAGATGTTTCATATAAAAAATACTCAGAATACATTTTATAATGTATTCTTGGTTTTTATAAACCAAGACTTTTTTACATGTAACTAAACATGCAATTTTTATCTTTCATGTAATTAGACAGGATTTACTCTTTTTGTAAATGCTGTTAACACTGAAGCTGCAGGGTTCTGTTTTGTTCACTGCTGTATCTCTCCAGGCCTAGAGAATTTCCTAGGATATAGTGAGCACTCAATAAATATTTGTGACAAGCACAGATCGTAGAGAAACCTCAGGACAGGAACCCAGAGGAAGAGCTAGCATTGTACAAATGGAGAGAAACTGTTTCTTGATGATAACTACAGAAAGGTAGGCATTCTGCAATTTTGTTAACATCTAAGGAAAGATACTTCCATCCTTGACTGACTTAAATCCTTGAAGTTGAAGGCCATTAGAGATGTAGGAACACAGTCTGAAATCTTCCTCCAAAAGGCTTAAACTTGATACTTGTAGTTGGAAATATCATAAATTTTCTGCAATCACTATTAAAAGTCCTCATACAATCAAGTGCCTATTTTAAACTGGCATGGGATCAGAAGGAGAAGAAACAGAAAAGATTAGCCAATAATTCAGAATCTGTGAAGAAAGGAGAGAATTCAGGTAAGATCAGTCAGAGATGAAGGGTTTCCTTACATCTGAGGAATGATTTCCGATTCCTCAGTAAGGAAGATTTGAAAACAAATAGCAGGATCCTACTGTGTGCAACTAAGGTTCGTTGTATGTATATTTATGCAGAAATCCTCAGTTTACTAAACTGTATACAGTTTTCATTTCATTTTGTAGTTTCCATTATTGTTAATTAACACTCTCATAGTCTTTATAGAAATTCACAGAAAGATGAAAAAATTGAATTTAGGCATTATTTTAGAAAGATAATCTCTGAATAATTGTCTTAATCTTGTGCCCAAAATAGACAGATGGAATATATGGCATTTCCTCCAGGGAGGTGCAGTAACAATGCTTATTTCTGTTTAACATCCTTTTGTTGGTTTCTATATCAGAATTTGCCAGATGGCAGACTGGGGATAGAGGTTTAGATGATGAGAATGTGACAACTAAAAGTTATCATTTGTATTAGCCACTATGCTGAACGTTTTACATGTATTACATAAATTACCTCATTTAATTCTCTTAAAAATCTTGCACCCTGCTCTGCCTTGCAACTCCGCAGAAAGTCCTTACAATCGAGAAAGCCCCCACCAGGTGCAGCCCCTCAACCTTGAACTTCTCAGCCTCCATAACTGTAAGAAAAAAAATTTTTTTTCTTTATAGATTAAAAAGAAACTTGCAATACTAGTAATAATAATAGCAAGGCATCACAGTGTGTACTGCCTGTCAAGCACTGGTCTACCTATTTTATGTATGTTAACTTATTAACTTCTTGGAGTAAACATAAGAAGGGTTATTATTTCTCCCATTTTATAGATGAAAAACTGAAGCACAGAGATGTTAGCTATCCGTTGAGGATACACAGATGATAAATGGCAGAGCTAGAAATTGAAGCCAGGTCATCTGGGTTCCATAGTCCAAACTCTTAACTGTGAATATGCATCTCATATTCTTTAAGGTGACCCTGTCTTAAGAATTACCTTGTTTTAGGGTACCCACAGTCCCCTGCACCGCTCACGCCAGAGGTTGCCAGTCTGCATGGGCCCCGGCCCTGTGACCACCATGCTGGGGGCAGGGACTGTGTGCAGACGGATCCCCCACCCCCAACACGCATTTTATGAGGGAGACCCCAACAGAGGACACTTGAACCAGAATCTCAGGACCCTGCCCAGGGAGCTGCCAGCCCAGGGCGTAGCTTCCCATGGGCCCCCCGCCCCCTCCGTCCCCTCCCTGAGCACCCACAGTCCACCTGGCCAGGCCTCCTGGCCGCCACGCAGAATACCTCGAATCAGGCGGGCTGTGATCGAGCCCCGCTGACCTGCCAGCCTCGAGCCCAACACCCGACTCGGGGCCGAGGCTAGGCTGCCCCTCCCTGTGGGCTCAGGGTCTCCTGCCGGGGAGGCAGCCAAGAGCTCTGTCCACAAAACCAAATCTGGGTGTCAGAGGCCAAGACCCTGGGGTGGGATCAGGGACCATCCCCTCACGGGGCATAAGATCAGTTTCCCCCCAGAGCCTGGATCCCTGGCCCCCACGGGGCAAGCTGGGTCCCTGGACCCCTGGAGTGGAGCGGCGAGTCCCGGGGCGGTGCCTGTCTCAGAAGGAGCGGCCCTTGTCCAGCCACCCTCCAGCGACACTTTGCAACTCCTGGAGCACCCGCCAGGATCAAAGCCATCACCAGGTGCAGGTGGGCGCCAGGCCCTCTGTGGGTGGGCACTGGTCCTCAGCACCGCTCACCGCCGCCGCCGGGCAGGCCGGGGACCAGCAGGCTCCTCAGCCAACCCTGTCCCTTGGCCTGGCCTTGCCACAGAGAGGGACCCCCGCCCATCGTGGGCGTCGTCAGGGCTCAGGCTCTCCCACCTCCCCCAAGAAGCCCAGGGAATATGGATGCCTGGACGTCTGAGCCCAGCTTCCTGCGTCCCCACCCGGCCCTCCTGGCCCCTCGCCCTCAGGCAGCGGGCCAGCCCCGCCCTCACTCCCCCTGGTACCCTCCCAGGGGCTTCCGGGGCTTTTACACCTGGAGAAACATCCCCCACTCCCCTTTGGCCTCCCTGTACTCTAAGCTGTGAATATTTTTAACCCTGTAAATATGGCCAGCTGTCGTGACACACAGACTATTTTATCAACTGTCAGCCCCGTTCCCTTACGATAGGATTCTCCACAGTGGTTTCCGACTCAGGCTCCAATGGGCCAAATAAAAGCGTTTTGTTTTGTGGAAAAAAAAAAAAAAAAAAAAAAAATTTACCTTGTTTTGTTGTTTCCGAAATCTTCCCCAGTTGATATTTTCAAATATCAAGATGAGCTAATGTATTTAGATTTTAGATGTATCAGATAATCTATTTTCTGACAAGTTTGCCTCAGAGAGTTGGTCAAATACGTGTAGAATTTTTAGCTGAAATATAAAGTTAGGCTCTTAAGCATAACTTTAAAGGCCTATAAGCATAAATTAACTTTTAAGACATGTGAGCATAACTTAACTCTGTTTGTTGAAATTGAGTACAAGTTCCATTTCAAGCTAATGCTTCAAACTCTTGATTTCTAAAGTACAAGATAATGAATTGATTATGAGTGGATTAATCTGCTAAATCTGTATTTCTTAGCATGAATACATCCACTTTCAAAACTGTACAATTTAAGTTTGCCAACTTTCCTTACTGTGTCTTTCTTTGCATATTCAAAATGGAATTGATAATTACAAACCTTTAAAATAAAATTTAAATATATTAGCTATCTAAACATTTATTTCTCCTGACAAAATTGAATTTCACTCATGCACATTTGCTATCTTTTCTCCGTCAAACTCATCTTGTTTTTTTGAATGTATTGCTTAAAATAAAATAAGTATCCATATAATATAGTGACATACAGTGTTCCCATGAAAGGATATACATACCAGTGAAAATCCGCCGTCAGAGTTTTACTTTTGTGATCACACATGTGTATTGCTAGTCCTGAAACCTCTTTCATTGATGAATATTTTGTGTGTGTGTGTGTGTTTTGAGCTGCCTTGGCTATTTCCTTCTGTAGCTTAGTAGATATTAATACTATATACTCAAGATATAGAATGTTATTTTTGATATCAGTACATATAATCTGTCTTTATAAAAATCTCACTACTCCTTTTTGTATATACTGTTAAGAGTTCAACTTGAGAATATCTATTTGAGGTAGGTACAAAATAAGTAGACGATATCTTTAGGAACATTATAATCTTATTCGGTAGGACAAGATGTCTAGATAGAAAACAACTAGAAAAGATTTCCTGTTTCCCCTTCTGGGAATATTCTGGTAGACACTCATATGATTTATTCCTTTAATCTATTTAGATCTCTACTCAAAGGTCATATCCACAGAGAGGCCTTTCTCAACTGCCCTATCTATAATACTACCCATATCCTACTCTATCCACTTACTATGCGTCATTCCTCAATGGTCAGCTGACTTTATATTTGCTTGCTAGCTGTCTGCCTCTAGTATAGAATTTCAAGGTGGTGGGAACTTTGTTTGGTTTACTGTTCTGCCCTCATCAGCTAGGGCAGTGCTTAGTTCATTAGACGTACTCAATAAACCTTTGGTGAATGAAAACTATAATGGGTATAAAAATTTACATTGTTTTATGTAGAAAAAGTGAGAGATTTTTGTGAATTATGCATATTTTCACTTTTTCAATAGGTGTACAGTCCAATCCTGGATATTGTTTTATGCTGACCCTTTTGAAAAGTTTTGGCTCAAAAATGACACATGTACTATCCATAGCATTGCAATGAAAAGAACAAGTTAGAAGGACACAGCTAGATGCAAGCAGAATGTGGGCAGGGGAGGGTTTGTGGTGGTGGTGGAAAATGTATCCTGGCTGGGTGGCCAGCCACTTCCCAGTGACAACTTTATACTTTTTACTGTAGAACAGTGGTCCCCAACCTTTTTGGCACCAGGGAACAGTTTCATGTAAGACAATTTTTCCATGGGGGTAGTAGGGGACATGGATGGTTTCAGGATGAAACAGTTCCACCTCAGATCATCAGGCATTAGATCCTCACAAGGATCTCCCAACCTAGATCCCTCGCATGTGCAGTTCACAATAGAATTTGCACTCCTATGAGAATCTAATTGTGCACTGCTCTGACAGGAGGCAGAGCTCAGGCGGAAATGCTCCCTGGCCTGCCACTCACTGTTGCGGGAAGTCAGGGACCCCAAATGGAGGGACCAGCTGAAGCCATGGCAGAAGAACGTGGATCGTGAAGATTTTATGGACATTTATTAGTTCCCCAAATTAATACTTTTGTAATTTCTTATGCCTGTCTTTACTGCAATCTCTAAACATAAATTGTAAAGATTTCGTGGACACTTATCACTTCCCCAGTCAATACCCTTGTGATTTCCTATGCCTGTCTTTAATTTAATCTCTTAATCCTGTCAGTTGAGGAGGATGTATATCGTCTCAGGACCCTGTAATAATTGCGTTAACTACACAAATTGTACAGCATGTGTGTTTGAGCAATATGAAATGTGGGCACCCTGAAAAAAGAACAGGATAACAGCAATTGTTCAGGGAATAAGAGAGATAACCTTAAACTCTGGCCGCCAGTGAGCCGGGCAGAACAGAGCCATATTTCTCTTCTTTCAAAAGCAAATGGGAGAATTATCGCTGAATTCTTTTTCTCAGCATGGAACCTCCCTGAGAAAGAGAATGCGCACCTAGGGGTAGGTCTCTGAACTGGCCCCCCCGGGGCGTACCTGCCTCTTGTGGTCGAGATTGCAGAGGTGAAATAAACTCCAGTCTCCGATAGCGCTCCCAGGCTTATTAGGAAGAGAAAATTCCTGCCTAATAAGTTTTGGTCAGACCGGTTGATCTCGCTCCCAGGCTTATTAGGAAGAGAAAATTCCTGCCTAATAAGTTTTGGTCAGACCGGTTGATCTCAAAACCCTGTCTCCTGATAGGATGTTATCAATGACAGTGGTGCCCAAAACTTCATTAGCAATTTTAATTTCGCTTCGGTCCTGTGGTCCTGTGATCTCGCCCTGCCTCCACTTGCCTTGTGATATTCTATTACCCTGTTAAGTACTTGATGTCTGTCACATCAAGTACTATTCATATAGTCCCTCCCCTTTTGAAACTCTCTAATAAAAACTTGCTGGTTTTTGTGGCTTGTGGGGATATCACGGATCCTATCAACGTGTGACGTCTCCCCCGGATGCCCAGCCTTAAAATTTCTCTCTTTTGTACTCTGTCCCTTTATTTCTCAAGCCAGCCGATGCTTAGGAAAATAGAAAAGAACCTACGTGATTATCGGGGCAGGTCCCCCAATAACTCACCTCCTGCTGTGCGGCCCAGTTCCTAACTGGCCATAGGCAGCAGCCTGGGGATTGGGGACCCCTGCTGTAGGATGAAGAGTATATATTTTGTTGTGATCATCTCTGCCACAGTTTGCCCCTTTGGTCAGCAAATTTCTGGGCAGAACATCCTCTGTCACACATCAAATAAATGCAGCTTTTTCTTGGGGGGGAAATTCCTCATCCATTGCCTTCCATGACTTTTGATTTCACCCATGTAATCATATGACATGTACATTGGAAGTGAATCTTCCATGAGGTTGGTTTCTTGCTGGTGCAAATCTGGAGAACCAAAGTTTGAGGCTCAAACACTTATAGACTTACCTGCTAAAATCAATAAGTAGGCAAAAGCCAACGCATCTTCTTTTTCTTTCTATCCATTTTCTCTAGAGCCACTGCTTCAATAGGGAAGTAGTATGCCTTCTAAATTATTGTTAATGAGAACTATCAATTTCTGTCATACAACACATGGGGCACTAGCTTTTCAGTTTATGGTATGTATTTTCATGCCTTGTGGTATCTTCTAGTATTAAGCTAATCACCATTTATTTTAGATTATTGTTAAGGCAGAACACTAATGTTCTAATTTCCATATTAAGTTTTAAAATTCGTTTGAGTGATTATTTTCAATTTCCTCCCATGGCTTCTTACTCTACTGTCTTAATGTGATTAGTAGTGTATAATGACCAAATTACAAGCAAGAGAAAGAAGAACAGAAAAAAAAAAGGATGACATTCTAAATAGCTTATCAATGTTTACATAATAGTGAAATACTAGAAAAGATATTTTCTTAATAAGTATCTTTTAAAAATTTCAAGTAAAAATAACTCTAATGTTTGAAATATGGAGATGGATCTCATGATTATAGTTGGAAACTCAGTGGTTTATAGATTTATAGCAAGCATTCATAAAAAATTTATTAACATACTCATTAGTTAAGTTTACTTTTGATGATATTTCTAAGTCACACGAAATGTACACAGATTTTGGGTTCTAAATGCCCTTCTCCTATGCAGGAGAAATTCTTTGGTCATTCAACAGCTAATCAACAGCTAGAATATATAAAGTTAAAAATGTCTCATTTGTATTTAGAGCTGATTGTGTAAAGATGATACTTGCAGGTTGTTCTAGTCTGGGCACCATTATAGTAACTACATCTGACACGTGAGTCTACCTGATTCAGAGGAACTTTAACAAAAGTTGACACACACTTTTAGCTTGGGGCCAGTGCCGTGAGCTTGGTAGTTCACAATAAACATAGCCCTTATTATTCTCATTATATGTATATTTAGATATATACATCACCTACTCTAATGATAATAACTAATTCTTCCTCTTTAAAATATTAGGTAAACTCATAAGGCAGGACTGTCAAGGGAAATGTCCATACTAGAGATGAACAGGGTTATTATTGCTTTCATGGCTTAATTCTAGTGATCCATTTTAGTCCATCACAAACTGACTTTTTCTTTGTACAGTAACTGTCATTGCCTAAGCACTCTGAAATTAGTTTATATTCACAATTGTTAAAAATTCTGTCATGAAGAGAGACCTCCTCAGCCATTATTCTACTTGATCCTTTTGGTATAATAAATTTGGTGCCATAAATACTTGTGTGCTGATAAAATGATGGTGAGGTCTCTGTTACAAACCTTTACAAAATGGCTTCTCTTACTGACATGGGGTTGTTTTGTTGTATGAGTTCTTCTATTTGGATTAATTATTATTATTATAATTTTTAATCATGCCTATCTTTTTCCTGCAGTATGTTTGGGATAAAAGGATTACTATCTACTCAATGCAGTGGGGCTACAAATTTTTTTAAATTTTTTTTATTTTGAGATGGGGTCTCGCTCTGTCACCCAGGCTTGAGTGCACTGGCGTGATCTCTGCTCACTGCAAGCTCTGCATCCCAGGTTCATGCCATTCTCCTGCCTCAGCCTCCCAAGTAGCTGGGACTACAGGTGTCCGCTACCACGCCTGGCTGATTTTTTGTATTTTCAGTAGAGACGCGGTTTCACTGTGTTAGCCAGGATGGTCTCGATCTCCTGACCTTGTGATCCATCCACCTCAGCCTCCCAAAGTGCTGGGATTACAGGAGCGAGCTACCGAGCCCGACTTATTAAATTTTTTTTTTTTTTTTGAGATGGAGTTTCACTCATATTGCCCAGGCTGGACTGCAATGGTATGATCTTGGCTCACTGCAACCTCCGCCTCCCGGGTTCAAGCAATTCTCCTTCCTCAGCCTCCCGAGTAGCTGGGATTATATGCATGCACCACCACGCCCAGCTACTTTTGTATTTTTGGTAGAGACAGGGTTTCTCCATGTTGGTCCAGCTGGTCTCGAACTCCTGACCTCAGGTGATTCACCCTCTTCGGCCTCCCAAAGTGCTGGGATTCGGGATACAAATCTTACTCATCAACTCATATGTGAAAAAATACATACTTTAGTTTGTAAAAACACAATTTATTTTATTTCATGCCCCATTTCGACATGGGGAAAATGTAGTCTACATACATTTAGGATTCTTCTCCTTTCACCAAGTACAAATAAGGTGCAGTATGAAAGTGGTGTTTATCAGGGCCAGCCTTGGTTGCTGGTGGAGTGAGTATGGAGGAGGGGAGTTATATTTGATTTTCAATATAAGGTGCCCACAAGGATATCTCCTGAGATGCATTTCATCCCTTTTGATCTTTGCCATCAATCTGTGCCAACTGTCCTAGAGGCATCCCTTGCGTCTATCTGTCTGACTCCTTCAGGAATCTGGTTCTTTCCATTAGTGTCACTCTCAAGGGCCTGAGAATCTCTACATGGCTGTCCAAGTTCCCACTTACTCAGATGTGATTTTGCTGTCTTTGCTCCCAAGGCTCTTCCCAGCAAAAGGAAGCAGGTCCTCTCTCTGAGAGCTGTGAATGTCTATAGGTATTCTCGATCTGTCTTCTTCCTCCTGGCTCAGGGGAAACTTTTCTTTATTTAAGGGACTCTCTTCTGTCCTATGATTACTCCCCACAACTTAAAAACAGAATGCTTAGAGACCCTTTCTCTATCACAAGGGGTATGGTTTTGGAAATAAAATGCCAAAAGGATTCTTGCTAGCTACCTTGCTTAACTTGCTTCACTAGGATAAAGCATACCTGGATGGCTGGAGGCAGGCAAAGTTTAAGAGAAGATAAAAAGGAAGGAAAATCAAGTAGGTAAACAACAACGACATTCTCCTACCACAATTACTTTGAGGTACTTTATTTTATGGCTATGTCCTGTCTTTTCCCTTCCACCCATTACCTAAAAGCTCTTTGCTCTGATTATTTCCTGCATTTTTCTTTCAGTCTTTCCTTACCCTGGATGCTCTGACTCCATGCATGGGTCTAGTTCTTGCCATTGGAAGCAAAGACAAAACTTTGATGGTCAGCTTGCTGGCTAAGATGACTTCAAGTTTTATGTCATTTACAATCATAACATTGTTTTTTTTGTGATTAAAATATTTTTAGAATAAGATCTGGCTTTTAACTTTGTTCTTGCTGGTTGGCCTGAGGATCACTAAGTTGGATTAACAATTTTCTGATAGCCATGAAATCATCCTTACTGGAGTAATACAGTGATGACCATATTTGGCTTCTTAGATCTGTCAAATACACAGACTCTTCTACAGCTTGTCCAAAGTGGCAGTATCTCAACTAGTCTTTTAACAACAAGCGCATTCCCATGTGGATTGTTGATAGTTACTGAGAAAGAACAATTGTACTAAATATTTTTTTCTAAGTGGCAAAGTATAAAGATTTTTAAAGTCTCAATTTCTGTTAGACAAATAAAATAACCAAATGAACAGGATTTTGAAATCCATAAAATTGTTTTCCTTTAAATTCAAAACAAAACAACAACAAGAAGAAGAATGCAGAATTTTTTTCGTGAACATTGCAAATTAGTAGAAAAAGGCATGATATAATAATTGTTGGTTAAAAAAAAGTCTCTTTATAGATCAACATTGAGCAATCAGTCTTTCTGTTTATGTTGTCCAGACCAGTTGTCAGCAACATTTTCAGCACCATGAAGAAATTATTTTATATGAGGGTTAAGATATAGTTTTATATTATATTTTTTCAGTGCTTTTTAAAATAGTAGGTCTGTAAACATACGCTATGTATTATAGATGTCATAAGCTAAATGGTGAAACAGCAGAGATAATGATCACCCTTTTCTAGGGAGAAAAGGTAGGGAAAATATCAGAGAGAAGCAAGGGAGCTTTAAGTCTTTAGAAAGGCTTAATGGGATTCTATATATAGATACCAAAACCATTGGCTTGGGACTTTTGCTAAGGTAGGTATGTTGCATTTCTCTAGACTTTTCTCTTGGCACAAGGCTACTAGTAAGAAAATACGTAGGAAAACTAAGTGAAAGATTTCTGTTTCCAGTTATATGACAGATTAGACACCTGAATTGATCTTCCTGCTGACCAACTCACAAAATTATGGATAAAATAATTTCAATAGTCATAATGGATTAATGATCTTGCAAAAGAGTAAGTCATTTTTTTTGTACCCAAAAACCCAGTGAAATTAAGAACTCAGAAGGGAAAGAAGGGAAAGTGGAGCACAGAAGCTTGTTTTTATCATGAAGGCATTTGCTAAGCTCTGTACAATTGAGTTTTGTTTTACATAGCCAAATTAACTACCTGAAATAAAATATAGAATATAGGGCTCAACCACAGTGATTAATTTCATAGAACATATTCCTCCCATATGCCTGAAATTTTACTCATTACACTCTAAGTATAAGAGTGAACTAGAAATAAACCAAACATCTATTTTCTTTATTTTGGCAAGAAAAAGTTACTGCATATATATATAACCAAAACCTGGGTGCTAGATGTAAGCAGTAACACCCTGTAGCAATGAGCACATTTAGGACCCAGGTTTTGGTTTCTAATATTGTTTTCCAGTGAAAGTAATTCAGGCTATTTGGGAAATGGCTGATTCTCTGATTCTAGAATTGGGGCAGGAAATCTGCAAGGTAAGTCTAAAGCATCTTGTAATGTCAGAAAATAAGAAAGAGCTTAAACAAAAAAACAAAACACACACATGCAAACCGCAATGATGGGATATGTCAAAGAGACACAGGAGACAGCAGAAAGAGCTCCCAGTGTCCAAAACGAGAACAATTTGAGCCACAATATAAAGTAATAATGGATTAAAATGCAGAGTATGAAACAAATATCTATGTGTACATACTAATATTAATAAATGATTGAGTAAATAAATAAGGGAAAATAAATCTTTCACACAGTTGAATTCCAAATAACTTATGTAATAACTATACCCCCAGAGGTATAGAGCATAACTCCTCATTCCTTAAGTGTGTTCTGTGCATAGCTAATTCCCTCCAATGGGTACGGTATGGAAGCAGGGAAGAATAGTAGCTTTACAATAAGAGCAACCTAAAAAAACTACCTTAGCCAGATGATCAAGGTTAACAACAACAGTGGTAAGTCATATTGCTATGTACTCGTGTTATTATGTGGTGAAAGTAGTACTTTACCTGTGTGGCCTTCCTTCCAAAAAACCATTACCCCAGTCTAATAATGAGAAAAACATCAGAAAAATGCCAATTAAGGGAAATTCTACAAAATATGTGACCAGTACTTTTCAAAATTTTCAAGATCATCAAAAAGAAAGTATATCTGTGAAACTGTCATACTCAATACCAGCCTAAGAGGAAACTAGGAATAAACACAATCTGGTATTGTGGCTGGGATCCTGAATCAGGAAAAGGACACTAGGTAAAGATTAAGAAAATAGAAATAAACCATGAACTGTAGTTTTATGTATCAACATTGGCTCATAATAATAAATGATGTTAGTAACAGAGATAATTGAGTGTAAAATGTACAGGAACTGTCTATCCTATATTCCCAGCTTTTCTATAAATAGAAATCTATAGTAAAATAAAAGATTCATTTAAAAAGTATAATAACTTAGAATTTCTCCTCAATGCTGAAAGATACTAATTCACAGATTTAAAAACCCAACAAATCCCAAAAAGGAAAAAAAAATCCATATCTATACATATAAAAATACAGCTGAAGAACACCAAAGGTAAAGAGAAGATCTCAAAGAAGTCAAAGAGAAAAGACTTATGATATACAAAAAATATCTTGTGCTATATTGTGGCAGGGAAAGCAAAAGTAAGTAAAATAACATCCCAATCTCATTCAAGAAGAAACTTGAAACAGTTTAAACAAAATATTGAATTCAACCAAGCTATATTCAAATAGGTTATTACATCATGACTAGGTAGTACTTAGAGAAATGCAAGATTAATTCAACATTAAACTATTAATTATGTTATTCATTGTTTTATTTTATTTTACATCTTTTAAGACAGAGTCTTGCTCTCTTGCCCAGGCTGGAGTGCAGTGGCACAATCTTGGCTCAATGCAACTTTGGCCCCCCGGGTTCAAGTGACACTCCTGCCTCAGCCTCCTGAGTAGTTGGGATTACAGACATGTACCACCATGCCAAGTTAATTTTGTATTTTTAGTAGCAATGGGGTTTCACCATGTTGGCCAGGCTGGTCTTGAACTTTTGGTCACGAACACCCGCCTTGGCATCCCAAAGTGCTAGGATTACCAGAGTGAGCCACTGTGCCCAGCCTCATTATTTTAAAAGACTGTAGCAGAAAAGTGTGCATTTGGGAAACTCGGGCTGTTGCTGCTGGGACAGGGAGTGCTCCTGCAGACAGGGCTGGGAAGCAAGCAAGGTATGGGTACAATCCCTACAATGAATATCAGGAGTTGCCAGCAGACTGTAGGATGGAACTGCTCCAGGAAGGGAGCTCATCCTGGGTCCCACATCCTTTCGGAGACTAAACAGTTACAGCAAGATGCCATTTTCAAACCTAGCCTTTGGCAACTGCATGATATCCTGGGACCCAGAAGTGCCAGGACTGGCGTGTTATGGAAACTTGGGCTGTTGCTGCTGGGACAGGGTGAGTGAGTTGGGAGCACTTCTGCAGACAGGGCCAGAAAGTGAGTGAGGCCTAGGTAGCAGGAGCCAGTGCCAGGAAACCAGCCTTGCGCTGCTGGGATCTGAGATGGGGATGTGAGAGGGGTGTGAGCTGCTGTTCGGACTTGGTTGGGAGCTGGGTGTGGACTCTTGCAGCCTGGGTGGGGGTGGGTGTAAGTCCTGCCTGGACTGGGGTGTGAAGGGGATGCATGTTCCCCACCCACTGGCTCAGGCTGTGACCACTGAAGGTGGCTTCACTTTTTGTGGTAGTTGAGCTTCAGCATGGCTGCTACTGTCTCTCACCTAAGCACTCCACCTGGGGTGTGAGAATTGCCCTGCCCTTGCCCTTTATAACTGGCACCTACTCCTTCCATTAGGGGACCAGAGCACAAGTCCACCCAGCTGAGCTTAGCTTTCTGCCCCCCATTCCCTCCCCATGAGACAGAGCACATAGCTCAGGGTTCCGGGGATTGCCCAACCCAATCTACCACCATGGATATCTGAGTGCTCCTTCTGGAAAACTAAGGTTGGGCCTAAACTTGTAGCCACTATCACCTCAGCTGGCACCTACCTGCAAGTACCACCTGTGAGCCTGGAGACTGTCCTGCCAAGCCCTTCAAAGCCACCACCATCATCACCACACTCTGCTTGGGACCCATAGAATTGCCCTGTGATTGCTACTGTCATTCCCAATGCCAGTCTGGCTGCCCAGTGGACTGAGAACCTGCTCACCTGCCTGGTCCACCACTGTTACTAGTGGCATCCAAGTAAGCCACCTGGAGGCCTAAGAATCAACCTGCTGGTAACTGCCAACACAGATGCCAGTATATACCATCCTGGAGCACAAAAATAGGCACACTTAGCCCATTGCAGCTACTGTTGGGGCCTGAAGACCAGCCCACTTGGCATCTCAGTCCCCAGCACAACTTAACCACAGCCTCCACTAATAACTGCACCCTTAGCCATTGAAGAAATCACAGATAGCACTAACACTGTTTACAGCCAAAAAAATCTTACAGAGACTGTACTACTGCATGTGTTCAGACTCAAAACCAAAGTACCCTACCCAACCAATACCATAGATAACAACTTCAGAAAAGGTTCTTCCCTACAAAAGTAAATTCAAAAATACTAAGAAGTGACTATTACTTCAGATGTGCAGGTATCAATATAAAAACACAGAAAACATCAAAAAGCAAGGAAAAATGACACCTCCAAAGGAACACAATAATTCTTCAGTGATAGATACTAATCAAAAAGAAAATTTTAAAATCCCAGATAAATAATTCAAAATATTTGATCTTAGGGAAGCTCAGTTAGATACAGGAGAATTCTGAAAAACAGTGCAAAGAAATCAGAAAAATAATTCAGGATATGAACGAGAAATTTACCAAAGAGATATTTTAAGAAAGAAATAAATAGAAATCTTGGAAATGAAGAAGTCATTGAAGGAAATTACTTTCATTCAAAGCTTCAACAATTGACTAGATCAAGTGGAAGGAAGAATCTCAGAATTTGAAGAAAGAACTTTTGGAATAATCCAAACAGAAAAAAGAATAAAAAAGAATGAGTAAAGCCTTTGTGACATTTGGGACAACATACAGCAAACAAATTTACAAATTATTGGTATCCCTCATAATGAAGGAACAAAGAAATAGTTAGAAGAATGTGTTTAATAAAATAGTAGATGAAAACTCCCCAAATCTAGTCACAGATTTAGGATATTCAAATACAAGAGTCTCAGTGATTCCCAGGCAGATAAAATGCAAAAAGGTCTTCCCCATAGCCCATTAAAATCAGACTATCTAAAGTAAAAGTTAAAGAGCAAATTCTAAAAACAGCAAGAAAAAGCCTCTAGTCACATATAAAGGAAGTTTCATCAGACTAACAGTGGCTTCTCAGCAGAAATGTTACAGGCCAGAAGAGAATGAGATGATATGTTCAAAGTGCTGGAAGAAAAATAAAACTGCCCCCCAAGAATACTATCTTCTGCAAAAGAAAGCCATTCCTAGTCAAACAAATGTTAAGGGAATTTGTTGTCACTAGAGTAGCCCCACAAAAATGCTGAAGAGAGTTCTAAACCTGGAAGTGAAAGGATAACATTTACCATTATGAAAACACATGAAAGAATAAGACTCAGTGGTAAAGCAATCATGCAAAGTAGGAAGAGAAACAACTCAAATGATACCACTACAGAAATCTACCAATATACAATGAAAAACTATGAGGAAAATAAAGGAACAAGTCATTTATAAAGCAACCACAAAACAGTCAACAATATGACAGAAAGAAAGCCTCATTATTTGTTGTTATTCAAATAACTATTCGATAATAACCTTGAACACAAACAGATTAAATTATCCTCTTAAAAATATTAAATAGCTGAACAGATAAAAATAAACATGATCTAACTATAAACTGCTTACAAGAAACTCACCTTATCTGAAAAAACACATATAGACTAAAAGTAAAAGGGATGGAAAATGATATTCCACTCAAACATAACTAAAGTGATCAGGATTAGCTATGCTTATATCAGGTAAAACAGACTTTAAGTCAAGAACAGTAAAGAAAGACAAAGAAGGTTATTATATAATGATAAAGGGATCAAGCCAGCAAGAGGACATAACAATTCTAAATGTATATGTACCCAATGATGGAGCACTCAGATTTGTACAGCAAATGTTACTGGATCTAAGGAGAGAGATAGACTGCAATACAATAACAGCAGAAAACTTTAACCCCAGTTCTCACCATTAGACAGATTATCTAGACAAAAAAAAATCAACAAACATTAGATCTAAATTGGACCTTAGACTGAATAGACCTAACAGACATTTACAGATCATTCTATCCAACAACTACAGAATATATATTCTTTTCTTCAGCACATAGAACATTCTCTAGGATAGACCATATGTTAGATCACAACACGAGTCTCAACAAATTAAAAAATAATCAAATTTATGTCAAGAATCTTCTCAACCACAATGGAATAAAACTAGATATCAATACCAAGAAGAACTCTAGAGACTACACAAAGACAAAGAAATTAAACTACATGTTTCTGAATGACCACTGGACCAATGAAGAAATTAAGAAGGAAATAAACACTTTCTTGAAATGATTGAAAATAACACAACATATCAAAATCTTTGGGATACAGAAAAAGCAGTGCTAAGAGGGAAGTTCATAGCAATAAATGCCTACATCACAAAGGTAGAAAAATTACAGATGAACATTCTAGCAATGCACCTCAAAGAACTAGAAAAATAATAACAAACCAAACACAAAATTAGCAGAGGAAAAGAAATAAAGATCAGAACAGACATAATGAAATAGAGACTAAAAAAAATTCAAAGAATCAGCGAAAAGTTGGTTCTTTGAAAAGATAAACAAAATTGATGAACTGCTAGCTAGACTAAGAAAAGGAGAAGACTCAAATAGAAAAAGTCAGAAATAAAAAAGAAGTAATAACTGATATAATAATGATATCATCCCTGATGAACATAGACACAAGATCCCCAACAAAATTCTAGCAAACTGAATACACATCAAAATGATAATACCACAATTAGGTGAGGTTTATACTAGGGCTGCAAGGATGGCTCCACATATGCAAATTAATAAACATGATGCAGTATATCAATAGAATGACAGACAAAAACCATGTGTTCATCTCAACAGATGCAGAAAAAGCATTTGATAAAATTCAACATCACTTCATGACAAAAATCTCTCAACAAACTAGGCATAGAAGGAATATATCTCAAAATAATAAAGGCCATATGCAACAAACCCACAGCTAACATCATATCAAACGGGAAAAGGTTGAAACCCTTTCATTTAAGAACTGGAACAAAACAAGGATGCCCTCTTTCATTGCTCTTATTCAATATAATACTGGAAGTCCTAGCCAGAGAAACCAGGCAAGAGAAAGAGGTAAAAGCCATCCACATTGGAAAAGAGAAAGTCAATTCGTCCCTCTTTGCTGAGGATAGGATTTTTTTTTTTTTTTTTTTTTGAGATCCAGTCTTGCCCAGCTTGGAGTGCAGTGGAGCAATCCCAGCTCACTGCAACCTCCACCTCCTGGGTTCAGGCAATTCTTCAAAGGAGAAGCTGACTCTCTCTCTCTCTTCTAAAATTCATACTTTAAGTTCGGGGTTACATGTGCAGAATGTACAGTTTTGTTACATAGGTATGCATGCGCCATGGTGGTTTGCTGCACCCATCAACCCGTCACCTACATTAGGTATTTCTCCTAATGTTATCCCTCCCCTAACCCCCCACAGGCCATAACCCCCAACCTAACCCCTAGCCCCCATCCCCCACAGGCCCCTGTGTGTGATATTCCCCTCCCTGTGTCCATGTTCTCATTGTTCAACTGCCACTTATGAGTGAGAACATCCAGTGTTTGGTTTTCTGATCTAGTGGTAATTTGCTGAGAGTGATAGTTTCCAGCTTCATCCATGTCCCTGCAAAGGACATGAACTCATCCTTTTCATGGCTGCATAGTATTCCATGGTGTATATGTGTCACATTTTCTTAATCCAGTCTATCATTGATGGACATTTGGGTTGATTCCAAGTCTTTGCTATAATAGTGCTGCAATAAACGTAAGCGTTCATGTGTCTTTGTCATAGAATGATTTCTAATCCTTTGGGTATATGTCCAGTAATGGGATTGCTGGGAGCTGACTCTCTATTTTAAACATACATGCACATGTATGTTCATTGCAGCACTATTCACAATAACAAAGGCATGTTTGGAAAACATACTAGGGGGAATAATTCAGGAAAACTTCCCTGTCCTTGCTAGAGACCTAGACATCCAAATACAAGAAGCTCAAAGAACACCTGGGAAATTCATCACAAAAAGATCATTGCCTAGGTACATTATCATCAGGTTATCTAAAGTTAAGATGAAGGAAAGAATCCTAAGAGGTGTGAGACAAAAGCACCAGGTAATGTATAAAAGAAAATCTATCAGATTAACAGCAGATGTCTCAGCAGAAACACTACAAGCATGAAATCAACCTAGATGCCCACCAACAGTAGACTTGATAGAGAAAATGTGGTACATATACACCATGGAATGCCATGCAGCCGTAAAAAGGAATGAGATCATGTCCTTTGCAGGGACATGAGGGAGCTGGAAGCCATTATTCTGAGCAAACTAATGCAGGAACAGAAAACCAAACACCACATGTTCTCACTTATAAGTGGGAGCTGAACAATGAGAACACATAAACACATGGGGCAGGGGAACAACACACACTGGGGCCTGTTGTGGTGGGTGGAGTGAGAGCATCAGAAAGAATAGCTAATGGATGCTGGGCTTAATACCTAGGTGATGGGATGATCTGTGCAGCAAACCACTATGGCACACATTTGCTTATGTAACAAACCTGCACATTCTGCACCTGTATCCCTGAACTTAAAATAAAAGTTGAAGAAAAAAAAAGAAACACATTTCATAAGACTATAGCTGCTACTGATAATGATTCTTTCGGTAGATCTGGGCAAAGTAAATTGAAAACCTTCTGGAAAGAATTCACCATTCTAGATGCCATTAAGAACATTTTTGATACTTGGCATCACAATGTGTTCACTCCTTGTGAACAGGAGTTTTGGAAGAATTAGATTCCATCCCTCATAGATGACTTTGAGGGGTTCAAACCTTCAGTGGAGGAAGGAACTACAGATGTGGTGGAAATAGCAAGAAAACTAGAATTAGAAGTGGAGCCTGAATAAGTGACTAAATTGCTGTAATCTCATGATAAAACTTGAAAGGATGAGTTGCTTCTTATGGATGAGCAAAGAAAGTGGTTTCTTGAGATGGAATTTACTTCAGTTGAAGATGCTGACATCTTTACTTCAGTTGAAGATGTTGAAATGACAACAAAGGATTTAGAGTATTTTATAAACTTAGTTGATAAAGCAGGACAGTTTGAGAAGATTGACTCTAATTTTGAAGGAAGTTCTACTGTGAGTAAAATGCTATCAAGCAGCATCACATCACATACTACAGAGAAATATTTTGTGGATGGAAGTCAATTGATGCAGGAAACATCATTGTCATCTCATTTTAAGAAATAGCCATAGCAACCTCAACCTTTAGCATCCCCCACCCTGATGCACTCATTAGCGGTCAACATTGAGGCAAGATCCTTCACCAGCAAAAAGATTCTGACTTGCTGAAAGCTCAGATGATTACTAACATTTCAAATAATTATTGTAAACTAAGATCTTTATTTTTTTCATATAACTATTTATTTAATTAAAAAATTTTATTTCCATACATTATTGGGGAACAGGTGGTGTTTGGTTACATGAGTAAGTTCTTTAGTGATGACTTGTGAGATTTTGGTGCACCCTTCACCTGAGCAGTATGCATTGCACACAGTTCATAGTCTTTTATTCCTCAGCCCCTTCCCACCCTTACCCACCGAGTCCCCAAAGTCCACTGTATCATTCTTATGGCTTTGCATCCTCATAGTTTAGCTCCCACTTCTGAGTGAGAACATACAATGCTTGGTTTTCCATTCCTGAGTTACTTCACTTAGAATAATAGTCCCCAATCATCTAGGTCACTATGAATGCCATTAATTCATTCCTTTTTATGGCTGAGTAGTTTTCCATCACATATACCACAGTTTCTTTATCCACTGGTGGATTGATGGGCATTTGGGTTGGTTCCACGTTTTTGCTGTTGCGAATTGTGCTGCTATAAACATGCGTGCGCAAGTGTCTTTTTTGAATAATGACTTCTTTTCCTCTGGGTAGATACCCAGTAGTGGGATTGTTGGATCGAATGTTAGTTCTACTTTTAGTACTTTAAAAATTCTCCACACTGTTTTCTATAGTTGTTATACTAGTTTTCCTTCCCACCAGCAATGTAGAAGTGTTCCCTTTTCACTGCACCCACACCAACATCTATTATTTTGTAATTTTTTGATTATCACCATTCTTTCAGGAGTAAGGTAGTATTGCACTGTTTTGTTTGAGTTCATTGTAGATTCTGGATATTAGTCCTTTGTCAGTTGCATAGATTGTGAAGATTTTCTCCCACTCTGTGGGTTTTCTGTTTACTCTGCTGACTGTTCCTTTTGCTGTGCAGAAGCTCTTTTGTTTTATTAAGTCTCAGTTATTAATTTTTGTTTTTATTGCATTTGCTTTTGGGTTCTTGGTCATGAAATCCTTGCCTAAGCCAATGTCTAGAAGGTCTTTTCCAATCTAGAATTTTTATAGTTTCAGGTCTTAAATTTAAGTTCTTGATCCATTTTGAGTTGATTTTTACATAAGCTGAGAGATGAGGATCCAGTTTCATTCTCCTATATGTGGCTTGCCAATTATCCCAGCACCATTTGTTGAATAGGGTTTCCTTTCCCCACTTGATGTTTCTGTCTGCTTTGTTGAAGATCAGTTGGCTATAAGTATTTGGGTTTATTTCTGGGTTCTCTATTCTGTTCCATTGGTCTATGTGCCTATTTTTATACCAGTACCAGGCTGTTTTGGTGAGTATGGCCTTATAGTATAGTTTGAAATCAGGTAATGTGTTGCCTCCAGATTTGTTAATTTTGCTTAGTTTTGCTTTGGCTATGTGGGCTCTTTTTTGGTTCCATATGAATTTTAGGATTGTTTTTACTAGACTTTGAAGAATGACAGTTGTATTTTGGTGGGAATTGCATTGAATTTGTAGATTTCTTTTGACAGTATGGTCATTTTCACAACATTGATTCTACCCATCCATGAGCATGGGATGTGTTTCCATTTTTTTGTGTCATCTATGATTTCTTTCAGCAGTGTTCTGTAGTTTTCCTTGTAGAGGGCTTTCACCTCCTTGATTAGGTATATTCCTAAGTATTTTATTTTATTTTTGCAGCTGTTGTAAAAGGGGGTGAGTTCTTGATTTGATTCTCAGCTTTGTCCATGTTGGTGTACAGAAGAGCTACTAATTTGTGAACATTAATTTTGTATCTGGAAACTTTGCTGAATTTTAAAAAATCAGTTCTAGGAGCTTTCTAGAGGAGTCTTTAGGGTTTTCTAGGTAAACAATCATATCATCAGCAAAGAGTGAAGTTTGACTTACTCTTTATCTATTTGGATGCCCTTTATTTCTTTCTCTTGTTTGTTTACTCTGGCTAGGATTTCCAGTACTATGTTGAAGAGAAGTGGTGAGAGTGGGCATCCTTGTCTTGTTCCAGTTCTCAGAGGGAATACTTTCAGCTTTTCCCCATTCAGTATTATGTTGGCTGTGGGTTTGTCATAGATGGCTTTTATTACACTGAAACATGTCCCTTGTATGCTGATTTTGCTGAGAGTTTTAATCATAAAGGAATGCTAGATTTTGTCGAATGCCTTTTCTGCATCTATTGAGATAATCGTGATTTTTGTTTTTAAATCTGTTTATTGACTTTCATATGTTAAACCATCCCCATATTCCTGATATGAAACCCACTTGATCATGGTGGATTATTTTTGATATGTTGTTGAATTCGGTTAGCTAGTATTTTGTTAAGGATTTTTGCATCTATGTTCACCAGGGATATTGGTGTGTAGTTTTCTTTTTTCGTTATGTCCTTTCCTGGCTTTGGTACCATGGTGATGCTGGCTTCGTAGAATGATTTTCTCTATCTTTTGGAATAGTGTCAATAGGATTGGCACCAATACTTCTTTGAATGTCTGGTAGCATTCTGCTGTGTATCCATCTGGTCCTAGACTTTTTTTGGTTGGTAATTTTTTTTATTACCATTTCAATCTTATTGCTTGTTATTGGTCTGTGCAGGGTATCTAATTCTTCCTGATTTAAGCCAGAGGGTTGTATCTTTCCAGGAATTTATCCATCTCCTCTAGGTTTCAAGTTTATGCAAATAAGGGTGTTCATAATAGCCTTGAATAGTCTTTTGTATTTCTGTGGTGTCAGTTGTAATATATCCTGTTTTGTTTCTAATTGAGTTTATTTGAGTTTTCCCTCTTTTTTTCTTGGTTCATATTGCTAATAGTCTATCAATTTTATTTATCTTTTCAAAGAAACAGCTTTTTGTTTCATTTATCTTTTGTATTTTTTTCTGGTTTCAATTTCATTTAGTTTGGCTCTGTTCTTGGTTATTTCCTTTTTTCTTTTGGGTTTGGGTTTGGTTTGTTCTTCTTTTTCTAGTTCCTTGAGGTGTGACTTTAGATTGTTTGTGCTCTTTCAGACCTTTTGATATAGGCATTTAGGGCTATGAACTTTCCTCTTAGCACCACCTTTGCTGTATCCCAGAGGTGTTGATAGGTTGTGTCCCTATTGTCGTTCAGTTTGAAGGATTTTAAAATTTCCATCTTGATTTCATTTTTGACCCAGTGATAATTCAGGAGCAGATTATTTAATTTCCATGTACTTGCATGGTTTTGAAGGTTTCCTTTTGGAGTTGATTTCGAGTTTTATTCCACTGTGGTCTGAGAGAGTGCTTGATATAATTTCAATTTTCTTAAATTTATTGAGGCTTATTTTGTGGCCTATCATATGGTCTATCCTGGAGAAAGTTCCATGTGCTGATGAGTAGAATGTATATTCTGTGGTTGCAGAATGTTCTGTAAATATCTGTTAAATACATTTGTTCCAGGGTATAGTTTAAATCCATTGTTTCTTTGTTGACTTTCTGTCTTGATGACTTGTCTAGTGCTGTCAGTGGAGTATTGAAGTCCCCCATTATTATTGTGTTGCTGTCTATCTCATTTATTAGGTCTATTAGTAATTGTTTTATAAATTTGGGATCTCCAGTGTTAGGTGCATATATGTTTAGGATCGTGATATTTTCCTGTGGAACAAGGCCTTTTGTCATAATATAATGTCCCTGTTTGTCTTTTTGAACTGCTGTTGCTTTGAAGTTTGTTTTGTCTCATCTAAGATTAGCTACTCCTGCTTGCTTTTGGTGTCTATTTGCTTGGAATGTCTTTTTCCACCACTTTATCTGAAGTTTATGTGAGTCCTTATGTGTTTGGTGAGTCTCTTGAAGGGAGCAGATAGTTGGTTGGTGAATTCTTATCCATTCTGTAATTCTGTATCTTTTAAGTGGAGAATTTAGGCCATTTACATTCAACATTAGTATTGACATGTGAGGTACCATTCCATTCATCAGGCTATTTGTTGCCTGTATACCTTTTTTTTTCTTAAATTGTATTTTTGTTTTATAGGTTCTGTGAGATTTATGCTTTAAAGAGGTTCTGTTTTGATGTGTTTCCAAGATTTGTTTCAAGATTTAGAACTCCTTTTAGCAGTTCTTGTAGTGGTGGCTTGGTAGTGGCAAATCCTCTCAGCATTTGTTTGTCTGAAAAAGGCTGTATCTTTCCTTCATTTGTGAATCTTAGTTACACTGGATACAAAATTATTCACTGATAATTGTTTTGCTTAAGGAGGCTGAAGATAGGGCCCCTATCCCTTCCAGCTTGTAGCGTTTCTGCTGAGACATCTGCTGTTAATATGATAGGTTTTCCTTTATAGGTTACCTGGTGCTTTTGTCTCACACCTGTTAGGATTCTTTCCTTCATCTTAACTTTAGATAACCTGATGATAATGTGCCTAGGCGATGATCTTTTTGTGATGAATTTCCCAGGTGTTCTTTGAGCTTCTTGTATTTGGATGTCTAGGTCTCTAGCAAGGACGGGGAAGTTTTCCTGAATTATTCCCCCAAATATGTTTTCCAAAACTTTAGATTTCTCTTCTTCCTCAGGAACACAGATTATTCTTAGGTTTGGTCATTTAACATAATCCCAGATTTCTTGGAGGCTTTGTTCATATTTTCTTATTCTTTTTTCTTTGTCTTTGTTGTATTGGGATAATTTGAAAACTTTATGTTCAAGCTCTGAAGTTCTTTCTTCTGCTTGTTCAATTCTATTGCTGAGACTTTTCAGAGCATTTTGCATTTTTATAAGTGCATCCATTGTTTCCTGAAGTTTTGATTTTTTAAAATTATATTATCTATTTTATTGAACACTTCTCCCCTCATTTCTTGTATCTTTTTTTCACTTCCTTAAATTGGGCTTCACCTTTCTCTGGTGCTTCTCTGAATAGCTTAATAACTAACCTTCTGAATTCTTTTTCAGGTAAATCAGATATTTCTTCTTGGTTTGGATCCATTGCTGGTTAACTAGTGTGATTTTTTGGGGGTGTTAAAGAACCTCGTTTGTCATATTACCAGAGTTGGTTTTCTGGTTCCTTCTCATTTGGGTAGGCTCTGTCAGAGGGAAGGTCTAGGGCTGAAGGCTGTTGTTCAGATTCCTTTGTCCCATGGGGTGTTCCCTTGATGTGATACTCTCCCCCTTTTCCTAGAGATGTGGCTTACTGAGAGCTGAGCTGTGGTGATTGTTGTCTCTCTTCTGGATCTAGCCACCTAGCAAGTCTGCTAGGCTCCATGGTGGGACTGGAAGTTGTCTACACAGAGTCCTGTGATATGAACCATTTGTGGGTCTCTAAGCCTTGGATACTAGCACCTGCTATGGTGGAAGTGGCACAGGGTGAAATGGACTCTGTGAGTGTTCTTGGCTTAGATTGTTTAATTCACTATTTTTGTGTGGGTTGGCCCCTGCGAGTGAGAGGTGACAGAGTGCTGGCAGCCCTTGCAGCCCTCACTCACTCTTGGAGCCTCCTCAGCCTTGGTGCCCACTCTGGCTGCACTTGAGGAGCCCTTCAGCCCACCGCTGCATTGTGGGAGCCCCTTTCTGGGCTGGCCAAGGCCAGAGCCAGCTCCCTTAGCTTGCAGGGAGGTGTGGAGGCAGAGGTGCAGGTGGGAACTGGGGCTGCGCAAGGCACTTGCAGGCCAGCGCAAGTTCCAGGTGGGCGTGGGCTTGGCCGGCCCGCACTCGGAGCAGCCGGCCGGCCTGCAAGCCCGGGGCAGTGAGGGGCTTAGCACCTGGGCCAGCAGCTGCTGTGCTCGATTTCTCGCTGGGCCTTAGCTGCCTCCCTGCAGGGCAGGGCTTGGGACCTGCAGCCCGCCATGCCTGAATCTCCCTGCCCTCTGCCGTGGGCTCCTGCACTGCCTGAGCCTCCCGGATGAGCGCTGCCCCCTGCTCCATGGTGCCCAGTCCCATCGACTGCCCAAGGGCTGAGGAGTGTGGGCGCACGGCACAGGACTGGCAGGCAGCTCCACCTGCGGCCGGGCGAGATCCACTGGGTGAAGCCAGCTGGGCTCCTGAGTCTAGTGTGAACTTGGAGAAACTTTATGTCTAGCTAAGGGATTGTAAATACACCAATCAGCACTCTGTATCTAGCTCAAGGTTTGTAAACACACCAATCAGCACCCTGTGTCTAGCTAAGGGTGTGTGGATGCACCAATCGGCACTCTGTATCTAGCTAATCTGGTGGGGACTTGGAGAATCTTTATGTCTAGCTAAGGCATTGTGAATGCACCAATTGGCACGCTGTATCTAGCTCAAGGTTTGTAAATGCACCAATCAGCACTCTGTGTCTAGCTCAGGGTTTGTAAATATACCAATCGACACTCTGTATCTAGCTAATCTAGTGGGGATATGGAGAACTTTTGTGTCTAGCTCAGGGATTGTAAATGCACCATTCAGCACCCTGTCAAAATGGACCAATCGGCGCTCTGTAAAATGGACCAATCAGCAGGATGTGGGTGGGGCCAGATAAGAGAATAAAAGCAGGCTGCCCGAGCCAGCAGTGGCAACCCGCTGGGGTCCCCTTACACACTGTGGAAGCTTTGTTCTTTTGCTGTTTGCAATAAATCTTGCTGCTGCTCACTCTTTGGGTCCACACTGCCTTTATGAGCTGTAACACTCTCTGGGAAGGTCTGCAGCTTCACTCCTGAAACCAGCGAGACCACAAACCCACCGGGAGGAACGAACAACTCCAGACGCACCAGCTTAAGAGCTGTAACACTCACTGCGAACGTCTGCAGCTTCACTCCTGAGCTAGCGAGACCACGAACCCATCAGAAGGAAGAAACTCTGAGCACATCCGAACATCAGAAGGAACAAACTCCGGACGTGCTGCCTTTAACTGTAACACTCACTGCAAGGGTCTGTGGCTTCATTCTTGAAGGCAGTGAGACCAAGAACCCACCAATTCCGGACACAGTGGGAGGTGGCACTTTCAAGAGAGCATCAGCTGTGGTAGTATGGGGAGAAACAGGTGGTGGCCAGGACCCTAGAACTCCTAAGAGTGTATGCCCTTTGTCTTCAGCTACCAGGATGGGTAGGGAAGGACCATTAGGTGGGAGGGCAGGGCTAGGCATGTCTGAGCTTAGACTCTCCTCTGGTGGGTCTTGCTGCAGCTGCTGTGGGGGATATGGGTGTGGTTCCCAGGTCAATGGAGTTATGTTCCTAGGAGGATTATGGACACCTCTACTGTGTCATGCAGGTTGTCAGGGAAGTGGGGGAAAGCCGATAGTAATAGGTCTCACCCAGCTTCCATGCAACCCAAAGGGCCAGTCTCACTCCCATTGTGTCCCTTCCAATAGCACCAAGTCTGTTTCCAGGCAGTGGGTGAGCAGGGCTGAGAACTTGCCCCAGGCTACCCACCCCCCAGCTGCGAAAGCAAGTAGGGCTTTCATGCTTCCCTTGCCTGTGGAGTCTGCACACCAGATTCACACCCTCCCCTGAATTCTGGCCAGGAAACTTCTAGATTTGTTCAAATTGTTACAAAGTTCAGCTGGAGGTTTCCTTCTCCCTGTGGCCTTTCCCTAGTGCCTCTGACCTCCCCAAGCACCTCTGTGAGGCAAGGCAGAAATGGCTTGCTAGGGGACATAGTGAGCCCATAGGGCTTTTCCTGCTGTTTCCTCTACCCCTGTATTTTGCTCAGCTCTCTAAATGGACTTAGCTCCAGGTAAGGCCAGAATCTTCTCCCATGATCTAGACCTTCAGGTTCCCCAGTGAGGGTGAGTGTTTGGGGGCGGATGATCCACCTTTCCCACTTCCACAGTTTGGGCACTCACAGTATTTGGGGTGTCTCCCAGGTCCTTCAGGAGCAATCTGCTTCCTTCAGAGGAATTCTGTGGATTCTCTTGGCTTCCCTGGTTTATTCCTGCAGTTGTTCTGGAGCAAAAGTTCATGATGTGAGCCTCCACATGCTGCTCTGTCCATCTGAGTGGGAGCTGCAATCTAGTCCTGCCTCCCGTTTGTTATGATCTCATGTAACTCAAGATCTTTGGTTTTAAAAGAACATAATGCTATTGCAGACTTAGCAGACTACAGGATAGTATAAACATAACTTTTATGTGCACTAGAAAACCAACAAGTTTGTGTGACTTACTTTTTTGTGATATTTTCTTTATTGTAGTGGTCTGGAATTGAACCTGCACTATCTCTGAGTCATTCCTGTATTGAAATGATTTTTGGGGGGCTAAGAATTCTAGTTTGACAGTTCTTTTTAGTACTTTGAAAATGTGATCCATTTTTTTTTCACTTGCATTATTTTTGAAGAGAAATTGACTCAAATTCTTATCTTGTTACAATGTGTCTTGTTGCTTGCTGTTTTAAGATTTTCTCTCTGTCATTGGTTTTGAGCAATTCTATTATAATGTTCTTTTATTTTTAAAAAAATTTATTGTTATTTTAAGTTCTGGGGTACATGTGCAGGATGTGCGTGTTTGTTACACAGGTAAACGTGTGCCATCGTGGTTTGCTGCACCTATCAACCCATCACCTAGGTATTAAGGCCAGTATGCATTAGCTATTTATCCTGATGCTCTCCCTTCCCCCACCCCACCTCCTGACAGGCCCCAGTGTGTGTTGTTTCCCTCCCTGTGTCCATGTGTTCTCATTGCTCAGCTTCCACTTATAAGTGAGAACATGTGGTATTTGGTATTTTGTTCCTGTGTTAGTTTGCTGAGGATAACAGCTTCCAGCTCCATCCATGTCCCTGCAGAAAACATGATCTTGTTCCTTTTTATGGCTGCATAGTATTCCATGGTGTGTATGTACCACATTTTCTTTATCCAGTCTGTCATTGATGGGCATCTGGGTTGATTCCATGAGGGCATTTGGGTTGAATCCATGATGATCTGGCCCTACCTATAATTTCCATGCTCATCACCTTTGTTTTATGCTTCAGTCCTGTTGTATTCCTTTCAGCTCTTTGAAATCACCGCACACTCTCTTAACTCCATGTTCCTTCTTGACTCTGTTCCTTCTACCCAGAACGCTACATCTCATGTCCTCCAATGTATGCTGCTTTGTGCTTTTGCTATGCCCTGTGATAGGGCCTATGTGTTTCCACTTTATTTTAATTTTTTGTGACCCAGCACAGGACCTTCAGCATAGTAGGTATTAAAGAATTATACTCTAAATATTAAATAAGAACTAATGGGAAGATAAAGAACCAATATTCTATTGAACAAAGTCTTTACCCTAAGATCTTGCAATTCTATCAGGGATGGTAAATACAGACTCAACTATACTACAAGGCTGCATGCAGGAAGCTAAGTGCTATAGAAGAGAAGAAAAGTACTGTAAGGGTTTAAAGGAAGGAAAAACCACAACCCACAAGAGATATTAGAAATGGCATAAAGCAGAAAATGATGTTTGAAGTGGGCATTAAAAGAAGGGAAGGATAAAGTTTCAACACATAGCGATGAGAGTGGGAAGGCCTGGATCATGTCAGGAAATGTGAAATATTTTTTTCTTTTTTTAAATTGGACTGAAGAGTATGGATAGGGCACATATAGAGAATGAGGTCAGAGAAAATAGCTAAGGTCACATCTTGGAGGGCCTTAAGACTGAGCTGAGGAAAGCATATTCAACCAAGTTACCAAATAAATCACTTATGGTTTTTGAGCATGCCAAGCATTGGTTCATTCTTCAGTCTTGGTTTCTATCAATTTGTTTATTTTATTTAAAAACAATTTTAACTTTTATTTTAGGTACAGGAGTACATGTGCAGGTTTGTTGTATAGATAAATTGAGTGTCATGGGGATTTGGTGTACAGATTGTTTTACCACCCAGGTAATAGGCATAGTACCCGAAGGTAGTTTTTCGATCCTCACTTTCCTCCCTCTACCCTCAAGTAGACCCTCGTGTTTGTTGTTTCCTTCTTTGTGTCCATATGTATTCAGTGTTTAGCTGCCACTTTGTTTCTATCACCTTTAATACACATCAGAGTCAAGTGCAGTGGCTCACTCCTATAATCCCAGCACTTTGGGAGGCTGAGGTGGGTGGATCACTTAGGTCAGGAGTTGGAGACCAGATTGGCCAACATGGTGAAATCCCATCTCTACTAAAAATACAAAAATTAGGTGGGCATGGTGGTATGTGACTGTAGTCCCAGCTACTAGGGAGGCTGAGGCAGGAGAATCGCTTGAACCCAGGAGTGGAGGTTGCAGTGAGTCGAGCTCATGCCACTACACTCCAGTCAGGGCAACAGAGCGAGACTCTGTCTCAAAACAAACAAACAGACAAACAAAAAACATATCAGATAGTTTTTAAAAGAAAGACTTATAATAGATAGTGATTTGTGTTCTAATAGTACCTTACATCTTTAACCCCCATTCTTGCTTTTCCATTCCTTCCCTAATAAGGACAAAATAATGGAGTATAATCTGTAAACTTTTGACTTTTGTGATTGCAGCCTTAGGCTTGGTCTATAAAATAACCATACATTTATTTTAAAACAACTCATCAACTATTTTTTATGTGTAGATAAAATAATTCTTTGAAAAATTTATTTCAATGGACAAAAATTGCACATATTTATTGTGTACATGATGTTTTGAAATATGTATACAGTGTGAAATGGTTCAGTTGGGCTAATTGACATATGTACTACCTCACATATTTATCATTTTTTTGTGGGTAGAATACTTAACAATCTTTTTTCTTAGCAATTTTCAAAAATATGATAGGCTGGGTGCAGTGGCTCATGCCTGTAATCCCAGCACTTTGGGAGGCTGAGGCAGGTAGGTCACTTGAGGCCAGGAGTTCGAGACAAGCCTGACCAACATGGTGAAACCTCGTCTCTACTAAAAATATAAAAATTAGCTGGGTGTGGTGGTGCACACCTGCAGTTCCAGCTACTTGGGAAGCTGAGGCAGGAGAATTGCTTGAACCCAGGAGGTGGAGGTTGCAGTGAGCCAAGATTGTGCCACTGCACTCTAGCCTGGGTGACAGAGCGAGACTCTGTCTAAAATATGTTATATATATATATATATATATATATATATATATATATATATACACATTACATTAACCCATGTTGTACAATAGATCTCTTGAACTTATTCCCCCTATCTAACTGAAATTTTGTGTCCTTTAACCAACTAGATGAAATAATTCTTAATACTTTATAAGGTAAAGTAATTGTTGAATATTTTAAGCTCTTTTGATGGTATCATTTAGACCTATCTACTGTTTAAATTTCAATACAATAACTATATTTTTTAAAAAATTCTTTAAATGAGTATAAAATAAAAATTTAGAGCTTAAAGAGCCCCCAATAAAAGATAATAATTATATAATTATTATATATACACACAAGGGCATATTTGACAACAAATAAAATAATGTTTTGAAAGAGTTTGTAATAACATAAAAAATTCTTATTATATATTTTGTTGAATAAACAACAACAAAAAGGACAGACATCATTTATACAGTATGATCAGAAATATGCAAAGCATGTACTGAAAGGAAATTCACCAAATTGGTAAAGGTAGTTTGTCTTGGTGTTGTGAGTTCTTTTTTCTTGCACTGCCCTAATTTTAAAATTCTGATCATACATACTTAATTTGTGTTAGATATAATATTAAAATAATAATAATAGCCAGAATTAACTTTTTTCTCGCCATATAGTCTTGACACTCTTTACTTTTCTTATCTCTTTCATCCATGTTGTCCCTGAAATCAGCTCAGATTATGAATGGCAGTCATTTTAGAAAATGACAGCTTGTCCTCAGTTTTTGCTAATAATTTTTTGTTTGCATACAACTTTAATTTATGCCAGAGGGTGAGATCATGATGAAAACTTTTTGCTATTAAAAACATTTCTAGTATATTTAGACATGTTGGATTGTGTTTTTTGAGCTTTAGAGATTAAGAAAAATATGTCTGATACATACATATTGTTGGTACCAATTATATGACAGTACCATATTAGTCATCAAGAATTTGTAAATATGACCAAAGCATGGTACTTGGTCCTAAGGGAATTAAATTTATACACTATATGCAGACATGTTAGCAATAGTATTTTGTCAAGGAGAATAAAGTAATTGCCATCAGAAATATAAAAACAATACATTCCAACAGTTTGGGGGAGATGACTGATGTTAAATGAATACTTATACTGTCTCTGACACTGGTAGATGTTTTCACAACCATACATGTGCCAATTTTATTTTAAGGTTAATAGATATTAAGTAAAATATCCAAGCTTATATATGTAGTATTTGAAATTAGGATTGAAATTCAGGGCTATCTGACTGGTTCCATCGTAAGATTGTAGGAGTAGTAGAGGGCTTCCAAGACAAGGTGATATTTTAACTGGACTTTAGTAGTACAATATAATTTTGATGCGTAGAAAAGAGCTCAAGAGAATTTCCAGGTTGAGAGAATTTATATCCTTGGTATCTCTTTCACGTCTTCCGGTTTCTATTCTTCATTCCAGCATCCTGTACTTTGGTTACAATCTATATTTTAGGATGGCAAAAATATACACATGATATCCTAGAATTTTTTTCTTTGAGTGAGTCCAGCCCTTGCAGGTTTTTTTTTCCTCTATTGATTAACCTGATCCTTATAAAACCCTGTGAGTGAAAATAAGCTAATATGAGAAAAATAAAATTTTATGTGATAGCATTTTCAAATATTTTTGGGTAGGGCTATACTCCAAATTTACATTACTGTGGCCTCATATTTTTATTGCTAACAATATTCTATATAACATATGTTAGATTGGGGTCACAATGAATTAACTTTAAGATATCACAGAAATAGAAATCTTTCTATGCAAACAGCTAGAGCAGCCTAAGAATTTTGATTGCATGGGAGCCATCTCTTCAGTCTTTGAAGATTATGGCATCAATAAAAATTGTGTATAAAGCCATGAAAAATGGCTCTTTGGAGATATGTCCTTTGCCAAAAATCAATTTTGCCCAGCAGAATTTCTCTAACTGTGATCATAAAAGATAAAATCTTAGGGTGGGGAGGGAACTTAGCAGGTCATCTATTCTACTAACCTGTCTCCTGATAGGGCCACTCCTAATCCTGTTTTAAATTATGATATTGTTTTGTTTTTTAAGATCCCCAGGAAAATAGAGAATATGATTTTTTTTTTTGGTTGCCCAATGAATGTTGAACTGTCTGCTAGGTAGGAAAACTTCTCATTTTAGTTTATATTGTCCCTTGTTTCTTAGCAGATATTGAGTATTTATCCTGGCTTTCTTTCCCCTCCTCTCACTCTTACCTCTTAGATGCTGTTATGGATGAAATGTTTGTGACCTCCTCAAATTTTTATGTTGAAATCCTAACCCCCAATGAGATGATACTAGAAGGTGTGGCTTTTGGGAGGTAATTAAGAAGGTGGAGCCACCATGAATGAGATTGGTGCCCTTATAAAAGGGACCCCAGGGAGTTCTCTAGCTCTCTCTCCTCCAAGTGAGGATACAATGAAAAGTCAGGGCAGCCTGCAGCCTGGAAGAGGGTCCTCACCAGACCCGCACCTGCTCACACCCAGTCTCAGACCTCCAGCTTCCAGAACTGTGGAAAATAAATTTCTGTTGCTTAAGCCTCCCAGACTATGGGGATTTATTGTAGCAGCTTTGAGGTGACTAAGACAGATGCCCTTGACATCTTTGAAGAAGATTGTAAAAGTCATCCCTACACTTTAATTTTAACCCTTAAAACCTGAATTTTAAAAATATTTCTTGTAGACATTATTTTCTCATAGATGTTCTTTAAAAATCTTGAATTATGGGGCTGGGCATGGTGGCTTATGCCTGTAATCCCAGCACTTTGGGAAGTTAAGGTGGGCCAATCACCTGAGGTCAGGAGTTCGAGACCAGCCTGGCCAATAAGGTAAAACCCCGTCTCTACTAAAAATACAAAAATTAGCTGGGTGTGGTGGTGGGCACCTGTAATCCCAGCCACTTGGGAGGCTGAGGCAGGAGAATTGCTGGAACCCAAGAGGTGGAGGTGGCAGTGAGCTGAGATTGCACCATTGCACTCCAGCCTGGTGGCAGAATGAGGCTCTGTCTAAATAAAAAAATAAAAAAATAAAAAAATGAAAATCTTGAATTATGAAAAATTTTCAAATTTCATGTCACTCATTAGCTATGACACCCAGAAAAATGTATACAGTAGTCCCTCTCCTTATCTGAGGTTTTATTTTCCACAGCTTTAGTTACTTGCAGTCAACTATGGTCTGAATATGTTAAATGGGAAATTCCAGAAATAAACAATTCATAAGTTATAAATCATGCTATGTTCTGAGTAGGGTGATGAAATCTCACCCCGTCCCACTTTGTCCCTCCCAGGACGTGAGTCCTCCCTTTGTCCAGCATCTGCACGCTGTCTATGCTCCACCCACCCTGTAAATTGCTTAGTAGCCATCTGGTTTATCAGAGCACCTGTTACTGTATTGCAGTGCTTGTGTCAAGGAACCCTGATCTGATGGGGTAATGACCCCAAAGCACAAAAGTAATGATGCTGAGAATGTAGATACACCAAAGAGAAGCCATTGAGTGCTAACTTTAAGTGAGAAGGTGAAAGTTCTCAAGAAGGAAAGACAAAAAAAATCATATGCTGTGGTTGCTAAGGTCTATGGTAAAAACAAATCTATCCATGACATTGCAAAGAAGGAAAAATATACTCATGCTAGTTTTGCTGTTGTACTTCAAATTGCAAAATTATGGCCACAGTGTGTGATAAGTGCTTAGTTAACAGACACTGTGGTATTGTATTGTGCTTGTTTGCAAACCTTGTTATTGATTTAGGGGTCATTCTGTCATTTACAGAAGCGCTTGCAGATCACCCAGCCCTTTTCCACCCACGGTTTGCGAGTGTGTTTTTTCCTACCTTTAGATGCTACCAGAACTTACACTGGTGAAGATAATAGTTAAATTGCATATAGCTTTTTCACACGAGTGGATCCAGATTTATAATAAATGAAACTATAGGCATAGAATCAACAATTTCTGAATGAGTCAGTAAACCAGAATGAGGCAACATTGGGAGTTTTCACTGCCAGGCTGGGGAAAATTTGACAAGGAAATGCCGGAAATAATCATAGAAAAAAAACTCGTTTAATTAGTGGGAGAAAGTAAAGAAAAAGGAACTAAGTATAGAATAAAGAACTCCAACATAGTAACAAAAAGAAGTATTAACTCAGCGAATGTGGCAGAACAGTATATTAAAAAATATATTAACAGATTCTCGTCCTCCAGTTTTCCTCTATTTTGTTTCTCTTCTTTGGACTTCTGCACACTTAAGGTGTTCTTTACTCTGTTGAAGGAAAATTGGTGGAATAAGCCTAGAATACTGGAGTGCAGCAGATCTTGAAGGGTTACCTAAAAGAGCAGCATCAGAAGTACCTGGACACTTGTTAGAAATGCAGATGCTCCAGCCCGGATCCAGACCTAATGAATGGAACCTAGCCATCTGTTTTAACAATGCCTCCATGTGATTCTGATCCAGCTGAAGTTTGAGAATCTCTGGTGTAGTGGATACTGTGGTGAGCAACCTCGACCCCCACTTCAGGACTGAGACACTTATTATCTCAGCTGGTAGGAGTGTAACCTACCCATGACTCCAGGAGTTGCCCATGACTGAAAGGAGCAGCCTTGTCCAAGGTCACATTCCTCTTTAGGGCAGCACTTATCCAGCAGCACTTAGCCAGTGATTTACTGGTGAGGGGGTTTACAAGGTTCAGCGTTGGCTTCAGTTTGGGGCATCTCTGAAGAGCCACGCCTGCTTCATTGCTGTCTGTAAGATCAGCTGTGTCCTCTGTTGCAATTACATCCTTGTCGAACTTCCCCCTTTTCTCAATTCTGCTGCTCTCTTTTCCTTACAGGTGTTGTTCCTGAGAGCACTTCCCGCATCTCCACCTTAGTGTCTGTTTCCTGAGGAACTGGAGGCCTCCTGGCTTTCATTTTCTAAAAGCCCACACCCCCATGTGGGAGTGGGAAGGAGCCCACAAATTAGAACACAACACATATTTGTGAGGAGCAACTCAGGAGAAAGGAGTTCCTGCTAAGCTGGTGGGAAGAAGAGAGACTAAGGGGAGGTGATGAGTGTATGGATACTGGTAGACCTGACTGAGAGGGACCCCACACCCACCTTACTGGGAAGAGCCTGGGAGCAGAGGCAGCAGGGTTACATCTGAGGAAATAAAACTTCTGTTTGCCTTGCAGATTCCCATGGCCTCAGGTGCGTCACTGATGAAAGAAACAAGAAGATTCCTGAGGGGACCAGACAGGTAGAACTAAAGGATGTTTCAGAGCTACCTTTGTATATTAAATATCAAGGACAAGATGGGATGACTTACACCTTAGAGATACTCTTGTGGTCATGTGACATTGAAAATTGGCTAGATCTGGCAGTTAAATGAGTTTGATTAAAAAAAAAATTAGATAGAAATCTTTTTCCCCTCAATACATCAGCTGCCAAAGGCTGGGTGCTCTAAACACTCCCTTCTCATTGGACCTTATTTGTCACTTGGCAAAAGAAGAAAAGCTCTAGTTTTAGGGAGGCTATATTTTTTTCACGTGTCATGATGTGACACAAAAGATTAGTTACAATATAAAATTATAATTTTTTACACTTGATCATGAACTAAGATTTCTACCCCATAGTACAATAAAAGTGGAGACTATTTTTTTGTTATGCCAAGTGTATTAAAAACACAACAACAAAAATCCCTTTCCAAAGACTCAGAGCAAAAGTGCTTATAACAGGCAGCCACAGAGGACTCCATTTTATTTGATCACAGTGGAGGTGTCTACAGTAGTTAAAAGGTTGCGAGCTAGAAGGACAGTTAAGGAAGAGTCTGTTCTTTATAGAATTTTAAGCATTTGTGAACAGAGACTACTTAGACAATGACTTTTTTTTAACTTTTATTTTAAGTTCAGGGTACATGTGCAGGTTTGTTACATAGGTAAACATATGTCATCACCCAGGTATTAAGCCTAGTACCATTAGTTATTTTTCCTGATCCTCTCTCTCCTCCCACTCTCTACCCTCCAAAAGGCCCCAGTGTGTGTTGTTCCCTTCTAAGCATCCGTGTTCTCATCATTTAGCTTCTACTTGTGAGTGAGAATATGCAGTATTTGGTTTTCCATTCCTGTGTTAGTTTGCTAAGGATAATGGCAATGACAGTTTTTGTACAGAGACCAGTTTGAGGTGGACTAAAGTGGATCATAAAAATAAAGGCCATGAAAGTGATAAATGTCTCTAACCAGGGTTAGAAAAGATGTTGTCCTTTTATGGATTTCACTAATATTTTAGGAAAGTGTGATTAGTTGTCATTAGAGCATGTTTTGTTGCTTTAGGTATATGGTAATACTGAGAATAATAAGAATTTTATTTACTGTGTGCCTGCCATGTGCCAGGCACTGGTTCTAAGTCAAAAGCATGTATCAACTATTGTTAATGAAGGTTCTCTGAATCAGGTGACCTCACCCGTCACGTGTAGTTATTACAACGGTGCTGAAAGTGAATAGACATTTTAAGTATCATCTTTACAGAATAGAGCCTGAACTTGTATGGCGAATTCCTAATTTAAAAAATCCTTTTGCTTTATTAAATGATTATAAAAATTATTTTGCATAGGAGAAAGAACTTAGAACCAAAGTTTGTGACTATTTGTTAGATTGATAAATGTTGTGAATGTAAATGCAACTCATTATAACCATGCTAAAAATGAAAGCTTACTATATATTTACGAATTGTTTTTATAATAACATTCTATATTTTTCCAAATTTCAAATACTTAAATGGCTTTTTTTAGGGTTTAAAAAGATAATGTTGAAAGAAATATATATTCTAGTACTTGGGCATTATTTAGGGACTGACAATCTGTTTTGAGTATTAGCCCATTTTTCTGCTCGTTATATGGATACTGAACATTCTATTAATCTCACTGGGAGAGTAGGATGAAAAGGCACAAAAATCCCTAAGATGGAATATTTTTACTTTTCTTTTGATTAGTTTCCCCATGCTTCATTAACAAGGGTAAATATGAATGAATGATAATGCATTATTATTTTAAATACTCTGTAAGTATTTGTTGTCATGCATGTCCGTGTGAAGAGACCACCAAACAGGCTTTGTGTGAGCAATAAAGCTTTTTAATCACCTGGGTACAGGCAGGTTGAGTCCAAAAAGAAAGTCAGCGAAGAGAGATGGGGTGGGGCCATTTTATAGGATTTGGGTGGGTAGTGGAAAATTACAGTCAAAGGGGGTTTTTCTCTTGCAGGCAGAGGCGGGGGTCACAAGGTGCTCAGTGGGGGAGGTTCTGAGCCAGGAGAAGGAATCTCACAAGGTTAATTGCTCAGTTAAGGTGGGGCAGGAACAAATCACAATGGTGGGATGTCATCAGTTGAGGCAGGAACTGGCCATTTTCACTTCTTTTGTGATTCTTCACTTGCTTCAGGCCATCTGGATGTATACATGCAGGTCACAGGGGATATGATGGCTTAGTTTGGGCTCAGAGGCCTGACATTCCTGTCTTCTTATATCAATAAAAAAACCCATAAAATAGTATTGAAGTGTTGGGGCAGTGAACATTTTTGGGGGTGATATGGAGAGATAATGGGTGATGTTTCTCAGGGCTGCTTCAAGTGGGATTAGGGGTGGTGTGGGAACCTAGAGTGGGAGAGATTCAGCTGAAGGAAGATTTTGCAGTAAGGGGTGATATTGTGGGGTTGTTAGAAGGAGCATTTGTCGTATAGAATGATTGGTGATGGCCTGGATATGGTTTTGGATGAATTGAAAAACTAAATGGAAGACACAAGTTCCAAATAAGAGAAGGAGAAAAACAGGTATTAAAGGACTAAGAATTGGGAGGATCCAGGGCATCCAATTAGAGAGTGCCCAAGGGGGTTCAGTGTAATTACTTCCTTGGTTGATGAGTTTTTGGGCTCAATCCTTGAGTTTTTTTATGTTGTCTTACACCAGGCCAGATTGATTTAGGTAAAAACAACACTCTTCATTTAAAAATATACAGAGTCCTCCTTTTTCAGCAGTGAGTAAGTCAAGGCCTCGGTGGTTTTAGAGGCCAACTGCAGCAAGAGAGTCAACTTGGGCCTGAAGGACTGATAGAGTTTGTGATATGTCTGTGATGCTAGCAGAGAAGTCATTAGAGAGGCTACGAAAGGTTGTGACAGAGGGTGAAATGCCTGCTATTCCAGTACTGACAGCAATAGTGGACAGAGAAAGTCCTAAACCGACAAGCAAGGAAATCAGTGGAATAACTCTCTTGTGTCATGTCGGTGTCATGAGGGGAACAGGAAGCTATTCAGTCCCATTTGCAAATTGAACTTTGGGAGTAAGGAAAACTAGTGTGCATGTGCCTGTCCAATTAGCAGGTAGACACATGTAGGTAGAGGATCCACAGAGGAAGAAGAGACCTTGTGCAAGGCAAAACTGGAAATGCAAAGTAAAAAGATGAGGAGTACTAAAAGATGTGTCTTGTGCCCAGACTTCTAGGGATCCAGCTAGGGCAGCAGCCATCAGAGGTTGTAATGGGGACTGATGAGGTAACTGCGTAGAGGGGGAGGTTCGATTTTCATGGTGCATAAGAAAACATTGAGTGTTTATGAGCAACCTTTCACTGTTATTTACGGAGCTGGGTACAAATAAACAACAAGAGGGCCTGGGAGGAGAGTCTGACGAGTAAGGGGAAGGTAGCCAAGGATGGAGTGAAATACAGGGTAAGTGTCTTCCTAAGCAATAATAACTGCTAATGTTTTTAAGTTTGCCAGTATTGACAGAGGGCTTATCTGTAATACGGAGCTGGAAGGCTCCAATTGTTTCAGTGATGTGTGTAGTTGGGCTTTGGAGATGAAGAGTGAAGGAACATCGAGAAGGTGAAAGGTTACCCAGGGGGATTCTAGTGGGTCTTTGCCAAGAGATACATAAAGGAGTGGCCACAGGAATAGTAGTTTGCATTGTGAGAGGTCCAAATATGGGGGGAGTTGAGATGATATAAGGAGAAAGGTTTTAGGTCAGGTGTGAGTTGAAGAGGTTTTAAGTTCTTGAGAACACAGGCTAAGGGAGAAGAGGGAGGAATGGATGGTGGAAGGTTGTCCATAGTGAAGGAGGCAAGCCCAGAGAAAAGAGAGGGTAGAGACATGGAGAGAAGGGGTGAGGGGTGCTTGCCCCCCAGGTAAGTGGTACTTGCCACTGAGGTGAAGGATCAAGGCAGGCGCCCCCACGGTGATCAGACACCTCTGAAATGTGAGTGAATAATCAACCAGGTGTCTCCGCAGTGATTAAACACCAAGCGAAGACTGTCTTCCCGAGTCCATGACTGGTGCCGGAGTTTTGGGTTCACGGATAAAATGTGTCTCGTCTGTCTCTAGTGAAAAGGAAAGAAAGTGAAATTAAGAGAAGGGAGAGATTGAAGGGTGGTGCCAAGATTGAAAGGAGAAAGAGGTTGAGGGATAGTGAGAGAGGTTGGAGAAGAGAGTAAAAAGAGACCGCTTACCCGATTTAAAATTGGTGAGATGTTCCTTGGGCTGGTTGGTCTGAGGACCCAAGGTTGTAGGTGGATCTTTCTTATGGAGCAAAGAGCAGGAGGACAGGGGATTGATCTCCCAAGGGAGGTCCCCTGATCTAAGTCACAGCACCAAATTTCATGTGCGTCCGTGTGAAGAGACCACCAAACAGGCTTTGTGTGATCAATAAAGCTTTTCAATCACCTGGGTGCAGGTGGGCTGAGTCCGCAAAGAGAGTCAGCAAAGGGAGATAGGGGTGGGGCTGTTTTATAGGATTTGGGTGCATAGTGGAAAATTACAGTCAAAAGGGGTTTTTCTCTTGCAGGTGGGGGGGAGGATCACAAGGCGCTCAGTGGGGAAGGTTCTGAGCCAGGAGAAGGAATCTCACAAGCTTAATCGCTCAGTTAAGGTGGGGCAGGAACAAATCACAATGGTGGGAAGTCATCAGTTAAGGCAGGAACTGGCCATTTTCACTTCTTTTGTGATTCTTCACTTGCTTCAGGCCATCTGGATGTATACATGCAGGTCACAGGGGATATGATGGCTAAGCTTGGGCTCAGAGGCCTGACACTTGTTATTTTAATTGATTTATTATTAATATTTTGCTCATTCCTTTGTTTTGGTGTCCATTTTTATAAACTACTTTAAATTAGGAATCCAAACTAAAATGGATTTTGAAAAAAGATATTTTCAATTAGTTGTTTCTCTTCTCTCATTTTTAGTAAGTCTTAGATTAAGTTAAACAAAATTGTTTATCATGACTTTTGGCTCTCTCTGATTGACTAGAGAGACTTGTGGCTTCTATTATTTTTTTTCAAACTTGAAATAAATGTCTATTGCCTACTAACTATATACTATATAATTTGGATTAATTACATTGAGCAGATACAAATACATTGTACAGAGGGACATTGACAGCTCTGCCTTCCTGATCTGCAAAGGTGTTGTTTTGGTTATATTGTTTTTCTAAGTTAACTCATTTGGGACAAAAGTGTCTTTATTATTATGATCGGATCTCTTGATTGCCCACCAAAGCAACTCTCCTTTTCCCCAGTCTCCCTGGCAGTGAGGCATGGTCACATGACTTCAGTTCACGTCAATGGAATGTGAACAGAAATGGCGGGGGTGTTTCTGGGCTTTATTCCCTCCCTACAAACATGCTGTGATTCAGCTTCTACCAAGTACACAAGGACAGTGTCCCAGGGGATCCCTGAGACCCAAAATGAAAAGAACTTGGACCCCTGAATGACTGCATGAAGCAGAGCAGCCAGCTGGAACTTTCTGGAATGTGAGAGAGAAATGCCTTCCTTTACAGTGTTTTCTTGCCACTGTATTGTTGGATCTCCTTGACACAGTTTTAACCTAATATGATATATTTCCTTCATTCCATATCTGGAAATAATATTTTGAGAATATTATGGTGACTTTTTGAACTTGATTTTCTTCTTGTTTCTGCAAAACACATTTTTGAAGTTATATTCTTGCTTTAAGAGCCACAGGTAGCCAGTTAAACATATTTTGATAAAGTGAATGAATTACTCCATAAATATTCTCTACTGCCTTTTGTGGGCTTTCTACTGTGTTAAATACTAGGGGATGTAAAATGCCTACATGATATCATTTCTACTTACTTTGGTGGAAAATAAATGTTTTCTACTATGTTATAAGCTTGTCTTATATATGTTTTAGGTAATCATTTTACTGAAAACATTATTTGAGCTCACAATACACAAGTTACTATGTGAGAGGGTAAGAATAAAGACTAAAACACGGTCACTTCCCTCAAAGAACTCATAGTCAGAAGAAAAAATAGTAGTATTTAAATATACTTTGCAATTTCCTTTTGATAAGTGTTGACTTCTTTGAACTTCACTACAAGCTAGTAAAATAGATTCTATTTTACCTCTTTATAGATGATGAAATGGAGATTTAGTGAGGATAATCAACTATACTTACTGATTGCCAATTACTAGGTCCTGTGCTTTGCCTTCTTGGGCCATTCTATTTGGAGGTGGGAGAACCGAATAAAAAGCCCTAGATGTTCTGGTGGACCTGGGAGAGGCAAGGACATGCCGTGCCCCATTCCTGATGGAGCCTAAAGAAACAGCAAGACCTAGGGAACAGTTTTACAACATTTCCCACGCTGCAGTGAAAGGCATGAATGGGAGAAGGATTCCCATGCAAGGAGCCTGGGACCATAGTGGGCCCAGTGTGACACATGGACAGTAGACTCCTTTCTGTGTGGTGGATGAAGGTGTCAAAGTGACACAGGGCTTTTGACATCTTCTTAATTTCTTTTGTACCAGCACAGTGTGGGGAGCTTCATGGTGACTCCCCTGCACCTGAAGTAGCATAACAGAGAAAGCTCAACTCTGGGACCTGTTTCTGATAAGATTGAGAGCAAAGAAATGGCAGCCTGGCAGCCTGCATGGGGTGACACCTGAAGACCAAAGACAAAGAGACCCATCAGATGCCCAGGTCACACTAGGATAAAGCGAGGAAGCCCCTGGGATTAAGTTTCTACTACCTGTTAGGACAAACATATTATTAGCAAGACCATCTCAATTGTTGTCCAGATTGGGACCCTTGAGGGTGAAAAGGGAAACTATTGATAATTATACCTGGATAGCATGTGTAAAGTGGAACTGTCATTGGCAAATTGGGATAATGGTCACATTATTCTTAGAAAGGGAATTATGATGAATTGTAGAAAAACCAAACAAGTTATATTTTTCAGACAGATGAAAATATGGGCTGAAACTCACATCTACCACAAAAGGCAATATTGGAGCAGAATCTGTCTTTGCAGATCACCACAATGTATAAGGGAAAATGATTTTTTTCTTCTCTCCATAATTTGTCCTTTGAAAGTATAGGGGAGGGGGCTTCTATGCTGCCTTGTACTTTTCACTAATTCCTCTGTGCAAAGCTGAATGATTTATCTCTTGATGAGATGGCAAGGATCTGACAACATGAGTTAACTTTCCCTTCTGAGAGGGAATACAGAGTTAAATGTCTCTCTAACAACGTGGCCTGTCCTACTTCTCTGGGTGAAGGTGCTGAGTGCTTCTTCTTTCATTTTTCTGCCTCCATACAGATAATTACCTGGGTAGGCTTTGGACCTGTGGAAAGGACATGTGCAGTTTGGGGTGGCTAGATTCAGTGTGGGAAAAATAGGAAGCTTAATTTTGGAAACAGATCTAACTAATATTTCCTTTTTCAAAAACTAATTTTTAAATGAAAACATTATAATTGTACGTATTTATGGGGGTATAAGTTAATGTTTTTATACATGTGCATGTTGTATAATGATCAAATCAGGGTATTTAGCACGTCCATCACCTCAAACACTTGTCACTTCTTTGTGGTGAGAACACCCAACAGCCTCTCTTCTAGCTGTTTTGTAATATACGATACCTTACTGTTAACCATAGTCACCCTATTGTGCAATAGAACAGCAGAACTTATTCCTCCCATCTAATTGTAACTGTACCTGTTGTCCAACTTCTCCACATTCTCCCCTCCTTCCTCCCCTCCTCAGTCTCTGGTAACTACTGTTCCACTCTCTGCTTCTAGGAGACAACTTTTTGTTTGTTTGTTTTAGATTTCACATGTGAATGAGGGCATGTGACATTTGTCTTTCCAAGCTACATTTTTTATTCCAGCTCTAGCAGTAGAAACGTAGGCATTTTGATTCCTATCTGGTATCTGTGTACATTTCTAAAATTGCTTCAAATGTATTGAGATTCTTGCCTGGTGCTTCTGGAAAAAAAACGCAAACTCATTAAGAGAAGGGATTTGTCTAGCCTTTTGGAGCCATAGCACACAGCAGTAGCATGTCCTGAATGATTAAGACTCGGACCCAAGTGCAAGATGTTCTACTGGAGACAGTTCTTATGATATGGTTTGCTTATGGGATGCAAGTATCTTCCAGAACTTTGATTATTATGCTTAAGGGTATGTTAAAATAGAATTTTAACTTTTGTAATGCCACCTTTTGGGAATTGAACCCACTGTTTGGCAAAGGATAAATGCTGTATATTTCTTAGGTTTTTCAGTTTATTTTCTGGTTGTGGATGTTAGGGGAGACTGTTTCTTCCCTCATTCCTGAAGTTTTCTCTCAGTTAAGGGAGCACAATATTAATGTGGCAATACTGGCTACTCTCCTTGCCTTTTATTCTCTGCCCAGAAGTAACTTATATCAATTTGGAAGGATAAACTGAGCGTGCCCAGCTCGGCTGCTGCTTTTTTTTCTCTTGTAGTTAAGCTGTCTTCATGGAGTAGTTCTCTTCAGCTCCTCTATGCTTAAGTCTTACCTGCTTTTGCTGAGCATTGCCTGTTATTATTTAGGTCAATCTGCTTAACAATGGGCTCAATTAGCAAGCCAATTTGTCTTTTATATTAAACTATGATCTCGGATATATAGTCTTTATCAATCAAAAGATGATATTTTTGATTTATTTCTGTATTCACATTGGACCATCTCAATGTTTCAACAGTGGAATGATAATTTTTGGGTTAGGAGATAACTAATTCGTGGATATATTTGGGTATTTGCGTAAAAGGAAAATTATTTTTGTGGTATTTCTTAGCAACAGTTAAGCATCATCAGCCAGATAGCTATGCATCATTAAAGGGATCTTTATTACCCCTTGGAGGGACGATAGGACTGACAGGCTATTGCAAATGGAAAAAGGAATTAAAATGCAATTAGAAAGTTCAGAAAGGAGGTGTTCATGTTTTGATTAAGTTGTGTGTTTTGACTAGGTCCATCTAGTTTTCTGTTATGCCTTTCTTTTTCATCACAGCTGAGCTTAGTGAAGCTTCTAGCCTCAGTCCCCAGGGAGGAGCTTGGCTGCTCTGGGTGCTCCAATGGAAGAGCTTTGTTCTCACTCTCCTGTTGTATTAGTCTGTTTTCACACTGCTATAAAGAACTACTGGAGACTGAGTAATTTATAAAGGAAAGCGGTTTAATTGACTCACAGTTCCGCATGGCTGGGGAGGCCTCAGGAAACTTACAATCATAATGGAAGGTGAAGAGGAAGCATGCACCTTCTTCACAAGGTGGCAGGAAAGAGAGAGAGAGCAAGGAGGAACTGCCAAACACTTTTAAACTATCAGCTCTCCTGAGAACTCACTCATTAGCATGAGAACAGCGTGGGGGAAAACACCCCGATGATCCAATCACCTCCCACCAGGTCCCTTCCTCAACATGTAGGGATTACAATTTGAGATGAGATTTGGGTGGGGGCATAGAGCCAAACCATATCACCTATCTTGGTAGGCACTGATAATCTCACCCAATGTTTCCTCCATAATAACAGCTACCATTTATTGAGGGTCTATTATGTTCCAAGACTTTAAATAAATTATTCTATTTCATCTTCTTGACAATGCTACTAGGTAGATTTTTCTTATCGACATTTTTATTGATGAAAAAAATTGAGATCCAGAGAAGTTATCTGAATATAAGACAGAAGCAGGATTTGAAATGGTGTCTCTCAGACTCTGAGATTCATATTCAGATGCTACCTAGGAGAAAATAACCAAATGAATATTCACTATCTGACTTTTGCAGTTGTGAGGTTATGTGGGGAAGCAAAAACTCTTTTGAGTGTTCACTAATGAACTGATAGCAGAAGGTGGAAAACTGTTGTCTGAAACTCCTTTTTTTTAGGTGTATAGGCCTGGAGTAACATTTTTGTATCAATAGTACAAATTGTGCTGAGAGACTGCATCACCATAAATGTTGTCTTGGAGGACGAAGGGCTTGATTTTCTTTTTGCTTAGTTCAAATCCTGTATGTTAAACCCAGTAATATTCAAAACATTTATTATATAACATAGGAGCATAGAGTTGTAATTTTTTTAGTATGATCACCTAAGGCAATGGTAGTCTGGTATGGCAACATTGATTTCTAAAAATTTGAGCTGTCAAATCAAATTCTCAAAAGTATGGTCATTTTTAGCATTTATGATATGGAAAAAGATAAGACAGTATTCCTTGTCAACACAATTACATTTTGTTTCTGAGATGGAGTTCTGCAAACATGTTTGCTTGCTTGGATCTAAGAAAGTACATGTCACCCTTGAGACATTTTTATTTGTTCTTGCCCATCTCATGATTGTTTTCTCTGTTGTTTTAAGGAGATCAATTTTGAAGCTTTGTGTAGAATGAAGTTTCCTACTTTATTGTACTATATACTTAAAGGAACGGAATGAGCCCAGTGTTCTGACCGGCATGTTGAAGTGGATTAAATGAATTGGCAAGAGGGAAGTCAGGCAAGGACAACTGGCATAAATAAAACTGGCTTTTGGGCACCTGTTTTATTTTACTAATAATTAATTATTTCTCTTTTCCTGAAACACAGATCTAAGTCAAGGGGGCACTAGCCCTTGCCAATCAAGTCTCTTATTGTACTAGACAGAGCTGGAAAGAAAGCATGTAAGACAGCTCCCATTTGTGACTTTATCAGAGGAATTGGCTTCTAATACCTAGCACAGACCCTGCAGAGAGGTGCTCATAAAATATGTTTTGAATAATGAATATCACTCATATAGGTTTATTGAGTGCTTACAAGATTCCCAGCCTGGGTTAAGCATTTTGCAGCTTGTGTTTAAAATATAAATACCTTTCAGCCAAAATTTATTTTATGTGGTGCTACAGCAAATATATACCTTGCTTTAGAAAATAAATAAATTCCTAAAATTTAAGGAATGTATTAAGCATGTACTATAGACCAGACCCTTAGTCCTCCCTCCAGCCTGGAAAGTAGATGATAATATTCTAATCCTGCTATTAAGAAAATGGAGACAGATGAGTTAAATAACTTACCTAAGATGACAAGCTGGTAAGAATGCACCCTGAATCTCTGACAACAAGCTATTGCTTTTCCCACTATACTCTGCTATATATAAAACTGTAGTTTTATATACCCAGCCATCTTGTGAATGAATGGGAGGACTCCAATGTAAAGGATTCCTGCAGTATAATAGTCTTTTTGGGGAATGCGTTTAAAAATAATGCACATTATTTCATGACCAAGAACCCAAAAGCAAATGCAATAAAAACAAAGATAAATCTCGGGGACCTAATTAAACTAAAGAGCTTTTGCACGGAACAGTCAGCAGAGTAAACAGACAGTCCACAGAGTGAGAGAAAATCTTCACAATCTATACATCTGACAAAGGACTAATATCCAGAATCTATAACAAACAAACAAATCAGTGAGAAAAAAACAAATAATCCCATCAAAAAGTGGGCGAAGGACATGAATAGACAATTCTCAAAAGAAGATATACAAATGACCAACAAACATGAACAAATGCTCAACATCACTAATGATCAGGGAAATGCAAATCAAAACCACTAAACTCATTCCTGCAAGAATGGCCATAATAAAAAAATCAAAACACGGTAGATGTTGGCATAGATGCGGTGAACAGGGAACACCTCTGCACTGCTGGTGGGAATGTAAACTAGTACAGCCACTATGGAAAACAGTGTGGAGATTCTTTAAAGAACTAAAAGTAGAACTGCCATTTGATCTAGCAATTCCAGCACTGGGTATCTACCCAGAGGAAAAAAAGTCATTATTTGAAAAAGATACTTGCACATGCATGTCTATAGCAGCACAATTCACAATTGCCAAATCATGGAACCAACCCAAATGCCCATGAATCAATGATTGGATAAAGAAACTGTGATATATATATATATATTTATATGATAGAATGCTATGTAGCCATAAAAAGGAATGAATTAACAGCATTTTCAGTGATCTGAATGAGACTGGAGACTATTATTCTAAGTGCAGTAATTCAGGAATGGAAAACCAAACATCGTATGTTCTCACTGATATGTGGGAGCTAAGCTATGAGGACGCAAAGAGATGAGAATGATACAATGGACTTTGGGGACTTGGGAAGAGTAGGAGGGGGGCGAGAGATAAAAGACTACAAATATTGTGCAGTGTATACTGCTTGAGTGATGGGTGCACCAAAATCTCACAAATCACCACTAAAGAGCTTACCTGTGTAATCAAACACCACCTGTTCCCCAATAACTTAAGGAAAAATGAAAAGGTATGAGCAATGTTGAAAAAAATGCACATTATGCTGTTATTTATTTCTTATAAATTTGATTTTTTTATGTTAATTTAAGGGAACTATATCTCTAGCAATATTACTAGTATTATTTTTTAAAATAAGGTTTTTATATATAAATATATATAATACTATATAATATGTTTGGTCCTTTATGCACACAATTTCATTTAATTATTATAATAATCATACATAAATGCATGTATTATCCTCATTTACAAATAGGAAAAATAAAGTGCAGTGAGATTAAAATACTTGTCCAAGGATCCCCAGTCAGTATGTTGGAACACTGTGAATGCTTTTTCCCACCATAATATGTCATTTTTATGATTATTTTTAAAGACAAATTGCTTATTTTTGAAAAAAATGCCAATAATATCTCAAGTTAGTGTAAATATCTGTGTTTAAACTATGAAAACCAAATTGTGCTACTTGTCAGTCTCTGAAGATAATTTTATATGGTAGAGCTGATACTCTTTGGTTAGATAAAAATCACTAATGTGAATATTGTATAATACAGAACAGCATGTACTGAGGATTCCTATTTGTTTTAACCTTAACTTTTTCTCAAATCTTATTGGTTCATAGAACAATTATGGGAACTTCGAGAATGATAAAAATATTGCCTGTGATATTGTGATATAATAAGAAATACATATTTGATCTTCATCCCCAGTTCCCAGCACAGAGCTCCTAAAACCCTTATAATAGCCTAAGTGTTGGAGGTGCTAGGAGCATTTTTTGTTCTAAAATTTGGTCTTTGACCTTGGTTTCTGACCAAGAGCTTTTAAATCTTTTGAAATTTCCTGGGCGATAGAAGCATCTTTTGTCCAAATGAGGTGACTCTTGATGGGATCCTAGATAGGGTTGGTCACCAGGAGACCAAGCCATGATTAGAAGCTTTGAACTTTCAGCCCAACACCTATCCTCCAAGAAATGAAGACCACTGGAGATTAAGTTAATAATTGATCATGATGCTATGATGAAGCCTCCATAAAAATTCCTAAACTATGGGATTCTGAGAGTTTCCAGGCTGGTGAACACATCCACATGCTGAGAGAGTGGTGTACCCCAATTCTTTGAGGGACAGAAGTCCCTGTGCTCTGGGGTCTTCTAGAGCTTATCCTATGCGCCTCTTCATCTGGCTGTTCATCTGTATCCTTTACAATGAACCTGTAAGTGGAAGTAAGTGTTTTCCTGAGTTCTGTGAGCCATCACAGCAAATTATTTAACCCAAGGAAGGGGTCAAGGGGACCTCCAATTTGCAGCCAAGTTGGACAGAAGTGTGGTTACCCACTACTTGCAATTGGTATCTGAAGTCCAGTCTTTTGAGACTGAGCCCTTAACCCACAGTGTCTGCACTAATTCCAAGTAAGTAGCATCATAATTGAATTTAGGATATCCAGTTGGTGTGTGAAGAGTAAGAGATCAGGTTGGTGTGAGATACACCCCCGCACCTGATGTCAGTAGACTGCAGTAGAAAAGAAAACATTTTGTTTTTCCTGTACACTAAAAATAAGTTGCAATAATCACCAAGTTTTATTTTAATATTAGGAAGAAAAAACATTATTTTAGATATTTTTTGTCATTAAATTTACTACTCTAAAGATCTTGACTTTCTATAATAAAAAATAAATTTTGACATGAAATTTGCAGCCTTTTAAGAAGATATTGTCAATCATTCTCCTGGCTTCTTCAGCCATTACAATTTAAGAATCAAATAGAAGAGAAATTTTTTCAGATGACAGAAATGTAGGAACATATGTGACATATACCATTGTGACTTACTGCTGAACTTGTTGAGGAAAAACATTTCTACTAACAAATTCTTATAGAAATAAATACTTCTTTCACTAAATTCTTTACAATGAGACTGGAGAGGTAGATGATGAATATTCTGATTTTTTTCAACCTATCATGGTATTGTTCTGAGGATTGCTGGATGCAAGGAATTCTAATTGTTGTTACCCTTCAGGTGTATACCAGATACAGAGGTAACTTACCTACTTTTATACAGCCTGCATAATGAGTGATGTGGAATAAGAAAGTCAATACATTAGTAACCCAGGGTTTCAATTCTGATACCATGAGTTAATATTCATATGGAGAGGTGGGGCTGGGCAAAGTGGCTCATGCCTGTAATCCCAGCACTTTGGGAGCCTGGGACAGGCAGATCACATGAGGTCAGGAGTTAGAGGCCAGCCTGGCCAATATGGTGAAACACCATCTCTATCAAAAATACAAAAATTAGCCAGGTGTGGTGGCCCACTCCTGTAATCCCAGCTACTTGGGAGGCTGAGGCAGGAGAATCACTTGAACCCAGGAGGTGGAGGTTGCAGTGAGCTGAGATCACACGACTGTACTCCAGCCTGGGCGACAGCGCGAAACTCTGTCTCAGTAAAAAAAAAAAAAAAAGAGAAGTGGGCAACTGGTGTTGCAGATGATCTGGTCAGTGGTGGGAGATGTAGAGAAGCTTGGTTAAACAAGCTGTCTTTCATCAGCATCCAGATGTCTAAGCTCAGTCCTTTGTCTAATTATTTTCCATATACGTTTGGCCTACAGTATGTTGATTTGGCTTCCATTGCTTGGTAGATCCCTCAGTGAATGAGTGTACTTACAGATAAAGATATGAGAGAGAAATAACTGGTAGGACCCAGTGTCCAGTAACATCTCTGTCATAGCATTCACTGTAATGAAGTGCTCATCTATTATAGAAATTAAGATCTTAGAATCAACATTTTACCTTAAGAGTTTGATGTTTACTAACATTCTTCTTGTAGGGAGAGGGGCAGGGAAAGTGAAGGAGAAAGGGAGTTAAATATAAAAGCAGTTCTCAGGTAGACAACTCAATTTCCTCAGCATATTGTCCTTTCGAAGTCATAAATATTCATAGATGCATATACATCTATGTGTATACACACACGCACAACACACATATGAAAAACAAATATATGGACTTAGTTACTTGACAAACCGTCCAAGAACTGCCTTTTTCTAAGGATAGTGGTCTTATTTTTCCTCCTAAAAACTGGTCTTTCTCTTTCGTGAGCTCAGTAGTCTTGTGAGGTAGGATAGTTGTGAAGAGATGTATATTGCAATGCAGGGGACTTTACACAGACATATCATGTGACAAAATGGGGGTTTTGAACATTTCTGGCAGGGGAGAGGTTACTGGATCCTTCACCATCATCTAGCCCTTCCAAAGTTAGCTTCTTGACAACAGGGATCATACCTTATTAAATTAGTTGCCAGCATTGAGTTTGGAGTCTCAAATCTAATAGATATTCAGAAATGTTGATTGACTTAAGGCATGAGGAATATTTGCAAATTCTAATTTGTGTTATGTGGTAAGTGTAAGGTTTTACATATAAGCTATTCAAAATTACATAAATATTTAGTATTTAGTACATTGTAATAAAACTTGCTTAAAAAGAATATTCTCCAGATAAATTCTCAAGGTCTTTTTGGTCTTTTGAAATTGTAACAAAGCTGGTTTAATTTTTGTTAAAAGGCTCTCTAGTTTCTGTGTGTCTTTTTAATAGCATCTTTGGAGTCTTCACTCAACAGAGAGCCAAGATGTCTTTCATCTTCTTAAAGTAAGCAATTTAATGCCTTTAAAATAATACTTCTGGAGTAGACACTATAAGTAAAAAGAAAAATACACATCATGGTGCTTAATTATACTATGATTATTCTGATAGTAAGATAAGGATTGGATATCAGCAACTTAATTTTGGGATAGGAAAATTTGTTTAATGAGAAGTTCTTTATCCCAAAATTAGACAATTATGTAGTTAGATTATGTTTTTAAGACAACACATATTTGTATGATGAAGAGGATCAGTTTCTTTCAATGGTTCCTTAGAAAATCTTTTTTTTAAAATTATGCTTTAAGTTCTGGGGTACATGTGCAGGACGTGCAGCTTTGTTACATAGTTATTATACATGTGCCATGGTGGTTTGCTGCACCCATCAACCCATCATCTACATTAGGTATTTCTCCTAATGCTATCCCTCCCCCACTCCCCCACCCCCCAACAGGCCCCAGTGTGTGATGGCCCCCACCCCCAGTGTCCATGTGTTTTAATTGTTCAACTCCCACTTATGAGTGAGAACATGTGATGTTTGGTTTTCTGTTCTTTTGTTAGTTTGTTGAGAATGATGGTTTCCAGCTTCATCCATGTCCCTGCAAAGGACATTAACTAATCCTTTTTTATGGCTCCATAGTATTCCCTGGTATATATGTGCTACATTTTCTGTATCTAGTCTATCATTGATGGGCATTTGGGTTGGTTCCAAGTCTCTGCTATTGTGAACAGTGCTGCAATAAACATATGTGTGCATGTGTCTTTATAGTAGAATTATTTATAATCCTTTGGGTAGATACCCAGTAATGGGATTGCTGGGTCAAATGGTATTTCTGGTTCTAGATCCTTGAGGAATCACTACACTGTCTTCCACAATGGTTGAACTAATTTACACTCCCACCAACAGTGTAAAAGCATTCCTATTTCTCCACATCCTTTCCAGCATCTGTTGTTTCCTCACTTTTCAATGATTGCTATCATAACAGGCAATGAAATGGTATCTCACTGTGGTTTTGATTTGCATTTCTCTAATGACCAGTTATGATGAACTTTTTTTCATATGTCTGTTGGCTGCATAAATGTCTTCTTTTGAGAAGTGTCTGTTCATATCCTTCACCCACTTTTTGATGAGGTTTTTTTAATTACAAATTTAAGTTCTTTGTAGATTCTGGATATTAGCTCTTTATCAGATGGATAGATTGCAAACATTTTCTCCCATTCTGTAGGTTGCCTGTTCACTCTGATGACAGTTTCTTTTGCTGTGCAAAAGCTCTTTAGTTTAATTACATTCCATTTGTCAATTTTGGCTTTTGTTGCCTTTGCTTTTGGTGTTTTAGTCATGAAGTCTTTGCCCATGTCTATGTCCTGAATGGTATTGCCTAGGTTTTCTTCTAGGGTTTTTATGGTTTTAGGTCTAACATGTAAGTCTTTAATCCATTGTCAGTTAATTTTTCTATAAGGTGTAAGGAAGGGATCCAGTTTCAGCTTTCTGCGTATGGCCAACCAGTTTTCCCAGCACAATTTATTAAATAGGGAATCCTTTCCCCATGGCTTGTTTTTGTCAGGTTTGTCAAAGATCAGATGGCTATAGATGCGTGATGTTATTTCTGAGGCCTCCGTTCTGTTCCATTGGTCTATATATCAGTTTTGGTACCAGTACCATGCTGTTTTGGTTACCGTAGCCTTGTAGTACAGTTTGAAGTCAGGTAGCATGATGTCTCCAGCTTTGTCCTTTTTGCTTAGGATTGTCTTGGCTATGTGGGCTCTTTTTTGGTTCCATATGAAATTTAAAGGAGTTTTTTCTAATTCTGTGAAGAAAGTCAATGGTAGCTTGATGGGGATAGCAATGAATCTACAAATTACTTTGGGCAGTATGGTCATTTTCACGATATTGATTCTTCCTATCCATGAGCATGAAATGTTTTTCCATTTGTTTGTGTCCTCTCTTATTTCCTTGAGCAGTGGTTTGTAGTTCTCTTTGAAGAGGTCCTTCACATCCCTTGAAAGTTGGATTCCTAGGTATTTTATTCTCTTTGTTGCAATTTTGAATGGGGGTTCACTCATGATTTGGCTCTCTGTCTGTTCTTGGTATATAGGAATGCTTGTGATATATGCACATTGATTTTGTATTCTGAGACTTTGCTGAAGTTGCTTATCAGCTTAAGGTGATTTTAGGCTGAGACAATGGGGTTTTCTAAACATACAATCATGTCATCTTTAAACAGAGACAATTTAACTTCCTCTTTTTCTAATTGAATACCCTTTATTTCTTTCTCTTTCTTGATTGCCCTGGCCAGAACTTCCAATACTATGTTGAATAGGAGTGGTGAGAGAGGGCATCCTTCTTATGCCAGTTTTCACAGGGAAAGCTTCCAGTTTTTGCCCATTTAGTATGACATTGGCTGTGGGTTTGTCATAAATAGCTCTTATTATTTTGAGATACGTTCCATCAATAGGTAGTTTATTAAGAGTTTTTATCATGAAGGGCTGTTGGATTTTGTCAAAGGCCTTTTTGCATCTATGGAGATAATCGTGGTTTTTGTCATTGGTTCTGTTTATGTGATGGGTTACATTTATTGATTTGCATATGTTGAACCAGTCTTGCATCCCAGGGATGAAGCTAACTTGATCATGGTGGATAAGCTTTTTGATGTGTTGCTGGATTCGGTTTGCTAGTATTTTATTGAGGATTTTTGCATCGATGTTCATCAGGGATATTGGCCTGAAATTTCCTTTTTTTGTTATGTCTCTGCCAGGTTTTGGTGTCAGGATGATGCTGGCCTCATGAAATGAATTAGGGAGGATTCCCTTTTTGTCTATTGTTTGGAATAATTTCAAAAGGAATGGTACCAGCTCCTCTTTGTACCTCTGATAGAATTCGGCTGTGAATCCATCTGGTCCTGGACTTCTTTTGGTTGGGAGGCTATTAATTACTGCCTCTATTTCAGAACTTGTTATTGGTCTATTGAAGGATTTGACTTCTTCCTGGTTTAGGCTTGGGAGGGTGTATGTGTCTGGCAGGTGCCACTCCAGGACAAAGTTTCCAGAGGAAAGAACAGGCTCTGCTAAGGGTCAGACTGCCTCCTCAAGTGGGTCCCTGACCCCCATATCTCCTGACTGGGAGACACCTCCCAGTAGGGGCCAACAGACACCTCATACAGGAGAGCTCTGGCTGGCATCTGGTGTGTGCCCCTCTGGGACGAAGCTTCCAGAGGAAGGAACAGGCAGCAATCTTTGCTGTTGTGCAGCCTCTGCTGGTGATATTCAGGCAAACAGGGTCTGGAGTGGACCTCCAGCAAACTCCAGCAGACCTGCAGTAGAGGGTCCTGACTGTTAGAAGGAAAACTAACAAACAGAAAGGAATAGCATCAACATGAACAAAAAGGACATCCACTCAGAAACCCCATCCAAAGGTCACAAACATCAAAGACCAAAGGTAGATAAATCCACGAAGATGGCGAGAAACCAGCGCAAAAAGGCTGAAAATTCCAAAAACCAGAATGCCTCTTCTCCTCCAAAGGATCACATCTCATTGCCAGCAAGGGAACAAAACTGGATGGAGAATGAGTTTGACTAATTGACAGAAGTAGGCTTCAGAAGGTGAGTAATAACAAACACCTCTGAGCTAAAGGAGCATGTTCTCACCCAATGTAAGGAAGCTAAGAGCCTTGAAAAAAGGTTAGAGGAGTTGCTAACTGGAATAACCAGTTTAGAGAAGAACATAAATGACTTGGTGGAGCTGAAAAACACAGCACGAGGACTTCCTGAAGCATACACAAGTATCAATAGCTGAATTGATCAAGTGGAAGAAAGGATATCAGAGATTGAAGATAAACTTAATGGAATAAAGCATGAAGACAAAATTAAAGAAAAAAGAATGAAAAAGAATGAATGAAGCCTCCAAGACATGTGGGACTATGTGAAAAGACAAAACCTACATTTGATTGGTGTACCTGAAAGTGACGAGGAGAATGGAACCAATAACATCTTCAGGATATTATCCAGGAGAAATTCCCCAACCTAGCAAGACAGGCCAACATTCAAATCAGGAAATACAGAGAACACCACAAAGATACCCCTGGAGAAAAGCAACCCCAAGGCGCATAATCGTCAGATTCACCAAGGTTGAAATGAAGGAAAAAATGTTAAGGGCAGCCAGAGAGAAAGGTCGGGCTACCCACAAAGGGAAGCCCATCAGACTAACAGCGGATCTCTCAGCAGAAACCCTACAAGCCAGAAGAGAGTGAGGGGCAATATTCAACATTCTTTTTTTCTTTTTTTCCATTGGAGAAATCCCTTTAATTGTAGGGATTGACAGTATGTTTCCCCTTCTCTATCTCCTTTCCTCTTTTTTTTTCTTAAAATTTTATTATTATACTTCAAGTTTTAGGGTACATGTGCACAATGTGCAGGTTTGTTATATATGTATACATGTGCCATGTTGGTGTGCTGCACCCATTAACTCATCATTTAGCATTACGTGTATCTCCTAATGCTATCCATCCCCCTCCCCCCACCCCACAACAGTCCCTGGAGTGTGATGTTCCCCTTCCTGTGTCCACGTGTTCTCATTGTTCAATTCCCACCTATGAGTGAGAACATGCGGTGTTTGGTTTTTTTGTCCTTGCGATAGTTTGCTGAGAATGATGGTTTCCAGTTTCATCCATGTCCCTACAAAGGACATGAACTCATCATTTTTTATGGCTGCATAGTATTCCATGGTATATATGTGCCACATTTTCTTAATCCAGTCTATCATTGTTGGACATTTGGGTTGGTTCCAAGTCTTTGCTATTGTGTATAGTGCCACAATAAATATACGTGTGCATGTGTCTTTATAGCAGCATGATTTATAGTCATTTGGGTATATACCCAGTAATGGGATTGCTGGGTCAAATGGTATTTCTAGTTCTAGATCCCTGAGGAATTGCCACACTGACTTCCACAATGGTTGAACTAGTTTACAGTCCCACCAACAGTGTAAAAGTGTTCTTATTTCTCCACATCCTCTCCAGCACCTGTTGTTTCCTGACTTTTTAATGATTGCCATTCTAACTGGTGTGACATGGTATCTCATTGTGGTTTTGATTTGCATTTCTCTGATGGCCAGTGATGATGAGCATTTTTTCATGTGTTTTTTGGCACATAAATGTCTTCTTTTGAGAAGTGTCTGTTCATATTCTTCACCCACGTTTGATGGGGTTGTTTGTTTTTTTCTTGTCAATTTGTTTGAGTTCATTGTAGGTTCTGGATATTAGCCCTTTGTCAGATGAGTAGGTTGCGAAAATTTTCTCCCATTTTGTAGGTTGCCTGTTTACTGTGATGGTAGTTTCTTTTGCTGTGCAGAAGCTCTTTAGTTTAATTAGATCCCATTTGTCAATTTTGGCTTTTGTTGCCATTGCTTTTGGTGTTTTAGACATGAAGTCCTTGCCCATGGCTATGTCCTGAATGGTATTGCCTAGGTTTTCTTCTAGGGTTTTTATGGTTTTAGGTCTAACATGTAAGTCTTTAATCCATCTTGAATTAATTTTTGTATAAGGTGTAAGGAAGGGATCCAGTTTCAGCTTTCTACATATGGCTGGCCAGTTTTCCCAGCCCCATTTATTAAATAGGGAATCCTTTACCCATGGCTTGTTTTTCTCAGGTTTGTCAAAGATCAGATGGTTGTAGATATGTGGCATTATTTCTGAGGGCTCTGTTCTGTTCCATTGATCTATATCTCTGTTTTAGTACCAGTACCATGCTGTTTTGGTTAGTGTAGCCTTGTAATATAGTTTGAAGTCAGGTAGAATGATGCCTCTGTCTTTGTTCTTTTGGCTCAGGATTGACTTGGCGATGTGGGCTCTTTTTTGGTTCCATATGAACTTTAAAGTAGTTTTTCCCAATTCTGTGAAGAAAGTCATTGGTAGCTTGATGGGGATGGCATTGAATCTATAAAATACCTTGGGCCATATGGCCATTTTCACGATATTGATTCTTCCTACCCATGAGCATGGAATGTTCTTCCATTTGTTTGTATCCTCTTTGATTTCATTGAGCAGTGGTTTGCAGTTCTCCTTGAAGAGGTCCTTCACCTCCCTTGTAAGTTGGATTCCTAGGTATTTTATTCTCTTTGAAGCAATTGTGAATGGGAGTTCACTCATGATTTGGCTCTCTGTTAGTCTGTTGTTGGTGTATAAGAATGCTTGTGATTTTTGTACATTGATTTTGTATCCTGAGACTTTGCTGAAGTTGCTTATCAGCTGAAGGAGATTTTGGGCTGAGACGAAGGGGTTTTCTAGATATATAATCATGTCATCTGCAAACAGGGACAATTTGATTTCCTCTTTTCCCAATTGAATACCCTTTATTTCCTTCTCCTGCCTAATTGCCCTGGCCAGAACTTCCAACAATATGTTGAATAGGAGTGGTGAGAGAGGGCATCCCTGTCTTGTGCCAGTTTTCAAAGGGAATGCTTCCAGTTTTTGCCCATTCAGTCTGATATTGACTGTGGGTTTGTCATAGATAGCTCTTATTATTTTGAGATACGTCCCATCAATACCTAATTTATTGAGAGTTTTTAGCATGAAGCGTTGTTGAATTTTGTCAAAGGCCTTTTCTGCATCTATTGAGATAATCATGTGGTTTTTGTCTTTGGTTCTGTTTATATGCTGGATTACATTTATTGATTTGTGTATGTTGAAGCAGCCTTGCATCCCAGGATGAAGCCCACTTGATCATGGTGGATAAGCTTTTTGATGTGCTGCTGGATTCAGTTTGCCAGTATTTTATTGAGGATTTTTACATCAATGTTCATCAAGGATATTGGTCTAAAATTCTCTTTTTTTGTTGTGTCTCTGCCAGGCTTTGGTATCAGGATGATGCTGGCCTCATAAAATGAGTTAGGGAGGATTCCCTCTTTTTCTATTGATTGGAATAGTTTCAGAAGGAATGGTACCAGTTCCTCCTTGTACCTCTGGTAGAGTTCGGCTGTGAATCCATCTGGTCCTGGACTTTTTTTGTTGGTAAGCTATTAATTATTGCCACAATTTCAGAGCCTGTTACTGGTCTATTCAGAGATTCAACTTCTTCCTGGTTTAGTCTTGGGAGGGTGTATGTGTCGAGGAATTTATCCATTTCTTCTAGATTTTCTAGTTTATTGGTGTAGAGGTGTTTGTAGTATTCTCTGATGGTAGTTTGTATTTCTGTGGGATCGGTGGCGATATCCCCTTTATCATTTTTTATTGCATCTATTTGATTCATCTCTCTTTTCTTCTTTATTAGTCTTGCTAGCAGTCTATTAATTTTGTTGATCCTTTCAAAACACCAGCTCCTGGATTCATTGATTTTTTGAAGGGTTTTTTGTGTCTCTATTTCCTTCAATTCTGCTCTGATCTTAGTTATTTCTTGCCTTCTGCTAGCTTTTGAATGTGTTTGCTCTTGCTTTTCTAGTTCTTTTAATTGTGATATTAGGGTGTCAATTTTAGATCTTTCTTGCTTTCTCTTGTGGGCATTTAGTGCTATAAATTTCCCTCACACACTGCTTTGAATGTGTCCCGGAGATTCTGGTATGTTGTGTCTGTGTTCTTGTTGGTTTCAAAGAGCATCTTTATTTCTGCCTTCATTTTGTTATGTACCCAGTAGTCATTCAGGAGCAGGTTGTTCAGTTTCTATGTAGTTGAGTGGTTTTGAGTGAGTTTCTTAAGCCTGAGTTCTAGTTTGATTGCACTGTGGTCTGAGAGACAGTTTGTTATAATTTCTGTTCTTTTACATTTGCTGAGGAGTGCTTTACTTCCACCTATGTGGTCAATTTTGGAATAGGTGTGGTGTGGTGCTGAAAAAAATGTATATTCTGTTGATTTGGGGTGGAGAGTTCTGTAGATGTCTATTAGGTCCACTTGGTGCTGAGTTCAATTCCTGGATATCCTTGTTAACTTTCTGTCTCGTTGATCTGTCTAATGTTGACAGTGGGGTATATAAGTCTCCCATTATTATTGTGTGGGAGTCTAAGTCTCTTTGTAGGTCACTAAGGACTTGCTTTATGAATCTGGGTGCTCCTGTATTGGGTGCATATATATTTAGGATAGTTAGCTCTTCTTGTTGAATTGGTCCCTTTACCATTATGTAATGGCTTTCTTTGTCTCTTTTGATCTTTGTTGGTTTAAAGTATGTTTTATCAGAGACTAGGATTGCAACCCCTGCCTTTTTTTTGTTTTCCATTTGCTTGGTAGATCTTCCTCCATCCCTTTATTTTGAGCCTATGTGTGTCTCTGCATGTGAGATGGGTTTCCTGAATACAGCACACTGATAAGTCTTGACTCTTTAGCCAATTAGCCAGTCTGTGTCTTTTAATTGAAGCATTTAGCCTATTTACCTTTAAAGTCAATATTGTTATGTGTGAATTTGGTCCTGTCATTATGATGTTAGCTGGTTAGTTTGCTCGTTAGTTGATGCAGTTTCTTCCTAACCTTCATGGTCTTTACATTTTGGCATGATTTTGCAGTGGCTGGTACCGGTTGTTCCTTTCCATGTTTAGTGCTTCCTTCAGGAGCTCTTTTAGGGCAGGCCTGGTGGTGACAAAATCTCTCAGCATTTACTTGTCTGTAAAGGATTTTATTTCTCCTTCACTTACGAAGCTTAGTTTGGCTGGATATGAAATTCTGGGTTGAAAATTCTTTTCTTTAAGAATGTTGAATATTGGCCCCCACTCTCTTCTGGCTTGTAGAGTTTCTGCTGAGAGATCCGCTGTTAGTCTGATGGGCTTCCCTTTGTGGGTAACCCGACCTTTCTCTCTGGCTGACCTTAACATTTTTTCCTTCATTTCATCTTTGGTGAATCTGACAATTATGTGTCTTGGTGTTGCTCTTCTCGCGGAGTATCTTTGTGGTGTTCTCTGTATTTCCCAAATTTGAATGTTGGCCTGCCTTGGTAGATTGGGGAGGTTCTCCTGGATAATATCCTGCAGAGTGTTTTCCAACTTGGTTCCATTCTCCCCATCACTTTCAGGTACACCAATCAGATGTAGATTTGGTCTTTTCACATAGTCCCATATTTCTTGGAGGCTTTGTTCATTTCTTTTTATTCTTTTTTCTTTTTTCTCTAAACTTCCTTTCTCGCTTCATTTCATTCATTTCATCTTCCATCACTGATACCCTTTCTTCGAGTTGATCGCATCAGCTCCTGAGGCTTCTTCATTCTTCACGTAGTTCTCCAGCCTTGGTTTTCAGCTCCATCAGCTTCTTTAAGGACTTCTCTGCATTAGTTATTCTAGTTAGCCATTCGTCTAATTTTTTTTCAAAGTTTCTAACTTCTTTGCCATTGGTTTGAATTTCCTCCTGTAGCTCGGAGTAGTTTGATCATCTGAAGCCTTCTCCTCTCAACTTGTCAAGGTCATTCTCCATCCAGCTTTGTTCCGTTGCTAGTGAGGAGCTGCGTTCCTTTGGAGGAGGAGAGGCGCTCTGCTTTTTAGAGTTTCCAGTTTTTCTGCTCTGTTTTTTCCCCATCTTTGTGGTTTTATCTACTTTTGGTCTTTGATGATGGTGACGTACAGATGGGTTTTTGGTGTGGATATCCTTTCTGTTTGTTAGTTTTCCTTCTAACAGACAAGACCCTCAGCTGCAGGTCTGTTGGAGTTTGCTAGAGGTCCACTCCAGACCCTGTTTGCCTGGGTGTCAGCAGCGGTGGCTGTAGAACAGCAGATTTTGGTGACCTGTAAATGCTGCTGCCCGATCATTCCTCTGGAAGTTTTGTCTCAGAGGAGTACCCGGCTGTGTGAGGTGTCAGTCTGCCTCTACTGGGGGGCGCCTCCCAGTTAGGGTGCTCGGGGGTCAGGGACCCACTTGAGGAGGCAGTCTGCCTGTTCCCAGTTCTCCAGCTGCATGCTGGGAGAACCACTACTCTCTTCAAAGCTGTCAGACAGGGACATTTAAGTCTGCAGAGGTTACTGCTGTCTTTTTATTTGTCTGTGCCCTGCCCCCAGAGGTGGAGCCTACAGAGGCAGGCAGGCCTCCTTGAGCTGTGGTGGGCTCCACCCAGTTCGAGATTCCTGGCTGCTTTGTTTACCTAATCAAGCCCAGTCAATGGCAGGCGCCCCTCCCCCAGCCTCGCTGCAACCTTGCAGTTTGATCTCAGACTGCTGTGCTAGCAATCAGTGAGACTCTGTGGGCATAGGAGCCTCTGAGCCAGGTGCAGGATATAATCTCCTGGTGTGCCGTTTTTTAAGCCCATTGGAAAAGTGCCGTATTAGGATGGGAGTGACCTGATTTTCCAGGTGCCATCTTTCACCCCTTTCTTTGACTAGGAAAGGGAACTCCCTGACCCCTTGCCCTTCCCAAGTGAGGCAGTGCCTCACCCTGCTTTGGTTCGTGCACAGTGTGCTGCACCCACTGGCCTGCACCCACTGTCTGGCACTCCCTAGTGAGACGAACCTGGCACCTCAGATGGAAATGCAGAGATCACCTATCTTCTGCGTCGCCCACGCTGGGAGCTGTAGACTGGAGCTGTTCCTATTTGGCCATCTTGGCTCCACGCCTCAACATTCTTAAAGTAAATAATTTTTAACCCAGAATCTCATATCCAGCCAAACTAAGCTTCAAAAGTGAAGAAGAAGTAAAATCCTTTACAGACAAACTAATGCTGAGAGATTTTGTCACCACCAGGCCTACCTTACAAGAGCTCCTGAAGGAAGCACTAAACATGGAAAGGAACAACCGGTATGAGCCACTGCAAAAACATACCAAACTGTAAAGACCATTGACACTATGAAGAAACTGCATCAATTAATGGGCAAAATAACCAGCTAGCATCATAATGACAGGATCAAATTCACACATAACAATATTAACCTTAAATGTGAATGGGCTATATGCCCCAATTAAAAGACACAGACTGGCAAATTGAACAGAGTTAAGACCCATCTGTGTGCTGCTTTCAGGAGACCCATCTCACATGCAAAGAAACACATAGGCTCAAAAAGAAGGGATGGAGGAATATTTACCAAGCAAATGGAAAGCAAGAAAAAGCAGGGGTTGCAATCCTAGTCTCTGATAAAACAGACTTTAAACCAACAAAGTTCAGAAGAGACAAAGAAGGGCATTACATAATGGTAAAGGAATCAATGCAACAAGAAGAGCTAACTATCCTAAATATATATGCACCCAATACAAGAACACCGAAATTCGTAAAGCAAGTTCTTAGAGACCTACAAAGAGACTTAGACTCCCACACAATAATAATGGGAGATTTTAACACCCACTGTCAATATTAGACAGATCAATGGGACAGAAATTTAACAAGGATATCCAGGACTTGAACTCATCTCTGGACCAAGCAGACCTAATAGACATCTACAGAACTCTCCACCCCAAATCAACAGAATATACATTCTTCTCAGCACCACATCTCACTTATTCTAAAATTGACCACATAATTGGAAGTAAACACTCCTCAGCAAATGCAACAGAACAGAAATCACAACAAACAGTCTCTCAGACCACAGTGCAATCAAATTAGAACTCAGGATTAAGAAACTCACTCAAAACTGCACAACTACATGGAAACTGGACAACCTGCTCCTGAATGACTACTGGGTAAACAATGAAATTCAGGCAGAAATGAAGATGTTCTTTGAAACCAATGAGAACAAAGACACAATGTACTAGAATCTCTGGGACACATTGAAAGCAGTGTGTAGAGGGAAATTTATAGCACTAATTGCCCACAAGAGAAAGCAGGAAGGATCTAAAATCGGCACCCTAACATCACAATTTAAAGAACTAGAGAAGCAAGAGCAAACAAATTCAAAAGCTAGCAGAAGACAAGAAATAACTAAGATCGGGGCAGAACTGAAGGAGATAGAGAAAAAAAAAACCCTCCTTAGACAATCTTGTAAGTCTAAGAACTTATTGGCAATTTCAATTGTCTATTTACTTGTCTTATACCCTTCTAGACTTGAGAGTGGGGACTGGTCTTGTTAACCATTTGTCCCTAGCAGCTAATATCGTAAACAATATATAAAAGTTGCAGATATTAGCTATTTGGAAACTATTTTGAACTAAAAATTGCTACAGATTGATATTTCAACTATTGAAATGGCTGAATAGCCATAGCAATTTTTTTTCACATATTACTGGATTAAGTATAAAGCAGAACATTCAAGATTTTCATGCCATTGTAAATGTTCTTTTACTTTTTGATCAATAGGATTCTCATATCAGAGTTGATCTAGTTTTTCATATTCTTGTAAACCATTTTAGACAATGCCTCAACAGTAAAAACCTACTCTTCTTTCTTTTGGCTTTAGAGCTATTTATTATAGATTTTTCAATCCAAAATGCAGAAATCAACAGGAGCCTCATAACTGGCTAATTCTCAGGACAACAGGTAAAACCACTTCTTTTTTTATTTATTACTGTTCAATTGGTGTTTGTGTGAAGCAAATGATTATGAGCAGTGTGTAATGCTGAGGGAAAGAGGAGTTATTGGTAATTTTTGGAGCATTAAGAGCTTCAAGAGCTTCTGAGAGAGATGTGCCTCCAATTTAGTTTCATAGGTTTTGAAATCTGTTCACTAATTTGTATGCAATTTTCTTAAAATTTTTTATCACCTCACAGAGAAGGCAAAATCATGAACATCACAACAAGCCTGAGAGCACTGTAAGTCACTGTCTGTTAGCAGCCTCCACAGACACATTCACAAACATACCCAAGTTGTTGTGGGATTCATACATACCCATAATGAGAGTGAAATCGTGAAGAACAATGAACGAAACATAAAATAACTGCGAAAGGGTTACTGATACTATTTTGTAGAACCCAGAGATGATGGAAAGAGAGAAAAAGATATATACATCCAGCATGAATGCTACAAATAACATTAATTTAGATGTTGGTGTTTGCTAATGAAGATAAAGTCTGCAAATGAATAATTTTTATGAAACTTAATGTGAACATTGATTTGTAGGCATGTGTTTCAAATTCCAAAAAGTAAAAAGTTAGAATTCTTTATTGCTGAAATATACAAATTATACTATAGTATCCTCCTAATTGATTTTAAAACATGCTATGCATTAATTTTAAATATATGAAAAAAATTACTGTACATAATTCCCAAATTTTAAATTCTTAGTATTTCTCATGCAAAATATATATACAACGCAATGTTGCTCATGAGAAAATGTTGCATCATTGAACCCACTTTAAAGATTAAAAAATAGAAGGCATTTTTGAGTGTGTTGGTGTTTTTCATTTCTGAACAAGTTTAGAATGGGTGAAATGAAGTGCGTTTTGGTGAGTGACTGGCATATAGATTTAATATGGTCTATGGAAGATTAAAAAAAATGAAAGCTTCTGTGTTAAGGATGGTTTCTTAACTATTTATGTCAAAATTAACTGGGCATTTGCCTTAATTCTATTTTTCTTCTTATGGTGCAGAATAATTCTTAACTTTAATTTCTTGGTGAAAACTAGGTATTTAGTACTATAGTCTGTTATTTAAAGCATTTACAAGAAATCAATTTCTCACCACTCAGGATTTCAGAATGACTTTGTTTTTATTTATAAATTATACATTTTATTATTTGAAAATATTATTAAAATAGTGTTTGTTGTGAAGAACAAAATGGTGTAAGAGTATATAAAGTGAAAGCTTAAACTCTCCAAAACTCTTCCAACCTAAAGCAGTCATACTTTCTCGAAGAAATGACTTTTATAGAATGAATGGATCCTTCAAGGAATTTTCCTATAAAATTGTTTTTCGGGGGGCATTATTTTTCTATAAATAGGGATCATGGCATCTTTCCATAGGACTGTATTATTTCAATGCAATTGCCATTTCAAAAAAGAAACAGCCTGTGAGTTTGACAATTTTTGGCTCAGATTTCTTGGATATTAAATGTGTTAATTAAGACTCTATTGGCTACAAAGACAGAAAACTCAATTCAGATTATTACAAAAAGAGATTTTTATTGACTCATAAAATTGAAATTCCGGAATAGAGGCAATTTCAGATTCACCTTAACTCGGGTGCTCAAATGACAGCATTGTGTTATTTCTTTTATAATGCGCCCTTCAGCTCTAAATGTTGGTTACATTTTCTGACAGGCATAGCTCCATAGTGGTAGGAGGGCGGCAGCAGCCCATGCCTTTGAATTACAATGCAGTTGTAAAAATGCGGTGCAGTGGTGAAAAACATTCTTCAAGTGTAGCAGTGAAAAACATCCAAATGCAATAGTGAAGAATATTCATTTCCAGAATTGAATTCTATTGGTACTGATTAGCCTGACTTGGGTCACATACCCATTTGTATTAGTTCACTAGGACTGCCATAAAAAATGCCACAGACTGTGTTCTTCTGAAGCCCATCTCTTTGGCTTGCTTATGCATTGTGTCCTTACATGGTCATTCCTCTGTGTGTTCATGTACTAATCACCTTTTTAAATAAGGATGCCAGTCATAATAAATTAGGGCCCATCTTAATGACCTCATTTAACCTTAATTACTTTAAAAGGCCCATCTTTAAATGCAGTGACTTTCTGCGGTACCAAGGGTTAAGACTTCAACACGTGAATTTTGAGGGGCTACAGTTGAACCAGGATAACATTCCTACAAAGCCATTGTCACCAGGGGCTCATCCTAGGTCATATGCTACTTCTGGATTCAGCAGGAGAGTCAGGTGGACTGAAATAGAGAGGTGTGGGTCCCCAAGTGAAAACTGGCCACTGCCATGAGCATTAGGGTGAATGGATTCTTGCCAACCCAAACAAAACAATGTCCATTTCACTAAGAAAATACAGAAAAGGATTATAATATCAGTAGCAGTTATTTTGTGACAAATTACTGATGAATAAATAGTAAAGGAAGAAATAGGTTATTGAATTAAACTTTACATTTTCACTTCACAAGAGAGAAAAATATTTTTTTTTTTGAGTTGGAGTTTTGCTCTTGTCTCCCAGGTGAGTGCAATGGCACAATCTTGGCTAACTGCAACCTCTGCTTCCCAGGTTCACATGATTCTCCTGCCTCAGCCTCCCGAGTAGCTGGGATTAAAGGTGCCTGCCACCACGCCTGGCTAATTTTTGTATTTTTAGTAGAGATGGGGTTTTGCCATGTTGGCCAGTCTGGTCTCGAACTACTGACCTCAGGTGATCTGCCTGCCTTGGCCTCCCAAAGTGCTGGGATCACAGGCATGAGCCACCGCCCCCGGCCGAAAAACATTATTCTTAAGAAAGGGGCAAAGTAGCAGAGTCACCAAAAGCACTTTCAACAAAGAAAGACAATAACTTGGGAATATGTCCGTTCTGTTATCTGTCTTAAACTTAGAGTAATCAAGCATTTTAGACTAGGGAAAAAGTAGCAGTTAATATGGGGCTTTCTATAATGGGATATGACCTTGTTTATCTCGTTTATTTTATTTTTGGAAATACATGATTTTTTCTCCATAAATATAATCTTTTCTAATCCCTCACTTACAAAATAACACAAACAAAATGAGCAAAACCTCCTAATACTCAGAGAAAGGAGCACAATAGAACAGAAAGCATTATTGGTGTCAAAATTTGGAAAGACTTAAATATTATAATATCCAAAGATCATGGCAAGCAGCACAACACATTTTTGACCAAATTAAAGATGATATCAGGAGCCAACACCCACATCTCCAGCTCCTAATAATATAATTTAATATGCTTAATAGACATGTCATAAAGATGTTTATACCACAGAAGCTTCACCTTTTTTTGCAAGTCCATATGAACCTACAAAGAAAATCTCAAATTCTAGAAAGTAGAAAACCATAATCTCTTAATATAATTTAGTAAAACTAAATATACCTAGCAAAAGTAAAAACAAATGAAACAATAACTTTAACCAACTCTTAGGTCAAATAGAAAATAAAAACTGAAATTGTAGAATATTTTGAAAGCAAACTACATATAAAATCTAAGGAAAAGAGAGTAATAATTATTCAGTATACGATATTGAAAATTCAGTATAAAGTATTGAAAAAATGTGTTCAAGAAAGCAAAAGAAAGGAGTGAATAAAGATTAAAACATAAATTAATAAATTAGAAATACAAAAATAGTAGAACTGCTATGTCCAGGAGATTTAATACAATAATAACAAAATAAACCCATTCAAATAGGTACCTTTCCACTTAGCCTCATCGAGGGAGTGGTGGGAAGAGGGGAAAGCATAAATACATACACTTCTGGGTGAGGACAGGGAATGAACCACCAGTATAGACATAATTAATGGGGCTACAAGAAAATGGTTTTCAAAATCTATGTTAATAGATATAAAAAGCTCCTTGAAATGGATGATTTCCCAGGAAATATGTTACTCAAATTAACTCCTAAATGGAGAAAAAAATCAAAACACTCAATAGCCAAGAAGAAAATCAGAAAGTTGTCAAGAAAACTACTACCTTCATCTCCATCTACCATTTTTAAAAACAGAGACTTTGCATGTCTACAGTGTTCTAGGAGCCATATTTCTCATCTATAACGTTGATATATTTGATATATTGGGGTTTATCTGGTCTAGATATTTTAGTTGGTTTAAAACATTTATTTTTTGATTAACACCCTCTTGTCTCTGGAATACAATGTCTGGTTTGAAAATTGTTCTTATTAATCACACAGTCTAGAATCACCTTGCTGAAGGGAAAGTTGTTATTCAATTACTCCATTTCCAAATTAGGAAATTATCTCTTTAATTATGATTATCAAGCAAACTAGAGGTAGAGCAAGCACTAGAAAAAGCTGATTACATATTCAGAGTAGAAGATGTAGGAAAAAGTTGCTTTGCCAGGTGTTGGATGATGGGAAAGTTGCTATTATGTAGTAATTCAAAGACAGGCTCTCCCATAAGTACTTTAACCTTAGTTAACAGTCTGAAGTGTTTTCAGGTTCTTATTGCTTTAAAACAGAGTAAGGAAGCAAATGTGTAAAACTACTTTAAAAACTTTCTGAGTTAGTAAAAATATGATCTGAGGAGGTTGCTTTTAAAATTAGAGCTGAGGGTAACAGATATCTCGAAAGTTGCAAAGTTGAGCAAATATACAATAATTTAAAAGTGGTCCCCGAGAATTCCCAAGGGCATTATTTTTATGAAAAAATGGAATGATCAGTGTACATCCTAGGTAAATAATAATGCTATATCCTGACATCACTGTACCATCAAAGTTGCCAAGAAAAGCAAGCTAGGAGGTAACTGCTGTATTTCCAAAAGATGAAAATGTTAAAGGTGTTTCAGAGATCTGTGGAAGTTATTTTTATTCATCAGAGAGATGCATTGATGAGGTGGTTTCATTGAATTAGTATTCTCCAAGAACCAGGTCCTTCAAGATTTAGAACACCATGCGTGAGGACTTTGACTTCTTGTCTCCTGTTTTCTCTTCTGACAAAGACTATGTTTTAGGACTGGGCCAAAAATCCTGTGAAGGTCAACCTTTGGTTGCACAAGTAAATCAGTATTATCCATAGATCTGGAAGAACTTTAACATTTTCTTGTAAGTTCCATGAGGCTAGGGAGTTTTGCTTTTTTTGCTCAGTGTTATATTCCTGTGCCCATAAGAGTGTCTATCACATAAGGCACATTCAAGAAACATTCATTAAATGAATAAACACACTATTTCTCTAATACTACTCACTTTTTATTTCACGTGTTTCATTTAGGTTCCTATCGTCTCTTGCGTGGGTTATCACAGCAGCCTTCAATCTAGTTTCCTTGACTGCATTTTATCCCTACCTTTTATCATCATCTTTTAATCTAAAGCCACATCTAAAATGTAATGCTGATCTTGGTACTTTCTAGTCTAAAACTCTTCACGTGTTCTCACCATCAATTGCAGGATCAAGCTAAAGGTTTTTAAGATGATATATGAGGTCCTCCATGATCTGACCTTAATCCCCTCTCCATTTATCTGTCAGCACTCTCTTTCTCACACTTATGTTCAATTTATTCTATTGTTTTCTACACATACCAGAGGTTTTTCCCTTTACTCATTTCCTTCTGCCTGTTTTACCTCTGCTTGGAATGTGCATCCCCCACATACCTTTAAGATTCAGAATAGGAGTGTTCCCCTGTAAAATATAACAATTCTGTCTCTTTCTTTACCCTCTGGCTGGGTTACTTGTCGAATTCAGGGCACCCATGGTAACTTAGGAATACTTCTATTGTAAAACTTTCCACATTGCACTGTGATGCCCTTCACAATAAACGGGAATTAGCAGGTTTCCGAAATTTATTGGTTTACTTTGTAGATGTAAAGGAAGAAAAAATCTTATGACTGGGGGTAGAGGGGGGCATGCTCAAGATGGAGAGAATATATACTCTATCCACACTGTTTTGTACAAAAGATTTTGGCCTAAGAACTTTATCCTCCTTAATTAAAAAAATTAAAACTAAAAGAAAACAGTTCTATCCCCTTCCCCCAACAACAACAAAAAGGAAACACCGGTTGCAGGCTGAGAGGAAGAAACAAATGCAGCTTGGTGGAGAAAATTACTCTGGTTGCAGGTAGGGAGAAGGCAGGTGATCTCATCTATGCAGAATGTCATGAAGGTGACAGCTCACTTTGGGATACAAAGTGGCTGTGTTTCACAATTTAAGTGCTCATGATGTGTAAAGTGGTCATGTGAATCCCACATAGATCTCATCTATTCTGGACCTAAGAAAATGTTTAGTGAGAATAACAGAGGGATCTACTCATAACATTTCAGACTTCTCTCTGCTTCCTCTGAGCCTTTTGGTTTGCTTGAACCCTTGATGGAATTTAGATACTTGTTGCTTGATAACATCTTGAATTTGTTTCATCAGTGTGGCAATTCATGGATGTTTCTGGTTGCCTAATAAATATTTATTCTGTCTTTTTTTTACTAACAGAACCCTGGTTTGTACATACCCTTATAGAGTGGTGGGTGTGTAACGCAGGTGTGGCCAATGAAAGAGAAAGTAATAATTTTGGATGGGGCTTCCAGAAAGGTCTTTTAAAAGAGATAGACTTGGGTGGCTTGTCTTTTTAGTTCGCTTCTTTAATTTTTAATTTTTGAACACTTGCCAGTCTTCCTAACTGAATGCAATCATCGGTATTATGAGCATGAGTGAAATGGACACATGCTAAGTCTTGTGTTGCTGAAAGTTAGAAAAGCCTGGGTCACTGATGGCTTTTTGGAGCCATAGTATTATCCCTATGCTTCTCATTTTGTGGAAAAAAATGTTATTCATCCCCTTCAATGTATTAAAGCTATCACTATTCATGAAGCAGAATCTATCCCTAATTGATACACTCTTTTAATGTTATTAGAGAGAAACTCTAGAACAGGTGACTTTTACATGTTGGACAACACTTTAAACTGTCTTTTGGTTAGGGAATGTAGGCCAGAGGTCTCATATTGTTGGGTTAGGGCTGCAGCAATGAAAATAAAATAACTTTATGTAATAAATAACGCAATACCAGGAGTTTAGGAGTGAGCTTAAGATGTGTGGGGAGACAACAGAACGAGGAAGAAGTGGAGTTACAGAGAAGGGCACCTGCAGAGAAGGGTCCTACAGCAACATGGCAGCAACATGGACCATGATGGGGAGAGTATTCAAAAGGAAAAAAACACAACAAAACAACAAAAAAACTTGTAGAGGGAAAGGAAGAGGGACTTCAGAAACAGAGATAGCTAATATTACATTTTACATTGTTGCTTTTTCTACACACATTTCCTTCTTTTAACCCAATAATTTTAGTAAAATTCTCTGTTTTTCTGAGAGTGATAAAAGACAGGGCAAACATCTATTTTGGGATCAGCTATGAAGGAGGAGAATAGGTGTGTGCGTGGGGTGCAAATTATTATGAAAGTGTGATAAAAATTTCAGATAAAGCAGGGAATCAGAGTGAGAGGCATATGAGAGAACACAATCCTTTGATAATCCTCTAAGAAAAAAGTTAGGACTCCTTAGTCCCCCAGACTTCTTGGTGTATGAAGAGAGGGCTTGCTGGGATATTAAAGGAGAAAGTCCATGACCCTACAATGTGGAAGAACTTGGGAAGTTGTGGGTGACGAATACTTGGGTTCTATAGAAGAAAAGTTGCATATTTTCCCTAGAGTTTTTCTGGGGTGCACTAATCATCAGACCAGATGCTTCCATTTAGGCAAGTCAGCACCATGGGAAAAGACTTTCTCGTAACTTTCACAGAGTGTCTCTAAAGCTGCTAAATTGGCAGTCTGTCCTGAATTATTTTTGCTTAATAACCCAAGGTACCATGTTTTGTAGAAAAGCTATTCATTTTTCCCATGAGAAACCCACTGACATTCTAGAAAATCTGAGTAATACTGCTTTTGGGTATGGTCACTGATTTGTGGTGGCCTCTGAAGTAGAAAGTCAAGAAAACCTACAGATTACTTTTAAAGGAAAAGTGTAACATTTAGCTAATTGTATTTGGATGTATTTGAACTCTTCACTTTTTCCCAGAAAAGAGTCTTCAACTGACTGACTGAAGAGTGTCATTACTGCTGTTATGTCTCATCTGCGTTCTACGTTGCATATTTCTGCATAATATTCACTTATTGAAACTTCATAGTAATTTAGTCCTCTGTAAAATATCTGAGACTGCTGTGGTGAAAACTTTGTTTTTTGTTTGTTTGTTTGTTTGTTTGTTTTTTGAGGCAGAGTTTTGCTCTTGTCACCCATGCTGGAGTGCAGTGGTGTGATTTCAGCTCACTGCAACCTCCACCTCGTGGGTTCAAGTGATTCTCCTGCTTCAGCCTCCCGAGTAGCTGGTATTACAGGTACCTGCCACCATGTCAGGCTAATTTTTTGTATTTTTAGTAGAGATGGGGTTTTGCCATGTTGGCCAGTCTGGCCTTGAACTCTTGACCTCAGGTGATCTGCCCATCTCAGCCACCCACAGAGCAGGGATTACAGGTATGAGCCACCATGCCTAGCCGGTTTGTTGTTTTTCTTTTAAATTTCTCTAATATTTACACTTTTGTCATACAGGGTCCAATGAGGAGTCAGAATGCACTCTTAAGAACTTCAAGCATAAGCAGTTAATGCAGAAAATTAGGCCTTACAGATCATTTAGATGTAGTGGAATCCTCAGGGCTTCCACTAGATTTTTGGCTTGAGTCAATCCACCAAAGTTGTGATCCAGAGGTCATGTTGTGTGGCCTTTGGCAGCCCTATGCCATACATTTGGATGAATAGACTATAGGAAGTGGAGTCTGCCAGTGCAGTGCTCACATCTGTTAGAACTTGCTTATAGGCCAGCACTGCCACAGAGTGATATCTCCACCCATCTTTGGCTTTCCAAATTGCATGGGAACCAATCTCATTAACAGAATACAAAGTGCCCTCATATTCATAGCCATGTGTGACAGGTGCCAATAGATGAGATCTAGCAAACTTCCTTTGGAGTTTCAGGAAATTTATGGTTCAAGCTCTAAGGTACAATCAATCTCATTGCTTTTGAGCAGGTAAAGAATTACTGTTATGGATGGTTCTCCCTGGGGTATTTACCATTAGCACAAAATTCAGTGCAAAACTAGGAATAACATATATTAGGTCCCCTCAAACCTTCAGTGGTCAATGTTCCTAATATTCTATGTATTCTTAATTATCACAAAAGAAAAAATATACCTTTACAATGGAAATTCTGGTGGTCATCAACTTGGCAAGTGTTCACACTTAGCCACACTAATGGAGGGACAACTTAACCTTATACGCTTTCTGTTGGGGTGCTAGGAGAGGTACGCTACATCACTGCTCCTATTTTTGCCAAAATGAACCTGAATGTATTTAGGAGGCAAGAGACAGATCCAGAATTTGGGAACTTTACAAGATAATTGCCAGGACATTCAATAAACGCTTATATCTTGAAAAACTATCAAACCAACCAACCAGCCAACTAACCAACCAACCAACCAACCAACAGGTAAGATAATGTTCTACATTTAAAGAGACTGAAAAGTCATAACCACAAAAAGCCCATACAACTTGATTGAATTCTGAATTTGAAACATATGTTTGCGTGTGTGTGTGTGTGTGTGTGTGATATGTGTGTGTGTGTGTGATATATGTGTGTGTATGTCATTTTTGGTACACTTCTATAGATTTGGATATGGGTAGTTTACTGGATATTATAGAATTACGGTTCTTTTTTTTAGAAGTAATGATGGTCTATGATTATGTGGGAGATGCATGTTGTAGTCTTTGGGGTGAAGGGTCATGATGTGTACAACTTACTTTTAAGTGGTTTCACAAAATAAAGCATACACAGAAAGTGTATGTGGTAAGTCCAGAAGAAGTGTGTATGGGTTTTCATTGTACCATTCTTTCAAATTTTATAACATTTAAAACTTCTAATAAAAGTTGGGAAGAGATAAAGAATTCTGTGTATTCTTTAAGTTTACCCTATTAAGGGTATTAGCAGATGCTATTAGCACCAGTGTTTAAATGCTTAGGATGGCTTCTTCTTGCTTTTCTAGTTCTTTATTATGCATTGTTAGGTTGTTTATTTGAAGTTTTTTTACTTTTTTGATGTAGACGCTTATAGCTATAAATGTTCCTCTTAGTATTGCTTTTGCTGTATCTCACAGGTTTTGGTATGTTGCATTTCCATTTTTATTTGTTTAAATAATTTATTTAACTTACTTTTTAATGTCTTCATTGACCCACTGGTCATTCAGGAGCATATTGTTTAATTTTCACATATTTGTATAGTTTCCAATATTCCTCTTGTAATTGATTTCTAGTTTTATTCCATTGTGGTCAGAGATGATACTTGATATTATTTCAATTATTTTAAATTTTTAAAAACTTGTTTTGTGGTCTAATATATGGTCTATCCTTGAGAATGATCCATGTGCTGAAGAGAAGAGTGTGTATTCTGCAGCCATTGTAAATATCTAATAGGTTCACTTGGTCTATAGTGCAGAATAAGTCCAATGTTTCTTTTTTAATTTTCTGTTTGGATGATCTGTCAAATGCTGAAATTGGGATGTTGAAGCCTCCAGCTATGATTGTACTGGGGCCTATTTTTTTCTTTAGCTCTAATTACATTTGCATTTCATATTTGTGTGCTCCTGTGTTGGGTGAATATATATTTATAACTGTTATATTCTCTGTTGAATTGACCACTTTATCATTATATAATGACCTTCTTTGTCTCTTATAGTTTTTGTCTTGAAAACTGTTTTGTCTGATATTAGTGTAGCTATTCCTGCTCTTTTTCCATTTCCATTGTCATGGAATTTTTTTCCATCCCTTTATTTTCAGTCTATGGTGTCTTTATACATGAAGTATATTTCTTGTAGGCAACAGACTTTTGGGTCTAATTTATTTATCCATTCAGCTGCTGTATGTCTGTATTAGATAATTTTGTCTGTTTACATTTAATGTTATTATTGATAAGTCAGGACTTACTTCTGCCATATTTATAATATATAAATAGTTATATATTATACCGTCTGTGTCTTGAAACACTGTTGTAGCTATTATTTTTGATAAGTTCTTTTAGTGTTTCTACTCAAGATATAAGTAGTTCAGACACTACAATTACAGTGCTATAATATTCTGTGGTTTTTTGTGTACTTACTATCACCAGTATGTTTTGTACCATCCAATGATGTCTTATTGCTCATTAACATTCTTTTCTTTCAGATTGAAAACCTCCCATTAGCATTTCTTGTAGCATAGGTCTGGTGTTGATGAAATTTCTCAGCTTTTATTTGTCTAGGAAAGTCTTTATTTATTTTTAATGCTTGAAGGATATTTTCACTGGATATACTATTCTACAATGAAAGTTTTTTTTTTCTTTCAGTACTTTAAGTATGTCATGCCACTCTCTCCTGGCCTGTAGGTTTCTACTAAAAAGTCTGCTGTCAGATGTATTGGAGTTCCATTGTATGGTATTTGTTTCTTTTTTCTTGCTGCTTTTAGGATCCTTTCTTTGTTCCTGACCTTGGGAGTTTGATTATTAAATGCCTTGATGTAGACTTATTTGGGTTAAATCTGCTTGGTGTTCTATAAACCTTTTTTACTGAATATTGAAAAGTCCTCTGTTATTATCCCTGAATAAACTTTCTACCCCATCTCTCTCTACCTTCTTTTTAAGGCCAATAACTCTTAGATTTTCCCTTTTGAGGCTATTTTCTAGATCTTGTAGGCTTGCTTCATTCTTTTGTATTCTTTTTCCTTTGTCTCCTCTGACTGTATATTTTCAAATAGCTTGCCTTCAAGCTCATTAATTCTTTCTTCTGCTTAATCAATTCTGCTGTTGAGTGACACTGATGCATTCTTCAGTATGTCAATTGAATTTCTCAGCTCCAGAATTTCTGATTGATTCTTTTTAATTATTTCAATCACTTGGTTAAATTTATCTGCTAGGATTCTGAATTGCTTCTTTGTGTTATCTTGGATTTCACTGAGCTTCCTCAAAACAGCTATTTTGAATTATCTGTCTGAAAGATTACATATCTTTGTCTCTCTGGGATTCATCATTGGTGCCTCTTTTAGTTTGGTGAGGTCATGTTTTCCTGGATGGTCTTGATGCCTGTGGATGTTCTTTTGTGTTTGGGCATTGAAGATTTAGGTATTTACTATAGTCTTCACAGTCTGAGCTTCTTTGTAGCAGTCCTGCTTGGGAAGGCTTTTCAGGTATTTAAAGGGAATGATCTAAGTCTGTGGTCACTGCAGCTATATCTGCTTTAGGGGGCAGCCTAAAGAGCCCAGTTACACTGTAGGCTCTTTATTGTAGAGATACTACCTTGGTTGTCTTGTGCAAGAGCTGGGAGAATTCCATGGTTTACCAGGCAAAGACTCTTGTTCTCTGCCTTACTTTCTCCCAAAGAAATGGAGTCTCTCTTTCTCTGTGCTGAGCTGCCTGGAGCTATGGGAGGGATGATACAAGTGCCTCTGTGACCACCATCACTAGGACTGTGTTGGGTCAGACCTGGAGCCAGCACAGCACTGTGTCTCACCCAAGGTCCACAGTGAGGCTACTGCCTGTGTTCACTCAAGGCCCAAGGGCTCTACAATCAGCAGGTGGAAAATATAACCGGGCTTATGTCCTTTACTTCAAAGTGGCATATTTCCCCTGGCCCTGGGTGGGTCCAGAGATGCTGTTTGGGAACCAGAGCCTGGCGTCAAGAACAGTAGGAATCTACTTGGTGCTCTACTATGGCTGAGCCAGCATCCAAGCCACAAAAATTTTTTTTTTACAATCTTTATTTTCCTTTTACCAAACAGTGGAATTTCTCCTCGTGGCCCCCACTGCTCCAGGCCCATGGCAAGTACTGCCTGGCTACCACCAATTTTCACTCAAGGCCCAAGGGCTGTTCAGTCATCTGTGGTAAATGCTGTCAGTCCTAATTCTCTACCTTCAGGGCAGGGGGCTCCCCTCTGGCCCAGGGTAGGTTCAGAATTGGCATCCAAGAGACAAGCCTGGAATCAGGGACCCAGGGGCCCATTTGTTGCTCTACCTCACTGTGACTGAGCTAGTACCCAAGCTGCTAGACAAAGACTCCTTTACTCTTCCTTTTCCTTTTCTAAAGTAGAAGAAGTCTCTCCGTATAGCCACCACAGCTGGGAATGTGCGGGTCATACCTGAAGCTAGAGCAGTTCTGAGTGTCACCTAAAGTTTGCAGTACTGCTTGGCTACCACTGCTGACTATTCAAGGTCAAGGGCTCTTTAGTCAGCAGGCAATACATTCTTCCAGGAATGGGTCCTTCCCTTTAAAGCAGTAGGTTTCCTTCCGGCCCGAGGTGTTTTTAGAAATGTCCCTGGAAGCTAGGGCCCTCAGGATTCTGCCTGGTGCCCTATTCTACTGTGGTTGAGATGGTATCCAAGTTGCAAGACAAAGTCCTCTTTACTCTCCCTTCTCCTGTCCTCAAGCAGGGGGAAAGATTTTCTCCAGGAGTTGTGAGCTGCAACCTTGGAGTTGGGGGATGGGTGGTGCAAGCACTCCCTTGGCCTCTCCAGCTGGTGTATCACTAGGTTGCATTCCCTCCAAACCCACTGGCTCCAAACCCAGCACAGCACCAGGACTTGCTAAGGAATTGCAGTCTTTGTGGCCTAGATTGCCTTTCTAGTTTATTTGAGAACCCTAGGGTACTTTAGCCCACAGCAGCAGGGCTTGCCAGATTTTAGGTTCAGCCACAGTGTAGTAGATGGATGATTTCCCTCTGACTAGGGCTGGTCTAATTGCTCCCTCTGTGCATGCTGGCTGAGTTCTGCTCTGTGTTGCTTTGCACTGTTGACAGGGCAGCACTGAGTTCTAATGCAAATTCCCACAATCAATGCACTCTCCCTCCCCAAAATGCACAGATTCTTAACAGCATGTGCCTGCCTCCAAAGGGATTGAAGACAGGTGGTGTAGATGAATCAAGACTGTCTCTTCTACCCTTTTTAGTACCTCTTAATATGATGTTAAAACCAGTTTCTGTGATCACTCATCTGATCTTTCGTTCCTATGAAGGTGCTTTTTTATGTGGATAGTTGTTCAATTTGGTATTCCTGAGAAGAGGGGACAATTGCTGGAGGCTTCTATTTGGCCATCTTGCTCTCAATTTTACTTCTGTATTGTCTTTTTAAAGCTATTGTAATTTGTATGACCCATCACTTCTCACATGCCCGGTCTGTGGCTCTGGGTTTATATCATTCTCCTAAGGAAAAGGCCTTACCCAGTTCAAGTCTCAATTTCAGCCACTAAGTTTCAGCCATAGGAGGATGATTTTCTATCTCTGTGAATGCTCAATTACTCTTCAGTTTTTACAACAGCTTTAAATGGAGTAAGCATTTTCAGACTGGGGACTAAACCTTCTTCATGTAGTATGTCAATCTCATTTGTTCTGGAGTTAACTTAACTTAGTGGATTGACAGTTCTCTCTCTTTTTTCCCCTGCCTCCTTCTTTCCTCCTCTTCCCTGAAAAATAACTTTCAAAGTTTCTTCCCTAGGCACAACTTATTTAAGTTCTTGCTTTCTATACAATTTTCAGCTCTTACAAGATAGAACTTGAGTTTTATTTGTTATAATATCTTGTGTAGTCTGCATGTAGTGCCTTGTTCAAAATGGCTACTGAAGTGATGATTTTTTTGGTTCAAATGTATTATCGGTGTCACTATTTAATATTAATCAATAAGGATTTATAAAAATTAATTATATTGTCCTCAGCAAGAAGGAACCCACTAGGCAGAATATCTTTTAATTTCAAAACACTTAACCTTGCATAAGAATAGTTCTAGTTGCTTTCAAGGGTAATTTTCCTATTAAAATTCCCTTATAGGTAGGAATACAAATTATTTATTGAGTATTTCAGAAGATATAAAGTTGAAAAATTAAAAGTGAGTTTCACAATGGCAATGTTATCTTAGCCATTAACTACAGCATCGATAATATAATTTAGACTTAATGACCATTTTCTAAAATATCATTGATTAGTATATCAATAAAAATTCCATCAGGGCATTATAAAGCTGAGAATAAACTCATTCGATCCCCATTTTTCCCCTCAGGAAGGAGTGGAGATGTTAAACCTCAGGCTTTCCCTAACAGTTTGCCAATTTCTTGGTCAATTTTTACAAAGTGCTACTTTAAACATATTTCCAATGTGGTAGATTTATTTTAAGGGATTTCTAAATAGAGTGGGATCGATGGAAGATTAGGCTGCAAGTGTAGTTTTTTTTTCTCTAGGTAAAAGCCATATTTTGTTTTTATGGAAGAATTTCATGAAAGCAGTGTCATAAAATACTCTTCAGAGGAAGTAACTAATTTTAATAAGAGTTTAATGAAATTAGGTATTATAGTTTCAGAACCTTCTACGTAATTTTTTTTGTATGGTTCTTAGATCTTAAGAACATCACAATATTATTATTGGAAGAAACTGTATAGGCATTTTGGTTCAATTTTATCTACAATGTTGGAAACCTTTTTACCACTTCTGACAGATGGTCCTCAATTTTGTTTTTAAACTTGTCTATTAATGAGGATTATTTACTTCCTGAGGTGATCCCTTTCTTTGAAATTTTTAGCTACTTGAATGTGTTTTGTGCTGGGAATAATGCAGTATGAACTCTGCCCTTTTACTGACTGCTCTTCAAATATCCAAAGACAGATTATTTTTGGCCTTCTGATTTCTAGTCCTTAATCATCTTAATCTCACTTTTGTGAATGCACCTCTTTGTAAAGTGAGATTTAGAGTCAAACACAATATTCCAGATATCATCTGACCAAAAGAGAGACAGCAGGACTATTATTTTCCCTGATCATGATCCTCTGGCACATAGTAGTCAGTCAGTTATCAATGTGGAATTAATGAACAATGTGTTTATGATAATAATATTTAGTAACTATGTGACTATTTATTGAATTTGAGGTCAATTAAATTTCACGGTAAATTTTTTACATTATTGGTTTCCATAATACAGATCATTGGAACAATGATTCATAATTGGAATTAATGAAATCTTTCTATTTATCCTTAGATATATTTGAATTTAGATTCTGCCATTTTCTTTCCAAATTTGTTGTCTTCAATTTTGATATATATGTTTTCTATGTATCTACCAACACCATTGATAAAATTATTGAAAATTAACCCTTTATATTTAAATTTATTTAAATCCTTTGGCCATTTATTTGGAAATTCCTTCATTTGAGGCTTATTTTCATGCTCTGTGGAGGCAGAAGAATAAAGTAGTTAAGAACATAGCCTTTTGTCTGCATTGGTTTGCAGTCTGGTTCCATTAATAATAAGCTGTGTGATATTTGTAAAGCTACTTAAGCTCTCTTTGTCTTTGTTTGTTCATGTGGAAATTGGGAATGATAATTGTACCCAGTTCCGTATAACCATCGTATAAAGATCAAGTGAGGTAATACCTGTAAGCCACTTGAAATGATTTCTGACACTCAATTGTAGGCATGCATATATTTTGCTTTTTAAATTTCTTCTTAATATTAGAAGATGTGAAATGAACACATAATTTTGTGAAATGAACACGTGATGGCTTCTGTCATCTCATATACCATCTTCCTCAATCAGCAAGTCTGTTTTAACCCTTTTCCTGTTTTTTGAAATCAAATTTTAAAAGTCAGCATGGCTATTATTAAAAAGTCAAAAAATAACAGATGCTGGCGAAGTTGCAAAGAAAAAGGAACACTTACGCACTGTTGATGGGAATGTAAATCAGTTCAACCATTGTGAGAAACAGTGTGGCAATTCCCCAAAGACCTAAAAACAGAACTACCATTTGACCCAGTAATCCCATTACTGGGTATATACCCAAAGGAATATAAGCAGTTCTATTATAAAGACACATACATGCATATTCACACTAACAAAGACATGGAATCAACCTAAATGCCCGTCAGTGGTAGACTGGATAAAGAAAATGTGGTACATATACATCATCAAAGACTCTGCAGCCATAAAAGAGAATGAATCATGTCTTTTGCAGGAACATGAATGGAGCTGGAGGCCATTATGCTAAGCGAATTAATGCAGGAACAGAAACCAAATACTGCATGTTCTCATGTATAAGTGGGAGCTAAATAATGGAAACACATGGACACATAGAGGGGAACAACACACACTGGGGCCTACCAGAAGGTGGAGGGTGGGAGGAGGGAGAAGATTGGTAAAAATAACTAATGGGTACTAGGTTTAATACCTGGGTGATGGAATAATCTGTACGACAAACCCCCATGACACAGGTTTACCTATATAACAAAATTGTACATGTACTCCTGAACTTAAAAATTAAAAAAATTTGTTATGTACATGTCCTGTGGAACACTGGGTCTTCAAAATAGATCAAGATGTTTTGCTGCTAGTAAATTTATTCCCAATTTATAGGAAGTACATCTAAAACTAACATATCAAATTCTCAGTTTGAATTTTTCTTCAATTTTAAAATTTCTTAGTACCTTAATCTTTTTCTGGGACTTTAAAGAAATAAAGCAGGAAAAAAGGATGTATGAAAATAGTCATGGTAGCATTATTTATACTGTAATAAAAATTAAACAACCTAAATGTCCAATAATAGAGAAATATTTAAGTGATGTAATATATTCCCTTGTCACAATATTATGTAGAAAGTTAATTTATGTTTATATTGATAGTGGGGGCTTATATTAATGTGAAAAATGTTTCATGAATTACAGATGGATTTCTACAGAACAATCACACCTATGAAAAATAAACCAATTAACTAAAAATAATGCACGGAAAAGTAAAGAGAGAACAACTGAAATTTTAATAAAGGTTTTCTTTAGTTAGAGAAACTCTTAACTGTAATAGTGAGTATCAATAGATAGCACAACAAATAATTTTCAATAGAATAGTTATTAATAACTGATGGCAGTGTTTTTGATCTGGGTACATGTATGGGTAGTAATATATGTGCTATAATATAACAATATTTTCTGCTCGCAATTTTTTTCTTAATACCTGCGATGGAATTAAATGTATTCAAATTTCGTTTGTTCTGCAAAGGGCATCCTGTTCCACAGAGTCTTGCAGCTTCCAGGTGCTTTGCCTAATAAAGAAATTTAAAGGCCATGGAGGTGCTTATTTCATAAGAACTGTAACAATTCAGATCTTCTTTGCTTAGCCAAGTCATGTGTGAGGATTTTGGACCTTTTATCTTTTCACACTGGAAATGATGGAATTTCACCCCATCATTAAAAAGACCTCTGTATATTAACATCACAATCACTTACATTTATTGAACATATTTTGTGTGGCAGACAGGCACAGCACTTTACAAAAGCCTTAACTAATGTAATCTTCACAATATTGCTATGAGGAAAGCACTATTATTTTCCTTCTCACTTTACGGCTGAGGAAATGGAGGCACAAAGAAGTTAAATAAACATGAGGGGTGCCTAGCATATATGTGAAGCCTATGGTTGAGATTCCAACCCTGGCATTTTTGACCCTAGAGTCCACTATATTGTACTGACTTTCCTATAATATCACATTGCTTAAAATCTGACTAAGTTTTAAAATAACAGCTCTTTCTTTTTTTTGTTGTTTCCTTTATTCTTTGCATTATGAGAATGGTATCCATGGTGGTCAAAGATTTATGGAGTAACTTCTATTTTTTTACTGAGAGATTCTTCTATAAAGAAACATGTTTCTGAGATTTTCCAGAAAATAAATGGTAACAAAATAATTTGCAAAAAGGAGTTTACATTAATAAGACCAGCAATCTTTGTATATGTCATGTTTTCTTTCTGTATAGGTATGCAGATCTATATTTCTCTACTATTATAAAATAATAGGTTAAACCTTAGGCCCTAGCTCATTACACCCTGTCCTCTTGATTGCAAGGCAATTCATTGCAACATTTTATTTAGGGCTACGTCGCAGTGAGTACTATGTTAAATATGTGGTTACTGCAATAAATAGCACAAAGCCGTAACCTCAAGGAATTCATAGACTAGTGGCAGTGACAGACATTTGCCCACCATTCATCCAGTGATCCAATAGGAGCCTGACACAGTGTTGTGTTCTGCAACTCACAAGACAAGAAACTCAGAATGACAAAATAAGACATAGTCTCTAGTCTCAAGGAGATTTAAATAATTAGAATACAATATGATGATTACCAATGGGTTGCATAGGAGATGTCTGGTAGCGTTGGGAATGGACAAGAAAGGCTTCAGGGAGGAGACGATATTTGAATTCAGTCTTAAAGGATGAGTAATTACCTCCCTTGTGGTCAAATTGGGAACAGAGTGCCAGAAAGAAAAATTATATTACTAAGCAGAGGCATAGTAAGCTAGGAGAATCTGGGGATGTTATGGGAGTATAAGCAGTTAAATATGGTTAGACTGTAAGAACATTTTGGGAGTAATAGAAAATGAGGCTAGAGTAATAGAAAGGGCTCATGTCATGCATAATTCATATTTACTTTGCCGTAATAATTTATTATACCATATATGGCCAGTACATATAAAAAACACACAGACTGTCTTGCTCATGGTATGGAGATTGTTTGACCCTAAATTATTTTTTTTTTGAAATTTGTGCTCTTGAGGAATAGTCAGCTTATGTATAGGTATATGTACTTTTATCTTATTGTTTGAAAGATCTGGGTGATTTGGCAAAAACCACATAAACCATTCCGGGATTTTTATGTTTCATTATAAGAAAAAAATTCATATGTTTGAGATTTATATATATTTTTAAAGAATACAATTCTGTCTACTGAGAACATTCTGATCAGCTAAAGAGATTTTTCTTACAATTCTAAACAATTACAATAATTAAATATTTTGTTCAGGTGTCATGTGTTATTTTGGTTTTCTCTCCAACCATCTCTGGTATTGCTTTTTAGATTATTAAAATCACTTGCATGTGTTATGACCTCGAGCCATGGTTCTTTTTAGAGTTGACATTTTCAATGTATTTGTAATATCATTTGCTGTTTTACTTGCATTTTGTTTTTCTTATTATCAAGCTGCCTATTTCTTATTTGCAAGTCAAGAGCCTTTTCTCTAAGCAGGTTTGCACTTTTTATGTGCCTAAGACAGAAAAACTGCTAAAATTAAAAAACATTCAAAGGTGAGTTGAATTCAATTACTCAGTACTTTTGAGTTATTATACTTCCTTTTCAACTCCAGGAAGCTTCTCAGCTTGATAAACAAGTAAAGATGGTTTTGTGGATCTTTTTTCTCTCAAAGGAAGTTTTTCCACACTACAGTCACTTAGAATGGGGTTTTAAATAGTTCAGATGGTGAAGTGCTTTGTCCATTTGGAACTACTTTCTGCATCTGAAATATTTTGAAGATGTCAGTGGGCATTTAATAAATATTGGGTGATTCGATAATTGACATTTTCCCCACTATTTATCTACTAAATTTCTCTGTGATTGAATATTCCAAACTCCCTACAAATTCAAGAAGCCTACCCTGTATTGGATTTTTCTTCTCCCCAAAGCATAACTAGAATCTTCCAATTTGCTTCTAATTCACAATGGGACACCCTCAGAAACATTATCTGGGGAGATTTTCTTCCTCCTTTTGTATTCTTAACTGCTTTCCTCCAGGTCGGTGTGTTGTAAGTGATACTAAGAAAAACAAGACACAATCCCAACTTCAAAGACCTTTGAATTGACTAGAAACTATTAACCAAGTAAATGTGGAACTCTATAATACACATTAAGTCCTAAAAGATAGGTGGAGGTTCAAGTGAAGAAAAAGATAACTTTTAAAACAAAGATCAGCTAAAATATGGGATTTTGTGGGTGTAGACTGTGTAGCAATGTCCTCCCAAGCAGAAGTGGAAAAATGAAACAGAAAAAGCATAGGAACTATTTGGAGGAACAGAAAACTAGTTTGGCTGGAATATTTGATTAGTGGAGAGTAATGGTAGAAAAGAAGGCTCAGAGAATAGCTTGGGGCCAGATTATGGAGATTTAGAAAGCAAGGATTAGAGGGCAAGATTTAATATGCTAGGATAAAGTCAAGGAATTTGAACAGAGGAGTAGCCTGAACAAACATATGCATTTCGAACATTTGGCAGCAATGTGTCAGCAGACTTGGGTAGGAGAGATTCCTGGATTGGAGAGAGAGAAGATATATTGGTAGGAACTAATGAGGTTCTCAATAAGAAAAATGGAAACACATTCTAGAGACATGTTGGTGGGGTTATCTACAGGACTGGCCCTGTTTGGACATGGTGGCATAGGGAGAGGAAGAAGCCAAGAATAAACTCGAGATGTCCTTTGAGACCAGAAGAACAGTGAAGCTATGAAAAGAAATCACATTTCAGGAAGAGGAGTTGGTTTTTAAAGGATGTGTTGATCATTTTAGTTTTGTATGTATAAAAGTGGAGAATTCCAGGAAGTTTCAGGTATAAATTTAGAAACCATTAGCATAGATGGGCTGGTTGAAAGCGTAGAGAATGGTAAGGTCATGAGAGAGAAAGTAATTAAGAAAAACAGTTTCAAAAAGAAAATTTGGGAAAATACAGTAAAAATAGAGAAATAGGCAAGTATCCTTGGAATTGAAATACACTGAGGTAAGAACTAACATGAAGGTAAAAAGAAGTTGCCATGGGAATCTGTCTGGATCTTTTAGGGTCAGAGAAAGCTTCCCAAAGGAAGGGAAGGCTAAGTTGATATTTGAAGCATAATTAGGGGTTTGCCAGAAAGGGAACTGAGTGAGAGATAGAATGCATTGTGGATTTAGGGAATGGGCTTATCAGAGAGCCCCAGGAAGTCCTCAGTCTCTTGTGAGGTTTCTCTCTGGGAATCTGATAACAAGGCCTATACATTCCTTTAGGCATAAAATCTCTTATAACTCAGGTTATATTTTTTCCCCAAAGAAGCTCTCTGGCTCAGAAAGTCATTCTGTTCTAGAAGCTCTTGTACAATTCTGATCTTGCTTAATTCAAAACTGTACATCCAAGTTGCACTGCAAAGGCCTTTAAATTTATCTGGAGTTTTTGGATAATAAGCAAGGATTTTCATTAATAACTTCCACTATATTGGCTATAAGTAAAAATTTAAACCTATGTTTTATAGTTTCAGATCCTGTATTTTCTTTTAAACTTTTCTTGAAATATGCACTGTATCTAGAATTTCTTCCATGTCCATCCAGGGTTTCTTGGTTGGTTTTTCCATTGAACATTTGCTATGCTCTCTGACCATCTTCTGTTGTTTTTCTTTACATGTTAAGATGCATATCTTCTTTTATACTCATCAGCTCTTATAGCCTCACTAGAATCTTTAATATTTTGTAAGATATTTAAACTTATTTCATGATTCTATGAATAGTAATAAACATTGCTTAGGAATATTGTAATAGTAATACTAATACCAATAACGCCAAGTAGTAGTAATATGAATACTCCTAAAATAATTAGTACCGTAAATATCTGTTGAGTGTTAACTATTTTCTAGAGCTGCCCTGTTCAAAATAATAGCGACTAGTCATGTGGCTACTGAATACTTGAAAGGGGGCTAGACCAAGCTGAGATGTGTTACAGGTGTAAAATACACATGAGATATCAAAGATTTTGTAGAAAAAATGTAAAATGTCTCAATAATTTTTAATATTGATTGCATACTGAAATAATGCTGTAGATATATTGGATTTAAGATATACATTATTAAAGTGAATTGCCTCTGCTCTTTTTAACCTTTTATAATCCTCATATATGTTTTTTTAAATGTGGCTACTGGAATATTTATAATTATACATGTGGCTTACATTTGTGGCCAGCATTGTATTTTACTGGATAGCACTGTTTTAGGGCATGTTTGTAAAGTTTAACACAAGTTGTCCCTCTTTAAACTCCACACCTACTCCTGTGGGGTAGATATTATTATTCCCACGTTATAGATGCAGAAACTGAGGTCTCATCACAGTTAACTAAATATGTGGTAGATAAGAGATCTCTTTAGTCTCTTGTCTTAAGTAGGAGGCTGTTTTATTAGACGGAATAAATTGTTGTTAGTCTGAGAAGTGCACATTTTAGAATTTGCTTCCGTCTTTGCTTTCTTAGCAACTTTTTCATTTAGTATATGACACCTGAGATTGCCTTCATTATCACAGTGTTACAGGTGCAGAACCTTTTACATAGGTGTGCACTGTCCAAACGAATTATGCATACCACAATATATGACGTATACCAGAATGTGTGATATATATCAAACTAGGTTCAAATGCAAGGCGAGGTAACTACCTGCATGTGGAAGTTCTTGTGGAAACTAAATGGAAGGACCCCTTTTAAATTCTACCCCAGTTAGAATTTAACGCATGTGTGCAGGCAGGAATATTGCCAATACTTTGTGATCCATTGGGATAAAAACTTGATACCAGTTGGGTTTCTAGCTTCTTCAGTTTCTAACTAGAGCTTGGTGTTCTCATTTCCCAGTAGAGCCCAGGTGGTGCTTCTATTTAATGAATTGTAGGAAGCTCCTTTGGGTCTAACTTTATAATTATTCTGCCCTTGCATGGAAATGAGTCTTAGAGAAGTCTTGCTTCCATTTTTTAAATAAAGTCACTTGTTTAATTTCTTTTTTTTAATTCAAATGTTATCATTCCTACAGCTGTCCCCTAAGATGGAAAAATTTGTAGACTACCCTCAGGAGAATCTTGATTCCTTTCTGCCCTTGACATGTTATTTTCACCCAGAGGCTCCTGAAACAGCCACCGTCGTATTCAGAGCCTGGGAGATTGTGTTTTCTTTTCATTTGTCCCACATTTACCTCTTCGAGTGTTAAGAGTGCCCTGATATGTGGTTAAATCATTCATCTACTCATGTATTATTAATGTCAATATAAACAGTTGAACATCGTGTACTGGCTTGTACTCTATCCCTGGAGATCAGAATGAACCAGCTTTTTATATTTCAGATTCAGTAGAAGGTGTTTTTCAGGTTCTCTCAGGGAGTTTTGGTCTATTGATGTCAGTTCTATCCTAAGGCACATTTTAAAAACTATTAATATTATAACACATAAAAGGCAATGATGCTTGGTTGAAATTTTGTTTAAGGGATGTTAATATGTGTTTTAAAATATTTACAATTTTTTTTTCTTGGAACACTTGTATTTCCTTAGTCAAGCATGCACTATTATAACTAAATTTCTCAACAATTCTGAAGTTTTAGCAACCATTTGTAATACTTTATAAAATAATTTATGTAACAAGCGTATATGTAGCATTTTGTCTATGCCAAGTACTGTTCCAAAGGAATTAGAAAATATTAACTCACTAGTGCTGTGATTAAAAGATGCAAATATGTATATCCTGGGGACTTGAATGAATCATTTAAAAACTAAGCATATTCTCAGATATAAAATGTTGCTTACTATCTATTTAGTTAATAAGTATTATTTTTATTATTTAGAAACATGTGCAAAAACATAACAGCACTGACTATATTTGAGGATCTAAGTTTTTATAAAGATTGAAAACTTTTACCTGTGAAACCATCTACCTATCCATCCATTCATCTGCCTGTTCATTTATTTATTGATTAATAATTTAGGATACTTTTTACTTCAAAAGAGGTTTTAATTAAGTTTGTGGTGTTTGAATATATAAAGGAACAAATGGCTTAAACAGAATACCAATCATGATCAGAAATAATTTAGAAGGAGGAAAATATTTGTACTGGGATTTATAGAGAGATAGTCACAACAACTAAACCCTACATGTTTCTGTTCTCTTCCTCTTGACAGAAGGGAAACAACACAGGATGAATCACAAGTTTTTTATAATAAGAAAAGCAAATATGTGTTCATCTGGAGAGACATTATTTTCTTGGTATTAAATTCTAGGAGAGCATTTTTGGTGGTTTCTCACATAAGGATGTCAAATAATAACATTTTAATTATGAGAACCAGTCTTCAAATGATATTACATGGTAACTCTAAAGACACTTTTATACTCGTAAACCATGCTTACATAATCCAGGTACACTGTCTCAGTATTTAATAACTAGAAAGCATACATAACACCTAAAAAAGTAGGCAGAGCACAAATCCTGTAGGTGTTTATGCTCTCCAACGTCACTGTTTTCAGTTGACCTCTAGCACACTCTTGAAGGCAACTGGTTTAAAGTAGTGCTTCTTGACTGGTGATTATACTTTGTTCCATTGCTTGGAGGAATTCAATATTTGACAGATAGTTGATATGCATTCTGCAACATGGAATGATGCTGTGATATCTGTCCCTACAAGGGTTAGTACTTCCAAGGTCCTATTCTCCCTGATTTCAAAGATGCCTCTCCATGTGTTCCACAGTACCAGAAACAAATTTTATCATAGCACTTGTTATGGAGGGTGTTTTAATTTAAATTTGATTTTATTGGCCGTGCACAGTGGCTCATGCCTGTAGTCCCAGCACTTTGGAAGGCCGAGGCAGGCGGATCACGAGGTCAGGAGTTCGAGACCAGCCTGGCCAATATGGTGAAACCCCATCTCTACTAAAATACAAAAATCAGCTGGACGTGGTGGCGTGCACCTGTAGTCCCAGCTACTCCGGAGGCTGAGGCAGAAGAATCGCTTGAACCTGGGAGGTGGAGGTTGCAGTGAGCTGAGATTGTGCCACTGCACTCTAGCCTGTGCGACAGAGTGAGACTGTGTCTCAAAAAAAAATTGATTGTATTTCATGTTTTGGTCTATCTTCTTTTGTCTCTGAGCTGCTTGACAGCAAGTACTCCTCACTGCATCTCCAACATGTAGAATAAATGTGACCCGTAGAAAGTATTCCACACACATTTGGCAAATAAATAAATGAATGCATGAATTAATTTACCACTGATTGGTATTTCCTTCAAGACAAAGGACCATGCCCAACAGAGATCTGAAGGGAACCAATAACAATGTTCTGTAACATATTTTTGGGTTCTAGGATAATTTTATGTGGCTACTTTTCAAATTTTCGGTAATTGCAGATAAAGTCAGATTCAGCCAGCAGGCTGATCAGTGGTATAATATTTTGAATGAGATTCTGTTCCTCACTTTTTGAGCATCAAATAACTTATTTGTCATGATTTCTAGTAAAGTTTAGTTTTTTCTTGTCAAATTCATAGAAGATGGATTTGTAATTTATGAATCTAAATGCCAGTTTATTGATTTACAAAAGGGATATCTTTAACGGGAAAACAGAATTATTGGTGGCATGGGGCTCCCCTTTCTAGAAAGAGTTTCAAATAAATTACAAGTTAGAAAATTGCATGATAAACAAAAGCAGAAAATGATTTTGGATGCTCATGAAGCTATGTATATCTGGGCTATGGTAGCCAAGTGGATCACCCTTTTTGACTTGAAAGGCATTTTTGTCTAAGAAGCTGCTCTGGTCCATTGGCTAACTGATGTTTTTGGTGAAGAGATCCTGAACACAGATCTAGCTGATGTTAACAGGTGTACCATGAAAAAGTAGTTTCATGATGAAATAAATGTAAGAAAAAAAAGGCAAACTATAGACTCTTCTTTGAGATTAACAGTTGACAATAAGAATCCTTCCATAAAGAAATTGTTTCACTTCATTTTACCTAGGTTTCATTGAAGAACTGGAATATTAGGGCAATTATTCTTGGCCCACCTGTAGACATGTATTCAACAAAATTTATGGAGTAATGATTGTGGCAGACACTATGCAAGGTATCCAGGAGATACAGATCTGAAATAAACCAACATGGCCCACAGTTTCCCAGCACTAGCAATGTAGTGGTAGGGATGGAGAGTCAATAAAGAAGGAAGCACAAAACCAAAAAGTTATGACAATTTGTGATATGTCATATAAAGGAACTAAACAAGATACTGAGATTCTGAATCACGGGAGGGAACCCAGTTTTGTTGCTGCAGATCAAGTACAGTGTATATAAGGAGGTGAAGTTTAAATTGTGTAGTGTGTAAACTGTGAAGGTGGAGGAAGTGCTAGCCACAGAGAGTAAAGAGGATTTAGACAGAGGGAATATCAAATTCAATCAAAGAGTTTTCAGTGAAAATGAAGCCAGAAAACCCTGCCTTTTGTATATTTAGAACCATATGGGGTTCCTGTTTGTTGATGGTCCTCTGGGGGAAGAGTTAAATTTCATCCTGGGAGTGTCAAACAAATTCAGGCCCCCCAGAAGGACTTGAAAAAAGTCATGTCTACCACCTCTTGCTTGTAAGTAAGGATATGAAGAATGCTTTCCTAGATGCCCCTGAAAAAAGGTCATCCTAACTTTTATGTCCAGTTTTTCCTAGGTATGCATCTCCCCAGAATGCAGGATTTTTCCCTGGAGTGCGGTCACTTGGTAAATATACTTTAGTTCTGGGATCTAAGTTTTCCCTTTTTAATCCTCTTACCCCAAATATAGGTTTTATCTTCCCACATTCTATAAATTAATTTCCTTTTATTGACCCGATGTTAGTAACAATGCAACCTTCCTGCATGGATGCAAAGAACATAATGCAATGACAGTTTCCATGGTAATAACCTGGCTTCATTGTGTGTAGGTTCCTTTGCTGCCAGGTCTGAGTGGTCCCCTTCAGCTCTAGCTTCCCTCTTATTCTGGTATGCAGCCCAGGTGACCTGAATGACTGAATGCAAGGTGGCCAATTCTCCCCAAATGACTTCAAAAGCTCGAGTGCTCTAGTTTTGCAGCTCATTTTAAACACCTCACTGACACCTCAAAGAAAATTGCCTCTTGTCTTTTATCTGGCCTCTCAACTTCCTCAGTCACAGGCAAGCAGGAAGTGGACAACTGATCTTCTGCTGTCCAAAGTTGAAGCTACATCAGAAGGAAGAAAGGTTGTGGTTGGCAATAGCTCCATTTTGAAGATTTCAGAAAGGTCAAGAGTGGGGAGAAGAGACAATACAATGAATATTTAGAGGTGTGTCTTCAGGTCAATTCTGCTACTTTAAAAATTTTCAGGGCTGTGAAAAGAAGTTCTGGAGAAGCAAAATCAGCATTACTGGGAGGGAAAAAACTTACTTCTCCCCTCCAAACGATGGGTAATTTCTTCTTGTCTAGAAAGAGCACTCTTCCTCGGGTTATATGGGTTGAAATCTATAACCTTAGTTATAATATTTTAACATACCAAGAAAAAAGCCAGTATTTCCTAAACCAATCCTAAAACTGGCATCAATTGCAAAGAAGGAGGACATCTTTTCCTCCAACATTTCTTTCCTTTCTTTTCTTTTCTTTTTTTTTTTTTTTTTTGAGACAGAGTCTCGCTCTGTCACCCAGGCTGGAGTGCAGTGGCACGATCTTGGCTCACTGCAACCTCCGCCTCCCTGGTTCAAGCAATTCTTCTGCCTCAGCCTCCCAAGTAGCTGGGAGTACAGGCGCACACCACCACACCTGGCTAATTTTTGTAATTTTAGTAGAGACAGGGTTTCACCATATTGGTCAGGCTGGTCTTAAACTCCTGATCTCAGGTGATCCACCTGCCTCGGCCTCCCAAAGTGCTGGGATTACAGGCGTGAGCCACCGTGCCTGGCCCCAACATTTAATTTCTTAAGGACTTCAGACAGAAATGTTTCTAAAGTTTACCGTTTTCATAATATTATGCATTATAAATTACCATAAAAATAATTGCTATTATTTTATTATAAAAACAAAAATAATTTAACTTCAAACATATTATGTGACAAACACACATATGAAAACAAGAGGCACTCATAATTTTATTTTATTTTATGTATTTTATGTATTTATTTTTGTTTTAAGGAGCAGAGAGTTTAGTAGGCAAGAAGGAAGGAAGAAGGCAGAAGGAAGAAGCTCCCTTGTACAGAGACAGAGGGAGGGGGGTTCCAAAGCCGAAAGAAGAAACCCCACCTGCCACAGATACCAGCAGGGTACATGAAGAGGCTGGAGGAGGCTGTGTTTGATTTGCATAGTGCTCAGGGGATCGGTTTGACCAGGTATGTCATTCACGTAGCCTGCGAAAAAACTGGACCTCCCACCCTAGCCTTTTAATATGCAAATGAAGGGTGCCATGATGTTTTACAAACGTGGGGATATGTGTGGGCAGCCAGGTCGCCAGGCATAGGTGGGGCAAGGGTAAGAAGAAGAGGGCGGGAATCACCATGTTTGGAGACACCCATAATTTTAACTGCCATCTTCTCTGTTTCAATATCTTAACTGTTCTAAACATACCTAAACATGCCAGAAAGTGGCAAAGGGGCACATGGAATTTTCTCGTAAATCAGCTGCCTAGTTTCTTGGTCCACATGGATTGTGTATTACCTCTCCCAATATGCTCTTTTGGCTTAATAACCCTGCTTGAGGCTGCTTATCTTGATTCTGGCATGGCAAAACGTATAAGGGTATTGATCTAGGTAATTTCCTTCTGCTCTGTTCACTGAACCCACAGCTTCTCTGTATGCAGCCCAAACACGGAGGAGACCACCAGCTCGCCAACAGCTATCTTGGAAAGAACTTGCACAAATACCACTGACTCCATTTCTAAAAATCTTTATGAAAAATTATAGTTTCCAAGATTGTTTCTTATCTTGTAGATAGCAGTTTTATGTTGATACATCAGGTGTCTTTATAAAATGAGGATCACTTCATAAAGTGATCCTTAGATATCAAAATATGCTGATCTTCATCTAATCTTCTCAATCGTGTGGTAATTTTGTTAATCTTCGGTTTAGGGTCTCAGATCCAAAGCCCTAGAGTGCCCAGGCAAGTAAAGCCAGATGCAAAGGGCCACGTTAGTACAATAGGAGATGGTGGGGACTTCAGTGACAGGAAGTGCACGTGCTCCAGTTGAAGGGTTCGGCCTCCAGTTAGCTAGAGGTAGTAAGTGATTGGTGAGCAGCTAGATGTTGCACTTTTACAGTGAAACTGAAGGCTTAATATTTTGTGTGAAACATTTTATTTTAAAATACCAGTAACATTCATTTTTTTGTTTCGTTTTAGCAAATTGGGTGAAAAAAATTTTAGGCCATGAGCTGTTTGTTTGTAGTCTCTGAGCTAGAGAATAGAGATTGTGGACTTGCCCTTAGTGACTCTTATTTTGGAATTTGTCCACCACCCTGGGGTCTTTAGTTGTAAAGACATTTCTGAATTTGTGTTAAATGAAGAAAACCTAGACACTAGAATCATGAAATGCAGAAACGCTTAAAACCAGAAGACTGCAAAATTTAACAAATGACCTTTTTTTTGAGACTGAATCTCGCTCTGTCGCCCAAGCTGTGGGGCAATCTCCGCTCACTGCAAACTCCGCCTCCAGGTTCAAGCGATTCTCTTGCCTCAGCCTCCTGAGTAGCTGGGATTACAATTGCGTGCCATCGCGTCTGACTAATTTTTGTATTTTTAGTAGAGACGGGATTTTGTCGTGTTGCCCAGGCTGGTCTTGAACTCCCAGGCTCAAGCTATCCAAATGCCTTGACCTCCAAAAGTTCTGGGGATTACAGGTGTGAGCCACAGTGCCCAGCCATCAAATGGCCATTTTTGAAAGTGGAAAATCTTCTCTGAAACTTATGTTCATATTAGCATTGTTTATGGGATCATTCACTAAGAATCTTGTATTGAGGTGCAAGCCACTCTGACAGGAGCCTTGTGTTGGAAATCATGCAGTGATGACTTTTCATCATCTGCAAATCATACAAAGATTAGCTTCTTCAGATTATACATATTAACTTTAAAATGGGAACCTCTATACATACTGTATGAATGCTGATGACCAGAAGAAATGGCCTGAATTTTATGAAACATAAATATGGTAAAATTATAGAATTATAGAAGGATTATTATTAGAGCAAACAGCAGCAAATATGTATCAAGGAAAACAAATTATAAGACTTTATTGTAACTTACCATTTTTTTTTATGCATGTTTCTGAGGTGCTAGATCTCTTATAAGGAAGCCAGGGTCTTCGTGCTTTTGCGAGCATTTATGTGTTATGTGATTAAGTGAGTGCATGTTTCTGTCTTCTTTAGTTTATAATACACCAATTCTTAGTTATTTATATTGTACCAAATTCTTATATCTTCTTAGTATCGCTAAACTAAGATTGAGAACATTTAGAGTATTCATGTTTGGCCAGTGGCAATTAAGAAACTAACTCTCTCACCATATTTTCAGTAAAATATAAGCATAAAATATCCAAGGTATTTAAGAAATTTTTTTATTACAAAGAAAATGTTGCATTAAAAAGTTACTGCACTTGAATAGTTTTCAGCAACTATTTTAACATTGATAATGAAGTCCTATCCTTTATTAACACATGTTGGTCTGAGGCCATTAGAAATAGGATATATGTGAGAGTGAATTTCAATCCGTAGTCTCATCAAAGTGATGGATTCTGCATTAATGGTCTTATTTAACTCTTGTAATTTTTCAGCAGAAAGGCACTAGATGATCTTGCATACATTCTGTAATAATGAGTTTCATTTACATGTCTTTCTCTGAGAAGATGAAATGATTACATTGAGAAGTACTATAAAAAGGATTCAAATCACCTGGAAAGCAAATTCTTAGTCAATTATAACAGACTTGATGACAACCTGCTATATGCCACATAGTTGTGCTTATAGTTCATTTAAAATAATAAACTTCTATAATTTGAGGTAATTTTTATGAAAATATTCAAAACAATTATTAATGCCATGATGTTTGTCTTTAATATTTTTCTATCATGGGCAGTAAAAATAAGTTTGGGCATTTTAATTTCATGTTTTAAACCAAGTAACCTGAAACTACTTGTAAAATTAATAATAAGAAATGATTGAAACTTAGAGTAGTTGAAGTGTATGTGGCCTGTTGAAAAATTAATAATGAATTTGTGAAGATTAATGACAGGGAAGAATGAGAAACTTTATACAAGAGAAATCTTTATTATCTTGTATATAGCATTAAAAGTTTGGCTTTTGTATCTCACTAGAGCTGGTAACTGGGAAGTAGTTAATGGTTTATTTTTGGGGTAGAGGTATATCACCCAAAGTCACTCTGGTTTTACCTGTATTTATGTCATATTTGAAAGACATAAAGTCTTTTTTTACTTAAAACATTTGGTTTTCACATCAATGATTTGAAATATGTACAGGGATCTATTTGTATTCTTGTTTTACAAATGAAGAGTATGATTTGTATACAGCTAGTAAGTAGTAGAGCCAAGTCTCATACCTATGCCTTTAGATTCCAAGTTCAATTCTCTTTCAAGGGATTTGAAGTATTTGCCCAATATTATTTCCAAGAACAGTCAATTATTAGCTCAGATTGGGCTCCAACTCATGTCTTTTGACAAAATGTAAATTCCAAATTTCTCTTCTCCAGTATCCCACACTTTTTTTTGGCATTCTTCTATAATGCTAAGGCTTTAGTTTTATAAATTATAATAAATTAATATGCCTCTGTCTGTAGGTCTTAGGTTTCCCTTGGGTAAAATCATGACATTGGGACTTCTGATTTTCTAAGCCTCCTCCAGCAATCTAGTGTAGGGTGTACTTGAATAAAAGATAGTCTACACTTGGGAGAACATGCATTGGAAACCTTAGTACCATAAATAATTAATATGCAAAGAAGCATAAAGAGCAACTTACTAATCAAGTAGAAAAATATACACAATAAAATATGCAAAGGATAAAAATGGGCAATTAATGGAAGGATTATAAAAGTGACCAATAAATTTAAGAAAGAGCACACAATTTCTCTGGCAATCAATAGTAAGGTTTTTGTTTGCCAATATATTAGTAAACATTAAAATTATTAATATTAAATATAAACAGAGTCTCATATAGTTAGGAAGAACATAAAATGAGGAGTTAACTTAGAGAACAATTTGCCAGAATTGATAAAAAAATCAAAATGTTATATATTTCAAGTTTTCCATTGCTAGGTATCCATTCAAAGAAGTATTTGTATGTGTACATGAAGAGACATGTACAAGAGGGCTTGTGGAGCATTGTTTGAAATACTAAAAAGTTGAAGGTCACCTACAATGTCTATCAATTTAAGGATAGTTAAATAAATTATGCTTTATATATACCATAGAATTTTATTCATCAGATTTTAATGAGGTATCTGTGAACTGTCATGAGAAACACTCTAAAATATATTAAATAAATCAAGCCATAGAACTAAATATGCAGTTTAATTATGTTTATATATTAATATCTTCACCTCCCCTGCCAAAAAGCAACACAACTAGGTATTTTCTATCTATGTAAAATCACAGAAAAAGGTGTGACAAATATCCACCATATCATTAATAGCAACTTCCTTTGATTTGAATTTCTAAATCATTAATAGCAAAACATTAATATAAATGAACTTGAGGGTTGGGATGGCAGTGTGACAGGAAGTTACTTCTACTATGTATAATTCTTTGTTATGTTTAAAAATAGAATAACCAAAAATGCTTTTATAGTCTATTTCTGAGGAATTGTTTTCAGGACTTGAGTTTGTTATTCTCTCTCTCTCTCAGTTTTTTTTTTTTTGAGACAAGGTCTCACTCTGTTGCCCAGGCTAGAGTGCAGTGGTGTAATAATAGCTCACTGCAGCCTTGACCTTCTGGATTCAGGTGATCCTCCAACCTCAGCCTCCCAAGTAGCTGGGATTACAGGTGTGTGCCACCACGCCCGGCTAATTTTTGTACTTTCTGTAGAGACAGGGTTTTGCCATGTTGCCCAGGCTGGTCTCAAACTCCTGGCCATATATCTGAGGAATTAAGTTTTCAAAATCTGGGTTTGTTATTCTCTGTTCATTATATAAAAAGGAATATGATGTAAATTTGTCCCATCGTCAGTGATTTTAATCTGCTCTCTTGGCTAAGATTGTGTCTGTAATATTCCTGTCAAAGGTGCATAATCTGAGAACAAGTAAAACATCAGACAACCCAATTTTAAAGACTTTCTCTTAAAAAAATCAATTTAAAGAATTGCAAAAAAAGATGGTAGAACTGTACCAGATTAAAGAGACCTGGCAATAAAATGTGATACATGATTCCAGATTTTCTTTTGCAATAAAGAACAATATTGGAACAATTGTAGATATCTGAATAAAGTGTGTAGATTAAAACACAATAGTTAATAATTAATACCCACCTAGATATACAATTCTAGGGTCACCCTATCTTCCTTTTATATAAATTTGGTTCCATTGTTATACAATTTTCTAGCAATGAATGCTTCTATAGTGAGAGGCTGACCTAACATATGATTTTTGTTTTGTTACCTGGATGTCTTATGATTTTTTCTTTGTCCTTGTAGTTCAGTACCTTCCTGAGGGTATGTCTCAGTGCCAATTCTATTGCATCAGTTTTTCCTGGAACATGATCTACTTCTTTGATGTGCAGATTAAGGCCATTTTTTTTCCAGGATTGTTTTCTTATGTTTTAGATTATAATATATTATCTGTTTTATTTATTCAGTTCTTTTCTTCATGAAATCATAGCAATGATGCAATTGTTGATACCTTTACCTATGTTCTTTGTCTATTATCATCTCTATACTCAATTTGAAATCATTGTTCTTTTTTATGTTGTTTTCTGTGAATTGCAGAATAGTGTTCATCATGTTCTTGACTGTGCTCATTTGTGCATGTCTGTTTGTGCTTATGTTTGGCTACTAATTTGGCTTTGGTCTCTGTTGCATTTTAATGTTTTCCTTCCTTTTCTCTTGTGAGCTCCTAAGCTCCCTTTTCACCTCTGTAGTCTCCTTGAATATTTGTACCTGCTCACTGACCTTTTTTTTATATATATATAAGAGAGTTCAAAGCTGTAACTTCTTTGAGAGAATAGAAATTATTTATTTGTCTGACTTTTCATGTTTCAATGGGTGAATTTCCATTTGATTTGTCTTTTTTCATCTGCCTCTTCTCATTTTCCTTCCAGATTTTCTGCATATTTTGTGTTTGTTTATTTCTCATTATGACTTGTCCTCAAATGGAATTCCTTAACCTCTGGAAGAATAGAATGAGACTAGGAGAGGAGCATTGGAGAGGGGAGAGATCTATGACTATATTCAGTTACCATTTGTGATCTTGAATATTTCATCAAGTGTCTTGTTTTACTACTTTTTAAAATCTGGGGCACATCAGTTTCTTTAGGAGGATAATGTGGTTCACAGCAAAGCTCTTTAGGGTATGGGCTTGCTGCCCCTTCTTCTAATCACCCATTCAGTTCTGGTGATCTTTGCCCTACTAGAAATCTAGGGGGTGGATAGTAGAAATAATGTGACAGCATGATTTGACCCCTGACATTTTGTAATGTTGTGTGAATATTTAAAGGAATCAAATCTTTACAGGACCATCTCTTCTTTTTCTGCTGTCCATCCATATTCTAAATGTTGACATTTTAGTTAAAGTCATAGGTTAAGCCTTTCTAGACAAAGGTACTTATTTTGGAGAAATTCTGCACCTGCTAGAGTCCCAGGAGGCATGAGTTCACTCACAGGAATTTGTCTCCTGGCCCCGATTCCATGATGTTTGGCAGGTAAACTTATTGTATGCACTTTGGAATAGAGAGAGTTAACTTAATTCTTCAAATATGGATCATTTTCTCTGTTTTTCATTCTTACTGTTGTTTTCAGTAAAATTTTTGTTGTTTGCAGAAAACTTGTGGGAATAAATAAAAATGCCTTTATTCAACAATGTAAACACAAAATTATTTAAGAGGTAAACTGTTATTTTCTGTATTCTTATCTTCTTTTAAAAATTTAATGGACTCTATGACTTATTATGGAAAGCAGAATGTGACATAAAGAAAATTCAGTAGAGTGTGACATCTTGGGAGAAATACAAATAGTTGGATTTGTATCTTGTATAGGAATTTTACAATCTCCCTTGGATTTATGGGCAATACATATGCTTATGAATGTGTGCTAACTACCATATAGACTTTGCTTGAAAATTTTAAACTTAATTTCGTAGTAGCAGATAGCCTAAATCTATAATTCTGCTACCATTTACTTTTGTGTACAATTTCATTTAATGCTAAATTATACTTAATGATTATAGTTCTTAACAGTAATTACAGTGGAAAATCTGTAAAGCAGATTTACTTTTGCTTATGTGGTAGACTGAATTTTTAGTAAGAAAAAGAGATTTAAACACTTTAGCAATATAGATGTGCCAGCCATAAATTATATTTAACATCTGAGTAATTTTCAAGCTAAATCATTTAATGCTACTGAAATTATAGTGGACTTCTCAGGGAGCTCCAGATGCCTTCTGCCTAAGTCCATGTGCACTGCTACAACAAAACATCACACTAGGTAGCTTATAAATGACAGTAATTTATTTCTCACAGTTCTAGAGGCTGAGAAGTTCAAGATCAAGGATACTGGCAGATTTAGTGTCTGGTAAGGGCCTACTTTCTAGGTTCATAGATGGTGCCTTTAAAATATACATAGTATAAAGGGACCAGGTAGCTCTCTGTAGTCTCTTTTTTCAGGGCAATAATCCCATTCATGCAGGCTCTGCCTTCATGACCTAATTACTTCCCCAAACCACCTCCTATCACCATCAATTTGGTGATTAGGTTTCAACATAAGAATTTTGGTGAAACACAAACAATCAGATCATAGCACCTTCCATTATTAACCTCTTTTTATTGTTTTTTTTATTGAGCAACATTTTATTATTTAACATTAAACACACCTTGGGCATGTATACGGAGGCAGACTTCTTTCCCTTTTATGATGTGGATTGGGCAAGTGACATCTGAGTGTGCATGCAGATGGCAGAAATGTAGACTGAGACAAAGTGGCTCGAGCAAGCTGGGTGACTGTCAAGTCCAATAATGTCCAACAGTGTGACATTGTAACTGCCCTCTTCAAACTATGTGGATCTGCCACATTTCTTTATTTTTATTTTTATTTTTTATTATACTTTAAGTTTTAAGATACATGTGCACAACATGCAGGATAGTTACATATGTATACTTGTGCCATGTTGGTGTGCTGCACCCATTAACTCGTCATGTAACATTAGGTATATCTCCTAATGCTATCCCTCCCGCCTCCCCCCACCCCACAACAGGCCCCAGTGTGTGATGTTCCCCTTCCTGTGTCCATGTGTTCTCATTGTTCAGTTCCCACCTATGAATGAGAACATGTGGTGTTTGGTTTTTTGTCCTTGCGATAGTTTGCTTAGAATGATGGTTTCCAGCTTCATCCATGTCCCTACAAAGGACATGACATCATCATTTTTTATGGCTGCATAGTATTCCATGGTATATATGTGCCACATTTTCTTAATCCAGTCTATCATTGAGGGACATTTGGGTTGGTTCCAAGTCTTTGCTATTGTGAATAGTGCCACAATAAACATACTTGTGCATATGTCTTTATAACAGCATGATTTATAATCCTTTGGGTATATACCCAGCAATGGGATTGCTGGGTCAAATGGTATTTCTAGTTCTAGATCTCTGAGGAATTGCCACACTGACTTCCACAATGGTTAAACTAGTTTACAGTCCCACCAACAGTGTAAAAGTGTTCCTATTTCTCCACATCCTCTACAGCACCTGTTGTTTCCTGACTTTTTAATGATTGCCATTCTAACTGGTGTGAGATGGTGTCTCATTGAGGTTTTGATTTGCATTTCTCTGATGGCCAGTGATGATGAGCATTTTTTCATGTGTTTTTTGTCTGCATAAATGTCTTCTTTTGAGAAGTGTCTGTTCATATCCTTCGCCCGCTTTTTGATGGGGTTGTTTGTTTTTTTCTTGTCAATTTGTTTGAGTTCATTGTAGATTCTGGATATTAGCCCTTTGTCAGATGAGTAGATTGCAAAAATTTTCTCCCATTCTGTAGGTTGCCTGTTCACTCTGATGGTAGTTTCTTTTGCTGTGCAGAAGCTCTTTAGTTTAATTAGATCCCATTTGTCAATTTTGTCTTTTGTTGCCATTGCTTTTGGTGTTTTAGACATGAAGTCCTTGCCCATGGCTATGTCCTGAATGGTATTGCCTAGGTTTTCTTCTAGAGTTTTTATGGTTTTAGGTCTAACATTTAAGTCTTCAATCCATCCTGAATTAATTTTTGTATAAGGTGTAAGGAAGGGATCCAGTTTCAGCTTTCTACATATGGCTAGCCAGTTTTCCCAGCACCATTTATTAAATAGGGAATTGTTTCCCCATTTCTTGTTTTTGTCAGGTTTGTCAAAGATCAGATGGTTGTAGATATGTGGCATTATTTCTGAGGGCTCTGTTCTGTTCCATTGGTCTGTATCTCTGTTTTGGTACCAGTACCATACTGTTTTGGTTACTGTAGCCTTGTAGTATAGTTTGAAGTCAGGTAGTGTGATGCCTCTGGCTTTGTTCTTTTGGCTTAGGATTGACTTAGCAATGCGGGCTCTTTTTTGGTTCCATATGAACTTTAAAGTAGTTTTTTCCAATTCTCTGAAGAAAGTCATTGGTAGCTTGATGGGGATGGCATTGAATCTATAAATTACCTTGGGCAGTATGGCCATTTTCACGATATTAATTCTTCCTACCCATGAGCATGGAATGTTCTTCCGTTTGTTTGTATCCTCTTTGATTTCATTGAGCAGTGGTTTATAGTTCCCCTTGAAGAGGTCCTTCACATCCCTTGTAAGTTGGATTCCTAGGTATTTTATTCTCTTTGAAGCAATTGTGAATGGGAGTTCACTCATGATTTGGCTCTCTGTTAGTCTGTTATTGGTGTATAAGAATGCTTGTGATTTTTGCACATTGATTTTGTATCCTGAGACTTTGCTGAAGTTGCTTATCAGCTTAAGGAGATTTTGGGCTGAGATGATGGGGTTTTCTAGATATACAATCATGTCATCTGCAAACAGGGACAATTTGACTTCCTCTTCTCCTAATTGAATGCCCTTTATTTCCTTCTCCTCTCTGATTGCCCTGGCCAGAACTTCTAACACTGTGTTGAATAGGAGTGGTGAGAGAGGGCATCCCTGTCTTGTGCCAGTTTTCAAAGGGAATGCTTCCAGTTTTTGTCCATTCGGTATGATATTGGCTGTGGGTTTGTCATAGATAGCTTTTATTATTTTGAGATACATCCCATCAATACCTAATTTATTGAGAGTTTTTAGCATGAGGGGCTGTTGAATTTTGTCAAAGGCCTTTTCTGCATCTATTGAGATAATCATGTGGTTTTTGTCATTGGTTCTGTTTGTATGCTGTATTACGTTTATTGATTTTCGTATGTTGAACCAGCCTTGCATCCCAGGGATGAAGCCCACTTGATCATGGTGGATAAGCTTTTTGATGTGCTGCTGGATTCGGTTTGCCAGTATTTTATTGAGGATTTTTGCATCGATGTTCATCAGGGATATTGGTCTAAAATTCTCTTTTTTTGTTGTGTCTCTGCCAGGCTTTGGTATCAGGATGATGCTGGCCTCATAAAATGAGTTAGGGAGGATTCCCTCTTTTTCTATTGATTGGAATAGTTTCAGAAGGAATGGTACCAGCTCCTCCTTGTACCTCTTGTAGAATTAGGCTGTGAATCCATCTGGTCCTGGACTTTTTTTGTTTGGTAAGCTATTAATTATTGCCTCCATTTCAGAGCCTGTTATTGGTCTATTCAGAGATTCAACTTCTTCCTGGTTTAGTCTTGGGAGGGTGTATGTGTCGAGGAATTTATCCATTTCTTCTAGATTTTCTAGTTTATTGGTGTAGAGGTGTTTATAGTATTCTCTGATGGTAGTTTGTATTTCTGTGGGATCGGTGGTGATATCCCTTTTATCATTTTTTGTTGCGTCTATTTGATTCTTCTCTCTTTTCTTCTTTATTAGTCTTGCTAGTGATCTATCAATTTTGTTGATCCTTTCAAAAAACCAGCTCCTGGATTCATTGATTTTTTGAAGGGTTTTTTGTGTCTCTATTTCCTTCAGTTCTGCTCTGATCTTAGTTATTTCTTGCCTTCTGCTAGTTTTTGAATGTGTTTGCTCTTGCTTTTCTAGTTCTTTTAATTGTGATGTTAGGGTGTGAATTTTAGATCTTTCCTGCTTTCTCTTGTGGGCATTTAGTGCTATAAATTTCCCTCTACACACTGCTTTGAATGTGTCCCAGAGATTCTGGTATGTTGTGTCTTTGTTCTCGTTGGTTGCAGAGAACATCTTTATTTCTGCCTTCATTTCTTTATGTACTCAGTAGTCAGTCAGGAGCAGGTTGTTCAATTTCCATGTAGTTGAGTGGTTTTGAGTGAGTTTCTTAAGCCTGAGTTCTAGTTTGATTGCACTGTGGTCTGAGAGACAGTTTGTTATAATTTCTGTTCTTTTACATTTGCTGAGGACTGCTTTACTTCCAACTGTGTGGTCAATTTTGGAATAAGTGTGGTGTGGTGCTGAGAAGAATGTATATTCTTTTGATTTGTGGTGGAGAGTTCTGTAGATATCTATTAGGTCCACTTGGTACAGAGCTGAGTTCAATTCCTGGATATCCTTGTTAACTTTCTGTCTCGTTGATCTGTCTAATGTTGACAGTGGGGTGTTAAAGTCTCCCATTATTATTGTGTTAGAATGTATGTCTCTTTCTAGGTCCCTAAGGACTTGCCTTATGAATCTGGGTGCTCCTGTATTGGGTGCATATATATTAAGGATAGTTAGCTTTTCTTGTTGAATTGATCCCTTTACCATTATGTAATGGCCTTCTTTGTCTCTTTTGATGTTTGTTGGTTTAAAGTCTGTTTTATCAGAGACTAGGATTGCAACCCCTGCCTTTTTTTGTTTTCCATTTGCTTGGTAGATCTTCCTCCATCCTTTTATTTTGAGCCTATGTGTGTCTCTGCACATGAGATGGGTTTCCTGAATACAGCACAGTGATGGATCTTGACTTTTTATCCAATTTGCCAGTCTGTGTCTTTTAATTTGAGCATTTATCCCATTTACTTTTAAGGTTAATATTGTTATGTGTGAATTTGATCCTGTCATTATGATATTAGCTGGTTATTTTGCTTGTTAGTTGATGCAGTTTCTTCCTAGCCTCGATGGTCTTTACAATTTGGCACGTTTTTGCAGTGGCTGGTACCGGTTGTTCCTTTCCATGCTTAGTGCTTCCTTCAGGAGCTCTTTTAGGGCAAGCCTGGTGGTGACAAAATCTCTCAGCATTTGCTTGTCTGTAAAGGATTTTATTTCTCCTTCACTTATGAAGCTTAATTTGTCTGGATATGAAATTCTGGGTTGAAAATTCTTTTCTTTAAGAATGTTGAATATTGGCCCCCACTCTCTTCTGGCTTGTAGAGTTTCTGCCAAGAGATTCGCTGTTTGTCTGATGGGCTTCTCTTTGTGGGTAACCTGACCTTTCTCTCTGGCTGCCCTTAACATTTTTTCCTTCATTTCAACTTTGGTGAATCTGACAATTATATCTCTTGGTGTTGCTCTTCTCGAGGAGTATCTTTGTGGCGTTCTCTGTATTTCCTGAATTTGAATGTTGGCCTGCCTTATTAGATTGGGGGAGTTCTCCTGGATAATATCCTATAGAGTGTTTTCCAACTTGGTTCCTTTCTTCTCGTCGTTTTCAAGTACACCAATCAAACGTAGGTTTGATCTTTTCGCATAGTCCCATATTTCTTGGAGGCTTTGTTCGTTTCTTTTTATTCTTTTTTCTCTAAACTTCTCTTCTTGCTTCATTTCATTCATTTGATCTTCCATCACTGATACCCTTTCTTCCAGTTGATCCAATTAGCTACTGAGGCTTGTGCATTTGTCATGTAGTTCTCGTGCCTTGGTTTTCAGCTTCATCAGGTCTTTTAAGGACTTCTCTGCATTGGTTATTCTAGTTAACCGTTTGTCTAATTTTTTTTCAAGGTTTTTAACTTCTTTGCCATGGGTTCGAACTTCCTCCTTTAGCTCAGAGTAGTTTGATCATCTGAAGCCTTCTTCTCTCAACTCGTCAAAGTCATTCTCCATCCAGCTTTGTTCCATTGCTGGTGAGGAGCTGTGTTCCTGTGGAGGAGGAAAAGTGCCCTGATTTTTAGAGTTTCCAGTTTTTCTGCTCTGTTTTTTCCCCATCTTTGTGGTTTTATCTACTTTTGGTCTTTGATGATGGTGACATACAGATGGGGTTTTGGTGTGGATGTCCTTTCTGTTTGTTAGTTTTCCTTGTAACAGTCAGGACCCTCAGCTGCAGGTCTGTTGGAGTTTCCTGGAGGTCCACTGCAGACCCTGTTCACCTGGGTATCAGCAGTGGAGGCTGCAGAACAGGGGATATTGGTGAACAGCAAATGTTGCTGCCTGATCGTTCCTCTGGAAGTTTTGTCTCAGAGGAGTACCCAGCTGTGTGAGGCATCAGTCTGCCCCTACTGGGGGGTGCCTCCCAGTTAGGCTACTCGGGGGTCAGGGACCCACTTGAGGAGGCAGTCTGTCTGTTCTCAGATCTCCAGCTGCGTGCTGGGAGAACCACTACTCTCTTCAAATCTGTCAGACAGGAACATTTAAGTCTGCAGAGGATTCTGCTGCCTTTTGTTTGGCTATGTCCTGCCCCTAGAGATGGAGTCTACAGAGGCAGGCAGGCCTCCTTGAACCACAGTGGGCTCCACCCAGTTCGAGCTTCCTGGCTGCTTTGTTTACCTACTCAAGCCTTGGCAATGGTGGGTGCCCCTCCCCCAGCCTCGCTGCTGCCTTGCAGCTGGATCTCAGACTGCTGTGCTAGCAATGAGTGGGGCTCCGTGGGCATAGGACCCTCCGAGCCATGTGTGGGATATAATCTCCTGGTGTGCTGTTTGCTAAGACCATTGGAAAAGCTCAGTATTAGGGTGGGAGTGACCCGATTTTCCAGATGCCCTCTGTCACCCCTCTCTATGACTAGGAAAGGGAATTCCCTGACCCCTTGCGCTTCCTGGGTGAGGTGATGTCTCACCCTGCTTTGGCTCACGCTTGGTGCGCTGCACCCACTGTCCTGCACCCACTTTCCGACACTCCCCAGTGAGATGAACCTGGTACCTCAGTTGGAAATGCAGAAATCACCCGTCTTCTGCATCGCTCATGCTGGGAGCTGTAGACTGGAGCTGTTCCTATTCGGCCATCTTCTGATTTGCATTTTTCTCATGATGAGTCATTTTGAGCTTTTTTTCCATGTTTGTTGGTTGCATAAATGTCTTCTTTTGAGAAGTGTGTGTTAATATCGTTTACCCACTATTTAAAGGTTTTTTGTTCTTGTAAATTTGATTAAGTTCCTTGTAGACACTGGATATTAGATCTATCCAGGATCTTTTGATGTATCTGCTAAATTGCCTTCAGTACCAGCTTCACCCTCTGGCTAATTCCTCCTCTGTGGTAGTAAGATGGCTCTTGTGGCATTCTGGGCTATCTGCTTTGTTTGTTTCATGTTCAGCATGGGAGAGTGAGAAAAATACATTTTTTCCAACCCTGAAACATAAATTCATCAAATTTTGTCATATACCCATGCTTGGATGAATGATATATTTCATGAGAATGTCATGAGATTATAAGTTTAGATGAGACAGGATCAGCCCAAACCTAGGAATTGGGAATGGTTCACCTTCCCGGAAACTAATGACTGAGTAGGTAAGGTGGGACATGTGAACAAAATCAAGCTTTAGCTGGGAAGGAGAAAGTGAAAAGATGGTAGAACCTGCTAGTATTCTCACAGGAACCTTAAGAGGTATTTACTATATTATCATCTCCATATTACAGATGAAGAAACAGATAGAGAGAGGTTAGGTGACTTGCCCAGTTGGTGAAGCTGGACTTTGAATGGAGCATCTAATACCAGAGTCCACGTTTGAAAACACAACTTTATGTGCCTTATGGTTCTGATCTAAATGGAGGAGCAGAATGGCCCCAAATACCTCCTCTCTGGAGTTAACTTCAGGAGGAATTACATTCTGTGTTCGAGAGTAGGCTTTGGATTGGAATAGATTTCCAGGGTCATTCTCAACCAAAGCCAGAGCTGTGCAACTGGATAGAAGGAGAATCTAGAACCATGCAAATACCAGCCAGCCAGGCCAGAGGTGACCTGCTGTCTGGAAAAAATAATGCCTTCTCAGAGTGATAAATTGTTCACTTTCATAAGTGCATTCAAACAATCACAATGTAGGAGAAAGTGAGGATTATTTTTTGCACAGTGAAGTTCTGTGCTTACAGACAATTGATAGTCAAGAAAAACACAGGGAGATAAATTAGAAAAATGCACTTGAAATATAATACACATCTTTTAGCAGCCTTGTTATTCTTTTTGTCAAAATGGTTGCAAGCTGTGATAAAGTGGTTGCATAGCTAGAACAGGTGTTAGAGTCAAGACTATGTAGCTTTAAATCTTGATTCCACCAACCTACTACTGTATGATCGTGTGCATGATAATCTGTCAGTCTCTCCATTTATAAAATGGGAATACTATTATTACTCTCCTCAGAGGACTGCAGTGAGAATTAAATCTATGTATTTGTAGTGTTTAGTATAGCAGCTGATATATGGTAAATGCTATAGAAGTGTTTGCTGTTCTTAATAATTGATTTATATTCCACATAAATTAAGTGGTTACTATCCTACCACTTCTATAAAAATCTTTTTTTGCAAAGAACATGTTTTAATTTAATACTTTCTTATGCTGGAAAAAAACATAGTAAGATAGTAAAGGAAATAAAACACCACTCATTGGCAGTAAAACTCTGCCTTAGAAAAAATTTTGTTTTGCAAACTATATTCTGTTAGCTTATGGTTTGCCATTTGATTAGTGGCCTAAAAATAATAATATGATTGTCTGAAAAACAAATGCCTTCACTCTTTTTTTGGGAGACACAAATGTTAAGTTTTTGTGATTTAAAAGGAAGAGAGATTTAAATGAGAGATTCAAGGAGTTGATTTATGACCCGCTATTCTGGAAACAACTTCAAATCCCCTCTACATTTGGTCCCGGGATCCCTGTTGTTCATTTATCTAAGTGTGTAATATTTTTAAAATAAATTACAAATATTTTCAGACAGAGTACTGCAGCAAACCTGAAATGTAATAGAAGCTAAATTTGATATTCTGTTCATTTGATATTTAGAGTGAATTCTTACCACTTACTATGCAAATTGATTTTTGCTTTTTATTTTTAGAAAACTATATTTGTTTTGCAAAGACCAAGAGTATGGAGAGAATGCACCTTAAAACCAAGGGTATTGGATTAATTTGGTAGCCATATAAAAATTAAACTTGACCCCATTTAACACTATATTCATGACATATTGTAGGTGAATTATAGATTATGCATGTTGTATATGAAACAACAAAATAAAATTTTTAGGGAATAGTATAAGAGAATGTCTTCAGGACTTTGGGGAAGGAAAATGTTTCTTAAACAGGAAACAGTACTAGCATAAAGGAAAAGTTTTATAAATTGGATTTTATTAAAATTAAAGACTGCTTATGAAGTTTTTATTTTCTTATAGTGCTTATTTTATTAAAATTAAAAACTGCTTAAGGGAGTGAAAAGGTAAGCAACAGAGTAGGAGAAGATACTTGCAATACCGTATCTGTCAAATTATTTGTGTATGGAATATATAAATGTTTTCTATTAATATGACAATGACAGACAACTCAAAGGCAAAACACTTCAACAGGCACTTCACTAAAGAGGATATCCAATTGATTTTTAAGCATCTGAAAGGGTGTCAAACATCATTAGTTATCATAAAAGTATAAACTGAAAGCATAATGAAATACCTCTAGTGCCTACTGGAATGGCAAAATAAAAAAGAACAAAAACTATCAATATCAAGTATTGGCAAATACCTGTAGCAACTGGAACTCTCATTCACAGCTGGAAGGAGTATAAATTGGTACAATCACATGGGAAAACTGTTTGACTTATTTGCTAGAGCTGAACATTCACAAGCTCCGTGATCCATCAATATTGCTTCTAAAAAAGAAGGGCAATTCACTCCTGCCTGAAAGAAATTTATACAAATGTTTTCTAAAAATACATTTACTACAATAGTCATAGGAATATTTCCCATATAAATCTCAATCTTGACACAATCATTCTATCAACATATTCATATATGTGAATATATCTGTGAAATACTATTCAGCAATGGAAAGAACAAATTACAGTTACATGTAACAACATAAATGAGTCCCATAAACATAATGTTGAATGAAAGAAGCCAGACATAAAAGTGTACACACTCTACAATTTCATATGAAGTTTTAAAATGCAAAACTAATGTGTAGTGTTAGAAATTTAAAGGGTGGTTGCCGAGACCAGCTTGGTTGTGGAGACCCTAACCCAGCGTTGACAGAGGAATTAAAGACACATGCACAGAAAGATAGAGTGTGGAGTGGCAAATCAGGGGTCTCACAGCCTTCAGAGCTGAGAGCCTTGAACAGAGATTTACCTACATATTTATTGACAGCAAGCCAGTCATAAGATTTACTAAAAGTATTTCTTACAGGAAATAAAGAGATGGGCTGAAATAAAGGGATGGGTTTGGCTAGTTATCTGCAGCAGGAGCATGTCCTTAAGACACAGATCACCCATGCTATTGTTTATGGCTTAAGAATGCCTTTAAGCAGTTTTCCACCCTGTGTGGGCCAGGTGTTTTTTGCCCTCATTCCAATAAACCCACAACCTTCCAGTGTGGGCATCATGGCCATCATGAACATGTCACAGTGCTGCAGGGATTTTGTTTATGGCTAGTTTTGGGGCCAATTTATGGCCAGATTTGGGGCCTCTTCACCAACAGGTGGTTTCCTTTGTAGGGGTGGCTGATGTTTGGGAATGGGTGTGAGGAATGCTACAGAATGCCAAGATGAGCTTGGTTGTGGAGACCCTAACCCAGCAGTGCTAGAGGAATTAAAGACACACACACAGAAATATACAGTGTGGAGTGGGAAACCAGGGGACTCATAACCTTCAGAGCTGAGAGTCCTGAACAGAGTTTGACCCACATATTTATTGACAGCAAGCCAGTGATAAGCATTATTTCAATAGATTATAGATTAACTAAAAGTATTCCTTATGGGAAACAAAGGGATGGGCTGAAACAAAGGGATGGGCTCTGGCTGGATATCTGCAGCAGGAACATGTCCTTAAGGCACAGATCACTCATGTTATTGTTTGTGGCTTAGGAATGCCTTAAGCAGTTTTCCACCCTGGGTGGGCCAGGTGTTCCTTGCCCTTATTCTGGTAAACCCACAACCTTCAGGGTGGGCATCATGGCCATCATGAACATGTCACAGTGCTGCAGAGATTTTGTTTATGGCCAGTTTTGGGGCCAGTTTATGGCTAGATTTGTGGGCCTGTTCCCAACAACAGAAGAGCTATGTTTCATCATATCTTAATCTAGATGGGGAAACATTGTGTATTCATATTTGAGATGTTTATAAAACTATCCACAAAAATTTGTGAACTAAAGTTTAAGTTAGCTTGAAATGATTTAAAATCTGTAGTGCTAGTGTACTCAAAATGAAAAAAAAATTCCTGCAGACAACACATACTTTACTATGAGCTCAAGGGAAGCCAGTGGTTGCTCTCAAGATTGATGTTTCTACAGACAAAAGAAGATTTTAAAATTCCTGTACAAATTGATCTGTTTGATATTATTCAAGGCATCAAATATGTATACAGCATTTGCATTGAGCCTATCGTTTTTCTAGGGCTTTAGAGAAGTTATTTTTGGATGATAAAATATTCAGATGTGATTTAGATAATTAGAATTTTCAGAATAATAAAGTAAGGTGATAGTTCATGCACTCATAAAATTTTATTTACTTATTTATTCTATTGGGGTGAGTATAATCCATGTATGTTAGCTGAATAAGCCTACAGCTACTAAAATTCTTCAGGCTAATTGGCAAATATGGCAAATGCTGTGTCCAGACCACCTCCAAATCCTTTTGCCTTGGCAGTCTAGTCACTGGTTAAGGATGGGTGTAGATACATGAATGGGATTAATTTGGATTATGATAAATGTGAAGAAGCAAGGTGATAACCAAATCTGAGTGAGAAGACATAGATCCTGTTCTAGTGCTTTTCGGTTATTGGAGCAGGAGCACTGTGCAGATGGGAGAAGATATTGCAGAAAGTCAGGGACCCCAAACGGAGGGACCAGCTGGAGCTGCGGCAGAGGAACATAAATTGTGAAGATTTCATGGACATTTATTAGTTCCCAAAATTAATACTTTTATAATTTCTTATGCCTGTCTTACTTTAATCTCTTAATCCTGTTATCTTCATAAGCTGAGGATGTACATCACCTCAGGGCCACTGTGATGATTGCATTAACCATACAAATTGATTGTAAAACCTGTGTTTGAACAAGATGAAATCAGTGCACCTTGAAAATGAACAGAATAACAGCGATTTTAGGGAACAAGGGAAGACAACCATAAGGTCTGACTGCCTGTGGGGTCAGGCAAAAAGAGCCGTATTTTTCTTCTTGTAGAGAGCCTATAAATGGACGTGCAAATAGGAGAGATATTGCTAAATTCTTTTCCTAGCAAGGAATATTGATAATTAATACTCTGGGAAAAGAATTGCATTCCTGGGGAGAGGTCTATAAACAGCCACTCTGGGAGTGTCTGTCTTACGTGGTTGAGATAAGGACTGAAATATGCCCTGGTCTCCTGCAGTACCCTCAGGCTTACTAGGGTGGGGAAAAAATCCCGCCCTGGTCAATTTGAGGTTGGACCGGTTCTCTGCTCTCGAACCCTGTTTTCGGTTGTTTAAGATGTTTATCAAGACAATACGTGCACAGTTGAATATAGACCCTCATCAGTAATTCTAATTTTGCCCTTTGCCTTGTGATCTTTGCTTTGCCCCTTGCCTTGTGATCTTTATTGGCCTCAGAAGCATGTGATCTTTGTGACCTACTCCCTGTTCGTACACCCCCCACCTTTAAAGTCCTTAATAAAAACCTGCTGATTTTGCAGCTCAGGTGGGCATCATGGACCTACCAATATGTGATGTCACCCCCGGTGGCCCAGCTGTAATATTCCTCTCTTTGTACTCTTTCTCTTTATTTCTCAGACCAGCTGACAGTTAGGGAAAATAGAAAGAACCTACTTTGAAATATTGGGGGTGGGTTCCCCTGATAAGAGAAATTTTTCTAGGAGGTCTTAGAATCTAAGGATAAACTGCAGTAATGTCTTAGGCAGTGAATTTGCTAGGCTAGGACATTTCCAAAACTCTGTCATGAGGCTAGTTTAATAGATTATTTTGGAAAAGCTAAACTGGTAAGGATTTGATTTGAAATTGCATAAAACATTTCTTTAGAATGTCCTTGACATATAATTAAACAAGATGTGTCTCTTTCCTACAACGAGTAACAAGAATTTTCATTCCAATGGTATAAGCATGAAATTTCTATGTATAAAAGGTCATGCCCTTCATTAAAGCATGTGATCATTTATTACAAATTTCATTATACCTGCTCTGACTGTCACAACTGCTCATCCAACATAGCAGTATGTCATCTTCTTGCTTGGACAGATTTCAAAGTGTTTTAGTTTTGGCCTTGGGCACTGGCTACAAATTTGGTAAATAATCTTAGTCAAATATATCCAGAGAAACAATAGGCAAATACTTTTACTCTAGCTGGCCTGAGTTTCATATGCAAAAATAGCATGTCCTGTCTCCACTTACAAAGTAACAGTTGAATATGTCAGTTTAGCAATTTGGAAAGTAAATTTCAAGACTGCCACCTTCTACCATCTTCTGTGGACCACAGTGTTCCTGAGCAAAGTCAGGCACTTCCTTTTTCTGTCAGAAACAATAGGACCTCACCTATAGTTATTCTCAAACAATGTGGCCTCACCTATAGATATCTTTGCTTTTTAAGTACTATGTGTTTTATAAACATATTGGTAATTATTATTATGACTATTCATTTGAAAAATGCTCCTGAGTCACAAGAAATGAACATAGACATAGAGCCTACAGGAGAGGCTTTTGAGTGTGGCTCCTCAGTCCCCTAATCAACACTTTATTGTCACTGCTTCAGCATTCTAGAACTTTCTCATATGTGTGACTTCTGCACAAAGAGAAATAAATAAGGAACTGAACCCCAAAAGAGTTCTTAGCTATTCTTAACAGAGCAACATAACAAGGAAAAACTTGAGTTGAGGATCACACATCGCTGGCTTCAAATCTCAGCCCTAACACATACTTGCTGTGAAGATGTGAGCAAATTGTTTAACCACTCCAAACCCCATTTTCCCCATCTATACAACATTCCTCATAGGTATATCATGAGGATTAAATGGAATAAAGTATATAAAGCTATTAATATAGTGTTGGAATTTAATGAGTACTCAATTCATGGCTGGCTACCTGGGATGGAATCCTGGGTACACAACTTACTATATGTAGACCTTGGGTAATCACTAAAGTTTTCTTATCTGTTAAGTTAAGGGGGCTAACAGGACCTACTTCCAGGACTCCTGAGAGCAGTCAAGGAGATGACACATATTCAGTTCTCCCCAGGCTACCTGGGCCATAGAACAGGCTTACTAAGTGTTAGCTACAGCAATTGCATTGCCTGTACTTTTCCTTAAAGTAAGTAGCACAACATGCACAGTAGGCTGTTTGTTATTCCCTCTCCTTCCCAATCCCTCACTCGACAAGCTCTGAGAATAATATTGATAATAATAATAATGGCAGAATATAGTTTACAAACTTTCTGTAAGCCTAGCTTTTTGACCTTAAGTAAACAATTTAACTTCTCATTGCCTCTATTTTCTTATCTGTGAAATAAAGATAATACTGCCTATTTTTGAGGCATATATTCTTTATTAAAGAATTGAAGGTAAGGGTCACAGAACAAGATTTGGTATACAGTAATATCTTATTAATTTTAGCTTTAAAAAGTTATTTATTTATTTATTTATTATTATTATACTTTAAGTTTTAGGGTACATGTGCACAATGTGCAGGTTAGTTACATATGTATACATGTGCCATGCTGGTGCGCTGCACCCACTAACTCATCTATATAATCTCATTTGACTGTAACAGGTGTTTTTCTAGGTGAGATTCTTCAGTAGGTACTAAAACATGTTGAATCCTTTTTAAAAGCTATACAAATAGAGGTCAACCCAGGCCACCTAAACATTTAACTTGAACTGGGTTTGGCATGGACGAGCCAGTGTGATTTTTAGCAGTAGAACAGTCCTCCTGTCTAAACACAGTCCTCCTCCACCTATCTATCAGGCCTGAAAGTCAATAACGATGCAGGTATTCCTGGGGTAGCTCTAATTTAAACAACATCAATCATTTATACCTGAGTGTTGATGCATTTATTAGGACATCTCTGGAGAGTTTTGACAGATGTCGGGGGGGAGCTGGATAAAGCAAAGCATCATCAGTGTATGAAGATAGAGCATCTGAGTGCCTCAAGAGGGAGACAAGGACAGTAAAAAGGAAAAAGGACATAAATCAGGAAGCTAAAAATGCTACATGACACATGTCACCTACTTAGCACATTTGCCTGTGGCTGACCTCAAATGTCATCTCCTTCCTAATAGACAGATTTCCTAACTGCATTGGCAGCTCCTCTGAGGATGTTTTTTTTTGTTCTCTCCCTATAGAAAGGGTAGTCTCATATGTATTCCAAACCACTGAGAGAAAATATGTGTTAGGCCACTGAAGAATGTTATTAATATTAAATAAGCCAGAATCCCAAATGTGCTTAATCCCAAGTGTGCTTCTGATACCACAGCTTGGAGAAAAACAAAAATTCAAAAATAAATCTTAAGTAAAATGGGGGTGACAATTATGTCTGATGTACTTTGGATGTATCTGTTAAAATTCTCATCTTTTGAACTCTAGGAATTGCTTGGAAAAGAGGGGAAAACTTCAAATCTCACTTTTATGTGCCTTGACTCAAGAGTTTCAGATTTTCCAGGTATGCAGTGCTATGCTAGAGCACCAGGTGTGATATGGTTTGAATGTTTTGTCCCCTCCAGATCTCGTGTTGAAATGTGCTGTCCAATGTTGGAGGGGGTGCCTGCTGGGAGGTGTTCGGGTCATCAGGGGGGATCCCTCATGAATGCCTTGGTGCTGTACTCATGGTGATGAGTGAGTTCTCACCCTATGAATTCATGCAAGATCTGGTTTTTTAAAAGAGTGTAGCATCTCTTCTCTTTCTCTCTTGTTCCCCCTCTTGCCATGTGATATGGTTTGGCTCTGTGTCCCCACCCAAATCTCATCTCTAACTGCAATCCCCATGTGATGAGGGAGGGTCCTGGTGGGAGGTGATTGGATCATGGTGGCAGTTTCCTCCATGCTGTTCTTGTGACAGTGAGTGAGTCCTCACAAGATCTGATGGTTTTAGAAGAGGTGGTTTCCCCCGCTCTCTTCTCTTTCTTGCTGCCTTGTGTGGAAGCTACTTGCTTCTCCTTTGCCTTCCACCATGACTGTAACTTTCCTGAGACCTCTCCAGCCATGTAGAGCTGTGAGTCAATTAAATCCCTTTCTTTTATAAATTACCCAGTCTTGGATATTTCTTTGTAGCAGTGTGAGAACAAACTAATATGCCATGTGACACACAGACTCCCCTTTGCTTCTACCATGATTGCAAGCTTCCTGAGGCACCCCCAGAAGCAGATGCTGACACTATGCTTCCTGTGCAGCTGGCAGAACCATGAGCTAATTAAATCTCTTTTCTTTATAAATTACCCAGCCTCTTTATGGTAACACAAAGCAGACTAACACAATGTGCCTTCAACAAGCAGCTGTCACCTGCAAGTTTTAGCCACCGTAGAAGAATCAAAAGAACCAGACGTAGTTTTTTTCTTGCTCTGCATTTACTATGCCCCCAGAAGATGACCCTTACTTACATTTTGATTGGGGTTCACTAGAAAGGAAGGAGACTAGAGCAAGGAAAGAAAAGGCAAAGGTGCTTTGGACTAAAGAAAGAGTAAGTGTCTCCAAGACTGAGAAAGGACCACAGATTTAAGAATGCTTCACCTCAAAGCTTGTGTGCAATGTTTTGGATGGGAGAGGTACAAGGTGATTGTGTTGTCTAAGGCTGAGGTTGGTAGAAAGGACCACTGAGAGCAGGAATACTGGACATAGCAAATGACAAGGAGCAGGACTCAACAGCAGCAATGGTAGCAGAAAGAGTAATAAAATTAATACCAAAGATTTGTCTTCTGTTTTCTTCCAGGACTTATCTTCCATTTTCTAAGTATCATAAAAGCTTCTTAAATTATTGTGAGACCTCAGGGAGAGAAGGGCTCCCTCAAAGAAGATTGGGATTAAGTTTCCCACACTTTTCACCTGAGGTCAGGAGTTCTAGACCAGCCAGGCCAACATGGTGAAACCCCATCTCTACTAAAAATACAAAAATTATCTGGGCGTGGTTGCACATGCCTGTAATCCCAGCTACTTGGGAGGCTGAGGCAGGAGAATAGGAGAATCGCTTGAACTTGGGAGGTAGAGGTTGCAGTGAGCCGAGATTGCTCCATTGCACTCCAGCCTGGGTGACAGAGCAAGACTCTGTCTCCAAAAAAAAAAAAAAAAAAAACCAAAAAACAAACAAACGAAAAACCAAAAAAAATTTCCACACTTTGTTAAATGGACTCAGTGGCATATTTAGTTTGATTTAGAAAACAGAGGGATATTTTTCACACCTCTGTGTTATGGAGCAGATTCTTTCCTATGCTCTGTGAGAACAAGATCCATGTGTCTTTGTCACTGTATTGACATCAACTGTGGAGCACCTGGTATATGAGATCTCAATAAATATTAAAATAAATAGGGCTAAGCACAGTGGCTCATGCCTGTAGTTGCAGAGGTTTGGGAGGCCGAGGTAGGCAGATTGCTTCAGTCTACAAGTACAAGACCAGCCTGGACAACAAGGCGAAACCCCATCTCTACAAAATGCAAAAGTTAGCTGGGTGTGGTGGCACATAACTTTAGTCCCAGCTACTTGGGAGGCTGAGGTGGGAGGATTTGTTGAGTTTGGCAGGCTGAGGCTACAGTGAGCCATGATTGTACCACTGCCCTGCAGCCTGGGTGACAGAGTGAAACCCTGTCAAGAAAGAAGAAAGAAAGAAAGAAGGAAAGAAGGAAAGAAAGAAAGAAGGAAAGGAAGGAAGGGAGGGAGGGAGGGAGGGAGGGAGGGAGTGGAATGACTAATTGGAAATACAGTAAAATTTAAAAGACTCAGTTGAATCCAAATTTTGTTTCTCATACTGGGTGAAGCTTTGGTGTAAGACAGAGCTTCTCAGTCTTGGCAGTAAAGTATTTGACATTTTTATTCAGATACTTCATGTGTTTGTGTGTGTGTAAGTCTTACAGTGTGTCCTAGAATGTTTAACAGCATCCTTGGCCTTTGCTTAGATTATATAGGAAAAATCAGACGTCGGAAAAGTAGAGTTGAATTTTGTATGTGAAATTGGTTTTCCACAAGTGATTTCTTTGAGACGGAAGGGTTTGTTACATGGAACTATCTGATTTTCTGAGTTCATCTATCACATAATCTTATAAATGAGTTTGTGTGTATAGAATTTGCTTACATGTGGCAGTGATGTTTTAAAAAACATTGGACTAAGACTCATAAGATCAAGGATTGAATTCTGGCTTTGCCACTTACTACTTTTGGAACATGTTTAACTTTTGTGTCTCTCAATTTTCTTTTCTGTATTTGGGAAATAATTTTTAAAAAACACTTCACAGATAGTTGTGAAAATCAAACTACATAAAAACAATTATCACTTATTTATTGACACACATTGATTATTTCTGTTACACACTGAATACCTTTTAAAGCACATATGTCTCTGAGAGTAGTAACTCAAGATGAGAAAGGCGTATGAAGACAGTCTAAAGTCAAGGAGGCCAAACTAAATTTCTCCTTCTTGCTCATAGTTCAATTGCAAATATGGGTAAATACATGGAACCTATAATATTTGCCAAATAGCCATACCTGAAAGACTCCTTCCATGTTTAAATTTGTCAGAGAACTTCAAAGGTTAAATAATTAGAGTCAGGAGAGTCAGATGGAATTAGTCTAGAAATGATGAATATTGTCCCAGAGGCAGACAGGTCTGGCCAGGTGGAGGTGGTTTTTAACAGATGGGAAGGTACTGGTTGGTTTCTAGTACTCTCTGGCTGAGCAAGGACATTGGGTAATATGGAGGTCGCTGGTGTTATGGAATCGTGGATCTGTCACTGAAGGTGCGGGGTGATCCTAGGAAGACACTAACTTCTATGCCAAGCAGGTGTTGGCATTCTGATGTGTAAGAAGACATAGTTCTATGTCACCAAACTTGGGGATGTTTTGTCTAGTCTTATGGGAAATTCAAATAATGACTTAATAATGAATGAACAACTGCCGAAGTATAGATTAGAGGTCACATTTATTTTTGTTTTACATATTGACTAACGGTCCTTGAACTTTCAGGAGAGATATACTCTCAAATAGTGATATACTTCATCTCATATCTTTCTTCAAACTTACAGTTCAATAAGTTCTTTATTCTTACAAGTTAAAACAAAAATTGACAACATTCAAAACCTAATCCATAGCTTAAAAATAACGGTCTGAGAAATAGGAGTATTGTACAACTACTATGTCACATCTAGAACTGTCCAGTAATGTAAGCACCTGTATCGAGATTGAAAAAAATAATTTGGAGAAATGGTTCACCATTAAAACCCACAGAGGTAAGGCCAGTCCATTAGAATTACTGGAGGAAGCTTTAAAACTATTGGACTAGACCCTGCCCTGAAAAGATTCTGACTTAATAGATTTCGGACGAGACCCAAGAGTCTTTATTCATTTTTTTCACTTAAAAATTCTCCCAGGTAATTTTAATACACATGTTTTTGGAGAAATGTTACAAGAAAAAGTTTTAGATACTTAGAAATGTTCCTTTGAATTGTATTTCATGTTTCTTAAATGGCCCAATGAAGCTTTAAAAGTTTTTAGACCAGTTGCTTTAGAACTTAAATTTCCACACGGCGGTTTTATTTTTCTCACGTACCTGAGAAATCAACCATATTCATTTGTCAGAATATAAATCCATAAACCTCAAAGCAGGGAGCTTGCTTCTGTGCTTCATGTTTATGATTCTGTTTCATCTACAATGCCCCTGATGTGATTATAATCCCTTCATCAACAGGCAAAGGACTCTGCAGATTTTGAAGGTTGAATTTTACATTCCTATTTTGGGCATACTTTGTTCATGCCTATTATGGTGTAATAACCATCTGTCTGCTGCAGCGGATAAGTACTAGATGCCACCTGCACTTTCAGCCAAAATATAAAAATATAAAGAGTCTGGCAAAATGGGGCTTATAAATTCTGTCCTAATTCTCCCCTGAATGCCTGTTTGCGGTCATCCCATTCGCATAGCTGAATGATTATGATGCAGTGAAAACACTGTGGACTTTAGATATGAATTTGAATGTGAGCTTACTTTTCTCATTCATTCATTCAACAAATATCTGCTGTCCACCATGTGCCAGAGGCTATTCTCGGGCACAGAGAGAAAAAACATGAGACTGCATCTTCAGGTAACTCATAGGCTTGCTTGCAGGAAACAGACAAGCAAACAATTATTACCCAGAGTGTAAAGTGTCAGAAGAGATGGGAGCATAGGGCAGGAAGTCTGAAGAGGGAGACATAACATAAATTTGGTGTGGGGGGTGGCCCTGGTTCAGAGGGTGTTGGAACTTTTAAGTAGTTCCTGGAGAAGCACCGATCTTAAGTTTTAAAGAAATCTTAAGCTGTGGGAGAGGGAGCATGAGGGTAGTTTATCCAAAGAATATGTGTGTGATATGTTTTGTTGGGATAACTGAAGGAAAGGGATGTGAGGAGAAAAGAGATAACAAGTGAGGCTAGAGCACTCAGCAAAAGCTGTGTAATTAGAACCTGTGGACTCTATTACAAAGGCAATGGAGAGTCATTGACTAGGGCTGACATGATGAGATTGGCATTTTAGGTCACCTTGAAGAGGGACATGACTAAGCAGGCTATGGAAGTAATTCAGACTGAGGAGGCAGTGGTACTGGTGATGCTAGTGAGGAAATGGATTTTAGAGTTATTTAAGAAGTTACTTTGATTGGACTTTATCTCTAATTTCATGCACGTGTAAAAAAGAGGCAGGGCTGGTCATGGTAGCTCATGCCTGTAATCCCAGTACTTTGGGAGGTTGAGGTGGGCGGATCGCTTGAGCTCAGGAGATTGAGATCAGCTTGGCCAACACGGTGAAACCTCATCTCTACTAAAAATACAAAAAATTAGCTGGGTGTGGTGGTGTACACCTCTAGTCCCAGCTACTCAGTAGTCTGAGATGGGAGAATCACCTGAGCCCAGAAGGCTGAGGCTTCAGTGAGCTGAGATGGTGCCACTGTACCCCAGACTGGGCAACCACAGTGAGACCCTATCTCAAACTAGCTAACTAAATAAACAAATGGGAGAGGTAGTAATTTAGGGTGCCCTGCAGTTTTCTGGCTCAGGAAACAGGGTGAATGGCATTGTCCTTCACCACTTTAGGGAGCACAGGAAGAGGAACACTTTTGAGAGAGGGTGTTCTGATTCACTGCTTTTTTAGAGGCCATTTTTTCAAAGATTTACCTAAGCCACCAGATGGCGTGGGTTGAATTTTCCCTGTACTGTGTAGCTAAAGCAATAACATCAACTCACAATCACCAAAGCAAAATGTATTAGTATTTTTCAGATTAGATGTGATGCAACAGCAACATAATATGTAAATATAATGTGTAGTAAACTGCATGCAACATAGTGCATAAAGAAGCTTTTTCTATGCCACTGCTGCCCAGCCATCCTGGGTTTGCATATGACCTTAAGAAGTTGGCCTGAAAAGGAAATTAGAAAGAGGAGAAGACTGGTTCTTGGGCAGCATATAGATACATCTTTCAGCCTGGAAGTCCTCCCAGCAATGTGGATGAATTAATATTTAAATGTCTATGGAATTAAAGGTTGTCACATGTCCATTGACAGATCTGAACAGATACGCACGGGCCTGTCCAATGTCTATTAATCTGAGAAGTGGTCTGTGAAGTCTCTATGGGGCTGGGCATCAGGATAGCCTGGAAAGTCTGGGATTTTGGCACTTAGTAGGGTCACAAGTGGGTGTAAGCCATACCAGGGTAAATAACTTTACATATATAACACCTGTGCATTTGTATTCATCAGTGACCCTATCCTAACTTTGCTTCTGGGAGCCAGATTGATTCCTCAGATTACAGGAGCCCATTTTTTTAGTGAAATCATTGAAGATATATTGGCTTAGGGAGAGATTCAAGGGGCAACTGCGAATATAGGTCTAGAGTTCAAGATGGTTGTCTGGGCTGGATATTTAGGGAGACTTTTCCATGTGTATTGTGAACCTCGTATTGGCTACTTTTGAGATCTCAAACTCATTTTTTTCTCAGTGTTTTAAGTAACAGACCATCATCTACCCAAGCAATGTTATAAGGTCCTTTTAAGGGCCGTTGTAGTTTTACCATTTTAAGTCCAAATACACTTAAGCTGAGAAGCACCAGTACTTGGATTTGTAACAGCATTTGTAGATTTTTAGGTTGTATAGGCAATAGGATGTTTTCATGTAACTGAAGTGTTTTTGCAAGTGGAGAAAATTAATTATGCAGAAATCAAACCCTTTCAAACACTTAATTACCTTGAAATGTTTGTAGAGTTTAAATACAACTTATTAAGCTTTTACTTATGCAGGTACTATGTTTTGTGGTATATATAATCTGTCAAAAAATAGAGTAGTATCTTCTAATCATTATGACCTAATAAGCAGTAAAAAGGTAAGACAAATACAGACATGAATATTCCCAATGAAATGATATGAAATGTTAGATGTGGGAGCCCACCACAGCTTGGCAAAGCTGTTATAGACAGACTGCATCTCTAGATTCCTCCTCCCTGGGCAGGGCATCTCTGAAAGAAAGGCAGCAGCCCCAGTCAGGGTCTTATAGATAAAACTCCCATCTCCCTGAAACAGAGCACCTGGGGGGAAAGGGTGGCTGTGGGGACAGCTTCAGCAGACTTAAATGTTCCTGCCTGCCAGCTCTGAAGAGAGCAGTGGATCTCTCAGCACAGCCCTCGAACTCTGCTAAGGGATAGACTACCTCCTCAAGTGGGTCCCTGATCCCTGTGCCTCTTGGTGGGGAGACAAATCCCAGCAGGGGTCGACAGACACCTCAAGCAGGGGAGCTCAGGCTGGCATCTGGCAGCTGCCCTTCTGGGATGAAGCTCCCAGTGGAAGGAAGAGGCAGCAATCTTTGCTGTTCTGCAGCCTTCGCTGGTGATACCCAGGCAAACGGTGTCTGGAGGGGACCTCCAGCAAACTCCAGCAGACCTGCAGCAGAGGAGCCTGACTGTTAGAAGGAAAAGTAACAAACAGAAAGGAATAGCATCAACATCTACAAAAAGGACATCCACACAAAAACCCCATCTTAAGGTCACCAACATCAAAGACCAAAGATAGATAAATCCACAAAGATGAGGAAAAAACAGCTCAAAAAGGCTGAAATTTCCAAAAAGCAGAATGCCTCTTCCCCTCCAGAAAAAATCACAACTCCTTGCCAGCAAGGGAACAAAAATGGATGGAGAATGAGTTTGAGAAATTGTCAGAAGTAGGCTTCAGAAGGTAAGTAATAATAAACTCCTCTGAGCTAAAGGAGCATGTTCTAACCCAATGCAAGGAAGACAAGAACCTTGAAAAAAGGTTGGAGGCATTTCTAACTGGAATAACCAATTTAGTGAAGAACATAAATGACATGATAGAGCTGAAAAACACAGCACAAGAACTTCATATAGTATCAATAGCTGAATTGATCAAGTGGAAGAAAGGATATCAGAGATTGAAGATCAACTTAATGAAATAAAACATGAAGACAAAATTAAAGAAAAAAGAATGAAAAGGAATTGAATGAAGCCTCCAAAAATCATGGGACTATGTGAAAAGACAAAACCTATATTTGATTGGTGTACCCTGAAGTGACTGGGAGAACGGAACCAAGTTGGAAAACACTCTTTGAGATATTATGCAGAAGAACTTCCCCAACCTAGAAAGACAGGCCAACATTCAAATTCAGGAAATACAGAGCACACCAAAAAGATACTCCTCAAGAAGAGCAACCCCAAGACATGTAATTGTCAGATTCACCAAGGTTGAAATGAAGGAAAAAATTTTAAGGGCAGCCAGAGAGAAAGGTCAGCTTACCCACAAAGGGAAGCCCATTAGACTAACAGCAGATCTCTTGGCAGAAACCCAACAAGCCAGAAGAGAGTGGGGGCCAATGTTCGACATTCTTAAAGAAAAGAATTTTCAACCCAGAATTTCATATCCAGCCAAACTAAGCTTCATAAATGAAGGAGAAATAAAATCCTTTAAAGACAAGCAAATGCTGAGAGATTTTGTCACTACCAGGCTTGCCTCACAAGAGCTTCTGAAGGAAGCACTAAATACAGAAAGGAAAAACTGGTACCAGCCACTACAATAACATACCAAATTGTAAAGACCATTGACACCATGAAGAAACCGCATCAACTAACAGGCAAGATAACCTGCTAGCATAAAATGACAGGATCAAATTCACACATAACAATATTAGCCTTAAATGTAAATGGGCTAAATGGCCCAATTAAAAGACACAGACTGGCGAATTGGATAAAGAGTCAAGCTCCATCAGTGTGTTGTATTCAGGAGACCCATCTCATGTGCAAAGACACACATAGGCTCAAAATAAAGGGATGGAGGAATATTTACCAAGCAAATGGAAAGTGAAAAAAAGAGCAGGGGTTGTAATCCTAGCCTCTGATAAAACAGACTTTAAACCAACAAAGATCAAAAGAGACAAAGAAGGGCATTACATAATGGTAAAGGGATCAATGCAACAAGAAGAGCTAACTATCCTAAATATATATGCACCCAACACAGGAACACTCGGATTCATAAAGCAAGTTCTTAGAGTTCTACAAGGAGACTTAGACTCCCACACAATAATAGTGGGAGACTTTAACATCCTACTGTCAATATTAGACAGATCAACAAGACAGAAAATGAACAAGGATATTCAGGACTTGAATTCAGCTCTGGACTGAGCAGACCTAATGGACATCTACAGAACTCTCCACCCCAAATCAACAGAATATACATTCTTCTCAGCACCACATCACATTTATTCTGAAATTGACCACATAATTGGAAGTAAAATACTCCTCAGCAAATGCAAAAGAATGGAAATCATAACAGTCTCTCAGACCACAGTGCAATCAAATTAGAACTCAGGATTAAGAAACTCATTCAAAACCACACAACTACATGGAAACTGAACAACTTGCTCTTGAATGACTACTGGGTAGATAACCAAATTAAGGCAGAAATAAATAAGTTCTTTGAAACCAATGAGAACAAGAGAAGACCAAAGGGTGATGTTTATTCAAAGATTTTCCCATGCCACATAAGACAGCACTTTGTTACCCACTGTGCTGAACTGATTCCTAATTGTCCCCACGTCTGCATCTTGCATCTGCAATTTTATTTATTTATTTATTTTATTTTATTTTATTATTATTATACTTTAAGTTTTAGGGTACATGTGCACAATGTGCAGGTTAGTTACATATGTATACATGTGCCATGCTGGTGTGCTGCACCCATTAACTCGTCATTTGCATTACGTATATCTCCTAAAAGTATCCCTCCCTCCTCCCCCAACCCCACAACAGTCCCCAGAGTGTGATGTTCCCCTTCCTGTGTCCATGTGTTCTCATTGTTCAACTCCCACCTATGAGTAAGAATATGTGGTGTTTGGTTTTTTGTTCTTGCGATAGTTTACTGAGAATGATGATTTCCAATTTCATCCATGTCCCTACAAAGGACATGAACTCATCATTTTTTATGGCTGCATAGTATTCCATGGTGTATATGTGCCACATTTTCTTAATCCAGTCTATCATTGTTGGACATTTGGGTTGGTTCCAAGTCTTTGCTATTGTGAATAGTGCCACAATAAACATACGTGTGCATGTGTCTTTATACCAGCGTGATTTATAGTCCTTTGGGTATATACCCAGTAATGGGATGGCTGGGTCAAATGGTATTTCTAGTTCTAGATCCTAGAGGGAAATTTATAGCACTACATGCCCACAAGAGAAAGTGGGAAGATCTAAAATTAATACCCTAACATCACAATTAAAAGAACTAGAGAAGCAAGAGCAAACAAATTCAAAAGCTAGCAGAAGGCAAGAAATAACTAAGATCAGAGCAGAACTTAAGGAGATAGAGACATTAAAAACCTTTCAAAAAAATCAATGAATCCAGGGCTGTTTTTTTGAAAAGATTCACAAAATAGATAGACTGCTAGCCAGGCTAATAAAGAAGAAAAAAGAATCAAATAGTCAAAACAGAAAATGACATAGGGGATACCACCACTGATCTCACAGAAACACAAACTACCATCAGAGAATACTATAAACACCTCTATGCAAATAAGCTAGAAAATCTAGAAGAAATGGATAAATTCCTGGAGACATACACCCTCCTAAGACTAAACCAGGAAGAAGTTGAATCCCTGAATAGACCTATAACAAGTACTGAAATTGAGGCAGTAATTAATAGCCTACCAAACAAAAAAAGCCCAGAACCAGATGGATTCAAGCCAAATTCTACCAGAGGTACAAAGAGGAGCTGGTACCATTCCTTCTGAAACTATTCCAAACAATAGAAAAAGAATGACTCCTCCCTAACTCATTTAATTAGGCCAGCATCATCCTGATACCAAAACCTGGCAGAAGACACAAAAAAAGAAGAAAATTTCAGGCCAATATCCCTGATGAACATCGGTGTGAAAATCCTCAATAAAATACTGACAAACCAAATTCAGCAGCACATGAAAAAGCTTATTCACCATGATCAAGTCAGCTTCATCCCTGGAATGCAAGGCTGGTTCAACATATACAAATCAGTAAACGTAATCCGTCACATAAACAGAACCAATGACAAAAACCACATGATTGTCTCAATAGATGCAGAAAAGGCCTTCAATAAAATTTAACACCCCTTCATGCTAAAAACCCTCAATAAATTAGGTATTGATGGAACATGTCTCAAAATAATAAGAACTATTTATGTCAAACCCATAGCCAATATCATACTGAATGGGCAAAAGCTGGAAGCATTCCCTTTAAAAACTGGCACAAGACAAGGATGGTCTCTCATCACTCCTATTCAACATAGAATTGGAAGTTCTGGACAAGGCAATCAGGCAAGAGAAAGAAATAAAGAGTATTCAAATAAGAAGGGAGGAAGTCCAATTGTCTCTGTCTGCAGATGGCATGATTGTATATTTAGAAAACCACACTGTTTGCAGATGACATGATTGTATATTTAGAAAATCCCTTTGCCTCAGCCCAAAATCTCCTTAAGCTGATAAGCAACTTCAGCAGTCTCAGGATACAAAATCAATGTGCAAAAATCACAAGCATTCCGATACACCAATAATAGACAAACAGAGAGCCAAATCATGAGCAAACTCCCATTCACAATTGCTACAAAGTGAATACAACACCTAGGATTACAACTTACAAAGGATGTGAAAGACCTCTTAAAGGAGAACTACTAACCACTGCCCAAGGAAATAAGAGAGGACACAAACAAATGGAAAAACATTCCATGCTTATGGATAGGAAGAATCAATATCTTGAAAATGGCCATACTACCCAAAGTAATTTAAAGGTTCAATACTATCTCCATCAAGCTACCATTGACTTTCTTCACAGAATTAGAAAAACTACTTTAAATTTCATATGGAACCAAAAACAGCCCATATAGCCAAGACAATCCTAAGCAAAAAGAACAAAGCTGGAGGCATCACACTACCTGACTTCAAACTATACTACAATGCTAGAGTGACCAAAACAGCATGGTACTGATACCAAAACAGATATATAGTCCAGTGTAACAGAACAGAGGCCTCAGAAATAACACCAGACACCTACAAACCTGAGAGAAACAAGCAATGGGGAAATGATTCCCTATTTAATAAATGGTGTTGGGAAAACTGGCTAGCCATATGCAGGATACTGAAACTGGACCCCTTACTTATACAAAAATTAACTCAAGATGGATTAAAGGCTTAAATGTAAGACCTAAAACCATAAAAACCCTAGAAGAAAACCTAGGCAATGCCATTGAGGGCATAGGCATGGGCAAAGACTTCATGATTAAAACACCAAAAGCAATGGCAACAAAAGCCAAAATAGACCAATGGGATCTAATTAAACTAAAGAGCTTCTGCACAGAAAAAGAAACTACCATCAGAGTGAACAGGCAACCTACAGAATGGGAGAAAAATTTTGCAATCTATCCATCTGACAAATGGCTAATATCTAGAATCTACAAGGAACTTAAACAAATTTACAAGAAAAAAACAAACAACCCCATCAAAAAGTGGGCAAAAGATATGAACAGACACTTCTGAAAAGAACATTTATGCAGCCAATAAATGTATGAAAAAAAGCTCATTATCACTGGTCATTAGAGAAATGCAAATCAAAACCACAATTAGATACCATCTCATGCTAGCTAGAATGGCGATCATTAAAAAGTCAGGAAACCACAGATGCTGGAAAGGATGTGGAGAAATAGGAACGCTTTTACATTGTTAGTGGGAGTGTAAATTAGTTCAACCATTGTGGAAGACAGTGTGGCGATTCCTCAAGGATCTAGAACCAGAAATACCATTTGACCCAGCAATCCCATTACTGGTTATCTACCCAAAGGATTAGAAATCATTCTACTATAAAGACACATGCACACGTATGTTTATTGCAGCACTATTCACAATAGCAAAGACTTGGAACCAACCCAAATGCCCATCAATGATACACTGGGTAAAGAAAATATGGCACATATACACCATGGAATACTATGCAGCCACAAAAAAGGATGAGTTCGTGTCCTTTGCAGGGACAGGGATGAAACTGGAAACCATAATTCTCAGCAAACTAACACAGGAAGAGAAAACCAAACATGTTCTCACTCATAAGTGGGAGTTGAACAATGAGAACACATGGACACAGGGAGGGGAACATCACATACTGGGGCCTGTCAGGGGGTGGGGGGCTAGGGGAGGGATAGCATTAGGAGAAATAGTTAATGTAGATGATGGGTTGATGGGTGCAGCAAACCACCACGACAAGTGTATACCTATGTAACAAACCTGCACGCTCTGCACATGTATCCCTGAACATAATGTGTGTGTGTATATATATGAAATATAGACAACTTGAATATCCCTGTATCTATTAAAGCAATTAAAATTTTAATTAAAAACCCCCTGGCAAAGAAAACTCCAGGCCCAGGTGACTTCACTAATGAATTCTTATGAGCATTTTAAAAAGAAACATTTTCCAGAAAATTGAAGGCCAGGAAATATTAATTTAAAAAAAACGGAAATGTCAGCTGTATCAACATAGCTAAGCAAATTGGTATGCATTGGCCATTTGATATCAAATATTGCTAAGGTAATCAGGCAATTTACATGTGGAATTAATCTTACTTTCTAGTCATCAATAGATAGAAGCGGCGTTATTACATTTTTACCCTGATATTATTTCAAAATTTAAACAGATCTATTACAAATAGTCACAGTGAAAAAGAGCAAAACTAAAACAGAGCAAAAAGCCCAACATCATGTTTTTCCAGTTTCATTCTATCTTTATTCTCACATCCGAATGGACAAATGATATTGCAACCTTTTAGATTAAGTTATCTTGAACTTTAACTAAATTTAAGCTGACAATCAGCAAAACACTTTAAAATACAAAGAGTTCACACTGTTTAAGAGTTCCCAGTAGACCTCTGTCCCCATTCAGGGCCTATGTGTAAAGACTTTTAATATTTAATTATATCCTGGCAGCTTTGCTGGTAATGTGAAGGCTATCATTTCCTTTTTTTTTTTTTTTTTGATACAGGGTCTTATTCTGTCCCCCAGACTAAAGTGCAGTGGTGCAATTATGGCTCACTGTAGCCATGACTTCTTGTGGTCAGGTGATCCTCCCACCTCAGCCTCCTGATTAGCTGGGACTACAGGCATGCCACCATGCCTGGATAATTTTTTTCCTCTTCATTTGTATATGCCTTTAATTCTTGTGTATAATCAATAAATAAAAGATTAAATTGTGTTTAAGTGTACTTTTTAAAGTGGCTAAATCTGCATAGAGCCCAGGACTATTGGTCAGGCAGAAGGATTTGGAGGTTGTTGAGGCCAGGAGAAGTTTTTATAAAATTCTTTGGGTCCTTCTTGACTTAATGAAGTTTACTGACAACAGGAAGAGGTAAGGGATTAAAGAGGAGTTGAACTGTGTGCCACCTCCTCTGGGTAAATAACGTTATTTCCTAGTGATATTTTTCATGGAAAAAATGATGTTGCTAAACAATTTGCTTACTTATTCTGTATTTAGCCTACTTTCATGAAGAAAGAGGCTGACATGAATCTACCTTTTTTGCATCCCTATTATAATAAACATTCAGCTAATATTATTGAGCTTCACTAAGTACCTGGAAGTGGTTTGCTCAGGTAGTGCCAAGAATATGGTGTTAAACAAAACAGAGAAAGTTTCTGCCCTTATGGAGATTACGGTTTCCTGAGATTTTAGCCTATGTTCTTGTCGTTTATTTGCTTCTCTCCTTTTTTCTTACTTTGTGAACATTGTTGAGATTTAGAAAGTAACAGGGAACATCAATCTCACTTCATTTTTCTTCCTTACTCTTGGGAGACTGCTGCCTGCAAAAACCACATTTCATGCAGTATGTTTAAGGGGCAGAGCCCTATGTTTGGAGTAATGAGGTTGTCTAGTGCTGTCTGTAGCAAGTGGTAAATCTGTTTCATTCTGGGTTTTAGTACTAGGAAGCCCATTTTTGCTACATGCATAAGCCAGGTTCTATGATCAGGACTTTACTAATGATGAAACTAATATCTTGATCTTTCTTAATCTGCCCTTATAAAATTTTTTGGCACTATTTTACAAATAATCTTTAACTTGGGCAGGGAAAATGGATGCTGTTTATTGCCCACCCCCACACAAAAAAAACACCAGTTAATTGTGAATTCGTCAGCAATATTGAGAGATAGCTCTAGGTGAGCAAAATGACTTTGTCTAGCATGTTTTTAGTTTGATGTTGCTTTTTCAAATTGGGTTTTTGAACTTTGCCACAATTCATCTTGTTCCATGTGGCTGCATTTTACAGCTAAGTGTCCATTTTTAACTGTTATAACCCAGTCGGGCAGCTTTACAATTAAGCACTAGTCATATTAGATTTTTACACTGACAGTTCACTACAACTTAAGATGTTTTTTCCCAAAGCAAGGAGCTCTTTTTACCCGGGAAAAAAGATGTTATAGAGATAGAGCAGTACTCATGAGACTTTGAGCAAATGATGTATGAGTCTTACCCACTCTTATTCATAGTCTAGGACAGAAAACACAAAATAGTCTAAGAAAATGTAATGAGATATATATTTGAAATTGCCTCTTTCATTAGAACTAAGGTGTGTTGATGCTAGTGTTTTCTTGATCTTTATAGAACTTGTCAGTGGAAGAATTTAAAAAAATTGTTTCATGAATGTTACATAGTTAACAGCAATTGTACTAATGCCATTGATTCCAAAATGTATTCCAAATTCAAAAAGATAAAATAGGAAAAAACAACATAAATCTTAGAATTGGTGAAGTATATAGGTGATTTGAATGTTATTGGAAGGGCTAAAATAATTAGGTTCTCAGTTGGGTCTCTAAGAAAATTTGCAGGACGATATACTGCTAGTCCACTGAGAATGCTTCTACCTCCGATATCACACTTAAGAATTATGCTTAGAAGTAGGAAGCTACTGCCACCACTATACTTGCTTTTCATACTTAGAAAACTAGAAAATGAACACTGAAATTCTGTTCAAGGAAGATGCACAGTTCCAAACTTTTTTGGTCAAGAAACACCAGCTAATTGTCATAGAAGATAACCTCTGCCTTATGTTTATTTTTCCAGTCTCACAAGAGTTCATCTAATTGGTGGAACCTAATTTGCATCAAGAACCCTTGCTTCAAGGGAGTCTAGTAGATTGTGGTTGCAGCTTCTAACCTTTTTAATTATAAGTATAGAATGGGGATTGAGTGAGAGAATCCTCAGTATTTAGTACCTTAAGCAAAAGTGAAAGTCTTAGGAGGTGCTGAACAAGTGAGTCTTAGAGTGCAGCTTGTCACAAGTTGAACTTGAACTACCTAGGTGCACATATGGGGCACCAAGAGTGCCTCAGTAGGTCCAGGTCAGGTGCTCAGCCTTAAGAAGTGGGTGCAGCCAGGGAGGGGGGCAGATTAAAGGGAAAAGATTGCCTCATGGGTGGTGTCATCCATCTCAAGAGTATGAAAGCAGACAAGATTTTGTGAGTAATATGTTCTTTTAGCAGATCAGTAAGTTACTGATATCAACTTCCTATGACAGTCACCTAAGTTTGTTCTTAAGATGTCCCATCTTAAGTTTAAGTGAATATCATAGGAAAATAAATCCCATCAGTTCACTTTGAACTTAAAACTCAACAAGATGAAAATAAACAATTTAAAACTTTTGCACATTTTGTAATAGAATTGTTTATTTTCATCTTGTTGAGTTTTAAGTTCACTGTTGAACATATTTGATAAACTTGATTTCATTTTTTTTGCCATTTGTAGTTGGTATTAAAAATTAGAATTTCAATTGCTCATTGCTGGTATGTATGAAAGGCAAGATTGACTTTTGTATATTAACCTTCTATCCTGCAACCTTGCTACACTCCCTTATTAGCTCCAGGATTTTTTTTTTTTGGTTGATTTTTTCAGATTTTCTACATAGACAATCATGTTATTGCAAACAAAGGCAGTTTTATTTCTTCCAACCCAATCCGTATACCTTCTATTTCCTTTTATCTTTTTGCTAGCTAGGCCTTCCAGTACCATGTTGAATAGAAATGTTGGGAGAAGACATCTTGTCTTGTTCCTGAACTCAGGGGAAAAGCATCCAATTTCTTACTATTAAGTATGCTGTTACAATAGGTTTTTATAGATATTATTTATCAAGTTGAGGAAGTTCTCTAATATTCCTGGAAGTTTTTATTATGAATAGGCATTAGATTTTGTCAAATGCTTTTCTGCATCAATTGGTAAGATGATTGATTTTTATTCTTTAGCCTGCTGATGTGGTGGCTTACATTGGTTGATTTTTAAATGTTGAATCAGTCTCGCATACTTAGAATAAATCTCACTTGTTTCTGGTGTATAGTTTTTTAAAAAAATACATTGTTGGATTCAATTAGCTAATATTTTATTGAGGATTTTTAATCTATGTTCATAAGATCTATTAGTCTGTAGTTCTTTCTGTGATAGCTTTATCTTGTTATGATATTAAAGTAATGCTGACCTTATAGAATGAGTTAGAAAGTGTTCCCTCTGCTTCTCATTTCTAGAAGTGAGTGTGGATAATTGTATCGTTTCTTTCTTAACTGCTTAGTACAATTAACCAATAAACTAATCTGGGCAGACACCTTCTTTCTATAGAAGGTTATTAATTATTAGTTCAATTTATTTAATAGATTTGGTCAATTTAGATTATTTATTTCTCCTAGTGTGGTGGTTTGTGTCTTTCAAAGAACTAGTACATTTCATCTAAATTATCAAATTTGTGGATATTTCTTTATGACCCTTCTTAATGTCCATGGACACAGTAGTGACAATCCTTCTTCAATTTCTGATATTTGCAATTTGTGTCTTCTCTCTTTTTTTCTTGATTAGCCTAACTAGTGGTTTATTGATTTTATTGAAATTTGCAAAGAACTGGCTTTTTGATTTGTTAATTTTTTAATTGTTTTCTTGTCTTCAATTTTATTATTTCTGTTTTAATTTTTAGTATTTCTTTTTTCTGTTTTAGGTGGAAATTGCTCTACCTTCTTTAGTTTTGCAAAGTGAAAACTTAGATGATTGATTTTAGATTTTTCTTCTTTTTCTAATATATACACTTAATGCATACATGTTTCACTACATTCCATAAATGTTGACAAATTTTATTTTAAATTTAATTTAGACAAAAATATTTTTAATTTCTCTTGAGTCTTATTTTTTGACTCATTATTATTTAGATGTGTCTTGCTTAATTTCCAAATATCTGGGGATTTCCCAACTATTCTGCTGTTCTTGATAATCTAGTTTAATTCTGCCGTGACCAAAGAACACACTTCTGTAGAATTTATTTCTTAAAAAATTTTAAGATGTGCTTTACAGCCAAGAATCTGTTCTGTCTTGCTGAATTTTCCATGTGAAGTTGAAAAGAATAAGTATTCTGCTGTTGCTAGGTAGAATAGTCTATAAATGTCTGTTAGATGAAGTTGACTGATAGTACTCTCCAAGCCAACTATATTTGTACTGATTTTCTGCCAGTTTGTTCTATCAATTACTGAAAGACAGATGTTAGATTCTCTAAATGTAATAGTGGACTTGTCTATTTCTCCCAGTTCGATCAGTTTTTGCCTTACATATTTCAATGTTTCATTGTTAGGTACAAGATGTCTCATTATGTTGTCCAGGTTGGTCTTGAACTCCTGGCCTCAAGTGATCCTTCTGCCTTGGCCTTCCAAAATGCTGGGATTACAGGTTTGAGCCACTATGGCCGGCCTCCAGCTTTCTTTTGAATCGTGTCAGTACGTATGTCTTTCTCTATCCCTCTACTCTTAGCCTATCTGAGTCTTTATATTTAAGGTGGGTTCCTTATAGACAACAGTTATTTGGGTCTTATTAAAAAAATCATTTTGACAATCTCCTTTAATTGGTGTATTAGACTAATCCCATTAAAAGTAACTTTGACATAGTTGGACTAATACCCACCTTGTTTGTAACTTTTTTATTCATTGCATTTGGTCTTTGTTTCTTCCCTTTTCCACCTTGTCTGCCTTCTTTGGTTTTAATTAATGTTTTCTTTCTTTCTTTTTTTTCTGAGATGGAGTTTCACACTTGTTACCCAAGTTGGAGTGCAAAGGCATGATCTCGGCTCACTGCAACCTCTGACTCCTTGGTTCAAGCAATTCTCCTGCCTCAGCCTCCCGAGTAGCTGGGACTACAGGCGTGCACCACCATGCCTGGCTAATTTTTGTATTTTTAGTAGAGACGGGGTTTCACCATGTTGGCCAGGATGGTCTCCATCTCTTTATTATTATTATTAGACTTTAAGTTTTAGGGTACATGTGCACAATGTGCAGGTTTGTTACATATGTATACATGTATACATATGTGCCATGTTGGTGTGCTGCACCCATTAACTTGTCATTTAGCATTAGGTATATCTCCTAATGCTATCCCTCCCCCCTCCCCCCACCCCACAACAGTCCCCAGAGTGTGATGTTCCCCTTCCTGTGTCCATGTGTTCTCGTTGTTCAATTCCCACCTATGAGTGAGAACATGCGGTGTTTGGTTTTTTGTCCTTGCGATAGTTTGCTGAGAATGATGATTTCCAGTTTCATCCATGTCCCTACAAAGGACATGAACTCATCATTTTTTATGGCTGCATAGTATTCCATGGTGTATATGTGCCACATTTTCTTAATCCAGTCTATGGTTGTTGGACATTTGAATTGGTTCCAAGTCTTTGCTGTTGTGAATAGTGCCGCAATAAACATACGTGTGCATGTGTCTTTATAGCAGCATGATTTATAGTCCTTTGGGTATTTACCCAGTAATGGGATGGCTGGGTCAAATGTTATTTCTAGTTCTAGATCCCTGAGGAATCGCCACACTGACTTCCACAATGGTTGAACTAGTTTACAGTCCTACCAACTTGACCTCGTGATCTGCCCACCTTGACCTCCCAAAGTGCTGGGATTACAGGCGTGAGCCACCGCTCCCAGCCAGTATGCTTTCTCTTTATCTCTTCTCTTAACATGTCAGTTATATTACTTTAAAAAATGCTTTTAGCGGTAGCACTGGAGTTTCCAGTATATATTTGAAACTAATTTAACTCTACTTTTAAATAACATTATTCTATATCACATGTACCACAAGTATCTTAGAATATTCCCAATTCCTGCTTCCTGTCTCATGACATTGCTGTCTTTCACTTCACTTATTCATATGCTGTACTCACCCAATATGCTGTCTGTCTTATCCATTAAGTAGTTACCTTTTAGATCAATTAAGAATAAAAAACTAAAAACTTTTATTTTACTTTCATTTATTCTTTCTCTAATGTTCTTGCTTTATGCAGACCCAAGTCTCTGATCCATGTCATTTTTCACTTTTTTTCTATGACACACTTTTAAAATAAAACATTTATTGTCATTCAAATCTGCTATTAGGGAGTTCCCTCAGTTTTTCCTTCTCTGTGAAAGTCTTTATTTCTCCCTTGCTTTTGAAGGATAATTTGACTGGATATAGAATTCTAGATTATGTTCCTTTCAACACATTGAGTATTACAATCTGCTCTCATCTTGCTTGTGTATTTTTTTCTGATGAGAAGTTTACTATAATTCTTATCTGTATTCTTCTAAAGATAGGTAAGATGATTTCTTTCTGATTTCTTTCAAGATTTTTTCTTTGTCTTTGGTTTCCTGCAGTTTGAATATGAAATGTCTAGGTGTGGATTTTTTGATGCTTATCTTTCTTGGTCTTCTCTGAGTTTCCTGGATCTGTGGTATGTTGTCTGTGAATAATTTTGGAAAACTCTCAGCCATTATTACTTGCAATTTTTTTTGCTCTATTCTGTCTTTCTTCTTGTGGTATTCTATTTACACCTATGTTACAACTTTTGAAATTATCTCACAGCTCTTGGTTGCTTTGTTCTGGGTTTTAATTTTTTCATTCTTTTCTCTCTGTGTACTTCAGCTTGGGAAGTTTTAATTGATTTATCTTTAAGCTCACTGATTATTTCCCTGGCCCTGTCTCATGTCCTGATGAACCTCTCAAAGATATTCTTCAGTGTTTTTGATTTCTAGTATTTCCTTTTGAATCTTTCTAGGGTGTCCATCTCTATGCTTATACTACTCATTTGTTCTTGTATGTAGTCTATTTTTGCCATCAGAACCCTTCACATATTAATCGTAGTTATTTTAAATTCCCTGCCTGATCATTAGAACATCTGTGTTATATCTGAATCTGGTGGTGCTGGTTGCTTTCTGTTTAGACTGTGTTTTTCCTGCCTTTTAGCATGACTTGGAATTTTTTTGTTGAAAGCCAGATATGATATCTTGAATAATACAAACTGAGGTTAAAAAGGCTGTTGGTGTGAGGTTCTGTGTTAATCTGACTAAAAGTGGCAGTGTGTTTAGTTTTTGCTGTAGTTATAGGTATAATATTATAGGTGTTAGAGGCTTCAGATTCCTCTAATGTCCTTGTATTTGTCTTCTCTGTTAATGTTGATTAATATTTTGATTAAATATTAATAATGCATCTCTTGTCTGTGAATCTCTGGATTCACCTGTCTTTCCAGATTTGAGGGTGATGATTTTCCCTGTGACCTCAGTTCTCTTATTGGTCCAAAAAAAGTCTTTGACTTTCAGTTTATTTAGCTTTTTCTTGTTGTAAAGATGGGTGTGATGACTTCCAAGCTCCTTACATGTTGGAGGTAAAACTGGAAGTCCTTCTGGTAGGCTTTTGTGGGAAATGTTACTGGACATAATATGGATGAGAAATAGAATAAGGAGAAAATTTTCGGTCTTGGAGTGAGTGGCCTGAGAATTATGTTAATTGAGGAGTTGCTCAGGAGCATTTGAGTGCATTTTCAGGGCAAAATTAACACTGCCTATCAAGGGGCTCAGGTGGATTCCCACAAGAGAAGAAGTTTGCATGGTGCAGTAGCCTCATGAAGGTGGGAGGAGGAACATTGGTAGAAACTGCTGATCTCTTCCTCTAAAGGAAATAACCACACCTTACATTGATTGTCATCTGAATCATTAAGCTGAAATGGCTAAGAGATAAAAAACTGGGGAAATGTCAGGAGAGAACACTTCTTCCCCATGGCTGCTTTATTTCAGGCAATTCCATTAGCTTTAAATTCTGGGTTTATCTCTGTCCTCTCACTCTTCTCCAGAAACCGAAGTGTGACTTACCATTGATGAGTTTGGGAGAGAAACCAGGAATATATAGTTCAGCCCCTTCGCTCTTTGGAGCTGGCTACCTGTAGAAAGCACCCATTCTGATCTGCCCCTGCAAGCTGTTTAAAGAGTCAGGCCCCACCTGGGCAAGACTGTAGTGTTCCATGCTGCCTATACTCAGGTGAGCCTGCCTATTTCTTGTTTTGTAATTCAAAACTCTATTGTTACCCTGTACCTAAGCTGTGTCATGCAAACTATGCTTTATCAGCAATAAAAGAAATATTATGATTTTTATCTGTTTGACTATTTTTAAAATTTCTGAATACGTTTGTTGCAGTCTCGCCAATGCACCACAATGTAGTAGTCTCTCATGAGGTATCACCCAGAGTTCTTTGTCTCATGACCAAGAAAATTAAGGCGCATAGACAGAAAGGATGAGGTTGGAGTAAAAGTTTAATAAGCAAAAGAAGAAAGCTCTCCATCGTGCAGGGGTGGCCCAAAAGAGGGTTGCCATTTTATAGTCAAATACTAAGTCTCTTATAAACAGGCTACTAGGGCGAGATATTTCATTTATATAAGGCTCTAAAAACTGGTTGGGGGTAGGTGTTTCATTTGCATGAAGTGTGAATTCCTGACAGCTCCTCCCTGTCCTTTTAGTGCACATGTGAACGCTTAGCCTAAGTTACCCCATGTTGTTTAATTTACCTTAGTGAATGTATGTAAGGGGGCAGAATTCCCCATTGCTGGGTTCTGTGTTACTCCTTTTATACATGTTTCAAGCAACTCCCCCTCCCCCTTCCCCTGTGCAAACTCCCTTATCTGAGTATGTCCAAAAAAGGAAACAAATGTGCTCACTGAAGCCCACTGTGTATATGTGACCCTTGCTAGTTACACAGAAGGCATCTTTATGGTGGACCTTGCCTCCTTATCTATGCTTGAAGTCTGATCTTTCAGGCTGTTCTTTTGTTAGTGAAAAAGGAATTCTACCGAGGACTTGTCCTAGCTATCTGCCTAACTGGTTCCTTTCTTTTCCCTCACTTTTAGATTGAACAGAAGATTTGAAAAGGTAGTACACAGTATTCTGGAATACTGCTGACACAGATTCCCCTGTTCTTAATATCTTACATTACCATGGTAATTTTGTCACAACTAAGAAACCAACATTGATATATAATTATTAACTAAATTCCAGGCTTTATTCAGATTTCACTATGTTTTCCCCCTAATGCTTGTGTTCTGTTCCAGGATCAATTTAGTCATCGATTGGTCTAGAACAGTTTTGTTTCTTGTTCTTTATTATTTACTGTTTTCTTTTTTTTTTAGATGGAGTCCCACTCTGTCATCCAGGCTGGATAGAGTGCAGTGGCACAATCTTGGCTTACTGCAAGCTCTGCCTCTGGGGATCAAGTGATTCTGCTGCCTCAGCCTCCTGGGTAGCTGGGATTACAGGCATACACCACCATACCTGGCTTATTTTTGTATTTTTAGTAGAGACAACATTTCGCCATGTTGGCCAGGCCGGTCTTGACCTCCTGACTTCAGGTGATCCGCCCATCTTGGCCTCCTAAAGTGCTAGGATTACAGGCATAAGCCACCATGCCTGGCCTATTTACAGTTTTGAGATGGCCAGGTATTTTGTAAAATGTTCAGTCTGGTTTTGTTTAATGTTTTTCTCACAGTTAGACAGATTCTGAATTTTGGGGAAGAATACCACAGAAGTGATATGCCATTCTCATCACATCATTTCATGGTACATGCTATCTACAGGAGTAATGACTGATGATATAAATTTTGAATCCCTGGCCAAGACAGTGTTTTCTAGATTTAGCCACTGTAAAGTTACTCTCTTTACCTCTCTTTTCTATACTCTCAGTCACTGATTACAGCTCACACTCAAAAGAGGATAATGCTTAAATATTTTTGGTCTTATTTTGCAGTTAGTTTATGAATCAGGCAGATCAGAGAGTTGATATTTATCAAACCACATGAAAGAAGTTCCAACATGAGCAAATATCCACATACTAGTCACCAGCAGGATGAGTCAGGAGAGCAGATCCATTAAAAGGACAGAAGTGACATCTGCGGTCAGATGAAGGGGAGTGAACTTCAGGGACAGGGGCTTCTCTGAGAGGAGCAACTGGCAATGAATGGCAAGTTGTACAACATATAGTGTAGCGGCTAGAACCAAGAGGAGAGGCAGTATGTTCCCACTGGAGGATTTTAATACAATGATCATCAGTTAAGGAATACATTTGCCGAAACTCACACCAGGTAATCAGTTCCTCAATGAGTTGCACAATTGAAAAAGAAAATCAAGTTTTTTTTTTTGCTTTATATGAAAACTCAATGTTCTTTTGCTTCTTTTTCCACATGCATGTGTGACTGATGGCCAGGAAAAACCAAATGAATTAAGTTTTAAGGGCAACCTCAGCCCCTGGGTCATCTTTGCTAAAGAAAGACAAGTGGGTGGGTGAAAAGACAAATTAAAAACCTTCTACTGTCAACAAAGTTATCTTACTTTAGATCAAATACCAAGGGAACCAATTGAATTTTCTGCTGTTTTCATTTGAAGCTCTTTTACTTTGTTGGTTATTGCTACTATAAAATTGATGTTATTTGTAGCTTCTTAAATCCATAAAAAATATTGGAGGCTTAAAGGTGGGCCACTGGCTTGCTAGTAGTATATTTCTTATCCTGTTCCATTTTTCCAAATAAAATAACAATTTTTTATACTTCCTTTCTAACCATGACATTATTTTTTGAAATTTATATTTGTCAAAATATATATCTGAGAAGAAAGAGCTTCATAGACAAGAGGGAGAAATCACTAATATATTTCAAGTTAATAAGTGAATAATTAAGGTACTCAACCTGGAAATATTTAAATTTTCTGGACCTGCAATATTTTCCCAGAATTTCCTATTTTATTTGTAATGTCTTTGGAGAAAGTTATATATAGTTATGTGTTGTGTATGACTTTCCTTATGCTTATTTCAATATTTTTGATTATATAAGCAGTTCGTGCCCAGTGTGCAAAAATTAAAAAAACACAGAATAGTAAAATGAAGACTATCTTGAAACTATTTTTTCAATAAATATTTATGAAGCATCTATTATGAGAACTGTTTCCAGTGCTAGGGACATAGCAATAAACAAGACAGAAAAATCCTTGCCCTCGTGAAACTTTCATTCCAGTGAGAGGAGATAGACCAAAAGAAATGCATATTTTGTGAAAGAACAACAACAACAAAAAACAATTTCTCAGGACCATCAAACTTGTTATGCCAAAAGGAAAATTAAGCCTGGAGAATGACTCTTACAACACTGCCATCCTTTTCCCAAATGGACATCTGTTACTTCCTAACCTTATGTCAAAGCATTACACATTGGTCAGACCTCCACAGAAGGGTAGAAAGCCTTATACATCTCAGATGACTGCCCTCACAAACTCTTCATAAGTAAATCCTTTTCTGGCCTCAAAACCTTTCAAAATATATATTCTCCTCTAAAACAAGGAAATGTCAATTTTATCTTTAGCTTTGCCATTGAAGTCTAGCTCCTAAAACGAAAGTCTTTTAGATTTCACACTGATAATGTATATTACAAGCTTATCTTCCCAGGTGCAGAACAAAGACAAGATGAGATAAATGGTTCCTTCATCTGCCTTGAGACATCTGCATAATTTACTCTTCTTTTACTCCCATTTTCTTGGAATGTTTACCTTACTTCATGTAAAAGGTAGATTTGCTGGGTACTAATTAAAGTCTCACAAAAATGTAGCCATTTGCCTCACTGCTTAACCCTCTCTTCTCACAAGCCTTCTCCTCCTTAAAGAAATGTATAAATATGGAGCCTCCTGAAAACCTCTTCAGAGAGCACAGGCCACAGAAGCTCTGGCTCAATACACCTTGACTGATTCAGACTCTTGCCTTAGTCCTTCACTGTGGTTTAACATTTATAAAGGATGTAATAAGTACTATGGAAAAACTAAAGACAGGAAGAAAACAGGAGTATATGTGGGAAAGTTTATCATTTTAAAATGGGGGTTAGGGGAAGCCTCACTTAGAAATTGAGGAAAGACCTGAAGGAGTTGAGGGAGTGAGTCAAGGTTAAGCCTGGGGCAAGAATATTCCTGCTAGAGTAAACAGCAAGTACAGAGGCCCTGGGCTTTTACTTGAAGTGAGCTAGGAAGCATTAAAGGGTTTAAGCAGAGGAGAGATTTAGTGAGCTCAGTTTTTAAAACATCAATTTAACGGCTCTGTGAGAACAGACTTAGCAGGACAAAGATGAAGGCAGGTAGACCAGTTATATAGCTGTTGACTAAGGTTGTAGCTTGGTGGTAAGTGCTCAGGTATCACATGTTTGTTGATGATGGAGCTGACAAGGAATCCAGAGGATCTGATATGGAGTGTAAGGTTGAGTGAGAAGTGTTATGGCCACTGTTTGAATTGGTTCATATTAACCCTCCTCTGCCTCCACCTACCTATACACAGAAAACTTTCAAGTCCCTAAGGCAAGGGAAAATGGAAAAAAACAGAAGAGTTATATGATCAGTAGTGGTGAAGGCTCATAATCACCAGTGAGGTATATTAATTTTGCTAAGATTTACACCTACCACGGGCAGCAGCAGAGGAGCAAATGCAGACCTATGTGGAGGAGCGTGTGGTTGGCAAGCCTTTCCAAGCCCTGCTCATTGCCATTTCTCTAAGAGCAGCAGAGTGATTTTATACTGTTTTAAAATGGGCAGAACAAGGAGCTTGAAAAATATCTCATTCTCTCTGAACTTTCTCTATTCAGCATCTTTGTTTAAAGAGAAATATAGATAGATATTTCACCAAACAACTGAGAAAGAAGAAAAGAAAGTTTGCACAGAAAATGTAGAGAAAGGGTGAAATCCAGGAGGAGCCAAGATGGCCGAATAGGAACAGCTCCGGTCTACAGCTCCCAGCGTGAGCGACGCAGAAGACGGTGATTTCTGCATTTCCATCTGAGGTACCGGGTTCATCTCACTAGGGAGTGCCAGACAGTGGGCGCAGGCCAGTGGGTGCGCGCACCGTGCGCGAGCCGAAGCAGGGCGAGGCATTGCCTCACCTGGGAAGCGCAAGGGGTCAGGGAGTTCCCTTTCCGAGTCAAAGAAAGGGGTGACAGACGCACCTGGAAAACTCGGGTCACTCCCACCCGAATATTGCACGTTTCAGACCGGCTTAAAAAACGGCGCACCACGAGACTATATCCCACACCTGGCTCGGAGGGTCCTACGCCCTCGGAATCTCGCTGATTGCTAGCACAGCAGTCTGAGATCAAACTGCAAGGCAGCAGCGAGGCTGGGGGAGGGGCGCCCGCCATTGCCCAGGCTTGCTTAGGTAAACAAAGCAGCCGGGAAGCTCGAACTGGGTGGAGCCCACCACAGCTCAAGGAGGCCTGCCTGCCTCTGTAGGCTCCACCTCTGGGGGCAGGGCACAGACAAACAAAAAGACAGCAGTAACCTCTGCAGACTTAAATGTCCCTGTCTCACAGCTTTGAAGAGAGCAGTGGTTCTCCCAGCACGCAGCTGGAGATCTGAGAACGGGCAGACTGCCTCCTCAAGTGGGTCCCTGACCCCTGACCCCCGAGCAGCCTAACTGGGAGGCACCCCCCAGCAGGGGCACACTGACACCTCACACGGCAGGGTATTCCAACAGACCTGCAGCTGAGGGTCCTGTCTGTTAGAAGGAAAACTAACAAACAGAAAGGACATCCACACCGAAAACCCATCTGTACATCACCATCATCAAAGACCAAAAGTAGATAAAACCACAAAGATGGGGAAAAAACAGAACAGAAAAACAGGAAACTCTAAAATGCAGAGCGCCTCTCCTCCTCCAAAGGAACGCAGTTCCTCACCAGCAACGGAACAAAGCTGGATGGAGAATGATTTTGACGAGCTGAGAGAAGAAGTCTTCAGACGATCAAATTACTCTGAGCTACGGGAGGACATTCAAACCAAAGGCAAAGAAGTTGAAAACTTTGAAAAAAATTTAGAAGAATGTATAACTAGAATAACCAATACAGAGAAGTGCTTAAAGGAGCTGATGGAGCTGAAAACCAAGGCTCGAGAACTACGTGAAGAATGCAGAAGCCTCAGGAGCCGATGCGATCAACTGGAAGAAAGGGTATCAGCAATGGAAGATGAAATGAATGAAACAAAGCGAGAAGGGAAGTCTAGAGAAAAAAGAATAAAAAGAAATGAGCAAAGCCTCCAAGAAATATGGGACTATGTGAAAAGACCAAATCTACGTCTGATTGGTGTACCTGAAAGTGATGCGGAGAATGAAACCAAGTTGGAAAACACTCTGCAGGATATTATCCAGGAGAACTTCCCCAATCTAGCAAGGCAGGCCAATGTTCAGATTCAGGAAATACAGAGAACGCCACAAAGATACTCCTCGAGAAGAGCAACTCCAAGACACATAATTGTCAGATTCACCAAAGTTGAAATGAAGGAAAAAATGCTAAGGGCAGCCAGACAGAAAGGTCGGGTTACCCTCAAAGGGAAGCCCATCAGACTAACAGCGGATCTCTCGGCAGAAACCCTACAAGCCAGAAGAGAGTGGGGGCCAATATTCAACATTCTTAAAGAAAAGAATTTTCAACCCAGAATTTCATATCCAGCCAAACTAAGCTTCATAAGTGAAGGAGAAATAAAATACTTTACAGACAAGCAAATGCTGACCGATTTTGTCACCACCAGGCCTGCCCTAAAAGAGCTCCTGAAGGAAGCGCTAAACATGGAAAGGAACAACCGGTACCAGCCGCTGCAAAATCATGCCAAAATGTAAAGACCATCAAGACTAGGAAGAAACTGCATCAACTAACGAGCAAAATCACCAGCTAACATCATAATGACAGGATCAAATTCACACATAACAATATTAACTTTAAATGTAAATGGACTAAATTCTCCAATTAAAAGACACAGACTGGCAAGTTGGATAAAGAGTCAAGACCCATCAGTGTGCTGTATTCAGGAAACCCATCTCACGTGCAGAGACACACATAGGCTCAAAATAAAAGGATGGAGGAAGATCTACCAAGCAAATGGAAAACAAAAAAAGGCAGGGGTTGCAATCCTAGTCTCTGATAAAACAGACTTTAAACCAACAAAGATCAAAAGAGACAAAGAAGGCCATTACATAATGGTAAAGGGATCAATTCAACAAGAGGAGCTAACTATCCTAAATATTTATGCACCCAGTACAGGAGCACCCAGATTCATAAAGCAAGTCCTGAGTGACCTACAAAGAGACTTAGACTCCCACACATTAATAATGGGAGACTTTAACACCCCACTGTCAACATTAGACAGATCAACGAGACAGAAAGTCAACAAGGATACCCAGGAATTGAACTCAGCTCTGCACCAAGCAGACCTAATAGACATCTACAGAACTCTCCACCCCAAATCAACAGAATATACATTTTTTCAGCACCACACCACACCTATTCCAAAATTGACCACATAGTTGGAAGTAAAGCTCTCCTCAGCAAATGTAAAAGAACAGAAATTATAACAAACTATCTCTCAGACCACAGTGCAATCAAACTAGAACTCAGGATTAAGAATCTCACTCAAAGCCGCTCAACTACATGGAAACTGAACAACCTGCTCCTGAATGACTGCTGGGTACATAACGAAATGAAGGCAGAAATAAAGATGTTCTTTGAAACCAAGGAGAACAAAGACACAACATACCAGAATCTCTGGGACACATTCAAAGCAGTGTGCAGAGGGAAATTTATAGCACTAAATGCCCACAAGAGAAAGCAGGAAAGATCCAAAATTGACACCCTAACATCACAATTAAAAGAACTAGAAAAGCAAGAGCAAACACATTCAAAAGCTAGCAGAAGGCAAGAAATAACTAAAATCAGAGCAGAACTGAAGGAAATAGAGACACAAAAAACCCTTCAAAAAATTAATGAATCCGGGACCTGGTTTTTTGAAAGGATCAACAAAATTGATAGACCGCTAGCAAGACTAATAAAGAAAAAAAGAGAGAAGAATCAAATAGACACAATAAAAAATGATAAAGGGGATATCACCACCGATCCCACAGAAATACAAACTACCATCAGAGAATACTACAAACACCTCTACGCAAATAAACTAGAAAATCTAGAAGAAATGGATACATTCCTCGACACATACACTCTCCCAAGACTAAACCAGGAAGAAGTTGAATCTCTGAATAGACCAATAACAGGAGCTGAAATTGTGGCAATAATCAATAGTTTACCAACCAAAAAGAGTCCAGGACCAGATGGATTCACAGCCGAATTCTACCAGAGGTACAAGGAGGAACTGGTACCATTCCTTCTGAAACTATTCCAATCAATAGAAAAAGAGGGAATCCTCCCTAACTCATTTTATGAGGCCAGCATCATTCTGATACCAAAGCCTGGCAGAGACACAACCAAAAAAGAGAATTTTAGACCAATATCCTTGATGAACATTGATGCAAAAATCCTCAATAAAATACTGGCAAACCAAATCCAGCAGCACATCAAAAAGCTTATCCACCATGATCAAGTGGGCTTCATCCCTGGGATGCAAGGCTGGTTCAACATACGCAAATCAATAAATGTAATCCAGCATATAAACAGAGCCAAAGACAAAAACCACATGATTATCTCAATAGATGCAGAAAAAGCCTTTGACAAAATTCAACAACCCTTCATGCTAAAAACTCTCAATAAATTAGGTATTGATGGGACATATTTCAAAATAATAAGAGCTATCTATGACAAACCCACAGCCAATATCATACTGAATGGGCAAAAACTGGAAGCATTCCCTTTGAAAACTGGCACAAGACAGGGATGCCCTCTCTCACCGCTCCTATTCAACATAGTGTTGGAAGTTCTGGCCAGGGCAATCAGGCAGGAGAAGGAAATAAAGGGTATTCAATTAGGAAAAAAGGAAGTCAAATTGTCCCTGTTTGCAGACGACATGATTGTTTATCTAGAAAACCCCATCGTCTCAGCCCAAAATCTCCTTAAGCTGATAAGCAACTTCAGCAAAGTCTCAGGATACAAAATCAATGTACAAAAATCACAAGCATTCTTATACACCAACAACAGACAAACAGAGAGCCAAATCATGAGTGAACTCCCATTCACAATTGCTTCAAAGAGAATAAAATACCTAGGAATCCAACTTACAAGGGATGTGAAGCACCTCTTCAAGGAGAACTACAAACCACTGCTCAAGGAAATAAAAGAGGATACAAACAAATGGAAGAACATTCCTTGCTCATGGGTAGGAAGAATCAATATCGTGAAAATGGCCATACTGCCCAAGGTAATTTACAGATTCAATGCCATCCCCATCAAGCTACCAATGACTTTCTTCACAGAATTGGAAAAAACTACTTTAAAGTTCATATGGAACCAAAAGAGAGCCCGCATCGCCAAGTCAATCCTAAGCCAAAAGAACAAAGCTGGAGGCATCACACTACCTGACTTCAAACTATACTACAAGGCTACAGTAACCAAAACAGCATGGTACTGGTACCAAAACAGAAATATAGATCAATGGAACAGAACAGAGCCCTCAGAAATAACGCCGCTTACCTACAACTATCTGATCTTTGACAAACCTGAGAAAAACAAGCAATGGGGAAAGGATTCCCTATTTAATAAATGGTGCTGGGAAAACTGGCTAGCCATATGTAGAAAGCTGAAACTGGATCCCTTCCTTACACCTTATACAAAAATCAATTCAAGATGGATTAAAGATTTAAACGTTAGACCTAAAACCATAAAAACCCTAGAAGAAAACCTAGGCATTACCATTCAGGACATAGGCGTGGGCAAGGACTTCATGTCCAAAACACCAAAAGCAATGGCAACAAAAGCCAAGATTGACAAATGGGATCTAATTAAACTAAAGAGCTTCTGCACAGCAAAAGAAACTACCATCAGAGTGAATAGGCAACCTACAACATGGGAGAAAATTTTCGCCACCTACTCATCTGACAAAGAGCTAATATCCAGAATCTACAGTGAACTCAAACAAATTTACAAGAAAAAAACAAACAACCCCATCAAAAAGTGGGCGAAGGACATGAACAGGCACTTCTCAAAAGAAGACATTTATGCAGCCAAAAAACACATGAAAAAATGCTCATCATCACTGGCCATCAGAGAAATGCAAATCAAAACCACTATGAGATATCATCTCACACCAGTTAGAATGGCAATCATTCAAAAGTCAGGAAACAACAGGTGCTGGAGAGGATGTGGAGAAATAGGAACACTTTTACACTGTTGGTGGGACTGTAAACTAGTTCAACCATTGTGGAAGTCAGTGTGGCGATTCCTCAGGGATCTAGAACTAGAAATACCATTTGACCCAGCCATCCCATTACTGGGTATATACCCAAATGACTATAAATCATGCTGCTATAAAGACACATGCACACGTATGTTTATTGCGGCATTATTCACAATAGCAAAGACTTGGAACCAACCCAAATGTCCAACAATGATAGACTGGATTAAGAAAATGTGGCACATATACACCATGGAATACTATGCAGCCATAAAAAATGATGAGTTCATATCCTTTGTAGGGACATGGATGAAATTGGAAACCATCATTCTCAGTAAACTATCGCAAGAACAAAAAACCAAACACCGCATATTCTCACTCATAGGTGGGAATTGAACAATGAGATCACATGGACACAGGAAGGGGAATATCATACTCTGGGGACTGTGGTGGGGAGGGGGGAGGGGGGAGGGATAGCATTGGGAGATATACCTAATGCTAGATGACGAGTTAGTGGGTGCAGCGCACCAGCATGGCACATGTATACATATGTAACTAACCTGCACAATGTGCACATGTACCCTAAAACTTAAAGTATAATAAAAAAAAATGGTGAAATCCAAATAAAGTCTGGGATTTTGTTCAAAGTAAGGTACCAATGTTGGTTTCTTAATTTTTGATAAATATGCTACTGTGATGTAAGATGATGGCATTAAGAGAAACTGAAACTGGATAAGGAGTATAAGACAGTTCTCTGTACTACCTTTGCTACTTTTCTGTGAATCTGAAATTATTCCAAAATAAAAAGTTTATTTTTAAAGAAAAAAAAAAAAAAAAGAAAATGTAGAGAAAAACCTCAGCTCTGACTCAACTCTTTGATGGATTGATATCAGAAATAGTATTTTATTTATATTTCTTACACATTTTACACATATTGGAAAAAAGATAATGAAGTAGCAATAAAATTTACTTAAGGAAAGAGTCTCATCTACTACTTTATGATTTTGCATCTCACCCTTGTCCTGTCCTCTTTATTTTCACTTTCTTCTCTCTCTCTGGGTTTTCTGGTCTTGTTTCAAGGTTGCTATTAAGTTTGCCAAATAGTTTTCTAAAGTATTCGATGTACATTTCTTCTTTTGGGTCTCTTCCCTGTGTCTGAATCACTTGGTATGTTTTTGTTTTACTTATTCTCAAATAAAAGCAAATCTACTGAGCCTGAGAATTAGCCAACCAAGAGGATTTTTGGAGACAGAGTGCCAAGGATTTGCCTTGAGTCCCCTTCTGTTTACTTGGATGAATTAATTCCCTTCTGATTTTACAGCTGGAAGGGAGGTAAATGCGCTATCTCCTAGTTCAGGATCCAATAGTCTTTCGTTTGTTTTAGCTTTACTGGGCAAAAATAAGATAACATTCTATCTCTGCTATCTGGACAGATGGGATGCACAGAACGCCACAATTTCCAGTTTTCACTGCTACCAGATGGTTTCCATCTTTGCCTCCATGTACCATCTTTATTTGTGAGGACTACACATTCCAGCTTGTAATGTACCACATACTGTCATTTTTTTTTCCAGGTATTACCATCTCCCAATGCATGTGGAAAGGTATTACCATCTCCCAGTGCAAGGTCCTGGACCTTGGCTATCTTCAAATGAATCTCCATGAAATAAAGGCACAGATATTTTTCTTTTAGATGTTGGATGCTTTCCAAAGCTGTATGGCAGGTGTTGTTTTGCTGCTGGTGCTGACACTACTACAAATTTGAGCACCTATTTTTGCACATGCTTTTGACATAGCTACCACTTAAAAACTGAGGAAAAATGCCCTTCTAAGTGTGGGTAACTTTGATGATTGTATCAATAAAATGATACAGGGGCCAACTTGGTGAGAAGCCTACAGTGGCCCATCTGGCTCTGTAGTTCTTGACATCACCCAGCTCCAAATTGGAGACCCTTGTAATATACAATTGTTAGAAGTGTATATTAGACTATATGTGCAATTCACCAATCTATTTTTCTTTTTTATTTATTTTATTTTATTTTTAAATTATACTTTAAGTTCTGGGATACATGTGCAGAACGTGCAGGTTTGTTACATAGGTATACGCTTGTCATGGTATATGCTTGTCTTTCGAGAAGTGTCTGTCCATATCCTTTGCCCACTTTTTGATGGGTTTGTTTTTTTCTTGTAAATTTGTTTAAGTTCCTTGTAGATTCTCAATATTAGCACTTTCTATTTTTGTAACTAGTGACAGATTTGGCAGGGGCTGGGTCAGGACTTCAGATGTTTTTCATCCTTCATTGTCTTTTTCCCTAAAATCTATCAATGCAAGAATGCTGAAATTTGAACAGCAGAAGCTCATGGTCCTGAGACTCATACTCTAAATGTTAGTGAAAGGCAGGAAGTCTACTTTATCTAACCTAGCCCCTGTTTGGCAGCCACCTCACATTAACTTCTGTCTAGTAGTTTTTTTCCTTCTTTCTTTTTCTTTTTCTTTTTTTTTTTTCTGCCAACTTTGCAATCCCTGAATCCTAATCAGTTACCTCGTTTAGGGTGTTGCTATGAGTCTTCATCTTTTCTGGTGTCTTCCTAGTCATCCAAAGCAAAATGCTCCCCCATGGTGACTTTCATTGCTCTATAAGGGAATTAGGGCATATAATGATCATATATGATGATTATACAATGATCAGGTTTTTACTGTACCCTTTCAGATTTACTGTACCCTGGTTATGTTGGAGAACTTTCACTTCTGCCCAAGGGAATACTCTCTATTTCTAGCTTTTTTCTTCAGATTAGAGCTATTCTGCCTATAGACAGTTGAATCTGATACTGCACTTTCATTTGCCTCTGGCAGAAATCAAGTACCTTTTTACTAAGTTCTCCTTTCAGGAACACTTCTCTTTTGTGTGAAAATATCTCCCACCATGACTCTTTTCTGTTCCCAGTTTTTTCTGCTAGATTGATTTCACATCAGTTAGTATACTCTTTTCTGCCATATGTCAAGACTCTCTAAGTTGGTTGAAATCACTACTCTTTTGTATCCCTAGTTTTTTAAAGTTAATGATTCTCAAAGTGTGGTCCTTGGACCAGAAGAATCAGTACCACTTGTCAGTCTGTAAGACATGCAAATTCTTAGACCCCACCCCAAGCCTACTGAATAAGAAATTCTGAAGGTGGGGTCAGGCAATCTGTTTTAACAAGTCTTTCAGGTGTTTCTGATGCATGCTTTAAAAAACTTTGTAAATGCTCATTGTCCCAGGAATGTTAGCTCTGTTGGAGCTATTAATAGAAAAAGGAAGAAGGGTAGCGGAAAGAATAAACATAAAACATATATGGTCTCAGGTTGGCTGGGGGCTGGGTGCAGTGTTTCAGGCCTGTAATCCTGCAGTCTAGGAGGATCTCTTGAAGCCAGGTGTTGAAGACTATCCTGGGTAACATAGTGAGATTCTGTTTCTAAAAAAAAAAAAGCCTTAGAGTTTCTGATATGCTAGTCTTCTTTAAGAACTACTACTTTGTTATACACCATGGAATACTATGCAGCCATAAAAAAGGACAAAATCATGTCCTTTGTAGCAACATGAATGCAGCTGGAGGCCATTAACCTAAGCAAACTAACACAGAAACAGAAAACCAAGCATTGCATGTTTTCACTTACAAGTGGGAGCTAAACATTGGGTATACATGGACATAAAGATGAGAACAATAGACACTGGGGACTCCTAGAGCGGGAAGGGATGGTGGGGTGCAAGGGCTGAAAAACTGCCTGTTGGATACTATGCTCACTTTCTGGATGATGAGTTAAATCTTACTCCAAACCTCAGCATCACACAATGCACCTTTGTAAGAAACCTGCACACATACCCTGGAATCTAAAATAAAAGTTGAAAAAAAAAAAAGTACTACTACTCCAAACTGCTTCCCTTTTATCAGCTTTAAAACTAGCCCATATCACCAACTGTCCTTGTTCTTAGTAATCATCTGTCAAATTGTTGTGTCATTTGCATTTCCAAAATGTGTTTTATACTGGATAGGTTTTCATCTACCAGGGAAATAGCAATTATGATATACCTTACCATGAAATTTGGTGAGAAAAGATATTTTTGCACATAGTTTTCACTCCTCTGTAAAATGTGGGGACAGAGGACATTAGAGGCAACACAAACAAAATTATATCTGGTTAACATCTCCTTTTGATCATTACATAGCCTAAAGATACAGAATTAGTGAGAATTAACTTTACCTGCTGGTGGTTAGCTATTCTTTGATACTTACAATATTTATGCCTGCTTTTGCAATGAAGACAAGCTAAATTGTCTTAGATCTCTTAATCTTCATAAAGACCTTTAGTGAATAAGATAAGCCTTTCAAATTAGAAGTCTAAAAACCATTCTTAATTAGAAATTTTAATTCTAATCACATGAACCTTTTTTTTTTTTTTGGCTAGTGAAGAACAACCTGTTCAGCCAGTTGGTTTTATGTTGATTACACAAAGTATGCAATTATAACCCCGCAACACACACAGAAAAGCCAGAAAAATTGGACCAATGGGTAAAAAAAGACAGCCATCAGCCCAAGCTGAGTGCTCTGCCTGCATGCCTTATATCTGTTTTCCACCTTCCCTGTTTTCTTTTTCTGACTGATTTTCTACCACCTGCAGCATAATATCTTGAAAACAGGAAAATAAAACACTTGCTTCCAAATATACTGCTTTTTATGTAATAGCAAAAAATATATGAAAAATGTTAAGTTGACAGTGCTTTAACAAAATGTTCTGCAAAACGATAGAAAGGCTTATAGGAATTTTCTATGTGACCTGTATCTATAACTACCAGGGTGATTGTTGGATAACCTATGGCCTTTCTCATAAAAAAGGTTCATTCTATGAGGGTTATATTTCATCTAATGCATTATCCGTCTATTGAAAAAAGTTTTATTTGCTAAAGGATGTACTACAAGCTAAAGGGAAATGTCTTGAAATTCAGACCTCAATGAAAGAATAAAGAACTAGACATGTTAAGCAGGTGGATAAATATAAAAGAATATGTGTTCTTATAATGTACTTGAAAAACAATTGCCTATTTAAAGAAAAATAATAATACCATAATGTTTGTAATACATATAGAAGTAAAGGTTATAACAATAATTACACAAAAATTGAGTATATGGGTAAATGAAAGTATACTCTTGTAATGCGTAACATTATGAAATTTGTGAAGTGAGGGGTGTAAAGTGTTATAGTAGGCCGATTAATGGTCTCCCAATGTTGCCTACATCCTAATCCATGAACCCCATGAATATGTTATCCTACAAGGGACTTCAAAGTTGTGATTAAGTTAAGAATTTTGAGATAGGGAAATTATTTTAGATTTTTTGGGTGGGCCCAGTGAAATCTCAAGGGTTCTTAGATGGGAGGAAAGAGGATTAGTAGCAGAGAGAAGATGTACAGATGAAAGCAGAAATCAGAGAGAAGAGAAGATATTATATCGCCAGATTTTAAGATGGAGGAGGGGGATACAAGACTAAAAAATGTAGTTGACCTTTAAAAGTTGGAAAACACACAAAAAAAGGATTCTTTTCTACAACTTCTAAATGGAATGCAGGCCTGTTAACACTGATTTTAGCTCAGTGTAACTAATTTTATGCTTCCAGAAGTATAAGATACTAAATTTGTGTTGCTTTAGGCCTCAAAGTTTGTGGCATTTTTAAATTTAATTTTTAAAAGGTTTAAATTTGTTTATATATTTTTTGTGGTAATTTGTTATAGCAGCAATAGGAAATTAATTCAAGTTTGAACTCAGAAGCACCAATATTTCCAAGCCTCTCTAACTTTGTGAAACTCAAACTTTAAACCCTGTTTCTTGGACAGATATAATGTGAGAAAGGGGAAAGGTGAATTAGGAAATGTGAAATATCAGATGCAAAGTGGATGTATGAAGAGAAAATATTGATTCTAGCCTCTGACAGAATAAGAATGCAAAATGTTAACTCTAAAATAAATAGATAATGATAGATAACTAAGAATTAAATGAGGAAATAAAATGTGGCACTAAAATATATTTAGTTCATCAAAAATAAAGTGAGAAAGCAAAAGAGAAATAATACCAGCAAAAAAATCAAGAGGTAGTAATGAGTTTGTAGACTTAAACTTTACCATATTAATAATTACACTAAATGTAAATGGACCAAATGACAGAGCATAAAAATTCATAAAGCAAAAACTAAATTAATTAAATAAATTTAGAATTACAACAGGATCTTTTAATAATCCTTTTGTTGTAATTGGTAGATGATATAGACAAAATTTAGTAAGTATATTTATAAAGCACCTTGATTTAATTGATATTTATAGAGCATTACATGTGATTTAAAATATATATTCTTTTAAAGTACATGTGGGGCATATAAACTAAAGAATTGTGCAAAAATTCTTAATAAAAAGTCTTCATGGCAGAATATTGAAATCAAACAGTACATATTCACTGATCATAAGAGAACTAAATTAGAAGTCAACAAAACAGGATATCTGGATAATTCCACAACATATGGTATTTAGGTCTCATATTTCTAAATAAGCTGCAGGGTAAAATATAATCATGAAGAAAATGAAAGTATTTTAAACTAAATTAAGACAGAGCATATCTAATTTGTAGAATGTGGCTATAGCAGTACTTACAAGAAAATATACAGTTTGAAGTTTTTATGTAAGGAAAAAGGTCGAAAACAATATAGAATAAGACAAGAAAAATTAAAACAGTAGAAAATAATGAAATAGAAGATAGATAATTGAGAATATATATCTTAAAAAATTTGTTCTTCGAAAAAATAAAATTGCTAAACATATAGTTAGGTTAATCAAGAAAAATAGAGCGAAAAAATAGATTACAATATTAGGAATGAAAGTAGACTTACTACCTCAGATCCTACAGATGTTAAAAAGATAACAAGGGTACATTATGAAAAGCTGCATGCCAATAAATTTGACATCTCTGATAAAATGGAGTTTTTTGAAAAACATATATTATCAGAACTGACACACAAGGAAACAGAAAATCTGAATATCTTTATATGTTAAAGAAATTTAATTTGTAATTACATTTCCATGAAGAAAACCAATTCCAGGTCCAGATAGTTATCCTATCAATCATTTAAAAAGAAAAAAAAATACACAAAAACTCAGGAAATAGAGGAAGACGGAACATTTTCCTGCTCATTTTTTAAAAGTCCAGCATATCCCCAATATGAATGTCTTATGAAGAATTTACAAGAAAACATAACTACCTACTCATGTCCGTTATCAATATACACACAAGTATCCTTAGAAAAATATTTTTATTTTTATTGTTTTCCTTTTTATTTGTATAAAATTATAAGGTACATGTGCAACTTTGTTATGTACATAGATTGCATAGTGGTCAGGTCGGGGCTTTTAGAATACTTACCAGCTGAATAACATACATTGTACCCATTAACCAATTTCTCATCCTCCTCTCCCCTCCCACACACTTATTCTTTCATGTCTCTGTTATCTATCACTCCACTCTCTATATTCATATGAACACATTTTGTAGCACCCACTTATGAGTGAGTACATGTGATATTTCTCCTTATGCCTGGCTTGTTTCACTGAAGATAATGTTCCATTGCTGCAAAAGACATGATTTTTTTTTTATGGCTGAACAGTATTCCATTATTTATATATAGATCACATTTTCTTTATCCAGTCCTCCATTGATGGACACTTAGGTTGATTCTATATTTTGATATTGTGAATAGTGCTATGATAAACATACAAGTGCAGGTATCTTTTTGATATATTGATTTCTTTTCCTTTGGCTATATACCCAGTAGTGGGATTGCTCAATTGAATTCTATTTTTAGTTATTTGAAAAATCTCCATACTGTTTTTTAGAGACTCTGTAATAATTTACATTCCCACCAACAGTGTATAAAGCATTCTCTTATCTCCACATCCTCACCAATATCTGTTATTTTTTCTTTTTTTTAGTAATAGCCATTCTGACTGGAGTAAGATAATATCTTATTGTAATTTTTATTTGCATTTCTCTGATGATTAGCATTTCTTCCATATATCTTTTGGCTATTTGTATATCTTCTTCTGAAAAAAATGTTTATTTGTGTCCATTGCCCACTTTTTAATGGAATTATTTGTTATTTTTGTTGTTGTTGAGGAGTTTGAATTTCTTATATATTCTGGATATTAGTCCCCTATTGGATGAATAGTTTGCAAATATTTTCTCACTTAATATGTTGTCTCTTCACTCTGCTATTTCTTTTGTTGACAAAGGTTTTTAGTTTAATTAAGTCCCTGAATATGGGTTGGATGTGTGACCCTTCCTAATTTCATGTTGAAATCCTCGGTGTTGGAGCTGGGGCTTGGTTGGAGGTGTTTGGGTCATGGGGGTGGTTCCCTCATGAATGGCTTGGTGCTGTCCCTGTGATAATGAATGAGTTCTTGCTCTGAGTTCACATGAGATTTAGTTGTTATAGAGTGTGACACGTCTCCCACTCTCTTGCTCCTGCTTTTGCCATGTAATATACTTGCTCCCCTGTTGCCTTCTGCCATGATCGTAAGCTTCCTGAGGCCCTTACCAGAAGCAGATGCTGGCATCATGCTTTATGTATAGCCTACAGAATTGTGAGCCAATTAATGCTGTTTTCTTTGTAAATTATCCACTTTCAGACATTTCTTTCTTTCTTCTTTTTTTTATTGAGATGGAGTCTCTCTGTCACCAGGCTGGAATGCAGCGGCATGATCTCAGCTCACTGCAACTTCCGACTCCCTGGGTCAAGTGATTCTCCTGCCTCAGCCTCCCGAGTAGCTGGGATTACAGGCGCCCGCCACCACGACCAGCTAATTTTTGTATTTTTAGTAGAGACGGCGTTTCACCATTTTGGTCAATATGGTCTCAATCTCCTGACCTTGTGATCTGCCCGCCTCTGGCTCCCAAAGTGCTGGGATTACAGGTGTGAGCCACCAGGCCAGGCCTTTTTTTTTTTTTTTTTTTTTTTTTTTGAGACAGAGTCTTGCTCTGTTGCCAAGCTGGAGTGCAGTGGTGCTATCTTGGCTCACTGAAACCTCCGCCTCCCGGCTTCAAGCTATTCTCCTGCCTCAGTCCCCCAGGTAGCTGGGGCTACAGGTACACACCACCACGCCCAACTAATTTTTGTATTTTTTTTTAGTAGAGACGGGATTTCACCATGTTGGCTGGGATGGTCTCATCTCTTAGCCTTGTTATCCGCCCACTTCGGCCTCCCAAAGTGCTGGGATTACAGGTGTGAGTCACCGCTCCTGGCCCAGACATTTCTTTATAGTGACACAAGAACAGACCTACATAGTCCCATTTATCTATTTTTGCCTGTGCTTTTGAGGTCTTAGTCATACATTTTTTGGTTACTTAGCTCAATGTCCAGAAGAGTTTTCCCTAGGTTTTCTTCTCATATTTTTATAGTTTTGGGTCTCATATTTAAGTCTTTAGTCCATCTTGAATTGATTTTTTTATGTGGTAAGAGATATGGGTCCAGTTTCATTCTGCTGCATATTGCTATGCAATTTTTCTAGCACCTTTTACTGAAGAGGGTGTTCTTTCCCTAATGTATGTTCTTGTGTGCTTGTCAAAGATTTGTTGGCTGTAAATATGTGATGTTATTTCTCAGTTCTCTATTCTATTACATTGATCTATGTGTCTGTTTTTAGAAGTACATGCTGTTTTTGTTACTAGCTTTGTAATATAATTTGAAGTCAGGTAATGTGATGCCTCCAGGTTTGTACTTTTTGCTCAGGATTGCTTTGGCTATTTGAGCACTTTTTTGGTTCCATATGTATGTTAGGATTGTTTTTTCTTACTGTAAAACATGACATTGGTATTTTGACAGGAATTGCATTGAGTCTAGATTGCTTTGGGCCATTTGAACAATATTAATTCTTCTGATCTATCAGCATGTTATGTTTTTCTGTTTGTGTCATTTTCAATTTGTTTCTCATCTGTGCTTTGTAGTTTTCCTTGTGGAGATCTTTCACCTCCTTGGTTAAACTCATTCCTAGGTTTATTCTCTTTTTGTAGTTATTGTGAATGGGATTGCTTTTTAAAACTTCTTCTCAGCTGGATCATTATCAGTGAATAGAAATGCTATTGATTTTGTATGTTGATTTTTGTATTCTACAACTTTACTGGATTTATTTGTCAAATAAAATTTTTTTTTGGTGGAGTCTTTAGGGTTTTCTAGGTATAAGATAATATCATCAGCAGAGAGGGACAGTTTGATTTTTTTTTTCCAATGTGGGTGCTTCTTATTTGTTTCTCTTGCCTGATTGCTCTGGGTAGCACTTCCAGTAATATGTTGAATAAGCATGGTGAATGTGAGCATTCTTACTGTGTTCCAGTTCACAGAGGAAAAGCTTTCAATGTTTCCCCATTCAGTGTGATGTTAGCCATGGGTTTATTGTATATGGCATTTATTATTTTGAGGTATGTTTGTTGAGCATTTTTATCATGAAGGTATGTTAAATTTTATCAAATGCTTTTTCAGCATCATTTGAGTTGACCATATGATTTTTGTCCTTCATTCTATTGATATAATGTACCAGATTTATTGATTTGCATATGTCAGACCATCCTTACATTCTTGGTGTAAAATCTCCTTGATTGTGGTGTATTATCTTTCTGATGTTGTTTTCATCAGCACATAGAACATTCTCCAAGATACCTTTCTGGTGTGCTGTTGCATTCAGTTCATCAGTATTTTATTGAGAATTTTTGTGTTAGTGTTCATCAGGGATATTGGTATGCAGTTTTCTTTTTTGTTGTGTCCTAGTCTGTATTTGATATCAGGGTGAAACTGGCCTTGTAGAATAAGTTAGGGGAAATTCCCTTCTCCTTGATTTTTTTGAACTAGTTTAAGGGGGATTGGTATTAATTCTTCTTTTTGTGTTTGATAGAATTCAGCTGTGAATCCTCTGGCCCTGGGCTTTTCTTTGCTGGGAGATTTTTTCTAAAATTGTGGCTTCAATCTTGCTGCTCATTTTTGTTCTTGCGATAGTTTACTGAGAATGATGATGTCCAATTTCATCCATGTCCCTACAAAGGACATGAACTCATCATTTTTTATGGCTGCATAGTATTCCATGGTGTATATGTGCCACATTTTCTTAATCCAGTCTATCATTGTTGGACATTTGGGTTGGTTCCAAGTCTTTGCTATTGTGAATAGTGCCACAATAATCATACGTGTGCATGTGTCTTTATAGCAGCATGATTTATAGTCCTTTGGGTATATACCCAGTAATGGGATGGCTGGGTCAAATGGTATTTCTAGTTCTAGATCCCTGAGGAATCGCCACACTGACTTCCACAATGGTTGAACTAGTTTACAGTCCCACCAACAGTGTAAAAGCATTCCTATTTTCCCACATCCTCTCCAGCATCTGTGGTTTCCTGACTTTGTAATGAATGCCATTCTAACGGGTGTGAGATAGTATCTCATTGTGGTTTTGATTTGCATTTCTATAATGACCAGTGATGATGAGCTTTTTTTCATATGTTGGTAGGCTGCTGAAATGTCTTCTTTTGAGAAGTGTTACCCACTTTTTGATTGGTTGTTTTTTCTTTTAAATTTGTTTAAGTTCTGTGTAGATTCTGAATATTAGCCCTTTGTCAGATAGATAGATTGCAAAAATTTTCTCCCATTCTGGAGGTTGCCTATTTACTCTGATGTAATTTTTTTGCTGTGCAGAAGCTCCATAGTTTAAGTAGATCCCATTTGTCAATTTTGGATGTGTTACCATTGCTTTTGGTGTTTTAGTCATGAAGTCTTTGCCCATGCCTGTGTCCTGAATGGTATTGCCAGGTTTTCTTTTAGGGTTTTTTATGGTTTTAGGTCTTTCATTTATATCTTTAATCCATCTTGAGTGAATTTTTGTATAATGTGTAAAGAAGGTGTCCAGTTTCAGTTTTCTGCATATGGCTAGCCAGTTTTCCCAACACCATTTATTAAACAGGGAATCTTTCCCCATTGCTTGTTTTTGTCAGGTTTATCAAAGGTCAGCTGGTTATAGATGTGTGGCATTATTTCTGAGGCCTCTGTTCTTTTCCATTGGTCTATATATATGTTTTGGTATCAGTACCATGCTGTTTTGGTTGCTGTAGCCTTGTAGTATAGTTTAAAGTCAGGTAGAGTGATGCCTCCAGCTTTGTTCTTCTTGCTTAGAATTGTCTTGGTTATATGAGCTCTTTTTTGGTTCCATATGAAATTTAAAGAAGTTTTTGCTAATTCTGGGAAGAAAGTCAATGGTAGCTTGATGGGGATAGCATTAAATCTATCAATTACTTTGGGTAGTATGGCCACTTTCACAATATTGATTCTTCCTATCCGTGAGCATGGAATGTTTTTCCATTTGTTTATGTCCTCCCTTATTTCCTTGAGCAGTGGTTTGTAGTTCTCCTTGAAGAGGTCCTTCATGTGTCTTGTAAGTTGTATTTCTAGGTATTTTATTCTCTTTGTACAATTGTGAATGGGAGTTCACCCTGTTTGTCTATTATTGGCTCTCTGTTTGTCTATTATTGGTGTATAGAAATGCTTGCAATTTTTGCACATTGATTTTGTATCCTGAGACTTCGCCAAAGTTGCTTATCAGCTTGAGGAGATTTTGGGCTGAGATGGGGTTTTCTAAATATACAATTACGTCATCTGCAAACAGAGACAATTGGACTTCCTCTCTTTCTATTTGAATACCCTTTATTTATTTCTCTTGCCTGATTGCCCTGGCTAGAACTTCCAATTCTATGTTGAATAGGAGTGGTGAGAGAGGGCATCCTTGAGTTGTGCCAGTTTTCAAAGGGAATGCTTCCAGCTTTTGCCCATTCAGTATGATATTGGCTGTGGGTTTGTTATAAATAGGTCTTATTATTTTGAGATACATTCCATCAATACGTAGTTTATTGAGAGTTTTTAGCATGAAGGGGTGTTGAATTTTATTGAAGGCCTTTTCTGCAACTATTGAGATAATCATGTGGTTTTTGTCATTGGTTCTGTTTATGTGATGGATTATGTTTATTGATTTGCATGTGTTGAACCAGCCTCGCATCCCAGGGATGAAGCTGACTTGATCATAGTGGATAAGCTTTTTGATGTGCTGCTGGATTGGGTTTGCCAGTATTTTATTGAGGATTTTCACATCGATGTTCATCAGGGAGATTGGCCTGAAATTTTCTTTTTTTGTTGTGTCTCTGCCAGGTTTTGTTATCAAGATGATGCTGGCCTCATAAAATGAGTTATGGAGGAGTCCCTCTTTTTCTTTTGTTTGGAATAGTTTCAGAAGGAATGGCATCAAATCCTCTTTGTACCTCTGGTAGAATTTGGCTGTGAATCCATCTGGTCTTGGGCTTTTTTGTTTGGTAGGCAATTAATTACTGCCTCAATTTCAGAACTTGTTATTGGTCTATTCAGGGATTCAACTTCTTCCTGGTTTAGTCTTGGGAGGGTGTATGTGTCCAGGAATGTATCCATTTCTTCTAGATTTTCTAGCTTATTTGCATATAAGTGTTTATAGTGTTCTCTGATGGTAGTTTGTATTTCTGTGGGATCAGTTGTTATGTCCCCTCTATCACTTTTTATTGTGTCTGTTTGATTCTTCTGGCTAGTGGTCTATTTTGTGAATCTTTTCAAAAAGCCATCTCCTGGATTCATTGATTTTTTGAAGGGTTTTTTGTGTCTCTATCTCCTTCAGTTCTGCTCTGATCTTAGTTATTTCTTGTCTTCTGCTAGCTTTTGAATTTGTTTGCTCTTGCTTCTGTAGTTCTTTTACTTGTGATGTTAGGGTGTCGATTTTAGATCTTTCCTGCTCTCTCTTGTGGGCTTTTAGTGCTATAAATTTCCCTGTAAACACTGCTTTAGCTGTGTCCCAGAGATTTTGGTATGTTGTGTCTTTGTTCTCATTGGTTTTAAGTAACTTATTTATTTCTGCCTTCATTTCGTTATTTACCTAGTAGTCACTGAGGAGCAGGTTGTTCAGTGTCTATGTAGTTGTACCATTTTGAGTGTGTTTCTTAATCCTGAGTTCTAATTTGATTGCACTGTGGTCTGAGAGACTGTTATGATTTCCATTCTTTTGCATTGGCTGAGGAGTGTTTTATTTCCAATTATGTGGTCAATTTTAGAATAAGTGCGATGTTGTGCTAAGAATAATGTATATTCTGTTGATTTGGGGTGGAGGGTTCTGTAAATGTCTATTAGATCCACTTGGTCTGGAGCCGAGTTCAAGTCTTGAATATCCTGTTTATTTTCTGTCTCATTGATGTGTCTAATATTGACAGTGGGGTGCTAAAGTCTCCCACTATTATTGTTTGAGAGTCTAAGTCTCTTTGTAGGTCTCAAAGAACTTGCTTTCTAAATCTGAATGCTCCTGTATTGGGTGCATATATATTTAGAATAGTTAACTCTTCTTGTTACGTTGATCCCTTTACCATTATGTAGGGCTCTTCTTTGTCTTTTTTGATCTTTGTTGGTTTAAAATCTGTTTTATCAGAGACTAGGATTGCAAGCCCTGCCTTTTCTTGCTTTCCATTTGCTTAGTAAATATTTTTCCTTCCCTTTATTTTGAACCTATATGCATGTCTTTGCATGTAAGATGGGTCCTGAATACAGCACACCAGTAGGTCTTGACTCTTTATCTAATTTGCCAGTCTGTGTCTTTTAATTGGGGCATTTACCCCATTTACATTTAAGGTTAATATTGTTATATGTGAATTTGATCCTTTTATTATGATGCTAGCTGGTTATTTTGCCCATTAGTTGATGTAGTTTCTTTGTAGTGTTGATGGTCTTTACAATTTGGTATGTTTTTGCAGTGGCTGGTACCTGTTTTTTCTTTCTGTATTTAGTGCTTCCTTCAGGAGCTCTTGTAAGGCAGGCCTGGTGGTGACAAAATCTCCAACATTTGCTTGTCTGTAAAGGATTTTATTTCTCCTTTGCATATGAAGCTTACTTTGTCTGGATATGGAATTCTGGGTTGAAAATTCTTTTTAAAAATAATGTTGAATATTGCCCCCCACTCTTTTCTGCCTTGTAGGGTTTCTGCAGAGAGATCTGCTGTTAGTCTGATGATCTTCTCTTTATGGAAAACCTGACCTTTCTCTCTGGCTGCCCTTAACATATTTTCCTTCATTTCAACCTTGATGAATCTGATGATTATGTGTCTTGGGGTTGCTCTTCTCGAGGATTATCTTTGTGGTGTTCTCTGAATTTCCTGAATTTGAATGTTGGCCTGTCTTGCTAGTTTGGGGAAGTTCTCCTGGATAATATCCTGAAGCGTGTTTTCCACCTTGGTTCCATTCTTCTCGTCACTTTCAAGTACACCAATCAAACATAGGTTTGGTCTTTTCACATAGTCCCATATTTCTTGGAGGCTTTGTTTATTCCTTTTCATTCATTTTTCTCTAATCTTGTCTTCACGCTTAATTTCCTTAAGTTGATCTTCAATCTCTGATATCCTTTCTTCTGCTTGATCGATTTGTCTATTGATACTTGTGCATGCTTCACGAAGTTCTTGTGCTGTTCTTTTCAGCTCCGTCAGGTCATTTATGTTCTTCTCTAAACTGGTTATTTTAGTTAGCAATTCCTGTAACCTTTTATTAAGGTAATTAGCTTCCTTGCATTGGGTTAGAATACGCTCCTTTAGCTCAGAGGAGTTTGTTATTACCCACCTTCTGAAGCCTCCTTCTGTCAATTCGTCAAACTCATTCTCCACACAGTTTTGTTCCCTTTCTGGTGAGGAGTTGCAATCCTTTGAATGAGAAGAGGTGTTCTGGTTTTTGAAATTTTCAGCCTTTTTGCACTTGTTTTCCTCATCTTTGTGGATTTATCTATCTTTGGTCTTTGATGTTTGTGACCTTCGAATGTGGTTTATGTGTGGATCTCCTTTTTGTTGATGTTGATGCTGAGAGGTGAAGCCATCTGGACTTCCTGGGTGGAGTGGGGACTTGGAGAACTTTTCTGTCTAGCTAAAAGTTTGTAAATGCACCAATCAGCACTCTCTAAAAACGCACCAATCAGCACTCTGTGTCTAGCTAAAGGTTTGTAAATGCACCAATCAGCACTCTGTAAAAACGCACCAATCAGCACTCTGTGTCTAGCTAAAGGTTTGTAAATGCACCAGTCAGTACTGTGTAAAAACACACCAATCAGCGCTCTGTGTCTAGCTAAAGGTTTGTAAATGCACCAATCAGCACTCTGTAAAAATGGACCAATCAGCACTCTGTAAAATGGACCAATCAGCAGGACATGGACAGGGCCAAATAAGGGGATAAAAGCTGGCCACCTGAGCCAGCAGTGGCAAACTTCTTGGGTCCCCTTCCACGCTGTGGGAGCTTTGTTCTTTCACTCTTCACAATAAATCTTTCTGTTGCTCACTCTTTGGGTCCTCGCTACCTTTATGAGCTGTAACACTCACCGCAAAGGTCTGCAGCTTCACTCCTGAAGCCAGCGAGACCACGAACCCACCAGGAGGAATGAACAACTCCGGACGTGCCGCTTTTATAAGCTGTAACAACGAGCTATAACACTCACTGCGAAGGTCTGTAGCTTCACTCCTGAAGCCAGCAAGACCACAAACCCACCAGGAGGAACGAACAACTCCGGACGCACCATCTTTATGAGCTGTAACACTCACCGCGAAGGTCTGCAGCTCCACTCCTGAAGCCAGCGAGGCCATGAACCCACTGGGAGGAATGAACAACTCCAGATGCGCCACCTTTAAGAGCTGTAACACTCACTGCAAAGGTCTGCGGTTTCACTCCTGAAGTCAGCAAGACCACGAATCCACCAGAAGGAAGAAACTCCAGACACATCTGAACATCTGAAGGAACAAACTCTGGACACATCATCTTTAAGAAGTGTAACAGTCACTGCAAGCGTCCGCGGCTTCATTCTTGGAGTCAGCGAGACCAAGAACCCACCAGAAGGAACCAATTCCGGACACAATACTATTAATTTCTGTTTATTACATTTCCTTCTTACAGTCAGGCCCCTCTGCTGCAGGTCTGCTGGAGTTTGCTGGAGATTCACTCCAGTCCCTGTTTGCCTGGGTATCACCAGTGGAGGCTGCAGAACAGCAAAGATTGCTGCCTGTTCCTTCCTCTGGAAGCTTCATCCCAAAGGGGCACCTGCCAGATGCCAGCCGGAGCTCTCCTGTGTGCGGTGTCTGTCAACCCCTACTGGGAGGTGTCTCCCAGTCAGGAGGCAGGGGGGTCAGGGAACCACTTGATGAGGCAGTCTGTCCCTTAGCAGAGCTCAATTGCTGTGCTTGGAGACCCATTGCTGTCTTCAGAGCTGCCAGGCAGGAACATGTAAGTCTACTGAAGCTGTGCCCACAGCCGCCCCTTCCCACAGGTGCTCTGTCCCAGGGAGATGGGAGTTTTATCTATAAACCCCTGACTGGGGCTGCTGCCTTTCTTTCAGAGATGCCCTGCCCAGAGAGGAGGAACCTAGAAGGGCGGTCTGGCTACGGTGGCTTTGTGGAGCTGTGGTGGGCTCCGCCAAGTTCAAACTTCCTGGCTGCTTTGTTTACACTGTGAGGGGAAAACCACCTACTCAAGCCTCAGTAATGGTGAATGCCCCTCTCTCCCCACCAAGCTCGAGTGTCCCAGGTCGACTTCAGATTGCTGTGCTGGCAACAAGAATTTCAAGCCAGTGGATCTTAGCTTGCTGTGCTCTGTGGGGGTAGGATCTGCTGAGCTAGACCACTTGGTTTTCTGGCTTCATCCCCCTTTCCAGGGGAGTAAACCGTTGTTTCTCACTGTCGTTCCAGGCGCCACTGGGGTATAAAAAAACTCCTGTAGCTAGCTCGGTTTCTGCCCAAATGGTCCGCCAGTTTTGTGCTTGAAACCCAGGGCCCTGGTGGCGTAGGCACCCGAGGGAATCTCCTTGTCTGCCCACAGCTGGTTGGATTGTGCCCCGTGCTCACTGAAGGTGGATCTTCCTCACTCAGTCCATTGACTGACGGGTCAGTCTCCCCTGGAAACACCCTTGCAGATACATTCAGAAGTAATGCTGCACCAGTTTTCTGCTATTAACCCAGTCAAGTTGACACCTAAAATTAACCATCACATCTTGATTAAGAAAGTGAATAGGCAAGCCACAAACTTGAGGGCTTTTTAGAAAATATAATACATACATTTGACATATGATTTCATTCAGAATATACAAAGAACTCTTATAAATCAATAATAGAAAATCCAACTTAAAATGAAAAGGTTTGAACAGATGCTTAACAAAAGATACAAAATGGCCGCTAAGCACACAAGCGGTATCTTAGTGTAGTTTTTTTAATCACGAACATTCAAATTAAAATCACAATGAGGTACTACTACAAAACTCGTGGAATGGCTAAAATTAAAAAGACTGACAACACTAACTTGTGGTTAGAATGTGAAGCAACTGAAACTCTCATATATTGCTGGTGGGAGTGTAAAATGATACAATTACTTTGGAAAATAGTTGAAACTTTTTTTTTTTTTTCAGATGGAGTCTTGCTTTGTCACCCAGGCTGGAATGCAGTGGTGCGATCTCAGCTCACTGCAATCTCCACCTCCCGGGTTCTCACCATTCTTCTGCCTCAGCCTCTTGAGTAGCTGGGACTACAGGCACCCACCACCACGCCCAGCTAATTTTTTTGTGTTTTTAGTAGAGATGGGGTTTCACTGTATTAGCCAGGATGGTCTCAATCTCCTGACCTTGTGATCCGCCCGCCTCGGCCTGCCAAAGTGCTGGGATTACAGGCGTGAGCCACTGCGTCCAGCCTAGTTGGAATGTTTTTAAATAAAACTAAACATACACTTACCCTATTATGGCCCAGAAATTATGCTCCTAGGCATTGATCCAAGAGAAATTAAAACAAATCTGTATCAAGACTTGCCAAGAATGTTCACTGCAGCTTTGTTCATAGTAGCCCAAAACTGTATTTAATCCATATGTCCATCAAGAGGGGCATGGATAAATAATTTGTGGTGCATTCATACATAGGTCTGCTACACAAAAATAAAAAGAATGAACTGCTGATAAGCAATACAAATTAATTTTTACACATGGTAGTGAAAAAAGACAAAAAAAGAGAATATTTACAGCTGATTCCTTGTATATGATGTTCCGGAACAGGCAAATCTATTTGGAAAGAAGTCAGAAAAACGTCACCTCTGAATGCTTGTTTGCGAGCTGGGATGAACTCAAAAGAGGCATTTAACGAATTTCTGAGGTTTTTGAAAAAACCGCATTTTGATAGGTACATGGATTACATAAATGTATATATTTGTCATATTTTCTAAACGTCAAAAGATTCATGCTAGAACAAACTGATGAATGTATGGATTATGCATAAAACTTTTTTTTGCCATGAATCTATTAGTAAACATCAGAGAATTCTGTAGAAGAGCAAACACATATAAATAAATAAGCACTTCTTATAGTAGTAGCTTGTAATATTGTTATATAAATATAGCTCAATTAAAAAATAGCTCGAGTTATAGTTTGTAAGTTTCATTCCAAGCTTCACATGTTTATATATTTACTTATAAATTTTTCATAAAATCTCTTACTCATCTTACATACACAATTTACATGTCACCAAATCAACAGAAATAAACCTACTAGTACTGAAATATAGCTCAGAATGTGCTCAGTTTTAACATGCTTTAAATTTTTGTTTATATTTTATAATGACTTTCCCCCCGTTTTAAACTATTTCTCTGCATGCATTTTTAAACTCTGATTCCCAAACTATGGAAAGGAGTGTCATCTGCAGATCTGACTGAAAATTATATACTAAATTCTTAGCAAGATTTATTATTTATGGGTGTTTTTCCAAATAATCACATTTTTAAAAACAAGTTCTTTTTAGTCGTTTTAATTTACCATAATAGAAAAACTCCTTTTCTAGACTAGAGGTTCTTGGTCCTGATTGTGCATTATAATTATCTGGGTGGCTTGAAAATGTGGTAGTCCCCCTTCATCTGGGGGAGATACTTTCTAAGACCCCCAGTGGGTGCTTGAAATCTCAGGCAGTACCAAACCCCCATAAAGCCTATGTTTTCTTCTATATATAAGTACCTGTGATAAAGTTTAATTTATAAATTAGGTACAATAAGGGATTCACAACAATAACTAATAACAAAGTAGAACAATGATAACACTATGCCAGCATTGCTACTCTTGCTTTTGTGCTTTTTAAGTAAAATATGGGTTACTTGAGCATAAGCCTCGCGATACTACCACAGTTGATCTGGTAACCAAGATGGCGACTAAGGGGCAGGTGCTTGCTATTCACAACAGTGAACGATTTAAAACTCATGAATTGTTTATTTCTGGAAATTTCCAATTTATATTTTTGGACCCTGGTTGTCAATGGGTAACTGAAACTGTAGAAAACAAAACTGTGGCTAAGTGGGGACTATTATAAGGACTGAATTTTGTCAATACTGTTCATCAGCTGCCTTGCTTCGAGTCAGGCCTGGCCTGTCAAGTAGGTGACCATTCATCTGAAATAATTTTATAGGTACAAAAATTTCGTGTCTATTCATAATAATTTACTTTTCTTCTAACAATACTTGAGTTTTTGTTTTCCTAGAAACAACATACACACTCTTCCATCAAAGAGGAAGCTTAAAGCCAGGTGTGGCGAGACCTGCGTATAGTCCCTTAGGAAACTGAGGCAGAAGTGTTGCTTGAGGCCAGGAGTTCAAAGCCAGCCTGGGCAACATAACAAGACTCCTATCTCTCTCTTAGAAAAGTAAGCTTAAAATGCAATTTTTCCAATTAAGTGCTTAAAGGGAAAAGGGAAGAATCACCCAGGTGGACTGTGGTGTAGTGGGGAATGGGCACCTGCAGGGCTCCTGAAAAGCTCAATACAGAATTTTTCCCTTCATAATTTTGCCATAAACTAGACTGTTCTGCAGAGAAGAAAACATTACTGAATTCAAATTGTTGTTACAGTAAAGAGAGAAGACAAAGTGCCTTCTGGGAGTTTATTATCTAGTAGAAATGAGAGACTCCTCAGAGTTTATGGAATGTACAGAGAGAGTGTGGACTCTGTTACTGGCCATTAACTTTTCTTGAACATCTGCAAAACTTGTCTCCATAATACACAGAGCTTTCTATAGAAAGGCTGACTCTGCCTTCTTTAACTTGTACTCCAGAAAGTCATTTAAATTCTGAAAATGTAGAAGAATTTTAACAATAGAATTTTCTGGATAATATTTAACTAGAGAACTGAGAAAGACTTATTCTGTGTTTACTGCCTGATTAAGTACAAATCTTTCCATTCTACCAATCAAAGCGATGCTGGTTTCTGATTTGAAGAAGCCTCAAGAATATATAAAACATAAAATAATGCCTGAGTTTAGTTCAGGATTATAAATTGAATTATAGACCAAACATTTATTAACGTCAAACCAATGCCATCACTGCTGTCATTTTTATCAGTGTTCTCCAAAGAGATATGTGGTAAAAGTGTTCAAACTTTTATTTATATTTATGTTTTTCTCAAGAAGAAAGTATGCTTTACTAATAACAGATTGATAGTAGTGAATGTATAATATAGTTAATATGTAAATAAATATTTAAAATAAATGTTTATACATTGAGGCTGTTATGTTTTAAAAGTTATTACTGATGGGATGCATGATTAAAATTTTAGTGATTTAAATTATTTTGAAAAATAGTGACTTATATGTCAGGAGAACTAGGTTATGTACTGCTGCCTTTTTTGCAGATGACAGTTCTGACCTACAGGGAATGGAAGCAGTCTAAAAAGAATCATTTGTGATGCTCTCTCTTTCCTCACCTGGAACATGAATGCTTTGTAGTCATAGCCATTTGGGGTGGCCTCTGTCTCACCTGTGGTTTGAGGTTTCTGTTCACAGACAATTGACCTCTATTCACCGGAAGGAGTCTCAGAATGTCCCAGGTGAAAGGCACCTCAGAGATTTGTTCTACCTTCTTATTTTAAAGATGGATAAATATGGACCAAAGGCAGAAGTAATGAAAATATGTATTTAAAGTAATTCAGCTAAGAAAAGAAGAGAGTTGCTGAATACCACTATAATGGAGCTGTTTTTTATTTTTCTGCAATGCCTAGTGTGCTGACCAGAGGACAGTGACTATAAGCATATTGAAAGGGCATCTGCTCCCACGTAACCAGATGAAAGGAAATATTGCATATAATCATTGCTTAATATTTCTGACAATGGTAATTACCATCTGGCTGGTAGGACTGGAAGGAATCTATAAATATTTAGCTATTTATTAAAAGGAAAGGGAAAGTTAATGTATTCTTTGTCTCTAGTGGAAAATAGGAGCATTTTACTCGAGATTTTTTTTCACTTTTTTCTATGTTTTCTGTTATATTTGCTTATGAATATAATGAGGATTGTATCTGCAGGCTGTTTTTTCAATAAAGACACATTTGTTATTTCAGTATTTTTCTAGCTTCTACATTGACATACGAAGTGTAAGGTGTATTCCTCAGGAGGCAAAACTGACTCACGTTAAGTAGTTATTTGAGAAGAATATGCCCAATTACATTCTAATTTAGAAGGCATAGACAATATACACTATAAATCTTCCTGGAAATCAATTTGCCTTTCAAATCAATGCTTTCCCAGAGAAATATGGAGAAAATGCTGTAATATTTCATTTCCCTGGCCTCTGACTCCTGAAGCCATTCAGCTGGGGCTTTTGACAGCAAGTATGTAAGCAATCTTTGTTGCTCCTTTCATTCAGGTTTAGCATTAACCTCTCTCAGGAAGCCTTTGTCTGATATCTTTATCATCCATCCTTTGCGATCAGGCTTTGAATCTGAAATTTCTGGGACTGCTGTGTTCTCGTTTTTTTTTTTTTTTTTTTTCTAAAGCTGTACTTCTTCCAATCCTCATGTGTGCCAGATCCTGAAATTCTGATGAGTTTTCTGGTACCCTGTCTTGTTCTGTTAGTTGCTTTTCTAAGGACTGCAGTCTGACTCTGGAACGTCAGTCTTGGCTGGAAACTGCTACTGCATGTTCATAGAGTTACGGTCTGCTCATTGACCATTAAAGGATCTTATTCATCATAAAAGCTTCATACAATATGACTCACATTGTTAAGATACTTTTATTAAATGCCTGCATTGTTTTTCACTTCATGGGAGAATTTTTAATGTTAGTTCCCGAAAGAAGGATGGAAGCTTGATTCTTCTTGTTATAAAACCATGAGGTTTGGCTCTTGCATACAAGCTCACTTTAAGAGAAAGATAATTAATACTGTACAAATGGACATCAAGCATGAACATATTTTACAGTTAACACCAATTTTTAAGTCCTGGATACTTAAAGCAGATGCAGAAGGTTTTTAGCACAAAACATAAAACAACACAGTGCACTTTTAACCTCCAGAATTCGTGCAGTAGTTAGAGAAGAAGGCAGCTGGTTGTCCTGGCATCCGTGGTGCTGTGTTCTGTGTTTTGTAGCTTGGGAGAAGATAGGTCAATGAGTTTGTTAGCAACAGACTATCAAGCAAATGCAAGCCTCTATCAAAATAATAGCTTATTAATTTTGAACTTTTTCTTTTGAAATAATTTCATATTTACCGGAAAGTTGAAAAAGCAGTAGAGAAAACTCTAATTTTTTAAACTGATTTTTTACATTTCTTCATTATGCCCTATTAGCCCTTAATACTTCAATGTATATTTCTATAAACAAAGAAGTTCACTTTCATAACCATTGGACAACCATCAAATTCAGTAAATTTAATGCTGATGAAATATTTTTCTGAATATTTCAAATGCATTTAAGAAGCATACTGTGGGCTGGGCATGGTGGCTCACGCCTGTAATCCCAGCACTTTGGGAGTCTGAGGCAGGTGGATCAGGAGGTCAGGAGATTGAGACCATCCTGGCTAACACAGTGAAACCCCGTCTCTACTAAAAATACAAAAAAATTAGCCGAGCATGGCGGTGGGCGCCTGTAGTCCCAGCTACTCAGGAGGCTGAGGCAGGAGAATGGTGTGAACCTGGGAGGCAGAGCTTGCAGTGAGCTGAGATTGCGCCACTGCACTCCAGCCTGGGCGACAAAGTGAGACTCGGTCTCAAAAAAAAAAAAAAAAAAAAAAGCAGCATTATGTGATATTTGATTTATATCCATAAGGCATACCTTGTTACTTCTTTCAAAGAAGGCTTGTTTGGTTTTTTTGGTCCATTTAATCTGTCCTGTACTGAGTGTTGAGCTAAAATCTTTTATTATTAGTATAGTATTATTTTTATTGCATTGACTGTAATTTTGGCTTTATATAAGTGATTACAGTTTTTTTGTATGCATAGATTAAATATATACACATGAATTATAAGTTAATTCACACATCTTCATTGTAAATTGTGGCATTAGCCATTATAAAACAACTTTAGTCTCAATTAATAATTTGTAGCCTATATTTCACATTGGGTGATATTAGATCACAACCATGCTTTTTTATTGTTTGCATTTTCCTGATATATCTTTGTCTATCCTTTTACATTTTGCCTTTTGAATCATTCTGTTTTAAATGTGTCCATATTGATGGCATAGAGTTGGGTTTTTAAGTTAATTGAAAAGTGTTTTAATAGGCAAAATCAACCCAGGCCGGAGGAGGCCTCAGGAAACTTACAATCGTGGCAGAAGGGGAAGCAAACACATCTTTCTTCTCTGGGGGCAGGAAGGAGAAGTGCTGAGCAAAAGGGGAAAAGCTGCTTATAAAACCATCAGATCTCGTGAGGACTCACTCTCGATATTATGAGAACAGCAGCATGGGGGTAACCATTCCCATGATTCAATTACCTCCAACCAGGTCCCTCCCACAACACATGGGGATTATGGGAACTACAATTCAAGATGAAATTTGGGTGGGAACACAGGCAAACTGTATCAACTGTTTTTGTTCTTTGGAAAAAATGCTCCTTTAGTGTTTAAGAAAGGTTGCATTTAAACTTTCTATAGTCCTCTTAATCCTTTTTTTTTTTTTTGCCTGATCTTTCACAGTCTGGTTTGTCAGTTTTAAATGATATACCTTGACTCCAACCTGTTACCTGTGCAATAATAATAAATCTTACTTTCCATTTCTTTTCTCCCTTTTTTTAATCAGTCGCATTCTTCCCACTGTTTTCAAATATGTCTTTAAATTTTTCTTCCACCCACACCCAATACTATTCTTTTTTTTTGAGACAGAGTCTCACCATGTCACCCAGGCTGGAGTGCAGTGGCACGATCTTGGCTCACTGCAACCTCCACTTCCCAGGTTTACGCAATTCTCCTGCCTCAGCCTCCCAAGTAGCTGGGATTACAGGCACCCACCACCATGCCCCCTAATTTTTGTATTTTTTAGGAGAGACGAGATTTCCCCATATTAGCCAGGCTGGTCTTGAATTCCTGACCTCAGGTGATCCACTGGCCTTGGACTCCCAAAGTGCAGGGATTACAAGTGTGAGCCACTGTGCCCAGCCCATTTCTATTCTTAGTCTTAGTTCTACAATTAAATAAATAAAATATATTAAAATGCTAACCACTAGTCTTTTAGCCCCAATTTTTCCAATTATCACTAGATTGTGTATCATTCTGTAATAGATGCTCAGGAAAGGCACAACTTCTTTCAGTTTATGTGCATTAAAATTTGTTTAGCTTTAATATATGAATAAGTCATTTAGCTAATAATCTCTTCTCTTGAGGTTTTGAAAATTTTACTCCACTGTTGCCTTTCTTTATATGGTGCTTTTGATAAGTCTGACGTCAGTACAATTTTCCCCCAATTTTTTACCTTTATGTAATTTTATATTTTTGCCTAGAGGCCCAGAAGTTTTTCTCACTGACTTTAAAATGTGGTAGTTTTATTAACCTAAATCTTAGAGTAAACCATTTTGTGTCACTTTTTTCCTCAGATACATAGTGGACCCTTTAAGTATGTAGCTCTAAGGTTTATCCTATTTCTGAAGCCCCTCTTTCCCATTCTTTGGATTACAGATATTAGTTATCTCTCATTGTGTTGTTTCTGTTCTGAAGAAGTTCAAGTATATGCATGTTGGATCTTTGTCTTCCATTTCAAACATTTTTCTGCCCATTGTAGTTCTTTTCTCTATCTCATTTCATTTATCTCATTTATCACTTGGTAGTTTTCCTTTCATTCTTAAATGTATCTTTTTAAAGTTTCTTCAAATTATTTATTTTTGGGCATCTTGCAGTTTATCTTTCGTTTCTCAGTTTTGTTTTATTTTTCTTTAATCCTTTCTGAGTTTGAAAAAATCTGGTTGCATTTATTCCTTTCTTGGGTCCATCTCTGTTTTTTGTTTTTTAATATTTTAAATGCTTATTGAAAGATATTTAAATAATTTTAGATTGTTGTATTCCATTTTTTCTTTTTGGCTCATTGGGAAAAGTTTTTACCAGCTGATATGTTCTGAAATATATTTTATATTTCCTTCTTATGCTAGTTTTTTGTGTCATCGATAGGGTTTCTAATTAGGAGTGTCCTCTTCTGCCAGTCTAGTAAAGTGTAATTTCCTTCATGGATGATTTTTTTTTTTTTTTTTTTTTTTGTGGTGGAGGGAGAAGTGAGAAGGAGTGATGTTCTTTATTTCATTTCATTTTTGCAAGATCTTCACGTTTCCAATTTTACTTCCTTTTTTCTTGGACTTTACTGCTACATTTCTAAGGCATTTTCAACACTTTGTTTTTCTTTTTATTTCATTCTCTCCAGAAACAATCCTTCTAGGACTTGCTATCTCTTCTCCCATTCATTTTCAAGCCCCTTCCCTGTGGCTGGTTCTTTGAATAAATGCATACAAGACCAGTGTCTAGTATTTTATTCCATAATGTTGGGCCTTTCCTTCTTACAGTATTTATTTTTCCTACTTCATCTAAGTTTGTTGCTTTCCTCTTCTCTTTTTCAAGGATTTCTTAATACTCCCCTCCCTACTTTTATTACCCATAGACTTACAGAGGTAGATAGAGATCCAATGATACCTCTGTTGGGTTTAAGTTTTATTTCTTTAGTGACAGGTAAATTGAATGTTATGGTAATCTCTTTTAGTATTGCTGAAGGCATGGGTCATATGTGATTTTATTTTTTTTAGATGAAGTCTCACTCTTGCCCCCCAGGCTGGAGTGCAGTGGCGCGATCTTGGCTCATTGCAACCTCCACCTCCCGGGTTCAAGCGATTCTCCTGCCTCAGCCTCCCGAGTAGCTGGGATTACAGGTGACTGCCACCACGCCTGGCTAGTTTTTATATTTTTAGTAGAGACAGGGTTTCACCATGTTGACCAGGCTGGCCTACAAACTCCTGACCTCAGGTGATCCGCCTGCCTTGGCCTCCCTTTTTATTCACACCTTACTGATAATTTTCTGGGGGGCAAGGATGAATGAACAGATTATGATCCTCAATAGCCTTGCTACTTTAAGAGACTAGTGGGTATTTTAATTGATGCTTTATTACTTTGGGCCAGATACTGAAATCCCGTCTCAGGGGAAGCCACTTATTTTCATATATTTTAATTGAATTTTCTAACAGTTATTCAAATTCTTTAAACATCTATAATGTCCTCAGTTTTATGCTGGCTTCTCATTTATAAAGTATTTTAAAAGAATCTTAACTTGTAGGGTTGTGTGAGGACTAAATGAATTAATCCTCATTAACTTGTTAATTAATAAGCAATTGCCTCATTTATAACCAAATCCATTACATTTAATTTCTGGCAAAACACAATTTAAAACATCATATAAAAATAAACTACTAATAATTAATTCAGATGTACAAAAAAGCCTTCCTCAAATTAATAGTTTATGAAATTTTTTTTCCAAAGGCAAATCAATTTCTGGCATGGGCCAGGACACAGATTCTACAAATAAGAATGGTGTTATTAGTAAATAAAAAGTTTCTTCATATAGTTGACAAAATTTTGTCCATTCAGCTGCTACCCTTAATCAGTTTTGGCAGTTGGGTCACCTCTATTCATGCTTGTCACATTATTTTGGTCTTGTCTTAGGCTAGGTTCTTGTTTCCTTCCCTCTGTGTTTGTCTCTCATCATTGTGCTGATCCAGCACAACTTGTACCCAAGTTCTGAGACAGAATAAAAGAAATCAGGAGATTAATTAAAGATATAGTACAATATTGTAATACTGCTATGAACTTCTTAATAAAAAAATGAGCAAAAACAAACCACAGAGTTCATAAAGTCTAGAAGTGTCTGTTCCATCAAATGTGCAGACATCAAAACAGAACAAAGAGAAACATAAAAAAAAATCAAAGAATCATGACATCACTAAACGAAAATGAATACAATAGTTTTCCAGTAACTGGCCTCAAAGAAGTGGAGATTTATTACTTATTTGACAAAGAATTCAAAATCTTTTTTTTAAGAAAGCTCAGCAAAAAAGAGAACATAGACAACTCAAATAATTCAGAAAACAATGCATGAACAAAATGAGCAGTTCAATAAAGCAACATATATCATTAAAAAAGACATTCTGAAGCTGAATATTATAAAAAATGAAACAAAGAATGCAATAGAGAGTATCAACAATAGACTTGATCAAGCCGAAAAAGAATTTGTGAGCTAGAAGACAAGTCTTTGAAGACAGAGAAAAAAAGGAAAGGAAAAAAAAGATAAAAATAAATGAAAATGTCTGTGGGAATTATGAGACTCCATCAAGATAGCTAACTTTTTCATTATAAGAGTCCAAGGAGAAGAGAGAGAGAGAAAGGGGCAGAAAGCTTACTTAAAGAAATAATGGCTTAAAACTTCCCAAATCTAGGGTGAGATATGGACTTGCAGGAGCTTGAACTTTAATGATCTCCACTTAGGTTTAATTCAAAGAGGACTTTACTAAGATATATTATAATCAAACTGTCAAAAATTAATGACAGAGAGAATGTTGAAAATACCAAGAGAAAAGAAAGTTCTTCACATAGAAGAGTAATAAGGCTCCCAGTGGATTTCTTAGCAGAAACTTTGCAGACCAGGAGACACTGAGATGATACATTCAAAGTGCTGAAAGAAAAGAAGAAAAACTGCCAACCGAGAATACTTAACCTTGTAAAGTTGTCTTTCAGAAATGAAGGAGAGATAGAATTTCCCAGAAAAACAAAAATTCATGAAGTTAATCACCACCAGACCTGTCATAAGGAATGCTAAATGGAGTTCTTCAATTTGGAAGAAAGCATAGTAACAAAAAAACTTATGACAATATAAAACTCACTGGTGAAAGTATTTGGTTAAATTCAGAATACTCTAACACTATATAGTTGGTGTGTAAATTACTTACAATTCTAGTATAATGATTAAAAGACAAAACTATTAAAAATAAGTATAGCTACAATAATTTGTTAAGGAATACACAATATGAGTAGATATAAATTGAGACATCAAGAACATAAAAAGAAAAGTAATGTTGATTTTTTAAAGTGCAATCAAAGTTAAGTTGTTACCAGCTTAAGAGAGCCTATTATAACTACAAGACACTTTGTGTAAGCTTTATGGTAACAAAAAAGCAACAATCTATAGTATATACACCAAAGATAAAGTAATCACAGAATACCACCACAAAAAAATCATCAAATTGCAAAAGATAATGGCAAGAGAGGAAGAAAGAAAGAAACTAGGTAACAGCCAGAAAACAATTAAAAATGTCAAGAATAAGTCCCAACTTATTAATAATTACTTTAAATATAAATGGATTAAATTCTCCAGTCAAAACCAAGAGTGATTTAACAGACGAAAAAAAGACCCAACTATATGCTGCCTACAAGAGGTTCACTTCAGCTTTAAAGATACACATAAACAGAAAGTAAAAGGATAGAAAAAGATGTTCCATACAAATGGAAACCAAAGAAAGAGGAGGTAGTTATACTATCAGACAAAATAGACTGTAAGTCAAAAACTGTAAAATGAGACAAAGAAAGTCATTATATAATGATAAAAGGGCCAATTTATTATGTAAATATAATCATTATACATAGGTATGCACCCAATACCACACTACCAAAATATATAAAGCAATTATTAACAGATCTGAAGGGAGAGATAGATTCTGATACAATAACAGTAAGGGAATTTCAATATTCCGCTTTCAACAAAGGATAGCTCCTCCAGACACAAAATCAATAAGGAAATATTGGACATAAACTATCCTTTATGCCAAATGGACCTAACAGATATATACAGTACATTCTATCCAATAGCAGCAGAATGCACATTATTTTTATTTTTAATTTTTGTTGATACATAGTAGATACACATATTAATGGGTTATATGAGATATTTTGGTACAGGCACATGATGTGTAATAATCACATTAGGGTAAATGAGGTATCCATCACCTCAAGAATTTATCCTTTGTTTTACAAACAATTCAAGTATTATTTTAGTTATTTCAAAATGTACAATTAAATTATTATTGACTGTAGTCACTCTGTTGAGCTAGCACATACTAGTTCTTATTCATTCTTTCTAATGATTTTTTTTCTACCCATTAACCTTTCCCATTCTCCCCTCTCCTTCCACTACTCTTTCCACCCTCTGGTAACCATCCTTCTACTCTCATTCTCCATGAGTTCAATTATTTTAATTTTTAACTCCCATAAATAAGTGAGAGAACATGTGAAGTTTGTCATTCTGTGCCTGGCTTATTTCACTTTACATAATGATCTCCAGTTCTATTCATGTTGTTGCAAATGACAGAATCTCATTCTTCTTTATGGCTGAATAGTACTCCATTTTGTATATGCACCACATTTTCTTTATCCATTCACCTGTTGATGGACACTTTGTTTGCTTCTAAATCTTGGCTATTGTGAATAGTGCTGTAATAAACATGGGAGTGCAGATATCTCTTCTATATACAAATATCCTTTTTTGGGGGAATATATCTAGGAATGGAATTGTAGATCATACGGTAGCTCTATTTTTAGTTTTTGAGAAACCTCTAAACTGTTCTCCATAGTGGTTGTACTAATTTATACTCCCAGCAACAGTGTACAAGAGTTCCCTTTTCTCCATGTCCTCACCAGCATTTGTTATTGCCTGACATTTAGATAACAGCCATTCTAACTGTGGTGAGATAGTATTTCATTGTATGTTTGATTTGCATTTCTCTGATGATCAATGATGTTGAACATCTTTTCATATATATGTTTGCCATTTGTATGCCTTCTTTTGAAAAATGTCTATTCAGATCTTTTGTCCATTTTTTAGTTGGATTCAGAATAAAAATTTTTCTAAAGCTCACATGGAATATTCTCCAGGGTAGACAAGTTTTGTCACAAAACATGTTGTAACAAATTTAAGAAGATTGAAATAATATCAAGTATCTTTTCTAACCACAATGGTATGAAACTAGAAATCAATAATAGGAGGAATTTCAGAAAATTTCTAAATATTTGGAAATTAAACAACACACATCTGAATAACCAATGCCTCAAATAAGAAATAAAAAGGGAAATTAAAAGCATTATGAGACAAATGAAAGTGGCAACACAACATATCGAAACTTATAGGATGACCAAAAGCAGTTCTGCAAGAGAAGTTTATAGTGATAAATGCCAAAATGAAGAAAAAAGAAAATATCAATAAACCTAACTCTATATCTCAAAAACCTAGAAAAGTAAGGACAAACTAAATCCTAAGTTAGTAGGAGGAAGAAAACAACAAAAACCAGAACAAAAATACATGAAATAGAGACTGGAAAAACAATAGAGAAGATCAATAAAACTAAGGGTTTGTTTTTTGAAAAACTAAACAAGATTGTCAAATCTTCAGTTAGACTAAGAAAAGAGAAAGCATACTCAAATAAATAAAATCCAAAATGAAAGGTGAGACTTTCCAACTGAAACCACAGAAATAGAAAGGGTCACAAGAGACTACTATGAATGGTTATACACCAATACATTTGTTAACCTAAAAGAAATGGATAAATCTCTGGAAACATACAACCTCCAAGACTGAAATGAGGAAGAAATAAAACCTGAACAGACCAATAATGAATAAGGAGATTGAATCAGTAATAAAAAGTCTCCCTTTAAAAAGAAAAAAAGATAAGCCCAGGACATGATAGACTGACTGCTGAATTCTACCAAACATTGAAAGAAGAACTATTACCATCTTCAAAGGAGGAAATATTTTCAGATTCGTTTTATAAGGCCAAGACTACCGTGGTAGGAAAGCCAGAGAAGCACAACTTTTAGAAAAGAAAATTACAGGCCAATATCGCTGATAAACTTGGATGCAAAAATTTTCAATGAAATATTAGCAAACTAAATTCAAAGCATATTAAAAGGATCATTAAATACTATGTGCAGCGTGACGGTATTTCAAAGAGTAAACGACTGAAGTGGTAAAAGGAAGCATTTCTGTCCTCAACAAATTTTCTCCTTGGACCTGAAGTGACAGGACAGTTTACTATTAAGGCATCTGGAAAGGAGTTTCAGGCAATGGACAGCAGCTAATGAGTGATGATCTATGGCAGAGGTGAAAGTGCTGCAGAGGGATGTGGGATAACATTTTTGGTTTCATAATATGTGTTAGAAGAAGCTGAAACTAAAAGATCTGCTGATGGAGGTTGAAGAAGATGCTTGGATTGGGTAAAGATATCCAGTAACATATATATATATATTTTGAGACGGAGTCTCGCTCTGTCGTCTAGGCTGGAGTGCAGTGGCGCGATCTCGGCTCACTGCAAGCTCCGCCTCCCGGGTTCACGCCATTCTCCTGCCTCAGCCTCCCGGTAGCTGGGACTACAGGCGCCTGCCACCATGCCCGGCTAATTTTTTGTATTTTTAGTAGAGAGGGGGTTTCACCGTGTTAGCCAGGATGGTCTCCATCTCCTGACCTCGTGATCCGCCCGCCTTGGCCTCCCAAAGTGTTGAGATTACAGGCGTGAGCCATCGCGCCCGCCGATATCCTGTAACATATTTAATGAATTCCCTATCAATAGACAGTTAATGGACTTTTTGTTTTTACGATGTTGTAATAAATTTCCTTATACCTACATGTACATACACACACACATTGTATTATTTCCTTAGGAAAATTTTCAAGGAACAAAGTAATTAGGCCAGATGCATCTTATATTTATACCTACTGCAAATCATTTCAAGAAAGAAATAACAACTTACATTCGAGTGTATAAGAATATCCAATTTGTTTTTAATTTACCCTCATCAGTCCTGGGTATCATCTTTCCTTCAATCTTTTTATTTCCACAGAAAAACCACTACACTATTTTAAATATGCATTTAAAAATTATTTGTGATATAATTCATAAGTTCACATTTAATTATTTACATATTCACATTTAATTGCCATTTATATTTCTTCTGAGTTACTTGTTCAAATCTATTGTCTCACTATTGTGTTGAGATATTTTCATTACTTTATATAGTGATCTGTAAGGGTTTTTACAATATTAAGAATCTTATCAGGTCTGTAATTTATGATACATTTTTTTCCAGTTTAAAAAAAACCTAACTTTATGATTTTTGTTATAGAGATTTCAGATTTTTATGGAGTCAAGTCTTTATGCACTGTGGGTTTGTATAATGCTTAGAAAGGTTTCCTCACTTAAATATTATAAGGATAGTTTTCTATGTTTCCTTCCAGTATTTCGTTTTATATTTTTGTTCAAATTTTAACCTGCATATGAAAAATCATGTAATGGATAATAATGTGTATGTTTATTTTACAAAAAGATAATGACGGGTTGTTAAATATATTTTTCTTTCTAATTACATTATTTACCATAAGATTAAACAATTTCTCTTGAATTTAAAATACCATTTGTTTTATCTCAAAATTGTGAGACATAATTATATTAAATTTTGTGTATTTATTCTAGAATCTCATAAAAATTTCAGCCAGAGCAAAAAGTTAATAAACTACACAGTAAATATAAAAATATGTAAATGATGTATCAATATAGCAAAAGTTCTGCTTGGATTTTCAAAGAAAAATCAGTCTTGCTTCTATAAGACTATCTACTAATAAGTGAATTTGATTCATCTTTTTAAATTTTTTTATTTTAAGTTGAGGAGTACATATGCAGATTTATTATATAGGTAAACTTGTGTCATGAGGTTTTGTTGTATTGATTATGTCATCACCCTGGTATTAAACCTAGTATCTCTTAGTTGTTTTCCCTAATTGTCTCCCTCCTCTCAACCTTTACCCTCTGAAAGGCCCCAATGTGTGTTACCCTCTATGTATTCATGTGCTGTCATCATTTAGCTCTCACTTATAAGTGAGATCATGCAGTATTTAGTTTTCTGTTCCTGCATTAGTTTGCTAAGGACAATGGCCTCCAGTTCCTTTTCTTTAGCCAGTCTCTCGTTGATGGGCATTTAGGTATATTCTATGTCTTTGTTACTGTGAGTAGTGCTGCAATGAACACACACATACATGTGTCTTTATATTATAACAATTTATATCCCTTTGGATGTATACCTAGTAATGGGATTACTGGGTCGAAGGTATTAATATTTCTGTTTCTAGGTCTTTGAGAAATTGCCACACTGTCTTCCACAATGGTTGAACTAATTTATACTCCCACCAACAATGTATAAGTATTGCTTTTTCTCCACATGCTTGCCAGCGTCTGTTATTTTTTGACTTTTTAATAGCCATTCTGACTGGTGTGAGATGGCATCTCTTTGCGGTTTTGATTTGCATTTCTCTGATGATCATTGTTGTCTACCTGTATGTCTTCTTTTGAAAAGTGTTTTTTCATGTCCTTTGCCCACTTTTTAATGTTTTTTTTTTCTTTTAAATTTGTTTAAGTTCCTTATAGATGTTGGATATTAGACCTTCGTTGGATGCATAGTTTGCAAATACTTTCTCTCATTCTGTAGGTTGTCTGTTTAATCAATTGATAGTTTCCTTTGCTGTGCAGAAGCTCTTTTGTTTACTTAGATCCTATTTGTCAATTTTTGCTTTTGTTGCTATTGCTTTTGGTGTCTTCATCATGAAATCTTTGCCAGTTCCTATGTCCAGGATGGTATTGCCTAGATTGTCTTCCAGGGTCTTTATAGCTTTGGGTTTTGCATTTAAGTCTTTAATTCATCTTGAGTTAATTTTGATATATGGTGTAAAGAAGGGGTTCAGTTTTAATCTTCTGCATATAGCTAGCCAGTTATCCCAGCACCATTTATTGAATAGGGACTCCTTTCCCCATTGCTTGTTTTTGTCAGCTTTGCTGAAGATCAGATGGTGGTGAGTGGCCTTATTTCTGGGTTTTCTATTCTGTTCCATTGGTCTATGTGTCTGTTTTTGTACCAGTACCATGCTGTTTTGGTTACTCTAGCTCTGTAGTATAGTTTGAAGTCAAGTAATATGATGCCTCCATCTTTGTTCTTTTTGCTTAGGATTGCCTTGGCTATATGGGCTGTTTTTTTGGTTCCATATGAATTTTAAAATACCATTTTCTAGTTCTGTGAAGAATGTCAATGGTAGCTTCATAGGAATAGCATTGAATCTATAAATTGCTTTGGGCAGTATGGCTATTTTAATGGTACTGATTCTTCCTATTCATGAGCATGGAATGTTTTTCCATTTGTGTCATTTCTTTGAGCAGTGCTTTGTATTTCTCCTTGTAGAGTTCTTTTACCTCCATGGTTAGCTGTATTCCTAGGTACTTTATTCTTTTTGTGGCAATTGTAAATGAGAGTTTGTTCATGATTTGGCTCTCTGATTGCCTATCATTGGTGTATAGGAATGCTAGTGATTTTCGTACATTGATTTTGTATCCCAAGATGTTGCTGAAGTTGTTTATCAGCTTAAGGTGCTTTTGGGTTGATACTATGGGGTTTCTAGATGTAGAAACGTGCCATCTCCAAACTGGGGTAGTTTGACTACCTCTCTTCCTATTTGGAGGTGTTTTAAATTTTTCTCCTTGCCTTATTGCTCTGGCCAGGTCTTCCAATACTATGCTGAATAGAAGTAGTGAGAGAGGGAATCCTTGTCTTGTGCTTGTTTTCAAGGGGAATGCTTCCAGCTTTTGCCCATTTAGTATGATGCTGGCTGTGGGTTTGTCATAGATGGCTCTTATTATTTTTGAGGTACGTTCTTTCAGTACTTAGTTTATTGAGAGTTCTTAACATAGAGCAATGTTGAATTTTATCAAAAGCCTTTTCTTATCTATTGAGATAATCACGTGGTTTTTGTCTTTAGTTTGGTTTATGTGATGAATCATATTTATTGATTTGTGTATGTTGGACCAACCTTGCATCCCAGGAATAAGGCCTACTTGATAATGGTGAATAAGTTTTTTGATGTGCTGCTGGATGGAGTTTGCCAGTATTTTGTTGAGGATTTTTGCATCTATGTTCTTCAAGGAATCTCATTAGTTTCAAAGAACTTCTTGATTTGTGCCTGAAGTTTTCATTTTTCTTTTGTTGTATCTCTGCCAGTTTTTGGTGTCAGAATGAAGCTGGTCTCATAGAATGAGTTAGGAAGGAGTCCCTCTCCCTCATTTTTTTTGGAATAGTTTCAGCAGAAATGGTACCGGTTCTTCTTTGTGCATCTGGTAGAATTCAGCTTTGCATCTATCCGGTCCTGGTCTTTTTTGGTTGGTAAGTTATTTATTACTGCCTCAATTTCAGAGCTCATTATTGATCTATTCACAGATTCAATTTCTTCTTGATTCAGTTTTGGGAAGTTGTATGTTTCCAGGAATTTATCCATTTCTCCTAGATTTTCCAGTTTACTTGCCTAGAGTTCTTCATAGTATTCTCTGATGGTTGTTTGTATTTCTGTGGGGTTAACGGTAATATCCCCCTTGTCAATTCTGATTGTGTTTATTTGAATCTTCTCTCAATTTTTTTTCTTTATTAGTATTAGTCTAGCTAGAGGTCCGTCTTTTTTATCTTTTGTTTTTTCTTTCAAAAAACCAGCTTCTGGATTCACTGATCTCTTGAATAGTTTTTCATGTCTCAATTTCATTCAATTCAGCTCTGATTTTGGTTATTTCTTGTCTTCTGCTAGCTTCAAGATTTGTTTGCTCGTGGGTCTCTAGTCATTTCAGTTGTGATTTTAGGTTGTTTACCTCAGATTTTTCTAACTTATTGATGTAGGTATTTAGTGCTATAAATTTCTGTCTTAACATACTTTAGCAGTGTTCCAGAGATTCTGGTATATTGTATCTTTGTTCTCATTAGTTTCAAAGAACTTCTTGATTTCTACCTTAATTTCATTATTTACTCAAAAGTAATTCAGGAGCAGGTTATTCAATTTCCATATAATTGGTTTTAAGTAAATTTCTTAGTCTTAATTTCTAATTTGATTGTGCTGTTGTCCAATAGATTGCTATTATTTTAGTTCTTTTGCATTTGCTGACGAGTGTTTTACTTTTGATTATGTGATCAATTTTAGAGTATGTGCCATGTGGAAATGAGAAGAATGTATATTCTGTTGTTTTTGGTTGGAGAGTTATGTAGATATCTATCAGATCCATTTGATCCAGGGATGAGTTCAGTTCCTTAATATCTTTGTTAATTTTTTGTCTTGATGATCTCTCTAATATTGTCAGTAAGGTGTTAAAGTCTCCCACTATTATTGTGTGGAACCTCTTTGAAAGTCTCTAAGAACTTGCTTTATAAATCTCAGTAAGCCTGTCTGTAATGGGTACATGTATATTTTAGGATAGTTAGATATTCTTTTGGAGTTGAACCCTTTACCTTTATGTAATGCCCTTCTTCGCATTTTTTAAATCTTTGTTTGTTTAAACTCCGTTTCACCTGAAACTAGGATTGCAATCCATGCTTTTATTTTGTTTTACATTTGCTTGGTAGATTTTTCTCCATGCCTTTATTTTGAGCCTATGTGTGTCATCGCATGTGAGATGGACCTCTTGAAGACCACATACCAACGGGTCTTGGTTCTTTATCCAGCTTGCCACTCTGTGTCTTTTAATTGGGGCATTTAGCCCATTTACATTCAAGGTTAGTATTGATATGTGTGGATTTGATTCTGTCATCATGATGTTAACTGGTTATTTTGCAGACTTGTTTATGTGGCTTCGTTATATTGTCACTGGTCTGTGTACTTCAGCGTGTTTTTGTAGTGCCTGGTAATGGTCTTTCCTTTCCATATTTAGGGCTTCTTTCAGGAGCTCTTGTAAGGCAGGTCTGGTGGTAACAAATTGCCTCAATATTTGCTTGTCTGATAAGGATTTTATTTCCCCTTTGCTTATGAAGCTTAGTTTGGCCAGTCTGAAATTCTGGGTTGGAATTTCTTTTCTTTAAATATGTTGAGTATTGGTCCGCAATCTCTTCTGGCTTGTAGAATTTCAGCTGATGGGTCCACTGTTAGTCAGATTAGCTTCCCTTTTTAGGTGACTTGACATTTCTCTAGCTGCCTTTCATATTTTTTCTTTCATTTCAACATTGGAAAATCTTATGACTATGTGCCTTGGGGATGATCTTCTTGTAAAATTTCTTACTGGGGGGGTCTCTGCATTTCCTGAATTTCAATGTTGGCCTCTGTAGCTAGGCTGGGGAAGTTCTCATGGATGATATCCTGAAATATGTTTTCCAAGTTGGTTCCATTCTCCCCATCTCTTTCAGGGACACCAATGAGTCATAGATCTGATCTCTTTACATAGTCCCGTATTTCTTGAAGGTTTCATTCGTTCCTTTTCATCATTTTTTCTCTATTCTTGTCTGACTGTCTTATTTCAGAAAGCCAGTCTTCAAGCTCTGTGATTCTTTCCTCCACCTGGTCTATTCTGCTATTAATACTTGTGATTGCATTATGAAATTCTTGTAGTGTGTTTTCAACTCTATTAGGTCAGTTACATTCTTTTACGTACCGGTTATTTTGTCTGTCAGCTCCTGAATTGTTTTATCATGAATTTTAGCTTCCTTGCATTGGGTTTCAATGTACTCCTGTAGCTCAATTATCTTCATTCCTATCCAAATTCTGAATTTTATTTCTGTCATTTCAGCCATCTCAGCCCAGTTGAGAGTCCTTGCTGGAGAGGTGATGTGGTTGTTTGGAGGAAAGAAGGCATTCTGGTTTTTTGAGTTTTTAAGATTCTTTCACTGATTCTCATCTTTGTGGGCTTAACTACCTTCAATCTTTGAGATTTCTGACCTTTTTTTTTTATCATATTTGATGACCTTGAGGGTTCGATTGTGGCATAAGGTGAATTCGGCCATCTGGCTTTGTTTCTGTAAATGTTAGGGGGCCAGCACTCAACTCCTGGACTGTGTGCTCTAACTCTGGGGACTTGTATTGGGCCCCGACTTTGTTGTCTGCCTCCTCCAGGTTAGAAATCCACTGTGCTGGGGTGGTAAGTGAGGCGTGGTAGCTGTGTTAGCCAGTGCCCAGGTGTCTGTTTTCCTGTAGGTGTTCACTACAGTGCCTGCTTATCTGTAGGCATTCACCATAGTGGTGGAGGCTACACAGCTGAGGGGCAGGTGGAGCAGGAGGCCCCTGCTGGCTACTGTGTGCATGGTCATGCTGGAGGTGGTATTGGCTCAGGGGTAGGGTGCTGGCAGGTGCTAGTCTGGTTACCTTCTCTGTTTCCCACAAGTAGGAGTGATCCCTCAGAATGGGCTAGGATCAGCTGTTCTCTGCTCAGTGTTAGCACAAAGGCCGGATGCCGATGGGGTCAGGGCTGGCTAGCTCTGTGCCCACAAAGAGCTGGCATTGATGGGGGGGTGGGGGCATACTGAACTCCCATGTGCTGGTGGGGCAAGGAAAGCAAAACCTGTTACAGACACAGGTTGGAGTTGCTGGGAGTTTCTGTGGGCCTGGGGAAGCTGCAGTAAGGGGAGGGAGTATGTGGGCTGGTGCATGGCCATAGGGGTCACTTTGCTGGAACTCTCTGCTAGTCAGGTATGGTCTGCCAGTGCAGAAGCTAGGGTATAGGCCTCCAGGGCACGTGAGACTTCCCTGCAAGAAGGTGTTGCCGGCTGGATTCCCTGGAGAGGCCAGCAGACCAAGGGGTGCTCAGACTGCCCCGCAGAGTTCAGGTCCGACAGTTCCCCTAGGGTTAACGTCTCCTATGGGAGCCAGTCAAGCCTAGGGGCATGGCCATCCCTGGCTATGCTCTGCTGTGGATGCTCCCACACCAAGTGCTCTGGGCTCCACATCAGCTGGCTTGCTGCTTCTACCACTTCTCTCAGCAGATATCCCGGACAACTCGAGTGTCTGTGGTGGTTGAGGGGTCTCCTCCTGCTGGAGTTCCAAAGACCATGGTGAGAACAGGTTGCTTCTTGCCAATTCAACTCATTCATTCCCCTGGAGCTGTTGGGGGCCAGGAAGGAGTCTGACGTGCCATAGACCCAGGCAGGGTTTCCAGCTTTCTCCCCTTCATCCCAACTTCTGTGTCTTCCGTCTGTCCACTCTTGGTACCTTCTCTCTAAACATCTGTTAGAAGCATGCCAGTCATCTTGGTCCCTCAACGGGAGCTGTTCTATGCGGCTGTGTCTATTCAGTCATGTTACTCTCCCCTGACTCATCTTAATCTAAGTGAAGCATCTTAGGAAAAAACAGATTTTTCCCTATTTTTAAAATATTACCATTTGAAGCTGTTTGAATGCATTTAAAAAGATGTTGAAGTGTAATGCCTATTTCTATACATCAAGATAATATATAAAACAAGGAATTGATGTTTTTATGTAGACATATTTCTCTCTTTGAATAAGGTTTTCAATAAAATAAATACAATTTCATTTAAAAATCCAGTTTTTAAGACTTTCTCAGAGCTTAGAATAAAACATTGTGTTACCTTTAAAACTTTAATACAAGCAGGCATAGGTTTTCACAATGCAATTATAGATGTGTTAATCATTTATCTGATGGATCATTTAAAAGATATTTTTGTGGAAATACAAATGTAAAAAAAGGTTCTTAATACTAACCAATTCCAGTGCCTTCCTCATATTTCTATTGTTGACTTCATCAAGTAGTCTTTGTGGTAGTCACGGAAGTGTGCCAGTCGGGTATTCCTTCATGAGAAAACCTGCACTAGGAGTGCACTTACTTGACAACCTCTAGGTGTGAGTCATTTCAGGATCTGTCTCAGCTTTAGATACCTGCCCTGCCACGTTCTCCTTGGCAACTCCCAGTTGATGACTGAGCACAACAGAGGTATAAAGTTCACCATATCTGTCCATTGAACTCAACCAATAGTCTTCATGCTGAGCTCCACATTGGTCTGGCTGAAACTTTCCCAGAGCTGATGTCTTTCCTGCCCAATCCTCCTCCACTTCCCACCTCTTTCATAAGTGTCAGACCAGCATTGTCAGCCAAAGGTTGCACCTGCCAACGACAGCTCTCTTAATATAAATGATAAAGATAAATGCTTTCACAACCATTTCCCCTGAGATGTGCACACACACACACACACACACATACACAAACCTTTACAATGACATATACCATAATTCTAACTCTCTCTTGGTCTGGTTCCAAAAGGATCTTATTGATGCATGTATTAAGCATTTTCTATAGCAAGAAGCAGCACTAGATTTAGTAGGATACAGTTTCTTATTGGAGCTCAGAACATGATACCCCATAGTATGGTGCTTTGACATGCTGAGTACTTTGAATTAAAATAGATTGGAAGGCCTCAGAAACAAGTTCTCTCTGTCCTTCTCCTGCCCTCTGTCTCTCACCCCTCTTTTTCCCCTGAAACAACTTGTAGACAGAATTCATCTTCCACAAGGTGGGTCATAGAAACTAGAGCTTCCCTCCCCCACAGAAACCACAATATCTAGAAATATTACCCCTAACCTTCCTTACCTGTCTGTGTAGGAGCTGGCCATAAAGAAATTTTCTGATCTACTTTGCCTGATAGTGGGTCATAAGATCCTTGTTCCAGGAAGGTCCTGCCCCGTACCTGGGAGGTAGGAGTGTTGCACAAAGAAGCCAAGAAGAATCTGGACAGATAGGCCTTGCTGGGTGCCTCCCCACCACCCAGTCTGTTACCATCAGTTCATACTCTTTTTGTCCAATCGCATTTCTGTACAGCTTTTCATTCTTCATCAAATCTAAGCATAAAAAAGAACAGTTTTCCCTGGGTTTTGGGGTCTTCATTTCTTAAGTCTCCTATGTTATGTAAAACTTTGATTAAATAAAGTTGTTATGGTTTTCTCTCATTAACCTGTCTTTTGTTATAGGAGTGTTGATTGTGATGCTTATGATGGACAAGGAAAGGTATCATGTCCTACACCTACATCCTAATACCCCCAAATTTATAATTTTTCAGAAAAAATAAGATAAATATTAAAATAAGCATTATATAAGTGAAGAACTATGAGGTATAAATAATGTACAATATATAAATATATAGTAATAATACAATAGTGATTAAAATTTTAATATTTTATCACAGATTTTGATTTTTTATAATATTACCTATCTTTACTGAGTTTTTTGGCATCCTCTTAAATTTTGTACCCAAGGCAGTGTCTCAGTCCTCGCTCCCCTTACCCCCGTCCCAGCCCTGTAAAGCACTAAAGAAATATTACCCATAATTATTTGGAGTAAAGTAAAACAACCATAGCTCCTAAAATCAGAAAATAGTCCAACATGCTTTGCCTTATAAGGGCATTTAGAGTCTGTATTTTCTCAAACAACATTCAAATCCCTCTTGGTGGCCCATGCAATCCTACATAATCTAAGCTTATCCTTACCATCTCATCTCATCTCTCCCTACCCTGGCTCATGATGCTCAAGTATCTCTCACCTTCCTTCAGTTTCTTTAAATGCACAAGCCTTTTTTTCTCTGACTCAAGGTGTTTATATGTACTCTTCGTCCCCTCCTTCCCTCCTCCTCATCTTTCAGGTTTCAAATTAAATGTTCTCTCTTTAAGGAGAACTTGCTTCTTACTGCATTGTGTCTGGTACAAAACAGAACTCAACAAGTATTAAATTAAAAAATATTTCCAGCTAGATCATTCAACATGTGTTTTCTCTGCATTATGAGTTCCAAAGCAAACATATATTTATCTATGATGTGTGTACTCAAGGATTGAGATAAAGTTAAAAATAAAAAGAGGCAGGTGAGAACAGAGCAGAATAGACAAAAATGTATTGAGAGACCACAACTTTGAGTCTCACTTTAACATTATTTATTGGTGTGATTTATCTGAAAGCATAAATATATATAAAGATTTTGACCTTAAACATTTCTTCTTAATCTAAAATTTTATAGTTCACTTATTTTTCTCATTCATTCACTCACTCATTCATTTTGTAATTCAACCCATGTGCAGGCACTGTGCTCATCATGAGGGGTACCTGGCAGGATGAAGCCATTGGGTTGTTCTTTGTGGAATTTACATCCTAGTGCTTCTTTCCTTTCTGGCCATTAAAAGGAATAACAATAGGTGAATATATTTTGAAATAATTTCTGTTTTTTGTTTATGAGAATCTATCAACTGGATGTAAAAGACAAGAGCATTCTTAAACTTAGGGAGCGTTATTGTCCATACTTCTTATGAAAGATAGCCAGGGAGCATTGGCCCAGGGCAGACTGCCCACAGCACATCTTGCCCATTTTGATAATCTTCTGTGGCCCCTACATCCTGAGTCTAGTAGCTGTCCTCTTAGTCTTGAAGAGAAAGATAAACTATGAGATATTTCTCTTCCTTTTATGAATTCTAAATAAATGCAACCTGAGTGGATACATTGCTATCCAAAGGGCATACATTCTGTCACATCCACATATTCACATGTAATGCTTCTACGCATTCATCCCAGTAACAAAGCAATTTTCTCATAAATTTGTCAAGAAAAGTGAATAAGAAGGTATACAACTCCAACCTGTCACACATCACAATTTCAAAGTAACTGTTCTAGAGAAATGGAAATAATGTTAAGCATCAAAATTTCAGAGTGGAAGACAAGTTAATTTAATTCCATGCCACTAAAGATAATGTTATTAAGCATCAAACAGTTTTGTTAGCTGACTTTTAACACACTTTTAAAGTTGAACTAACTCAATTCTATCAGAATTTGGGGAAAGTTTATGAAAAAGTTGAATCAAGGACAGACAAGCAGGTAGCAATATTCAAATACATGCAAAATACCAAGTGAAATTGGTAACTGAGATTGAATATAGAAATGAACTTAGAATCATAGAATTTTATTGCCAGAAGGGGCTTTAGAGATGATCTGATTCAATTTTTAGTGAAGCAGGCAAAAGATTTAAAAAACCACATTTCCGTTAAGAAGATAATTCTACCCCACCCCCATACCCTGCCATTGTCACCACAATTTGGACTAAAGAAAAAATGTAATACTTACTGTACAATTTTATGTGTCAGAAATAGAAAAAGATGACTGTAGTTTATTTAATACAGAAAATAGAAAATATAGTTGCTTATTTCTGCTATATTTTACTCTGCCTTTGTTAGAAAGATGCCAGAAATGTTTGACTGTGTGGGCAGAAAGAAACATATTTCTATATTCAGAGGAAGAGTTAAAAATAATAATGTTGGAAGCAGCCAAGATGGCCAAATAGGACCAGCTCAGGTCTACAGCTCCCAGCGTGAGCGACACAGAAGACAGGTGATTTCTGCATTTCCATCTGAGGTACCGGGTTCATCTCACTAGGGAGTGCCAGACAGAGGGCGCAGGACAGTGGGTACAGTGCACTGTGTGCAAACCAAAGAAGGGTGAGGCATTGCCTCACTCAGGAAGTGCAGTGGGTCAGGGAGTTCCCTTTCCTAGTCAAAGAAAGAGGTGACAGATGGCACCTGGAAAATCGGGTCACTCCCGCCCTAATACTGTGCTTTTCCGATGGGCTTAAAAATCGGCGCACCATGAGATTATATCCTGCACCTGGCTTGGAAGGTCCTAGGCCCACAGAGTCTCGCTGAAAGCTAGCACAGCAGTCTGAGATCAAACTGCAAGGTGGCAGCGAGGCTGGGGGAGGGGCGCCCGCCATTGCCCAGGCTTGCTTAGGTAAACAAAGCAGCCGGGAAGCTTGAACTGGGTGGAGCCCACCACAGCTCAAGGAGGCCTGCCTGCCTCTGTAGGCTCCATCTCTGGGGGCAGGGCACAGACAAACAAAAAGACAGCAGTAACCTCTGCAGACTTAAATGTGCCTGTCTGACAGCTTTGAAGAGAGTAGTGGTTCTCCCAGCACACAGCTGGAGATCTGAGAACAGGCAGACTGCCTCCTCAAGTGGGTCTCTGATCCCTGACCCCTGAGCAGCCTAACTGGGAGGAACCCCCCACTAGGGGCAGACTGACACCTCACACGCCCGGGTACTCCTCTGAGACAAAACTTACAGAGGAACTATCAGAAAGCAGCATTCGCGGTTCACGAAAATCCGCTGTTCTGCAGCCACCGCTGCTGTTACCCAGGCAAACAGGGTCTGGAGTGGACCTCTAGCAAACTCCAACAGACATGCAGCTGAGGGTCCTGTCTGTTAGAAGGAAAACTAACAAACAGAAAGGACATCCACACCAAAAACCCATCTGTACGTCACCATCATGAAAGACCAAAAGTAGATAAAACCACAAAGATGGGGAAAAAACAGAGCAGAAAAACTGGAAACTCTAAAAAGCAGAGCGCCTCTACTCCTCCAAAGGAATGCAGTTCCTCACCAGCAATGGAACAAAGCTGGATGGAGAATGACTTTGATGAGTTGAGAGAAGAAGGCTTCAGACGATCAAACTACTCCGAGCTACAGGAGGAAATTCAAACCAAAGGCAAACAAGCTGAAAACTTTGAAAACAATTTAGACAAATGTATAACTAGAATAACCAATACAGAGAAGTGCTTAAAGGAGCTGATGGAGCTGAAAGCCAAGGCTCGAGAACTACGTGAAGAATGCAGAAGCCTCAGGAGCCCATGCGATCAACTGGAAGAAAGGGTATCAGTGATGGAAGATGAAATGAATGAAATGAAGTGAGAAGGGAAGTTTAGAGAAAAAAGAACAAAAATAAATGAACAAAGCCTCCAAGAAATATGGGACTATGTGAAAAGACCAAATCTACGTCTGATTGGTGTACCTGAAAGTGATGGGGAGAATGGAACCAAGTTGGAAAACACTCTGCAGGATATTATGCAGGCGAACTTCCCCAATTTAGCAAGGCAGGCCAACATTCAGATTCAGGAAATACAGAGAATGCCACAAAGATACTCCTCGAGAAGAGCAACTCCAAGACACATAATTATCAGATTCACCAAAGTTGAAATGAAGGAAAAAATGTTAAGGGCAGCCAGAGGGAAAGGTCTGGTTACCCACAAAGGGAAGCCCATCAGACTAACAGCTGATCTCTCGGCAGAAACTCTACAAGCCAGAAGAGAGTGGGGGCCAATATTCAACATTCTTAAAGAAAAGAATTTTCAACTCAGAATTTCATATCCAGCCAAACTAAGCTTCATAAGTGAAGGAGAAATAAAATCCTTTACGGACAAGTAAATGCTGAGAGATTTTGTCACCACCAGGCCTGCCCTAAAAGAGCTCCTGAAGGAAGCACTAAACATGGAAAGGAACAACTGGTACCAGCCACTGCAAAATCATGCCAAATTGTAAAGACCTTCAAGGCTAGGAAGAAACTGCATCAACTAACGAGCAAAATAACCAGCTAACATCAAAATGACAGGATCAAATTGACACATAACAATATTAACTTTAAATGTAAATGGACTAAATGCTCAACTTAAAAGACACACACTGGCAAATTGGATAAAGAGTCAAGACCCATCACTGTGCTGTATTCAGGAAACCCATCTCACATGCAGAGACACACATAGGCTCAAAATAAAAGGATGGAGGAAGATCTACCAAGCAAATGGAAAACAAAAAAAGGCAGGGGTTGCAATCCTAGTCTCTGATAAAACAGACTTTAAACCAACAAAGATCAAAAGAGACAAAGAAGGCCATTACATAATGGTAAAGGGATCAATTCAAGAAGAAGAGCTAACTATCCTAAATATATATGCACCCAATAGAGGAGCACCCAGTTTCAAAAAGCAAGTCCTGAGTGACCTACAAAGAGACTTAGAGTCCCACACAATAATAACGGGAGACTTTAACACCCCACTGTCAGCATTATACAGATCAACGAGACAGAAAGTCAACAAGGATACCCAGGAATTGAACTCGGCTCTTCACCAAGTGGACTTAATAGACATCTACAGAACTCTTCACCACAAATCAACACAATATACATTTTTTTCAGCACCGCACCACACCTATTCCAAAAATGACTACATAGTTGGAAGTAAAGCTCTCCTCAGCAAATGTAAAAGAACAGAAATTATAACAAACTGTCTCTCAGACCACAGTGCAATCAAACTAGAACTCAGGATTAAGAAACTCACTCAAAACCGCTCAACTAAATGGAAACTGAACCACCTGCTCCTGAATGACTGCTGGGTACGTAACGAAATGAAGGCAGAAATAAAGATGTTCTTTGAAACCAAGGAGAACAAAGACACAACATACCAGAATCTCTGGGACACATTCAAAGCAGTGTGTAGAGGGAAATTTATAGCACTAAATGCCCACAAGAGAAAGCAGGAAAGATCCAAAATTGACACCCTAACATCACAATTAAAAGAACTAGAAAAGCAAGAGCAAACACATTCAAAAGCTAGCAGAAGACAAGAAATAACTAAAATCAGAGCAGAACTGAAGGAAATAGAGACACAAAAAACCCTTCAAAAATTAATGAATCCAGGAGCTGGTTTTTTGAAAGGATCAACAAAATTGATAAACCGTTAGCAAGACTAATAAAGAAGAAAAGAGCAAAGAATCAAATAGACGCAATAAAAAATGATAAAGGGGATATCACCACCAATCCCACAGAAATACAAACTACCGTCAGAGAGTACTACAAACTCCTCTGTGCAAATAAACTAGAAAACCTAGAAGAAATGGATAAACTCCTCGACACATACACCCTCCCAAGACTAAACCAGGAAGAAGGTGAATCTCTGATTAGACCAATAACAGGATCTGAAATTGTGACAATAATCAATAGCTTACCAACCAAAAAGAGTCCAGGACCAGATGGATTCACAGCCGAATTCTACCAGAGGTACAAGGAGGAATTGGTACCATTCCTTCTGAAACTATTCCAATCAATAGAAAAAGAGGGAATCCTCCCTAACTCATTTTATGAGGCCAGCATCATCCTGATACCAAAGCCTGGCAGAGACACCACCAAAAAAGAGAATTTTAGACCAATATCCTTGATGAACATTGATGCAAAAATCCTCAATAAAATACTGGCAAACCAAATCCAGCAGCACATCAAAAAGCTTATCCACCATGATCAAGTGGGCTTCATCCCTGGGATGCAAGGCTGGTTCAATATATGCAAATCAATAAATGTAATCCAGCATATAAACAGGACCAAAGACAAAAACCACATGATTATCTCAATAGATGCAGAAAAGGCCTTTGACAAAATTCAACAACTCTTCATGCTAAAAACTCAATAAATTAGGTATTGATGGGACGTATCTCAAAATAATAAGAGCTATCTATGACAAACCCACAGCCAATATCATACTGAATGGGCAAAAACTGGAAGCATTCCCTTTGAAAACGGGCACAACACAGGAATGCCCTCTCTCACCACTCCTATTCAACATAGTGTTGGAAGTTCTGGCCAGGGCAATCAGGCAGGAGAAGGAAATAAAGGGTATTCAATTAGGAAAAGAGGAAGTCAAATTGTTCCTGTTTGCAGATGACAGGATTGTATATCTAGAAAACCCCATCATCTCAGCCCAAAATCTCCTTAAGCTGATAAGCAACTTCAGCAAAGTCTCAGGATACAAAATCAATGTACAAAAATCACAAGCATTCTTATACACCAATAACAGACAGAGAGCCAAATCATGAGTGAACTCCCATTCACAATTGCTTCAAAGAGAATAAAATACCTAGGAATCCAACTTACAAGGGATGCGAAGGACCTCTTCAAGGAGAACTACAAACCACTGCTCAAGGAAATAAAAGAGGATACAAACAAATAGAAGAACATTCCATGCTCATGGGTAGGAAGAATCAATATTGTGAAAATGGCCATACTGCCCAAGGTAATTTATAGATTCAATGCCATCCCCATCAAGCTACCAATGACTTTCTTCACAGAATTGGAAAAAACTACTTTAAAGTTCATATGGAACCAAAAAAGAGCCCGCATTGCCAAGTCAATCCTGAGCCAAAAGAACAAAGCTGGAGGCATCACACTACCTGACTTCAAACTATACTACAAGGCTACAGTAACCAAAACAGCATGGCACTGGTACCAAAACAGAGATATAGATCAATGGAACAGAGCAGAGCCCTCAGAAATAATGCCACATATATACAACTATCTCATCTTTGACAAACCTGAGAAAAATAAGCAATGGGGAAAGGATTCCCTATTTAATAAATGGTGCTGGGAAAATTGGCTAGCCATATGTAGAAAGCTGAAACTGGATCCCTTCCTTACACCTTATACAAAAATTAATTCAAGATGGATTAAAGACTTACATGTTAGACCTAAAACCATAAAAACCCTAGAAGAAAACCTAGGCATTACCATTCAGGACATAGGCATGGGCAAGGACTTCATGTCTGAAACACCAAAAGCAATGGCAACAAAAGCCAAAAGTGACAAATGGGATCTAATTAAACTAAAGAGCTTCTGCACAGCAAAAGAAACTACCATCAGAGTGAACAGGCAACCTACAGAATGGGAGAAGATTTTTGCAACCTACTCATCTGACAAAGGGCTAATATCCAGAATCTACGATGAACTCAAACAAATTTACAAGAACAAAACAAACAACCCCATCAAAAAGTGGGCAAAGGACACGAGCAGACACTTCTCAAAAGAAGACATTTATGCAGCCAAAAAACACATGGAAAAATGGTCACCATCACTGGCCATCAGAGAAATGCAAATCAAAACCACAATGAGATATCATCTCACACCAGTTAGGATGGCAATCATTAAAAAGTCGGGAAACAACAGGTGCTGGAGGGGATGTGGAGAAATAGGAACACTGTTACACTGTTGGTGGGACTGTAAACTAGTTCAACCATTGTGGAAGTCAGTGTGGTGATTCCTCAGGGATCTAGAACTAGAAATACCATTTGACCCAGCCATCCCATTACTCCCATTACTGGGTATATACCCAAAGGACTATAAATCATGCTGCTATAAAGACACATGCACACGTATGTTTATTGTGGCACTATTCACAATAGCAAAGACTTGGAACCAACCCAAATGTCCAACAGTGATAGACTGGATTAAGAAAATGTGGCACATATACACCATGGAATACTATGCAGCCATAAAAAATTTTGAGTTCATGTCCTTTGTAGGGATATGGATGAAATTGGACATCATCATTCTCAGTAAACTATTGCAAGGACAGAAAACCAAACACTGCACGTTCTCACTCATAGGTGGGAATTGAACAATGAGAACACATGGACACAGGAAGGGGAATATCACACTCTGGGGCCTGTTGTGGGGTGGGGGGAGGGGGGAGGGATAGCATTAGGAAATATACCTAATGCTAAATGAGGAGTTAATGGGTGCAGCACACCAGCATGGCACATGTATACATATGTAACTAACCTGCACATTGTGCACATGTACCCTAAAACTTAAAGTATAATAATAATATTTTAAAAAATAATGTTTTGGCTCACAAAAGAAACAAAGAAGATGTCCATTTAGTAATATTTGACAAAAAGGAAACATAGTGTCTCTGAGAGGTGACCACTGAAACATTTAGTATGTTTCCTTTCACTGTTTTCCCCCTATATATCTATTTTATATAGTTCAACTCATACTACTTTAATTCTGCTTACTATTAAGTTGTTAGAGGGCAGGGTATGTGTGGGTTGACAGTCTATGAGAATAGACCATAGGCCACATAGCATGTCTAACAGGACAGATGATTTAGGGTGGGGTCAGACCACAGGAACTTCGAACACCACACTCTTGGGGAAACATTGTGAGGTATCCTGAGGTATCCCTTAACTTGAGAAGATTGCAACATCTGTTCTGCCCCTGCTTTCTGCATGCTGACTTGGAGGCAAGGACTCTCTAGGGTCACCTATGCAGCAATTACTTATTAAGCCATAAGCTTGTGATATTATTTGTCTGCAGGGCTTGTTATGCAATAGTTCATTCATTTACCCTGGCACAGGTCCCAGCATGATGGACCTGAAGATAACTCAAATAATGTTCTAGAGCAGAACCTCTATTTCTTCCAAACTACATAAACTCTGCACTTCCTTTCCTAGGACAAATACAATATGAGAGGGTATAGTGCTGGCATTGTTGCAGGCCCACTCAATAGCCCAGTAAAACGTGCCCTAATTTTCAGCTAATTTTGTGCTTTTGCAATGTTCTTCAATGGAGCATTTTAAGGTTTTTCCCTCTTATAATCTGGCATAAAATAATTCCCTAATAAATGGTTCTACCAAAAGCAGAGATAAGTAAATGATTAATGAAACTAGAATTTTAATGTTTTGGTTTTGAAAATAATCAGATTGAAAATTCTAACTGGTTATAATTATAAAGCAATATCATATGCACCATGTTCTTTACAAATTTCAGATGTTACATTAAAGTTGTATCTAGGAGATATATTTTTAATATAGATTAATGGTTTCATTTAAGGTTGTTATGGCTTGAGCATTTATTTTATTTTATTTTTGTTTGTTTTTAGACAGGGTCTCACTCTGTCACCCAGGCTACAGTGCAGTGGCAGGATCTTGGCTCACCACAACCTCCACCTCCCAGGCTCAAGTGATTTTCCCACCTCAGCCTCCCAAGTAGCTGGGACCATAGGAAAGTGGCACCATGCCCGGCTAATTTATTGTATTTTTGGTAGAGCCAGAGTTTCACCGTGTTGCCCAGGCTACTTAATCTCCTGAGCTTAAAAAATCCGTCTGCTTTGGCCTCCCAGAGGGCTAGGATTACAGGTGTGAGCCACTGCGCTGGGCCAGCTTGAGCATTTCTTACACTTCTAAATATATTTGAGTCAAGAGACAAACCATATTTATTATATTTGTGTAATTACTTTTCAGGAAAAGCCTGCAAGCTCTATCCTGATTACCTTCATCAATATGCAGGAAAAACAGATAGGTGCTCATACGAGCACTTTTAAGTGAGCAATAGGAGGAAGCTACTTACTGAGATGGAGAGGCTTAAATGAATGTAATGCATGCACAGAAGCTACAGTTACTTAAAGAATAACATTTTTTGATGGTCCGAGGATACATAACATGTAATTTTTACTGACAATTCAAGTACTTGAGACTTTAAACATCCACCTACTTTCCTGCATAATCAACTCAGTTTCATTCTTAAGCTGCAGCGTAGTTTATTATTAATATATTTCATATATATATATATCTGCAGCAGAATGGCTCTTAATTTGTTTTTCCTAGTACAGATATATTCCTTCAGTGTTTTTTTGTAATATTCTCAAATTGGCAACCAACCAGTCAATATAAAAAAGCCATTACTTGAGCTGTGTTTACTCCAGGGGGTCTGAATTGCTCTAAATCCTTTCTCTAGGGTGTCTTTGAAATCATCTTGCTATAAAATAGCTTTGATTTGATTCAAAAAATAATTCTAGTGCCAGAAACTATTAATTGCCAGGAACCTACCCATGAAAGCTCTAAGACTTTCACAGGTATTAGAACCAACTGCAGGATAAGAGCAAGATCGACATTTAATAGTAAAATTTCACAACTATTAGTTTTACCTAGTAGTCCTTTTAGGGAGCCATTTATCATTTCATTTTTTAATCCTGGTAAATAGAGGCAGGCTACACTCAAGAGACAGATAAAAGTGTCAGGAAGTCCAAATCCAATTGAGAAACTATGTTCAAGTCCACATGTTGCATTAAACTTAATTGCCAATACTTATCAATGAGAAAAATTATGTTGCTAGTTAGTTTTGATCATTGTAGGCTGAATCTGCAAGATCTGAGAAATTATCCTTTTTTATTTTTGTTTGATGCATCACATAATTAGGTTTAATTAAAAGGTCATCATGATTTTAAAGAATTTTGATTACAGGTATTCTACTCTTTGAAAGAACAGACAGTGGATTTAGGAAAAATGAGTGGAAGTTATATAAAGTTGGATTTTTGTCTCAATGTAGAGAAGTATCTTCTAACAATTACAGCTGTTAAAAAAAGGAATAGACTGACTTGTAAGATAGTAAATTTCCTGAGTTTGGAAATGCCAGTCAATGGCTGAGAGATGCTGTAGGTGGAACTCTTACTTTGGAAAATCAAGCTAAATGGCTTCATGCACCCAGTGTTCCAGAAAGGCTAAGAAATATGCATAACCTTAAAAAAATTGATTATGTACTCTACCTCAAAAGCCCTTTTTTCTTGAACTTCTACTCTTCCATTAAGACCCAGTTTAATTGCACCCTTTCTTTTTCAACAAAGTGTTTTTCCTTTTGTATTTTTACAGAATTTTGATGGATACATATTAAATCGTTATTTTAGGAAATTATATACTTGTTCTGTCTCTCCTGCTAGACTTTGGAGCTCTCGAAAGCAGTGCCTGCATTCTATGCGTGTTTGTATTTCTAACATTTAGCACAATGCTTGACATATCATTTGTACTTAATGGCTACCAACACAAAGCCACTGCAAATATGGTGCTAGGGCTACACATATTCTACAATATTTTATATACATTTTCTTGAGGTAGGTATTATTTGCATTTCATTGAGGACAAAACCGAAGCTCAAATTTTGCCAAAATTACCACCCTAAATAAGTGGCAGGAGCCCTGGAATCTGAATTTAGGCAGAAATAGTAGCTGAATTCCAATACCATTCATTATTTTCACTTCACAAGCTAGTTTCTTTAAACTACTCTCTGATTTAAGATACTGTGAGTCTCACTTCAGGTTTTGATATAGTTAAGTATTTGTCCCCTCCAAATCTCATGTTGAAATGTGATTCCCAATGTTGGAGATAGGGCTTGGTGTTAGGTGTTTGGGTCATGGTGGTGGATCCCTCATGAATGGCTTGGTGCTCTCCCCATGATAATGAGTGAATTCTCTCTGTGTGAGTCTACACAAGAGCTAGTTGTTTTAAAGAGTCTGGCACCTCATTCCCTTCTCTCTCTTGTCCCCTCTCACCATGAGATATGCTGGCTTCCTTGTTGCCTTCTGCCATGATTGTAAGCTTCCTGAGGCCTCACCAGAAGCCAAGCAGATGCTGGTGCCATGCCTGTACACCCTGTAGAACTGTGAGCCAAATAAACCTCTTTTATTTGTATATTACCCGGCCTCAGGTATTCCTTTATGGCAATGCAAATGGATTAATATAGATTTCAACTAATTAAAACTTCCGGAAACCTCATAAATCTTCTGGGGAGATCAAGTGAAACTTGTCTGGAACAATTTGACTTTTGTATTTAATAAATGACTTACACACTGAGGACAATAATCTATTCCCTTCGATGAAGAAACTCTAATACTTCCCCTTAAAAAAGTAAACTTGCTTTACATAAGAGGTGATTGGAATGCCTTTAAAAACAGTAATGTGCTCTTTTTGTATACAAGTTGAATGTTTCCTTGGAATTAGTAGAGCCTTTTAAACTTCAAATTAAATTAAGTGATTCAGGAAAGAGCTATGGTTTTATTGTAACTTTTGGAGAACACTTGTGTAAAACTTTATACATTGGCCTAGGGAGGAAAGAAGACATGCAAAGGAGGACCTCATACACCTGCTATTCTCAGAAGATACTGGATGGCATAATGGCTTGAGAGTCAAAATGATTCTATCCTCAGCAATACAAATGTAGATCACTTTAGAAGGCCAGATTGTCCAGTTTTGATATTGCTCTTTTGGGATGGCAGGAGAATTAAAAAGTCTTGAATGTCATACATGGTGTTTTGAAATTTATGGTTTAATATTTACAGGATTCTCATATATCCCTATTTCTTCTTTCTGTTTATCAGCATAAACATGTAATTGCTTCAATCAATATTATTTTAGATAATGTAATTATCTTAATTTTCTCTTTGCACTCAAAGAATGCATATTCTAAACATATTTCTCTCTGTGAAGTACTATTTTCATGCACTTACTTAGTAGTTGTAGTATTTAATGAAGTTTCTATTAATTCATTCTTGGCATGGTTTACTTCCTTACTGCCTGGAAATTGCTATTACTAAAGTTTTAGGTAAATGTTCTCTGAATGCATCTAATGTAAATTGAATATTAACAACTGATACTTTTGGTTTATATTAATTCTTTTTAATTGCCATCAGCATTGAACTGGAAGGTAGATGTTAGCTCATTCTAAGCCCAGTTTTGGGGGGCTTGGAAGAAAAATTCCGTGTATCACATTTTAAATGTTTCTAGTTTTCCATGCAAAACTTTAAAGTGCATGTTAAATAACTTTGCTAATTATTGTGAAAAACATGTCAGTTAACCAAACTATTAAATTTCAATTATAAATGAAGTAATCCTATCTCTGCCTCTCTCTCTCAGTCATCTATCTTTCCACCTATTATCTTGTGCTTTTATAAAATGACTACAAAAATGGTGCTGTATAATGCTGAAGCTAGGTCACACCTGGTGATGCAACTTCCAACAAGTTCACTGAAATATTTGCATTTAGACCCTTGGGCTGCCATATAAGAAGTCCAAATCCTCTAAGGTTCTAGGGAAGTCAAGCCACGTGGAGTAGCCATGTGGAAATAATCCTGTCCACAGCTCCAGTTGGGCTCCCAACCAGTAGCCAAGGTCTGCTTTCAGCCGTATGAGTAACCCATCTTTGTCACCGCCATCCAGTTGAGCCTTTGGACGATTTCAACCCCAACCAAAACTGGACTGTAATGACACAACAGAACCTGTACAAGAAACTTCCAAATGAGTCATTCTTAAATTTTTGACCCACAGAATCTATGAGCATAATAAAATAGGTACTGATACAAGGCAGTGAGTTTGGGGTAGTTTGTTAGCAGTCATTGTAATCAAACCAGTCTACATTTAACAAAGCAGAAACTAGAGAGGGAAAGCGCCAGATTTAGTATGCAGTGAAAGAAGGAAACTAACTTGATGAATATCAATACAGGCAATGATCAATTAATAAATGTGTATTTTAACATATATTTCTTAGAACATCTTTATGAATAGTCCTGTGCTAGACTGCACATGACCTAATGCACCTAATAGTACTGAGTAATTACTAACAAATAATTACATTACAATCTGCCATTCATTACTATGGGATTTCAGAGAAAGTTGGCACGAGTTGAGGTTATTGGTGAAGTATCATTTAAGAAACAAAATTGAACTAAATTTTGAAAGATAGAATGTAGATAACTAGACAGGAGAAGGGGAAAACATTCCAGGTGGAAGACATTATGAATAAGCATGTGGAGGTCTTTAAGCATTCCCGGCTTGATAGCAGTAAGGAATTCTCTGGCTGAAGTAGACCGTTAGATTCAGTGGGGAGTGACTGCGGATTATAGAGTAGAAGAGAAACTTGATGGTGATATTTTAGGGAGTTTTGGCTGTATGCAGAGGAAATTTGAAGTAGGATGCCAGTCTTTTGGCACTTGTCTACCAATCTGAAACTTTGTCCTCTTTACACTTTTGCTTTCAACGAGTCCTAATCTGTATCTTCTATAAGCTTGGTTTAGACTTGCCTATTCTTTTTTCTTCAAAAGGTTTTGTTTGAGTTGTACCACCTTCAAACACCTGAAAAAATATGTTCTATTGCTACTGTTGCTAGCTAGCTGATATAGTCAGGGTTGTCCAGAGAAACACAACCAATAGGACGTGTGTGTGTGTGTGTGTGTGTGTGTGTGCATATGTTAGAGAGAGAGAGAGAGATGTATTTTAAGCAATTTGCTGGAAAACACAAAATCTGCAAGATGGACCAGCAGGCTGGAGACTCAGGGAATCGCTGTTGCTGCAGTTCAACTCCAAAGGCCATCTGCTGGCAGAATTCCCTCTTGATTGAGTTGACCTTTTCTTCTCCTCTGAAACAAAATGCTGCCTTTGGAAGAGAAAGTGGCAAAGTCGTGTGAATCCAGATTGCACATATCTTCCTGATCATGCCATGTTTTCATGCTATCACCAAACACTAAATTTGCAGGCACCTAGATCTTGGACTTCCTAGTCTCCAGAACTGTGATAAATAAATCCCTGTTGTTTAGAAGCACTCTCATCTATGGTATTTTGTTAAGAGCAGCCAGAATGGACTAAGACAGATGATATGTTTGGCTCCGTGTCCCCACCCAAATCTCATGTGGAATTTTAATCCCCACATGTCAGGGGAGGGACCTGGTGGGAGGTGATTGGATAATAGCAGTAGATTTCTCCCATGCTGATCTTGTGATGGTAAGTGAGCTCTCATGAGATCTCATGGTTTAAAAGTGTGGCACTTCCCCCCTTGTTCTCTCCTGCCACTGTGTCGAGAATTGGTTCCTTCCAGTGGGTTCTTGGTCCCGCTGACTTCAAGAATGAAGCTGCAGACCCTCGCTGTGAGTGTTACAATTCTTAAAGATGTGTGTCCAGAGTTTGTTCCTTCTAATATTCGGATGTGTCTGGAGTTTCTTCCTTCTGGCGGGTTTGCAGTCTCGCTGACTTCAGGAGTGAAGCCGCAGACCTTTTCAGTGATTGTTACAGCTCTTAAAGGTGGCACGTCCGGAGTTGTTCATTTCTCCCGGTGGGTTCGTGGTCTCGCTGACTTCAGGGGCGAAGCTGCAGACCTTCGCGGTGAGTGTTACAACTCTTAAAGGTGGCATGTCCGGAGTTGTTCATTCCTCCCAGTGGGTTTGCCGTCTTGCTGACTTCAGGGGTGAAGCTGCAGACCTTCGCGGTGAGTGTTATAGCTCTTAAAGGTGGCACGTCTGGAGTTGTTCATTCCTCCCGGTGGGTTTGCAGTCTCACTAGCTTCAGGAGTGAAGCTGCAGACCTTCACGGTGAATGTTACAGCTCATAAAGGCAACACAGACCCAAAGAGTGAGCAGCAGCAAGATTTATTGCAAACAGAGAAAGAACAAAGCTTCCATAGCATGGAAGGGGACCAAGTGGGTTGCTGCTACTAGCTCAGATGGCCTGCTTTTATTCCCTTATTTGGCACTGCCCACATCTTGCTGATTGGTCCATTTTACAGAGAGCTGATTGGTCCATTTTACAGAGTGCTGATTGGTCCATTTTGACAGAGTGCTGATTGGTGCATTTACAAAGATTTAGCTAGACAGAGAGCGCTGATTGGTGCAATTACAATCCTTTAGCTAGACAGAAAAGTTCTCCAAGTCCCCACCCGATTAGCCAGACACAGAGTGCTGATTGGTGCATTTACAAACCTTTAGCTAGACACAGAGTGCTGATTGGTGCATTTACAATCCCTTAGCTAGACAGAAAAGTTCTCCAAGTCCCCACCTGACCCAGAAGCCCAGCCAGCTTCACCTGTCAACACCATATAAGACATGCTTTGCTTCCCCTTTGCCTTCTGCCATGGTTGTAAGTTTCCTGAATCTTCCCCAGCCATGTGGAACTGTGAGTCAGTTAAACCTCTTCTTTATAAATTACTCAGTCTTGGGTAATTCTTTATGGCATTGTGAAAAAGGACTAATACAACAGGAAACAAGAGGACCTCTGTTTCAGCCTTATTTGCTGCTCATTCTGTCTATTCATAGGCAATTCTTTACAGTTTTTACTTATTTCTTCTGATATTTATTTTCTTATTTCTAAAATGCACATGCTACCATTTCTTGACTTTTTAGTTTTAGACATTACTTGTTGACTTTGAAGTAAGAAAGATAAGAATTTAGGCCCTCTTCACCTCTTATCATTGCATAATTATAAAACATGATTAGATTTTACATTATTATGACTAAATATTAATCTGAGCTACACCACATAATGAAGTGACATGATAGATTACCTTTCCATTTTTGAACAGTTTATATTGTTATGCCCTGTTTTGGGAATTAATATTGATGATTTTTGGCATTCATTTAATTAACTGTGTACTTGCCACTATCATCCATCCTTAATTTCTCTACCAGAGGTGTGTACCTGATGTTAAAACCCTCAGATAATGTTTAATTTAAAATATCCATAATCTGCTAATCTGTGATCAACTCAAATCTGTACTAGTTGTTTTCTAAAACTGCAATTCTCCTGACATCATGGTGCCTTTCATCTCTGTCATCCCAGAAGTTCCTCTGCATATTGCATTTTCTCTTTTCTGGTACACTGGAGGTAAAATTTTTGAGATCTTGCATGCTAAAGATGTCTTAATTCTATCCTCAGACATAACTGATAGTTGGGTTAGATTCAGAAGTCTAGTTTGGATATCATTTTACTAAGAATTTTTAGAGGCATTGCTGCATTTTATCCAATATGTATTTTTCTCTTGTGTGGCACCGTATTGATTTTCATTCCATCATGAGTGATTTTTGTTTGTTTGTCTATTTATTCCTTCTCTGGAAACTTTTAAGATGTTATATTTGTTCCCAGTGTTTCACAAAGTGAAATTTCACATTGAAGTGGCTTTATATTGGAGGAAATAAAAATATTCTACCCCAAAACATGCTTCTTTTTTTTATTATTATTATACTTTAAGTTTTAGGGTACATGTGCACAATGTGCAGGTTAGTTACATATGTATACATGTGCCATGCTGGTGTGCTGCACCCACTAACTCGACATCTAGCATTAGGTATATCTCCCAATGCTATCCCTCCCCCCTCCCCCCACCCCACAACAGGCCACAGAGTGTGATGTTCCCCTTCCTGTGTCCATGTGTTCTCATTGTTCAATTCCCACCTATGAGTGAGAATATGCGGTGTTTGGTTTTTTGTTCTTGCGATAGTTTACTGAGAATGATGATTTCCAATTTCATCCATGTCCCTACAAAGGACATGAACTCATCATTTTTTATGGCTGCATAGTATTCCATGGTGTATATGTGCCACATTTTCTTAATCCAGTCTATCATTGTTGGACATTTGGGTTGGTTCCAAGTCTTTGCTATTGTGAATAATGCCGCAATAAACATACGTGTGCATGTGTCTTTATAGCAGCATGATTTATAATCCTTTGGGTATATGCCCAGTAATGGGATGGCTGGGTCAAATGGTATTTCTAGTTCTAGATCCCTGAGGAATCACCACACTGACTTCCACAATGGTTGAACTAGTTTACAGTCCCACCAACAGTGTAAAAGTGTTCCTATTTCTCCACATCCTCTCCAGCACCTGTTGTTTCCTGACTTTTTAATGATTGCCATCCTAACTGGTGTGAGATGGTATCTCAATGCAGTTTTGATTTGCATTTCTCTGACGGCCAGGGATGCTGAGCATTTTTTCATGTGTTTTTTGGCTGCATAAATGTCTTCTTTTGAGAAGTGTCTGTTCATGTCCTTCACCCACTTTTTGATGGGGTTGTTTGTTTTTTTCTTGTCAATTTGTTTAGTTCATTGTAGATTCTGGATATTAGCCCTTTGTCAGATGAGTAGGTTGCGAAAATTTTCTCCCATTTTGTAGGTTGCCTGTTCACTCTGATGGTAGTTTCTTTTGCTGTGCAGAAGCTCTTTAGTATAATTAGATCCCATTTGTCAATTTTGGCTTTTGTTGCCATTGCTTTTGGTGTTTCAGACATGAAGTCCTTGCCCATGCCTATGTCCTGAATGGTAAAGCCTAGGTTTTCTTCTAGGGTTTTTATGGTTTTAGGTCTAACGTTTAAGTCTTTAATCCATCTTGAACTGATTTTTGTATAAGTTGTAAGGAAGGGATCCAGTTTCAGCTTTCTACATATGGCTAGCCAGTTTTCCCAGCACCATTTATTAAATAGGGAATCCTTTCCCCACTGCTTGTTTTTCTCAGGTTTGTCAAAGATCAGATAGCTGTAGATAAGTGACGTTATTCCTGAGGGCTCTGTTCTGTTCCATTGATCTATATCTCTGTTTTGGTACCAATACCATGCTGTTTTGGTTACTGTAGCCTAGTAGTATAGTTTGAAGTCAGGTAGTACGATGCCTCCAGCTTTGTTCTTTTGACTTAGGATTGATGCAGTAAAAAATAATACAGGGGATAGCACCACCGATCCCACAGAAATACAAACTACCACCAGAGAATACTACAAACTCCTCTACACAAATAAACTAGAAAACCTAGAAGAAATGGATAAATTCCTCAACACGTACACTCTCCCAAGACTAAACCAGGAGGAAGTTGAATCTCTGAATAGACCAATAACAGGATCTGAAATTGTGGCAATAATCAATAGCTTACCAACAAAAAGAGTCCAGGACCAGATGGATTCACAGCCAAATTCTACCAGAGGTACAAGGAGGAAGTGGTACCATTCCTTCTGAAACTATTCCAATCAATAGAAAAAGAGGGAATCCTCCCTAACTCATTTTATGAGGCCAGCATCATCCTGATACCAAAGCCGGGCAGAGTCACATCCAAAAAAGAGAATTTTAGACCAATATCCTTGATGAACATTGATGCAAAAATCCTCAATAAAATACTGGCAAACCAAATCCAGCAGCACATCAAAAAGCTTATCCACCATGATCAAGTGGGCTTCATCCCTGGGATGCAAGGCTGGTTCAATATACACAAATCAATAAATGTAATCCAGCATATAAACAGAACCAAAGACAAAAACCGCATGATTATCTCAATAGATGCAGAAAAGGCCTTTGACAAAATTCAACAACTCTTCATGCTAAAAACTCTCAATAAATTAAGTATTGATGGGACGTATTTCAAAATAATAAGAGCTATCTATGACAAACCCACAGCCAATATCATACTGAATGGGCAAAAACTAGAAGCATTCCCTTTGAAAACTGGCACAAGACAGGGATGCCCTCTCTCACCACTCCTATTCAACATAGTGTTGGAAGTTCTGGCCAGGGCAATTAGGCAGGAGAAGGAAATAAAGGGTATTCAATTAGGAAAAAAGGAAGTCAAATTGTCCCTGTTTGCAGGCGACATGATTGTATATCTAGAAAACCCCATTGTCTCAGCGCAAAATCTCCTTAAGCTGATAAGCAACTTCAGTAAAGTCTCAGGATACAAAATCAATGTACAAAAATCACAAGCTTTCTTATACACCAACAACAGACAAACAGAGAGCCAAATCATCCCATTCACAATTGCTTCAAAGAGAATAAAATACCTAGGAATCCAACTTACAAGGGATGTGAAGGACCTCTTCAAGGAGAACTACAAACCACTGCTCAAGGAAATAAAAGAGGATACAAACAAATGGAAGAACATTCCATGCTCATGGGTAGGAAGAATCAATATCGTGAAAATGGCCATACTGCCCAAGGTAATTTATAGATTCAATGCCATTCCCATCAAGCTACCAATGACTTTCTTCACAGACTTGGAAAAAACTACTTTAAAGTTCATATGGAACCAAAAAAGAGCCCACATCACCAAAACATACTTCTTTACATATTTTGAGATGGCTGTTCAGAAAGCCAGCAAACCAAAGTAATTCTGCAAAGCTGTCTTGTGTCTCAGAGGATTGAATCTGCAGAGCATCTGCATCTATGCAGCCAGGCCTGCCTTGTCCAGATCTAGAAAAGGTTAACTGAGAGTCTGGCACTTTTAAGGTCTGAAAGAAACATTTACCATCTGTTCTATGTCAGGGCTACTGCCTGTGGGGTTTAATTTATGTAACAAGACTGCCTTTTGCTAGCCAAGTCTCGTCTCCTTCTCATAACCTGTCTCGCCACTTAAACATGATTTACCACCATAACCCGTTTTTGGCCATGCTCTGAGCGTGCAGTGTGCAACCTTTCTATAACCTCGAGATGGTATATAAGCTTATACTATAAGGTTATATTCTATAACCTCAAGATGCTATATAAACTTCTGTACTCCACTCTGTGGTTTTCCCCTATCTGCACATTAACACATCTGAATGCATTTTCTCCAGTCAATCTTTTGTGAGGTGATTTTTCAGCAAACCTTCAGAGGGTGAAGGAAAGTTTTTCCGTGGCCTCTATAATGTGAATCTTTTAAGTTAATTTTGCAAGGTATTTGGACAATGTGGGGACTTTCAATACATGTTTTGAATAATTTCCGTGAAACAATTATTGTAAAACTTCATCGTAATGTATCCAGTCTCTTTTTCTTGACCCCTCATTATGTGATGTGTGTCAGATCTCATTGACAGATTCTCTAACTTTTTCATTTGTCTTTCCTATTTTTCAAATTTTGGTATTTGTTCTATTTTCTGGAAGATTTCTTCAATGTTATCTTTTAATTCTTCTATGAATTTTCCAATATGTTTGTCATTTTTTTTTTTTTGAGATAGAGTTTCCCTCTTGTTGCCCAGGCTAGAGTGCAGTGGCGTGATCTCAGCTCACCGCAACCTCTGCCTCCAAGGTTCAGGCGATTCTCCTGCCTCAGCCTCCCAAGTATCTGGGGTTACAGGCATGTGCCACCATGCTTGGCTAATTTTGTAATTTTAGTAGAGACGAGGTTTCTCCATGTTGGTCAGGCTGGTCTTGAACTCCTGACCTCAGGTGATCTGCCCGCCTTGACCTCCCAAAGTGCTGGGATTACAGGCATGAGCCACCGTGCCTGGCAATATTTTTAAAGTCTAAGAATTCTGAGGGGTTTATTTCTATTTTTGTTTTTATTTCATGGATGAAATGCCTTCATTTATTACTTAGAAAACTTTTTTTTTCAAATTTTCTTCTGTGTTCAGCATTGTTTCTATTTCTCTCATATTCTTTTTTCCCCTTAAAGTATGTGTTTTGTTTTATCTCTATTTTTCATGTAAGAGGCTTTTCTCACATTTCTAGTACTCTTACAGTCATTTTAGATTTTCTTTTATATTTAAGAGACATCAAAAACAGCATTGGAAACTCTGTATGTGTGAGAGGAGTTTGTCCAAGGTGACCTTCATTATAGGGAAATCGGGTGAGGGCCTGGACAAGTCGTTGAGGACATCCAGTGACAGTCTCTCTAGGTCTTTCTTCCCGGGGATGTAACTCACTCTAGATGATTGCTTGAATCTTTTTGCAGTATATGTGCTTGGTTGGCACCTGGGTGTTTAGTAAAGGGACAGGAGATTGGGGGTCTTACACATGTAGCCATCACACTCAAGACTGAGGGTATTCAGTGAGATGCTGTATTCATAAATTATTTGGATAAGTCCCACCCCATCCACCATAACCAGGCCACGTCAATGTGGTTATAGTATTCATCTGAAACACAATTGGTGTAGAAAATCTAGTCACTTTAAATTGTAAACAGTCTCAATTCAGTAATTAAAAATGCAAATCCCCAGGCATTTGTAATAATTCAGGCTTCCAATCTTATTCAAAGGTAAAATTTCTCACTCTCTACCCAATGTGGAATCTCTTACAGGCTGGCATCTTCTGGTGGGAGAAGAAGGTACAGTCATCTCCTTTTTTTCTCAGGTAACTCCACTCCTACTTACTAGCTGCAATTACAGACTCTTCAAAACTCCCGAAGAAATAGAGGCAAGAGGAACAGGATAAGTTGTAGCTCACAAGAACTATTGTAAGATGGCTTTGTGCTCCTTGAGACTTGCTGTATTTAAAATGGACTTTTATCAGACATTTGCATATCACTGAGTTCTTCCACCAATTACTGGAGTTCTTTTATTTGCAGTTACTTTTATAAGGCCAATCATTCTCTTTTAGCAGTCATTCACTCCCTTATCCTTCAGAAGACTTTTCCAATGGTGAGGCCAGATTTTGCCTCTGCTTTTCCTGGTGCTTTTGATTGTGCCATTTGAAGAGGCTGTAAGAGAGCACCTAACACAGGTCTCATGCCTTTTCTCTAGTGCAAGGTTCACAGCTGGCTCAAAAACAAAACATTATTTACCTAAATTCTGGGAGTGCAGGCCAGTTCCCAAATAGCAGCAATTTTGTTTCATTCCTTTGCTAAAGCAAGGAGTCATGTACCTAATGACTTAATGACAGGGATGCATTTGGAGAAATGTGTCCTTAGGTGATTTCATTGTTGTGCGAACATTGTAGAGTGTACTTACAGAAAGCTGGATAAGATAGCCTACTACACACGTAGGCTATATGGGATAGGATTTTGCTCCTGTACTATACTGAATACTATAGGCAAATGTATTACACAATGGCAAATATTTGTGTATCTAATCAAATATTTGTGAGTGAGTGATGAGTGGATGTGAAGCTGTAGGACATTAATGTATTCTGCTATGGACTTTAAAAACATTGTACATGTAGTCTACACTAAATTAAAAAACATTTTTTCTTCAATAATACGTTAACCTTAGCTTACTGTAACTTTTTTACTTCATAAACTTTATTAAAAATTTTTTTTGACTCTCGTAGTAACGCTTAGCTTAAAACACATTGTATAGCTGTATAAACATATTTTCTTTCTTTAAAGCTTTTCTTTCAATTTAAAACATTTTTTACTTTTTACTTTTTAAACTTTTTTGTTAAAAACTAAGACAAAGACATACATATTAGTCAGGCCAACACAGGGTCAGGATCAAGAATATCCCTGTCTTCCACCTCCACATCTCCTCCCACTGGAAGGTCTTCAGGGGCAACAACACACACGGAGCTGTCATCTCCTCTGACAACATGATCACAATGCTTTGTATGTCACTGATGGACCTGCCTGAGGCTGTTTACTGTTAACTTCTTTTTAATAAGTGGGAGGTATACACTCTAAATATCAATAAACAGTATCATATAGTAAATACGTACACTAGTACCACAGTCATTCATTTTCATGATCAAGTATTATGTACTGTACATGAGTGTGTGTGCTATACTTTTATATGACTGGCATCACAGTAGTTTCCTACAGCAGCATCACCACAAACACATGAGTAATGTGTTGTCCTACAATGTTATGACAGCTATGATGTTATTCCCAGACCAAACTGAGGGTTGGATGCTATTTCTCATGGCCCAATAATGAGATGCAGATGAACTTGGGAGGAAGAGAGTTTTTATTTCTGTAACCGGTTACAGGGAGAAGGCCTGGAAATTATCACCAGACCAACTCCAAATTACAAAGTTTTCCAGAGCTTATATATACCTTCTAAGCTATATGTCTATGTTTAAGTGTGCATTCATCTAAAGATATAAGTGATTAACTTCTTTTAATCTATAACTAAGGCCTGAGTCTTGAAGACCTTCCTCTGGAGCTTCTGTAAAATTACTTAATCTAAGTGGATCCAGGTGCTGGGGTGATTACACTTATCTTGTTTCCTGCTAAATCACAGAGTTTTGGGGAGTTCCTTCAGACTCCCAATAAACTTGTTTGTGCGGGCCTGGGGAGTTTCTTCAGATCCCCAATAAAACTTGTTTAATCATGCTTTGAGGTTCAGGAAAGGCCAAGGCAAAACTATTGGTGGGCTTTTGTTATATTCCAGCCTTTGTATAAGGGCACTGGATTTTCATATTTAACTTAACCACTCAGTACTGAAACAGTTGTTACAGAGGCCTGTGTTAATGAGACCTGGCCTGCCACAATGTCACTAGGCAAGAAGAATTTTTCAGCTTTGTTATAATCTTGTGGGACCATTGTCATATACGTGGTCTGTCATTGATGAAAATATGATTATGAGGCACATGACTGTATTCAGACCTTCTTTGGCCTTACAGCTTTGCTAGATGGGAATCAAGTACCAGTGAACCTCCCTGCATCTCCTTGGCTGCTGGGGACAGTTATCTAGCTCTCCAAAAGGTCACATCTGGCCAGACATGGTGGCTCATACCTATAATCCTAGCACTTTGGAAACCTGAGGCAGAAGGGTCACTTGAGCCCAGGAGTTCGAGACCAGCCTGGGCAACATAACAAAACTTGGTCTCTACAAAACATAGGAAAATTAGCCAGGTGTGGTGGCATGTGCCTGTGGTCCCACCTACTTGAGAGGCTGACATGGGAGGATAGCTTAGCCCAGGAGCCTGAGGCTGTGGGGAGCTGTGATTGTACCACTGCACACCAGCCTGGGTAACAGAGTGAGCCCCTATCTCAAAACAAAAACAAAAACAAACAGTCACACCAGTGCCCTCTCCTCTTAGGTGTAAGGTAAGAATTGGATACTCCATACTCTTCCCCCTTGAGAAAAGTGGGAAATTGACTTAGAGTCTATCATGAAGTCTCTTTTAAAAAATCTTCAACTATTCTCTTCATACTCCAGCAACTCAACTCTTTCATATCCTTGGTAAGGGCAGGAGGTTTAGAGTCATGTATCCAGTTTCAGAGAATTTGTATGTTCTGTATATAGTTGAGAACTTCCTTTGGAGTACAACATCTGTAATATATTGATGCCTTAGTGAAAACTTGTCATTTAATTTAATTTTAAATGAACACAAACAGAACCTAATTTTATATAACTCAGATGACTTAATCCAATTGTAACTAATGCTTGGCCACAGATTAGCTTGTTTCATTCCACTTATTGGTCATTTTGTGATTTGCTCCATTCTTATCTATCAGAATGTTCAATCCAGTTTCGTATTCCTCATAGAGCAATAAGGCCTAATGAAAGCAGGCACTTACCCAGAGCTTACTATTTTCACACTGTTCTTCATACTTTATATGTGTTAATTCATTTAAATATTACAATAAATCTAGAAGGTAGGTACTGTTATTATTCCTGCCCTACAGGAAAGGAAATGGGGGCACGAGAAGGTTAAGTAATTTGTCAGTTTATACAACTAATAAATAGCGGTGTTGAGATTTAAACCCAAGCAGCATGACTTCAGAGACTGTGCTCTTGACCATTTTTTTGTATTACATTTGGGCACATACAATTGAGGAATACTTTAAAGACCCACAGGAGGTAGCTCCTGCCTCAGTAAATTGAGAGCTGAAATATAATACTGAGATGTCAATACTATGATGGCCAAGATTTTGCTTGACAATTTTATTGCTTTGCTAGATGGGAGTCAAGGACCAGTAAAACTCCCTGCATCTCCTTATCTGCTGGGGTCAGTTACTTAACTCTCTAAAAGTCACACCTGGCCAGATGTGGTGGCTCACATTAGTTAGACATAGTTACATCTAACTATAAATAGAAGCTGGCCATAATATATCTAGCCTCCTTAAAAAGTCTTGCTTGGGCTGGATGCGGTGGTGCATGCCTGTAATCCCAGCACTTTGGGAGGCCAAGGCAGGTGGACCACTTGAGGTCAGGAGTTCAAGACCAGCCTGGCCAACATGGTGAAACTCTGTCTCTACTAAAAATACGAAAATTAGCTGGGTGTGGTGGCGCCTGCCTATAATCCCAGCTACACAGGAGGCTGAGGCAGGAGCATTGCTTGAACCTGGGAGGCAGAGGTTGCAGTGAGCCGAGATTGTGCCACTGCACTCCAGCCTAGGTGACAGAGTGAGATTCTGTCACAGAAAAAAAAAAAAAGAAAGAAAAAAGTCTTGCTTGGATTTTAGTTTTGAAGTTAGGTCATGTTTTGAATGTAGCATGATATTATCCTAAGATTGATTATGTTGTTGATTTGGACTAATGTCAAAAAGAAAATGAAATAAAGCTAAGTTTCTTCAAAATGATAATAAAAGCAAGAAGATCAGTTCCAGAAATATTACCAGTGTTTAAAAGTAGGTAGAATTATACTGGCATAGAGATGTTTTATATTTTTATTGCTTATGTAATAAGAAATCAAAATTCAATACCACTTTCAGAGTTAGATTTATGTCTTGAAGATCTGGGTATTTACACTGGTCTATGAGGTTCCATATTTTTGCTGTTATTGCAATTTTAGCACTAGAGATTAATAAACATAGAGAAGTTGTAAAAATAATGGGTTCAACAGTTAGTAACTTTGTTAGGTAATGAGTTTTTGCTAAGCAAATTATGAAGTATGGAAAAGAAAAATAGCTCAGAGCAGTTTGAGCTATGTGGGGTATCCAAAATTTATTAATCCCAGAGAGAGATGAGTATGGGACTTCAGTCACACCCCTGCATCCATGCCAAGGGGAAATTGTTTAAGACATTATTTTTCTTTCCTTTCTTCCCTGTAGTTCCCTGACTAGCTACCTCACCCATTATCTTCACGTTCCTGGACTTTGTGATACAGAGAGCAGTGTATAGCCTATTAATAGATTATATTATTTTAATGTAAATTATTGGTAAATGACAAGGGACCTGCCTCTCATTTTTTTCCTTTAAAACCCCACTTGTAACTGCTGCTAATTGGAGCATATATTCAGGGCTACTTGTGCTTCAGGTTGCAGTTCTTAAACTTGGTCCAAATAAACTCTCTACTTATATTAATTTTGCCTCTGATTTTTCCTTTAGGTCAACAAGTAGATGCAAAACAAAGGCATATCTTGATCAGCTTTTACATTTATCATATATAAAACATTAAAATAGAGAAAACTGCTAGCACAGAGCTGCAATTCATGTTGTTGGTCAAGCTGGGTACTGCATAGTGGTGTCACTTGCATTGACCATTCTGTGAATGGTGGTCCCTGGAGCTACATATTGTGGTGGCCGTGATAGTAAAAATCAACTGACTTTAGCCAAGTTCAACAATATTTTCTGAGAGGAAAGTTCATATGAGGAAAATGCAAGGACTTTTTCTGAGGCAAAGAGTTTAAACTTTATGCTAATGAGGCATGAATTTTTGAGAATCCCACTACGGTGGTCACCTGAGCACCATTAAACCAAAATATCATGAATCTCTATTACTTCTGGATTCAGTGGGTTGTCATTACAAGAGCTGGGAAGTTTCCCAAACAGTCTCTGTATAACAGGAGATAAATAGCCAACAAGTCTTAGAAACCTTGCCTACTTACCTGTAGCAGAAAAGAATATGTGATCCCAAATTATGACTGTAGGAGACCAAAATATGCTAACCCCAAATATGCCTCTTTGGTGTAGGTTATTTTGAGAAATTGCAGATATAGGAGGAGCTCTGAAAACAGAATAGGGGTTATCCTTTTGTAAGGAAAATTAAAATCTGTAAAGGAAATTTCCGTTGGTAAGAGCATCTTCCTTTCAATACCAGGAAGAGAAGAAGAACTCTAAATCACTAGAGACTCTTTGTAATGGAGAAGGCATTGACATCAATCTGCATGATGGTAATGTGTGTGGCCTTGGACAATTTACCTGTCTGTGCTACAGTTCCCTTATCTCTGAAACAAGTACTTGCATACTAGAGTTTTAAAGCTTAGGTGAAATGATGTAGGAAGAAAATTTATATTCCAGCTTCAGGCACATTGTATGCTCTTAATAAATGTGTACTAGTGATTTTTAGAGATGCTTTGCTCATGAAACATTCCATTCAAATGACTCATGTTCAGAAGCCCAGTCTGGAAGAATAGTAAAATGTTTTCCTGGTTGAAGTATATTTGGGAACCCTTGAGATTGCTCCTAGAAACCCTCAAGATCACTCAGAGTTCACTTGGAAAGCCACCAGTTTACCATAATTTATGATATCGCAATCCACTTCACAGATTAGAAAAAAATCTTCCTTTCTGAGTTACTTTCTGGAAGCTGTCCAGCTAAGACATGGCCAATTTGTATCCTCATCTTTGAGGCAGAGATGAAAGCAAAGTTCAAATTTCCTTAGTTCATATTCTTTAATCTTTCATTTTGCCACTATTCATGAATAAGGCCAGAAAAAAGCCCATTCAGCTAGAACTGTTACCAGTGGAATGCATCCCAGTTACCCCGAATTACTGGCAGAGAATCCATACATGTCTGCAGCAACTTTCGTTCTTGCTTTCTCAGAAGAAAGACTTCAGCCAAGGGGCATAAAGCAGAAGAAGGGACCAAGGCAGGCTTCAGAGCAAGGGTGGAAATTTACTTCAAAAGGCTTTAGAATAGGAAAGAAAGAAAGGTGCGCTTGGAGGAGACCATGTAGAGGTTAAAAAGAGCATTTAACCTTGATCCTAGGGCTTTCTTTCTTTTTTTTTTTCACACAAAACAAATTGATTTTATTGTGAGATAGATTTTCTCAGAATAGCCAAGATCTTATAAAAACATTATCTTCTTTTAAAAATTATACTTTAAGTTCTGGGGTACATGTACAGAATGTGCCGTTTTATTACATAGGTATACACGTGCCACGGTGGTTTGGGGATCACCTGTTTCCCATGATTCTTCTCTTAGGTGGGCTTCCTGCATGCTCAGTGCCCACCTTACCCTTGGGAATTGAGCATGTGCAGTGCATTTAGGAAGTTGTACATATGCCCATCTGAGGCTTTTTACCTTTTTTCTGGTGGAGTGTCCCTGAGAGGTCATACTTCACCATCTTGTTTCTTAATGCTCATGCCCAGGAAGTTTCTGCTTCCTGGCATCTGCATTCAATTAACACTTTAATATTAATAGCTGTGAAACATCAGGAGATTGTCTTTCCCTGGCTTTAGAGAGGTAGTGTGATAATTATCGAACCATCACCTGATATTCCTAGTGGGTGGGGGGAGAGCCCTCTGCTGCCTTGCTGATGCCTGTCTAACTACCTGTAACAGAATGGCCTAGTACTTAGTGGAAAGGGCACTGAACTTGTAATTTAGATATGAGATCCTCTACAGATCTGCCATAGTTTGCTACGTATCAGTTGAGTTAATCTTGGATGTTTATATAACTCCTCTGGGTCTCAGTTTCCTGATTTGTGAAATAGGTTTAATGCTTTTGACACAGTGTTGTGAGAATGTGATAATATCAATATACTTACTACCTGGCAAGGTGTCAGAGCCCCAGCATCAGGAAGTGGTCCATTTGCAGGTTGGTAGAAAGAATTTACTGACAAAAGTATAGGTCTGAAAAAGGAAAGTTTCTTAGAAAGAAAGAACACTGTAAAAGGGTGCAGTGGAGTGCCTCAGAGAGACAGGAGTGAGTGCGCCATGGTAGATATTCCTTAGGAGCATTTATGGACCTTAAGGCGGGAGCCGAAGGGTTATTTTGAGCATATTGGCCACATAGGTCATGAGAAATGATTGCATTTGTAGACATTTTGGTGCCTTAATCCCAGCAAGGGTTGCACAATGAATTTTGGCATGCCATTTTGGAGATGTGCAAGAATTCTAGTTACTTATAATATTTACATTGAAAAGTGGCCTGGAACCAGATGCTGACTTTAGATACTAGAGAAGTTTAATTACTTCTAAATTCCCAGATAAGGAGTTTTGCCTCTGGATGGCCTGTTTGATGGTCACCAGGTGGTCTTTTCTCCCTTCTAAATTCTTCAGATAAGGAGTTTTTGTCTCTAGTGGCCTGTTTAATGGTCACCGGGTGACTTTTGCTCTCCTCACATACCTAAGGCTGTACCTGGTACACAGACACTCAATAGATGCTAGTAATGCTAATTTCCAATCTAGTTTTATTACATCATTTGAAGTGGTGGACAAATTTTATTCACTACATATTGTTTAGTGAATAAAGATATTCTCAGCTTCAGTTCGGCCATCTCCAATACATAAGTTAGAAAAGTTGTACTAGGAAGCATATCAAGGAAATGAGATTGAACATAACTTAGTGACACTGTGTAAAATTTAAATTTGGAATAAACAAGAATACTGTTCATATATAGCTAAAACTATGTGACTCTTCTCTATTTGCATAAAATTTTCATTTTCCTTAATATTTAGTAAATCTATGGAAGCAGCAGAGTCACATGTAAGGTATTCTACATGATACTGCTGAGGATGGTGCACTGACATGCTGAGTATGTTGAACTAAAGAAATAGTTTCAGAACCAAGGTCTCTCTGAAATTCTCCTGCCTCCCTGTCTCTCACCCTCTGCTTCTCCCAAAGCACAGGAAGGGACTTTCTATGATATTCTCTTATCTTACTAAGAAAAGTTCTTTCAGAAGGAATGTGATTGGTGTGAGCCCCCTCCATTAAATCTACATTAAGCCTAGCTAACTAACTCCTTTTGAAGAGGAGACTAGAGTTCTCCACGCCCAGGACACCATGTCCAGATAGACTTTTTCACCCCTTTTTCTGTGGACCATTATCTGAGGGACCTTATCTGCATAATAAGACACTTTTTGTTCACAGTCTAGTTCTTCCCTGCACCCTCCCCTAACCTGTTGCCACCACCCTCCAGGAGTCTTCAAGGCTTTGATTCTTTCTGTTGCTCAAAATGCTATTTAAGCTTCAACCATCTGGCCCTTCTTTGCCTCTTATACTTTGTGAGACCCTCATTCATATGCACATAATAAATTTGTATGCCTTTTCTCTTGCTAATCTGTCCACTGTCAAGTTTATTTCTCAGACTCAAATATTAAAGCTCTGCAGGAGAGATAAAAAGTTCTCTCACCCCTACATGGTACTTACATTATGCTTAGGGATCTTACTTTACTGATTCATCTCATTAATCTGAAAATCTCAGGTTAAAAATAGTAGCATTTCTAAAGTCATTTTATTATTTTTGGAGAGTTTTAGTATACCTTATGTGGTCAGTACATTGCAGTAAGAATCAGCATTTTAGTGAAAAATACATTGCAAATTCCTCAATCCATGAAAAGGCTTTATATGTTGATAATTAATGATATCTAGTAGAAAATCTACCCATGTAGAGGTTCTTCCAGAGGTTGAAATTTTTGCTGATTCTACTTTTTATTTGAGGGAGGGTGGTTTGTCATAAATTTTGGAAATCTGTACTGTTTTTCTTTCTTTCTTTTTTTTTTTTGAGACGGAGTCTTGCTGTCACCCAGGCTGGAGTGCAGTGGCGCGATCTCGGCTCACTGCAGGCTCCACCCTCTGGGGTTCACGCCATTCTCCTGCCTCAGCCTTCCAAGTAGCTGGGACTACATGTACTGTCTTTCTTGAAGATGCCTCACTGTCAAATTATTTCTAATAATTTTTTATGTATATAGTCTCACATTTCTAGAGATTTAGTTTTTATTTGAAATCAGAAGACCTAGATTTGTGTTATTTCTTCAACTTTCTAGCCATATGACCTTATATAAATCACTTAGCCTTTCTAAAACTAAATTACCAAATCTTGAAAATGGAAATGTAAACCAAAAAATATCTGAGACATGTCTCAATCAATTTAGAATTTTATTTTGCCAAGGTTAAGGGCAACGCCTGGACAAAATAAACACAGAATCACAAAAACAGTCTGTGGTCTGTTTCTTTCTCCAAAGATGATTTTGAGGGCTTCAATATTTAAAGAGGAAAAGTGGGCTGGAGAAAAAAAGAGAGAGGGTATGGTCACATTATTGAATCCACATGTTGCAAGAGAAATGGAGCAGTCAGGGGAGCAGTCAATTATGTATTTGTCTTGCACTTGGTAAATCTGGCACTTTACCTAAGGTAAAGTGAATATAGAGTAGCTACTTATGGAGATATTTAACCTTTTATATGCAGCTATCTGCTTAGTAATGAAAGAAAAGGCAGCTTCTGACATGACCCAGCTTTCAGTTTAATTTTTTTTTTTTGCACAGTGAATTGGGGTCCCAAGTTTTTATTTTCCTTTCACTATGATAATGAACTCAGTATTTTCACTGAATTATTACAATTCAAGAAATGGGAATAATGTTAAGGAGTGTTTTGTAATTGCAAAGGGCTATGTAAATATATTGTCATTTCTTTCTTAGTTTGCAAAGGGATGAGGAAAAAGTAAGTAGGTATGACTTTTCTCTGACAAGGAGGAATTTCTTTCATTTTTCTTATGATATGCTGATATTTCTGCATCCTTCTAAATCCAGGTATTCTAGAAACCAGAGAAGTAAATATAATTTAAGATCCCAGGTCAACAATATTTAGTTTGATGCGTAGATGTGAAGTTTTAGTGCATGATACAGATCTAGCATCTGGCCTGTCACATACTAGTTTTGTTCACTTGGATAATCCACAGATGACTTTTAAAGTATTTATTGTGTTCATATCATTGCACTATGAGGTAAAGATGAGACAGTACCAATCTCGCTTTCAAGGAATTTGTATTCTTAGTGGGATAAAAAGAATGATATAATGAGAAATTAGGAAACGGTGATTACTGCACCAAAAATCATAAATAAAAAAGCCAAGGGATTTCCAAGGGAAGAATGATTACATTTGTTGTGAGGACTCACAAACATTTGACATTTAAGATCAACTGGAATGAGAAGATAAGATTTGTAAGATAGGCAGGGAAAAACAGTATAGAGATGATAACTATAAGGAGTGTTTGGAGAGTAGAAAGGACCTAGTTTTAAATGAAGAATATAATAGCAAATTGAGATGTAAGGAGACAAAATTTTGAAAAAACATATAGTGGCCATATTATGGAAGAACTTAAATAACAATGAAAAAAATTTTCTCAATTTTTAGGCAACACATAGTCTTTGAATATTTTTGATCTGGAAAGTAGCATAGGCAGAGATATAAATTGCTGACTGATAAGATGAAAAGGGTTGGAAAAGACTTGATGTATATTATGGTTTTGAGCCAGGGTACTTTGGCCCATAAGCGTTTTGGTTGTAAGGAAAAGAGAGTTATTTGAAATACCTTATAGAAAAGAATAAGAATTAGAAGCGGAGCCAAAAAGCCATAAGGGACTGATAGGGTTTGACTGTGTTCCCACCCAAAATCTCATCTTGAATTGTAATCCAAATTATAATTCCCACGTGTTGGAAAAGGGACCTCATGGGAGTTGAGTAGATCATGGAGGTGGTTCCTCCATGCTGTTCTCATTGATAGTGAGTGAGTTATCATGAAATCCGATGATTTTATAAGGGGCTTCCCCACCTCACTTTGCACCTCTCTCTCCTGCCACCACGTGAAGAAGGATGTGTTTGCTTCTCCTTCTGCCACAATTGCAAATTTCCTGAGGCTTCCCCAGCCATGCAGAACTGTGAGTCAATTAAACCTCTTTTTTTTTTTTTTTTGTAAATTACCCAGTCCCAGGCAGCTCTTTATGGCAGAGTGAGAATGGAGTAATACAGTAAATTGGTCCTGAGGGAGTGGGGTGCTATAAAGATACCCCAAAATGTGGAAGTGACCTTGGAACTGGGTAACAGGCAGAGGTTGGAACAGTTTGGAGGGCTCAGAAGAAGACAGGAAAATGTGGGAAAAGTTTGGAACTTCCTAGAGATTTGGAGGGCTCCATAGACAGGAAAATATGGGAAAGTCAGGAAGTTCCTAGAGACTTCTTGAATGGTTGGACCAAAATGCTGATAGTGCATGTGGAAAATGAAGTCCAGGCTGAGGTGGCCTCAGATGAAGATGAGGAACTTCTTGGGAACTGGAGCAAAGGTGACTCTTGCTATGCTTAGCAAAGAGACTGGGGTCATTTTTTCCCCTGCCCTAGAGCTCTGTGGAACTTTGAACTTGAGAGAGATGACATAGGGTATCTGGCAGAAGAAATATCCAAGTGGCAAAGCATTCAAGAGGAGGCAGAACGTAAAAGTTTGGAAAACATTGGCTGGGTGCGGCGGTTCATGCCTGTAATCCCAGCACTTTGGGAGGCCAAGGCGGGCAGATCATGAGGTCAGGAGATCGAGAACATCCTGGCTAACACAGTGAAACCCCCATCTCTACTAAAAATACAAAACATTAGCCAGGCGTGGTGGTGGGCGCCTGTAGTCCCAGCTACTCAGGAGGCTGAGGCAGGAGAATGGCATGAACCAGGAGGTGGAGCTTGCAGTGAGCTGAGATTGCACCACTGCACTGCAGCCTGGGTGACGCAGTGAAACTCCATCTCAAAAAAAAAAAAAAAAAAAGTGTGGAAAACATGCAGCTGGACCATGAGATAGAAAGGAAAAACCCATTTTCTGAGGAGAAATTCAAGCTGGCTGCAGAAGTTTGCATAAGTAATGAGGAGCCAAATGCCACTTGCCAAGACAATGGGGAAAATGTCTCCAGGGTTTGTCAGAGACCTTTGCAGCAGCTGCTCCCATCGCAGGCCAAGAGGCCTGGGAGGGAAAAATGATTTCCTGGGCCAAACCCAGTGCCCCTTGCTCTATGCAGCCTTAGGACATAGCATCATGTGTCCCAGCTGCTTCAATTCCAGCCATGGCTAAAAGGGGCCAACAAACATGTTGGGCTGTTGCTTCAGAGAGTGCAAGCCCACAGCCTTGGTGGCTTACATGTGGTGTTGGGCCTGTGGGTGCACAGAAGTCAAAAATTAATGTTTGGGAACCTCCACCCAGATTTCAGAGGATGTATAGAAATGCCTGGATGTCCAGGAAGAAGTTTGCTGCAGGGGCAGAGCCTTCATGGAGAAACTCTGCTAGGGCAGTGCAGAAGGGAAATGTGGGGTGGGAGCCCCCAACACAGAGTTCCCACTGGACACCACCTGGTGGATCTGTGAGAAGAAGACCACTATCCTCCAGACCCCAGAATGGTAGATCCACCAACAGCTTGCACCATGTGCCTGGAAAAGCTGCAGACACTCAATGGCAGCCTGTGAAAGCAGCCTGGAGGGAGACTGTACCCTACAAAGCCACAGAGGCAGAGCTGCCCGAGGCCATGGGAGCCCACCTTTTGCATCAGTGTGACCTGGATATGAGACATAGGAGATCATTTTGGAACTTTAAGATTTAATGACTGTGCAGCTGGATTTCAGACTTGTATGGGACTGTAGCCCCTTTATTTTGGCTAATTTCTCCCATTAGGAATGGGAACATTTACTCAATGCCTGTACCCCAACTATATCTAGGAAGTAACTAACTTTCTTTTGATTTTACAGGCTCATAGGTGGAAGACACTTGCCTTGTCTCAGATAAGACTTTGGGTTAATGCTGGAATGAGTTAAGACTTTGGGGTACCATTGGAAAGACATTATTGTGTTTTGAAATGTGAGGACATGAGACTTCGAAGGGTCCAGGGGTGGAATGATATGGTTTGGCTTTGTCCCTACCCAAAATCTCATCTTGAATAGTAATCCAATTTATAATCCCCATGTGTTGGGGGAGGGACCTTGTGGGAGGTGATTAGATCATGGGGGCGGTTCCTCCATGCTGTTCTCATGATAGTAAATGAGTTCTCATGTGATCTGGTGGTTTTATAAGGGGTGTTCTCCCTTTGCTCCACACTTCTCTCTCCTGCCACTGTGTGAAGAAGGATGTGTTTGCTTCCCCTTCCACCATGATTGTAAATTTCCTGAGACCTCCCCAGCCTTGTGGAACTGTGAGTCAGTTAAATCTCTTTCCTTTATAAATTACCCAGTCTCAGGCAGTTCTTTATAGCAGCATGAGAATGAACTAATACAGGGACCAAGGAACTAAATTAACAAAAATTTCTCTTTTTTCTCTTTTTTATTCTTTCCTCCCTCCTTCCCTCCCTCCTGATGTCTCTGCTTTTCTTTATACTTCCATTGATTCTCTATTTTCTGTAAGTTGAATTTTTTTGTGTATTTAGTCTTCAATCACTCTGACCCCTATCTATATACTGCTTGTTATAATTCTTAATGCCTAGAAAAAAATTAAATTCATTGTTTTCATTCTTCTTAAGCAAGTCAAAGTAAATTAGGTTGCCTGCCAGGGTATGGATAGCTTCCTTTGCATCTGGGGTCTAGGTCTAAACAATAGTGTCTGAGAGAGCTGGGGATGGTCATATGATCTAGTGTCCAAGCAATTGGACCTGTGAATGAGGATAATTTCCGTGAAAAAGAAATATGGGTAGGGCAAGGTATCAATCAGTGTTCTAGCAGAGAAACAGAATGAGTAGGGCTTATTATCTATCTATCTATCTATCTATCTATCTATCTATCTATCTGTCTATCTATGTCTTGTATCTAACACAAGGAAGTCTCTTATGCCATTATGGGGACTGGCTAGGTAAATTTGAAATCCATAGGGCAGGCTATCAAGAAGGGCGGGCTGGAAATTCTCAGGCAGGAGCTGATGCTGCAGTCTAGAGGTAGAATTTCTGTTTTGTCAGAGAAACCTCAGTTTTGTTCTCCAGGCCTCTCATCTGTTTAGTTGAGGCCCCCTTAGAAAATTGAGGATAATTTCCTTTACTTAAAGTCAATTGGGCCGGGCGCGGTGGCTCACGCCTGTAATCCCAGCACTTTGGGAGGCCGAGGCGGGCGGATCACGAGGTCAGGAGATCGAGACCATCCTGGCTAACACGGTGAAACCCCGTCTCTACTAAAAATACAAAAAATTAGCCCGGCGTGGTGGCGGGCGCCTGTAGTCCCAGCTACTCGGGAGGCTGAGGCAGGAGAATGGCGTGAACCCGGGAGGCGGAGCTTGCAGTGAGCCGAGATCGCGCCACTGCACTCCAGCCTGGGCGACAGAGCGAGACTCCGTCTCAAAAAAAAAAAAAAAAAAAAAAAGTCAATTGATGGAAGATGCTAATCACATCTACAAAATACCTTCACGGCAGCACCTAGGTTAGTTTTTGAATAGCAGGGGACCATAGCCTAGCCAAATTGACACATAAAACTAACTGTCACAGGCAGACACTCCAAAACAGGCCAAATACATTGACTATACAAGAAGATGGAAGTGCAGTGTAAGAAAAAATATTGAGCCTGTTTTTGAACACATAGAGTTTTCAGTGTCCCTGAGTCATTGACACATTATTTTGTGCTTTTGTACAGTTTGTTCCAGATGATTTCTGAGGCTTCAGTTATAAAATAATTCCTATTATTATTGTGTGCAAAAACAATAGAGATGATTAACAAAAGGCAATTGTCATTGCAAAGAGAATAACCTTTCAGAATTAAAATTTTTTTCCTATTTACCACCTCTTCCCAGAAGGATAGTAACAGAATGAATTAATTTTGGCTAAGAAATAAGGCATTCGGCTTGTCATTTACTCAGCACCCCATAGGCCATATACTATGTTAGATGCTATAGATATGGATATGGAGAAACATGACTATAATCTAATGACTCTAGGCAAATTGATCATTTCAGTACATGTTACATTCTGTGAGAGAAATGTGCACAGCACTGAGGAGTGGCATATGAATCAAGCCAGGGGTTCATGGAAGGCTTCCTGGGAGACAGATATTTTGAACTAAACCTGAAGGTCAGGATTTAGATAGGCAGAGAAGATGGCCACAGGAAGCGGCAGCTGCTGGGAACAGAGAAACTTTGAGTAAACCTCTGCTATAGGCTGGTAAGGAGGACAGAAAAGTCAGACACTTTAGTGGGCTATTTAACTTTTTGAAAAGTGCTATAGGTTTGCAGGGAAAGAAATTAGTGTGTGTGGGGGCAGTGAGAGAAGTTATGTGTCTTGATCAGAGACTTGAGAGAAGAGAAGGAATTTCTAGGTGCACTATGATGATGAGGGTAGCTGGGACAGGCACAACTGGAGGGTCATTTTAGGCAGAAGGTAGAAGACAGCAGGTTTAGGGGTGAGGAAGAGAGTGGATTATTCATTTACTTTTGGCTATGTTGTATCTTTCCAAACATTCTCACGGTAGAGAGAAATAGCCTTATTAGCCAGACACTGGGTCAAATTTCAAAGCTTGTGTATTCCATGACTGTCATTTTATGGTAATCATATTATGCAAAAAATTCTAAAGTGATAGGTAATTCTTTCCCTAGATTTATTCATTCAGTTTCAAACAAAATTGTATTAAAATTCTTTTGTCCATTTTCTTTTGTTTTCCCTCCATTGTTTTAGCTCCCTCATCTTGCAGAGTTTTCTGATTGTATTAATGTTTGCTTGGATGTCAATCTTGTTCAGTTTACTTAGCATACATAATATGCAGTTTCCAAATTGTGACTTGATTCCTGCAGTTCCAATAATTCTCATTCATTCTTGTCATTTTAAATGTGATTGAAGGCAGAAAATTTACATGCTGCTGCATTAATGCATTTTGAAAGCTAACTTTGAAAATGTCATTTGTTTATATATACAAACCTTAAACCATCCAAGGGTTTTTTGAGTAAGAAGAATTTTATCTGCTCAGGACATATTGCCATGTTGTTTTCATTTATGCAGCTTTGAACTGTCAGCAACCAGCACATCTTCAGAACATCGAGATGAAGTAGATGGTAAACTTTGTGGAGTTGTGCTTGTTTGTTTGTGATTCTTTGTGCATCTGTGTGTGTATGTGTGTGTGCATGTGTTTTCAGTGGATTTGTCCAGTGAAGTAACATAGTGCTCCAGAGAAATATTAGTACATGGTTTTCCCCTTATTTTGTGTGCAAGTACTTTCTGTCCTATGTATGAAATAAGCTATGTGAATGTCCTTTGTATAACTAATGCATCATATCATGGTGAAACACTACTTCTTTTCATTATATTGAAAAAATATGCATCATATTATGGTGAAGCACTGCTTCTTTGCATTATATTGAAAAAATACTTCAGGCCTTGCACCTCTTACTGCAATAGAAATGTGCTGTGGTTTGAATGTGTCCCCTCCAAAATTCAGGTGTTGAAACTTAATGGCCAAATGACTAATATAACGCTATTAAGAGATATGGCCCTTAAGAGGTAATTAGTCCATAATAGCTTTTCCCTTGCGAATGGGATTAGGTACCCCTGTAAAAGGACTTGACAGAGGGATTTTGTCTCTTTTTACCCTTCCACCTTATGCCATAGAGGACACAGCATTCTTCTCCTCTGAGGAGAACAGTGTGCAAGGTGCCATTGTGGAGGAGGAGACCAGACTCTTACCAGGTAATGAACCTGCCGGCACCTTGATCTTGGACTTCACAACCTCTGGAACTGTGATAAATAATTTTACATTCTTCATTAATTACCCAGACTGATATTTTATTATGGAAACACAGACTAGGACAAAATTTATTTGTCCAAATTTAGTATTAAAACGGTTTTAATGTAACTCCTCTCTTTCTTAGCTTTAATATTTTCCTTCCTTCCTTCCTTCCCTCGCTCCCTCCTTCCTTCCTTCTTTTCTTTATTCCTTCCTTTCTTCCCTCCCTCCCCCTTCCTTCCTTCCTTCCTTCCCTTCTTCCCTCCTTCCCTCCTTTCTTCCTTTCTTCCTTCCCTTCCTTCCTTCCTTTTCTCCTTCCTCTCTTCTTGCTTCCTTCTTTTTTGCTTTTTTCTTGTCATTATTTCAGTGATTTCATTTCTCCTTTGCCTGTGCTGTCTTTTTAATATCTGCTACATACAAGGCTATACTCTTGACATTGTGAGAGTTATTAAGATAAAATAAATACTACAAATAATTAAGCACTTTTGAGTACTTATTATGGAGCAGGCATTCTTTCATATGTTTTAAATGTATTAATTTATATAATCTTCACAATTGTATGAAGCAAATACTGTTATCATCTCCATTTTGCAGATGAGAAAACTGAGTTTTAAGTCCAGTAATTGTGCAAGGCCCCACAGGAGTTAAGGGGCAAAGATTTAAACCCATATTTTTAATCACATCCTCACTGTTTCATCTAACTAGAACCTAGCAGGAAAAGTGACAATCACAAAAAATACATAAAAAATAAAATAAATAAAGTAGGTATCCTGAGAGACATTCACACAAAGTACTACTGAAGCTCAGAGGAGGGGAGAAGATGAGAGCATGTTAGCCATCATCATGGACCTTAATGGATGGGGAAGATTTTGAGAGAGAATGGTAAAGGGGACATTCCAGCAAGAGGGAATGATTTATCTCTGGGATGGGACCATTGGGAACACAAAGGGGAGCAGTCAGAACAAAGCCTGGAAGGATGAGTCAGAGCCATGTTGTGTGAGGCTTTACATTCAAGCAGAGAAGTTGGCATTTAACATGTCAGGCAGGAGGAAAATAGCTGAAGGTTTTAAGCAGGAGAGTGACAGTGATTTGTATAAAATCATTTATTAAGATTCTGTAGAATGGATTAGCATGAGTGAGTTCAAAATCTGGGAGATTGAATTGAACTTTGATAAGAGAGACTAAAGGCTTGAATTCAAGTGTTGGCTTTGGGAATGATCTGGGGAGAATAAGAGGCCCTACATATGCATACAGAACTTAGTAACCTTGTGGGGGAAGAGGGAGGTTTCCATGGTTTGTAAAGAAGCAGTACAGCTCTGGGAGAATGAGGGTATGGTTCACTTACACAGCAAGGCAGGTTTAAGGGGAGCAGAGTGGAGATGCATTCATATTTTGACTTATCAGTGTCCAAGAAAATGTTCCACCATTAATAAGAAATAAATTTATAAAGTCAAGGGCAAGAACTTTTAAGGATCCATCAGTGCTCAGCCAGATTGTTTTGCCTATCTCCTCTTTCCCCTTTTGTTGTTCTTTCACATTTGGCCTCCTATTTGGAAAGTTTCCCAAAGCCTGGATGGACTGGCTGCTCACCATTTATCTCCTCCTTCTGATTTCTCTCCATTGTCACAATCAAATTAATGAAATTATACCTCTTAGTTGTTTATGTCTGCATGGTGCTGAACCTTTGCTAATAAAAATATGCATTTCTGCTGATCTTTAGCAAAAAATAAAAGCAAAATCTTAGTGAAACCAAACCAAAACAGAGCAAATAAGCATGCAGCCTAGAGGAAAAGAGAAACTGGAAGCAAGAGAAACCAGGAAGCCATGCAGACATCAACCTAATAGAAATCAAGCAGAAACTGCCACAGAAACAACACTGTCTACATTTGTCTCCGTGGATTTTATCTCAGGTTCTGCCAATGAAAACCTGAGAGTAGGTCTTTTACAATTACCTACATGGTCTGTGGTCAGATTAAATTGGATTAAACAAACAAACAACTCTTGAGTAAGGGAGAACAGAAAGCTTTGGTTTTCTGGACTGGATAAGTAGAAGTTCCTTAATGGTGTGAAGAGAGGTCACAGCTGAGTTACTCAAAGTAGAAACATGGAGACATTGTTTTGAAAGTTATATTAAAGAATACAAGTTTAGGATGTTTACAAATAAGTTTATTATATCATATTCCTTCAACCTCATTAGCTGTCAGCTAATGGCATTAACAGAAGGAAAAGTTTCTATTTTTAATTCTCTCAACCTATAAGGATCTGAGTAAAATTACTTCCTGAGAAGTCTTTTGTTGAAAATCATAGTTAGCAAACAGATTTAAGATCAAGTTATTTTCTTCAATTAATGAGATTTATTTTGATATCAGTTTTGAGACATCACCATGTTTTCTTTTTTTTTTTAATTCCCAGATGTGCTATAATTCTGAACTAAGTGTGTGCCTTTTAGATTTCTTTCTGGTGTCTTGCCAATTGCCTGTTGACCTTCTGCTTCTGTCTTCCACAGCCATCTCTACACATCATTCTTCTGATCTTATTCTGTGTGTCTTTATAGCAAGCGTATCTACAAGTCATGTTACCAATAGGTCCAAACTTCTGAATTCACACCTGGCACCCCCTTTATTTTTAGCTATGAACTTCTCAGGATAGGACTCTTGTCTTTAATCATATCACCATTCTCCCCCTCATAATAACTCTGCTTTAGAAACTCAGGGCAATTATCATTGCTGCTGAGGTGGCCTTCCCAACCTCCTTTCTTCTCTAGTTGAGTTAGTCAGGAACTCTCATCACACCTTGTAATCCTTTCTCTCATTGAGTACAGAAGCTATGTCATTCTTTCTCTTTTTTTTTTTATCTTCAGAGATTTGCATTGTTTTCAGCACACAATGGATTCCTCAGTTAAGACCTGTGGAGTGAGAAAACAAAGGAACTATGTATTCATATCTGTTAAAAAAAGTGTGCTTACAAAATGGACTTACATATAGCTATTGATGTATCTACAAATTAGGTTCATTTTTAGCCTTTTCCCAAATCCCCTTTCTGAGGCGTCTTCCTATATATTGGTCCACCTCCATTGGCACTAGTGCCTTGATGCCACCTTTAGGCATTGCTTGAGGCTCAAAAAGTGTTCATTTCTCCTCTTCCCATCATCATTTCTATTCTTCCATTCCTGTGATAATAGCTAGTTGTCAGCAAAAGAGAACAGTGTCTTTTAATTCTCATAAAATAACAAAGAAATAGGAATGTAATGATTGAGCTTTCTAAAATCCATTTGAATTTCAAATGCAAGTGTTAATCCTGAAGAATCAATCTCTAATGGTAAGATTTAGGGTATCACCTGAAAAACATCTCATAACCTGCTAGTCTATCTGTAAAACCCAGTCTGCACAACCCTGGGATATGGATACATTGGGACAGGGTAGTTATTTGTGGGGGGTGTGCATTAGGATATTCTTTTCTTAGATGTGATCTTTAGCTCCCCAGACATGCTGGGATAGAGCTCAACTTATGTTAAGTGCTTACTGCAATCCCTGCAATGACTGGCTCATGGAAAGGGAGCCCAGGTTCCTCCCCAGGCTCATTTATTGCCACTTCCCTCTGCATACTCTACATTCCAGTGTGGCTGGCTTTCACTTAGTTTTGTATATATAGCCTAATCTTTTCTGGACTCAGAATGTACTACTCTATCATTCAGGAAGGACATCCTCCTCTTCTATGCCTGGTTAACTTCTACTCATTCTGCTCATCTCTCTGGTACTATATACTTTATATCACTACGGGGTATATATCCAAAGGAAATCAAATTAGTATGTTGAAGAGCTATCTTTGTACCCACATTTACTGAAGCATTATTCACAATAGCACTATTCATAATATTCACAATGTGGAGCCAACCTAAGTGTCCATCAATGGATGAGTGGATGAAGAAAATGTGGTATATATGCACAATGGAATGCTATTCAATCATAGAAAGAATGAAATCTTCTCATTTGTGACAACATGGATGAGTTTGAAAAACATTATGCTAAGTGAAATAAGCCAGACACAGAAAGACAAATACCACATAATCTCACTCATATGTGGAATCTAAAAAAGTTGATCTCATAGAAGTATAGTGTAGACTGCTGGTTACCAGAGGTTGGGGTGGTTAGGAGGGAGGGAAAATAGGGGGATATTCATCAAAGGATACCCAAGTGGATCTCAGAGATATTTTGGGATCTGTTCCAGACCACTGAAATAAAATAAATATTGCAATAAAGTGAGTGACATGAATTTTTGGTTTCCCACTGCATATAAAAGTTTACACCATACTGTAGTTTATTAAGTGTGCATGCTTACTGTTCAGCACAGTAAAAATAAAGTCACTTTGGGAATAAATGGCAGACATGCTTATTGCTCATGATAAAAGATTTGGGTTCCCCAGGCTTGGGTTTTCTCTTCTATAATTAAACCATGTGCATAGTAATCCACTGGGGCCTATTCAATTTGTGGGACTTAAAGGCAAGGGGAATTGACACAGATATGCTGATACGCTGTTTGTTCTTCCATGAGTAATAAAGTCATTTGTCTCTAATTCGTGAGTCTCATGTTCTCTGCCAGAAAACCTGAAACTGTGATAGGTTGTTACCAAGTAGATTAGTCTTAGATCCTTCACAGTTGACAATGATATCCTCAACTAAAAATGTTTCCATGATTTCTCTATTGCTTTTAAAAGTAAATTCCTTATCATGCTCTGCAGGGCCCATATCATCTAATTCCTTTCTACTTCTCCAAATTCTACTTTTGCTATGCCCCACAACTAAATTTATCCTTTAACTGATTTAAGATTTTCCAGTGTCAGGGTTCTCAGTTGTCTGAACCCCTAGTTAATTATTTCCACTGGCTTACCACTTCTACCACCACAACTGTGTACTGTCATGTCCCTAAATAGATCCCCTGCTAAAGACATCCCCACAAATCTACCAAAATAATAAAGATTTGGGTAGGATGTTCATATAAGAGATATTATGAGCATATTTTATTAGTAGTGTTAAAGTAATGATTTTTTTCACTTCTAGCTGCCCAGTAACTCTGTTTCCCTCACATTTAAAGTACTAGTTATCTCTGGTGGAAAGGTTTTTGCCTAAGGCTATAGTTTTGGAGTCATCAGGGTAGTACTTCATTCTGAAACTGCAATATTAAGATATATACCAGTGCATCTGGGCATGGTAGCACACCATTATAGTCCCAGCTTCCTGGGAGGCTGAAGTGGGAGGATTGCTTGATCCCAGGAATTCAAGGCCAGCCTGGGCAACATAGCAAGCTTCTGCCTTTTCTTAAAAATACATACCAGCGGCATGAGCATTGCATAGCATCACAACACTAGGCCACATGTCCATGAAGAGAAAAATATCACCCTACTTAAGCAAGATGTACCTTTATTGGCTTTCATTTATAACATCTCCAAACCTGTCCATATGAATATATTCATAATTTTAGGTATCTGCTGTAGGTGACATTAAGAAAATCCACTTTTTGCCCTCACTCATCCCCATCGAGAACCCTATATGTGATATGTTAAAAATGGGCCTGTTTTTTATTTATTTATTTATTTATTTATTTTTTATTATTATACTTTAAGTTTTAGGGTACATGTGCACAATGTGCAGGTTAGTTACATATGTATATATGTGCCATGCTGGTGTGCTGCACCCACTAACTCGTCATCTAGCATTAGGTATATCTCCCAATGCTATCCCTCCCCCCACCCCACAACAGTCCCCAGAGTATGATGTTCCCCTTCCTGTGTCCATGTGTTCTCATTTTTCAGTTCCCACCTATGAGTGAGAATATGCGGTGTTTGGTTTTTTGTTCTTGCGATAGTTTACTGAGAATGATGATTTCCAATTTCATCCATGTCCCTACAAAGGACAGGAACTCATCATTTTTTATGGCTGCATAGTATTCCATGGTGTATATGTGCCACATTTTCTTAATCCAGTCTATCATTGTTGGACATTTGGGTTGGTTCCAAGTCTTTGCTATTGTGAATAATGCCGCAATAAACATACGTGTGCATGTGTCTTTATAGCAGCATGATTTATAGTCCTTTGGGTATATACCCAGTAATGGGATGGCTGGGTCAAATGGTATTTCTAGTTCTAGATCCCTGAGGAATCGCCACACTGACTTCCACAATGGTTGAACTAGTTTACAGTCCCACCAACAGTGTAAAAGTGTTCCTATTTCTCCACATCCTCTCCAGCACCTGTTGTTTCCTGACTTTTTAATGATTGCCATTCTAACTGGTGTGAAATGCTATCTCATTGTGCTTTTGATTTGCATTTCTCTGATGGCCAGGGATGGTGAGCATTTTTTCATGTGTTTTTTGGCTGCATAAATGTCTTCTTTTGAGAAGTGTCTGTTCATGTCCTTTGCCCACTTTTTGATGGGGTTGTTTGTTTTTTTCTTGTCAATTTGTTTGAGTTCATTGTAGATTCTGGATATTAGCCCTTTGTCAGATGAGTAGGTTGCAAAAATTTTCTCCCATTTTGTAGGTTGCCTATTCACTCTGATGGTAGTTTCTTTTGCTGTGCAGAAGCTCTTTAGTTTAATTAGATCCCATTTGTCAATTTTGGTTTTTGTTGCCATTGCTTTTGGTGTTTTAGACATGAAGTCCTTGCCCATGCCTATGTCCTGAATGGTAATGCCTAGGTTTTCATCTAGGGTTTTTATGGTTTTAGGTCTAACGTACTGCCCAAGGTAATTTACAGATTCAATGCCATCCCCATCAAGCTACCAATGACTTTCTTCACAGAAATGGAAAAAGCTACTTTAAAGTTCATATGGAACCAAAAAATAGCCCACATTGCCAAGTCAATCCTGAGCCAAAAGAACAAAGCTGGAGGCATCACACTACCTGACTTCAAACTATACTACAGGGCTACAGTAACCAAAACAGCATGGTACTGGTACCAAAACAGAGATATAGATCAATGGAACAGAACATAGCCCTCACAAATAACGCCGCATATCTACAACTATCTGATCTTTGACAAACCTGAGAAAAACAAGCAATGGGGAAAGGATTCCCTATTTAATAAATGGTGCTGGGAAAACTGGCTAGCCATATGTAGAAAGCTGAAACTGGATCCCTTCCTTATACCTTATACAAAAATCAATTCAAGATGGATTAAAGACTTAAACATTAGACCTAAAAATGGGCCTGTTTTTAAGAGAGTTAGCTAACAACCAGGCCACAGAGTTAGCAAATGACAAAGCTGGCAGAAAATTTTGTAACACATCTCTTCATTTTTTGGGTTACTTCGCTATGTTATTTCATTTTGACTCTGGAATAAAGTACATTAAACTATGAATTTTCCATCTGTGTACACCACAAATCACAATATCCTTCATCATAGAACAAAAAGATAAAATCTTGCCACGGTATTTGAGTAATAGCTCCCTGTTACGGTGACCTGATTTGAAAAAGACTGTGGCCTTGACGTTTTCTATGGATAAAATTTGTTCCATAACCTTTTATTTAGTAAAGGTTCTTTCCATTTTAAAAAAGTAACATTAATTTAATGTTAAGAAAATGGCATAGAACAAACATACAATTTAGGATTAAAACATGTTTATTTTCATGATGTAATTTTATCTAGAGAGTTTGTATCTAAAGGCAGTAGGATAATGACTTATAGAAGCAATATATGCTGTATAAAGATAAGTCTTTGGCTAACACTCAGATTTAGGTAGAAGTTACATATGTAATTAGCTCTGTTTTATCTTTTTGATCCAAATAAACATTTTAAAGACTTGATACTACATTTTAAGATTAAGTTGGTAGAAAAATATGCAATTAGCTCTGTTTTATATTTTTCATCTAAATAAATATTTCAAAGAATTGATATTACACTTGAGGATTAAGTTCTGGGGTATACCGAATAAGATATTTAGGAAGTACTTTTAAGTATTTTGTCTGTTGGGACCACTGCATTCTTTGCACTGGGCATTATTTTATTACAGGCAGGGGGGACCAGGATAACAAGGAATGATGAGAAATTAGGAGATAAAAAGAAGAAAAGAAAAAGAGGATAGGGGAGAAAAGAGACAAAGGAAATGAATGATAAAGAATTAGAAAGTCTTTGAAGAGAAATAAACGAGGAGGGTGTTGGATGGACACAAAATACAGAGTAGGCCAGGCGCAGTGGCTCATGCTTGTAATCTCAGCAATTTGGGAGGCTGAGGTGGGGGCATTGCTTGAGACCAGCCTGGGCAACATTGTGAGACTGCTACAAAAAAATAAAAATAAAAAATTAGCTGGGCATAGTGGTGCATGCCTGTAGTCCCAGCTATTCTGGAAGCTGAGGTGGGAGGACTGCTTGAGCCCAGGAGGTTGTGGCTGCAGTGAGCTATGATCACTGCACTTAACTCTAGCTTGGGTGACAGAGCAAGACCCTATCTCAATAAATAAATAAATAAATAAAATATAAAAATTGCACAATAAATCAATGAACTAGGGCAGAATAGAGGGCAAAAAAAATGAAGAAACAGAATGAAGCTGAATTTTAATCTGTGACAAAAAGCTATGTGGAAATAGAAATAAAAAGTTTCTGACCCATTTAACTTTTAAAAAAAGAAGGGTTAGGGCTAATGGAAACTTGGATTACTGTGGTATTTAAGCATAATTTCTAGAACAGAGTATTAATATCTTATTATTATCATCTTCTAACTCCCTCTCTGATTCCGTATATTGTGGAGTCTGAAGGAGCTCTGTATCCTTAAGAAGTCTTTCAAATCACCATTAGTAACATAAAAGCCTGTTGCAGGAAAATAAACAATATTTTAATTTCAGCTTGAATAGGTGGTTCTTCAGATTTTCCCAGTTAAGTGAAGCAACAGAATAACCACACCATTTCTATGTGTTTATTTATATCCCTTGTCTGCATGGCTCAGCCAAAATGCCACTTCTTTATGAAAACTTTACCAGATCTTTCCCTTTTAAAGGGAATTTATCCTTCTTCCTTCATAGCATTTAATCCCAATTATGATACTCTCTAGAATTTTTATAGCTACGGGTTTGTTATATTTCTTCTATAACCATTCACATATATAAATATTTATATATAACCTACAATGGTAGAATCTGTACAAACTAAGAAGTATTTATTAATGAATAAACAAATGAATTCCTAATTTATTCAAATGCAAGCCAGAGAGAATTTATTGGCATCTATTTTAAAAACTGCTGTTGTTTATGTAAAATCTAACTTACTGAAAGGCTTAGTACATTTTTTCCCTCTTTAGGAGATGCGTGGATGCTTGCTTGTGTGTGCACATGCATGCATGACTATTTTGAATAGGTTTATTTGACTTGTAAAGAGTGAGTAATTTCAAATTCAGGTCAAAATATTTCCATGATGCCAGCCTGGCTTTCTCAAGGGAGATATACTTCTACTGCTCAAAGTGAAAATTTAAAAATATCTGTGTCTCATGGGAAATGGTGCTTCCTTGAAGTAGCATACTTTTCTGCTTGCAGGTAATATGACAAAATGATTAAGATCTTAGGCTCTGGAGTAAGATGGAAGTCCAAATCTCCCACTCTGCCACTTTGGATTACCCAATTTTGATAGTTTCCTGTTTGCAAAATGGAGGAAATATTCATGATTATTTTATAGGATTGTTCTGAGGATTAAATGAGATGTAAAGTACTAAGCAAAGTACCCAGACCAGAGAAAACACCATGTAAATGTTAGGTATAGTAACATCTACAGAGCTGTATGTTCAAATGCCCCGTTTTTGGAAACTTCTTTCCACTCTAATATGCATGGTTACTTCCTTATTTGTTCAGTGTGTCCTTATCCTTTGGCCAAAGCTAATTGGCTAAAAAATGGACTTCACCCTAACCTAGGTCAATATAAGTTTCTTCTTTGGGAATGGGAATTTGACACCAAGAGAATAATTTTTTTCTCATTTTGAATTGTTAGCCCTATAATGTAGACATGGGAGCTATCATGCACATGGATTTTGCACATTACCTAGAGAAAATGAGAAAGCTAATCTTAAGCAGCAGAGAGAAGAAAAAAAATGGCAGGTTATTGGGCCCTGGTTAAAGATGGTGGATTGAACATACATATTAACCCCACTCTTTCCTGAAACCCTCATAAAACACTGTAAAGGAGTTAAAAGAAGGCATACATACATAGAGAAAAAGAAAATGAAACTTCTACTTCCAGAACAAGATGAAGGAGGTGCATTTTTTCTCATTCCTCCCACTAAGTACAGCTAAGTGCCTGGGACATTAGATATAAAACAAATTGAGAAGACTTTGAAAGGTGGAGTCAAGATAGACTGGCTAGGAATTTCAGAACTCTAGACAAGACACAGTGGTCAATTTCCTGGGTTTTCTTTTTGTCTCATATATGCTTATATTTCTGTGTGGTGAAAAAGCCAGCAACCTGGAAATGTGAATAATCACAGAGAAAAAGGAAAAATTAAGAAAAGCCTGTTTTTTTTTTTCTAGGCAAAACCAAAAAGTAGGCAGTATACCAGTAAAGTTTTAGACAACAATTACTCTAGTGTAATCAAACATTATAGAGAAAAATGTGGCCCCTCCCATACCCCCAGCAATAAAGGCCTGGTGGGAAGCCTAGGATTCCTCCCTTGCCCAGTTGTGATGAGGTTCCCTCCCCAACTTGATGTGTTTCCCAGAAGGCCAAGGGGAGCTGACACTTTACTCCCCAACTGGGCATGTCAGTAGAGAATATTTGGGGAGCGTGGACCTCCATTCCCATCCAGCAATAACCAACTGCTCCTCTGTCTCCCTGCCATGGTGGTATTACTGAAGGCTGAGTGGGAAACTAGGACCTTTACCTGCTTCCAGAGGTGACAAGGCCACCCCATGGTGTCAGTGAAGGCCACATAGAAGGAAGTAGTAAGTGTCCCTCATTCTCCCAGCCAGGGTTATGTCAGCAGAGGCTTATTGAGAACCAGAACTACCACCTGCCCTCAGTGGCAACAAGGAGCCCTTCTCCCCCTTCCCCAGGTATACATTAAGGCTGAGTGGGGAACTCAGACTTCCACATTTCTATCCCTTTTTTTTTTTTTTTTTTTGAGACAGTGTCTCACTCTGTTACCCAGGCTGGAGTACAGTGGCACAGTTCCAGCTCACTGTAACCTCTACTACCCAAGTTCAAGTGATCCTCCCACCTCAGCCTCCTGAATATTTGGGCTACAGGTGTGCACCACTACACTGGCTAATTAAAAAATTTTTTTTGTAGAGCTGAGGTCTCTCTATGTTGCCAGGCTGGTCACTCCTGGGCTCAAGTGATCCATCTTCTTTGGCCTCCCACAGTGCTGGGATTACAGGTGTGAGCCACCCTGCTGGGCCAAGACCTTCCACATTCTGTCTCCACCCGGCAGTAATATGGTGTAAGGCCTAAAATTAAGGTCAAGTATTAAGTGTTGTCTTAACATTTGTTGAAACCAGAAGGGCCTCAACTGGCCTAACCACATGTTCCCCTCCCCCTGATGCTGCAGATAAGGCCCTCTAGCCCAACAATCCCCCCATCAAGAGGATCAGGTGAAGTTCCTGCTTATCCCTGAGTAGTGGGTTTCAATTCCAGCCCTTGGAATTATTCAAACAAGTCAATCATATCCTCTCACAGGAACCAGGGGGCATCCCACTCTCTTGATACTACCAAGTTTTCCTTCTACAGTACCTGGTTGTTCATTCTGTCTTTGAGTGCAACATCAGTGTGACCTGGTATGGTGTAGTATGTGGTGTCCTCCTTCACAGGCTGTGAGTACATGTGACTAATAAATTGTTATCAATTTCATCTGTCTAGTGTTGGGTGTCATGTGTTCAGCCATCTCTATGGCTCTAGGCAGGAATCTTTCCCTTACCAATAAGGTGAATAGGAGGTCATTAAAGCAGGAACAAAACAGCATCATCCTACCCAAACTGGAGCAATGTAAAAAAAGAAAAACAACAACAGCAACAGTAACAGTTAAAGTTTAAAAGAGATCCCAAGTATTATAATGTAACACACAAATGTTCAGGTTTCAATAAAAAGCAAGGCATCATTCCAAAAACCAGGAAGATCAAAAATGGAATGAAAAAGACAACCCGTAAATTCCAACACTGTCATGACACAGATGTTAGAATTATCTGATAGGATTTTGAAGCAGCCATCATAAAAATGCTCCAGCAAACAATTGTAAATACACTTGAAACAAATTAAAAAAACAGAAAATCTCAGTGAAGAAATAAAATATATAAAGAGGGAACAAACGGACATTCTAGAACTGAAAAAAAATACAATAAACAAAATGAAAACTCAGTGAATGAGTTTCACAACAGAATGGAGATAACAGATAAAAAAAAATCAGTGAATTTGAAAGAACAATAAAAATTACCCAATCTGGAACAGGGAAAAAATACGTTAAAAAAAAAAAGGGAAACAGACTCGCAGGGAACTGAACCTCACACCTTATACAAAAATTAACACACAGTGGACTATCTATTTAAATGTAAAATGTAAAACTCTCAAACTTTTAGAAGAAAGCATGTGAGAAAATATTCAGGACTTAAGACTTGGTGAAGTTCTTAGACTTGACAGCAAAATCATGACACACAGATGCAAAAAAATTGGTAAATTAGATTTTCCCAAAATTAACATCTTTCTCTACAAAAGACCCTGTTAAGTGGATGAAAAACAAGGTGCAGATTGGGAGAATGGAATATGTATATTACATATTACATATCTAGGTATCAAACTGATATCTAGAATATATAAAGAATTCTTAAAAGTTTATAATAAAACAATGACAACAACAAATAAAATTCAATTAGAACATGGAAAAGAGACATGAACAGACATTTCACTGGAGGATGTATAAATAATAAGCACAGGAAAAGATATTTAACATCACTAGCTATGAAGGAAATGCAAATTAAGACTAATGAGATATCATTACACATGTTAATATGATTAACATAAAAAATAGTGGCAATGCCAAATGCTGTAAGAATTTAGGGAAACTAGATCTTCCATACATTGCTGCTGAGAATGTAAAATGATACAGCCACTCTGGAAAATAGTTTGGCAGTTTCTTATAAAATTAAACATTCAACTACCATATGACTCAATAATCACACTTGTAACTGAACTCAGGTCTGGTCATTCATCACTTGAAAGCCAAAACTCAAGAGACAAGCTTTGGTGAAAAGGAAAGTTAGCTTTTATTTTGGAAGCTGGTAACCTGAGGGAGGCAGTGAACTCATGTTCAAAGACCACTTCTCTGATTTGTGTCTCTGCATCAGGGGTTTTTAAGAGGAAACTGGGGGAAGTGCAAATGATGATCAAAGCATTCTAGTAAAATGTGCACTGTCTCAGGCAGGTAGTTAATTATGGCTTTTTAGATCAATGTCTGGTAACCTTCTGCAGGCACCTCAGGCTATTCTTATCAGGCCAGCCAGCCCATTTCCAGAGTTGTTGGTCAGCATATTTTCTTTTATCTTTGTTGAAGGTCTAGTTTTCCTAAGGCTGTTTTTAATGAATAATCTATAAACTCAAGCAAAGCAGTAATTATTTCAAGCAAATGAGCTTTTCTCTAACATGGAGTCAGTACTGTTACACCCTTGTAGGCATTTATCACAGAGAAATAAAAATTTGTGTTACAAAAACCTATACAAGAATGGTTACAGCAGCTTAATTTGTAATCATCCTAAACTAGAAAAAAAACCAAAATGTCCTTCAATAAATATGTGGTTAATCAAACTGTAGCACACTCATAGCATAGAATAATTTTTTTCTTTGTCTTTAGGCTATGCATGGGAAAACTGAAGACTAAAGATGAGATATGAGATTAGTTTGTTCTCTATCTCTCATTACAAAAAACTTTTAAGTTTTCTAACTTAAAATTTCACATTAAGTAGAAAAAGTTAATTTTACATTACAAGAAGACTTGGTGTTAAGGAATCTGCAGTCAAAATGTATAAAATTCTCATCAATTAAAATACATTATTGTGATCCAGGTCTACTAAACACTGTGAATAACTAGAAAAATGATTTCCAGCCCTCCTTTTAGTCTTCCAGTAGTTAAAATGCACATCAAAATTTAAAACAATGTCCAAAATCACACAATAAACGAGTGGAAGAATGGGAATTGTGTCCCTATTTATCTTGTTCCAGAGCCAAGATCTTAACTGTATCGTGCATAGAAAGCCTGCAACTTGAGACCTAAACCACTCCAGAAAAGATTTTCCATTGGTCCATTGTCATTTTGGGTAAAACAAAGCAGCTACATCTTGTCTTCCCCTAATTTTCTCTACAGCAGAATAAAAACAGCAACAACACTGCTCTATTTTATTCATGAGCCCTGCCTATAATATCTTACTCTTTGGAAGGTCATGGTAACTCTGTTTTATCAAATATAATAGAATGTTAAATACAACTCTTCCTGCTATCACAGAGATTACTTATAAGCCTCCAAAACCAAAAAGAAGTACCGCTAAGGCATGGAGCAAGGAAGAGGTGGATCACAAATATGGTACAATACATACTGAGCTATTGTGAAGGCTGTTCTGCCAACCTCCACTTTTTGGCCACATCCAGGTTACATGAGAGAGGTTGAAGAGGCTATTGTCTTTTCCAAATGAAGCATACAGAGGTTGATGTGGTATTCCAAGTTTGGAGGTCCTAGAGATTGAGGCTATGTGTGAATTTTGTCAGGAAATATCCCAGGCAGAGCATCACTTGAGATGCCTGCCTGGTGACAGAGAAAGGTCTGCACAGAAAGTGAGATGTAATTTGTGGTGTGGAAAAGGACCTATCTTTTGAGTATTAGTTGTTGACCCAGGAGACATGTGGGTTAATATTTAAAGGGACTCCACAAAGAGGACATCTGGAGTGGTGAAAAGACTCCAAGAGAGGGAGGAGCCATTGGAAAATAGAAAGCAGACATGGGTCCTAAGTGGACAATGGAAAAAACTCTATCACCATCTGGGAAGTTGGTGGGTCTGAGGAATCCTCAAGAGCAGCTGGCAGAGAGGAAAAACTTTTCCTCTACTCTGTCATATTCAGTATCTGGGGGTCTGTGACTTAAACTAGCAAAAGACAGATTAATAGGAGAAAAGGCATACAATTTTTATTAATGTTTACATTCATGGGAGTTCACAGGGGGAAAAAGTGAAACTCAAGGAGTATTTAGACTCAGGGGCTTAGTTAGATGGTAATGTTAACAAAAGAAAGGGAGTTTGAAATTTGAGGGATGATAAATTGCAGATAAGTGACTTGGAAACATGAGAAAACTTATGGAAGATAACAGTTATTTTCATAGGGTATTTTTATGCAAACTTATCTCCTTGTTGACTCTGTCTTCAGTGATAATAGTTGCTCTCCTCTTTCTGGTATGAGGAAGGGGTTGTGGGGGACACATCTTTGCAAAAATAAATTTATGTCCTGCTTTTGGGCAGATAAGGGGAGGGCAACAAACTGTTCTGCATATTGATTCTTAATAATCCTCAGCTCAAAATACTCTTTTTGCCAAAGTGGCATATTTTGGAGTGGCATATCCTGATCCCCTTCACAGCTCTCCCTATTTCAGGCTTCTGAGCCTGAAGCAATCTGGAGCAGGTGAATTGAGCTTGGAGTAATGAGCCATTGGACAGGAATTCTGTTATTTATTATCTGATAGTGACTGAAAAAGCTAGGGGATTCATTGCAATTTCATTTTGGAGGATTGAACAGAGCTCTTTAGTGGAATGACTTTAATGGAGAGTGAGGGTATATTAGTCAGGGTTCTCTATGGGGACAGAAGTAACAGGATAGATGTATATATAAAGGGGAGTTTATTAAGGAGTATTGACTCACACGTTCACAAAGGTGAGGTCCCACAATAGGCCGTCTGCAAGCCGAGGAGCAAGGAAGCCAGTCCGAGTCTGAAACCTGAAGAACTTGGAGTCCGAAGTTTGAGGGCAGGAAGCATCCATCATGGGAGAAAGATGTAGGCCAGAAGACTAAACCAGTCTAGTCTTTCACATTCTTCTGCTAGCTTTTATTCTGACCACACTGGCAGCTGATTAGATGGTGCCCACCCAGATTGAGGGTGGGTCTGCCTTTCTAGTCTACTGACTCAAATGTTAATCTCCTTTGGCAACACACTCACAGACACACCCAGGAACAATACTTTGCATCCTTCAGTCTAATCAAGTGGACACTCAGTATTAACCATCACAGAGGGAAAACATAAAGTTGCTTTCTCCATGCTTCTGACCAATTAAAACCATTTGGGATGGGGAAATTCAATGGAGACAGATACTATGGAACGATGAAAACAGCCTGCATGCTAGTTGTCAAGATTAGCCCCCTCCTAGTCACCTAATAGAAGAGTGTGAAAGAGGAATATTCCAACACAATATGTAGAGTTAAGTGAGATGATAAAGATATGATGAAAAATTCCTTATTGCAAAGCTGATTTAGGAGTTAAAAAGAATTTAGGCAGATAATGACAGTATGGAAATCCTTGGTTAGGTTTTCTTTTCATGAAAAACAGCTCCAAAATCGTTTTCTTTTCTAACTAAAAGCAGCCTGTAAAATTGGGCTGCAGACATAAACAAGCAAGCTGGAAGCTGGCACAGGTGAATGCTGGCAGTTGTGCCTATAGGAGAAAATGCTACCTGGGACCAGACATGATCAAAATGGTGGCTCCATCTGCTCTTTGCCAGCCATGTGTACAGTAAGGAGCAGACAAGATGGCACTGGCTGAGTGGAAAGCCTATTTACATAATAAGATTAGGGTGGGGTGACCAGCCTTCTCTGTGCTACGTAAACATCATATCTGGTTGAACCAATCTGTGGGTCCTGGTAAATCAGACACTGCCTCCTCAAGCCTACCTATAAAATTGGCTGCAGTCTGCTGCTTTTCCCCTTTTGGATGTCTCTATCACAAGAGAGAGACAGCTGCTCTTCTCTCTCTTTTCTTCTGCCTATTAAAATTTCCACTCCTTAACCCAATCCATGTGTGTGTGTCTGTGTCAGTAGACTTCTCAGTGGGAGATCATGAACCCCAGGTATTGGGGGAAACAGCCCCCAGTGTTTCAATGTAGGTTCTTTAATATTTTCCCTAAGTGTCGGCCAGTCTGAGAAATAAACAGAATGAGTACAAAAGAGAGAAATTTTACAGCTCAGTCTTGGGGGTGACATCACATGTTGGCAGATTCCGTGATGCCCCCAAGCCACAAAATCAGCAAGTTTTTATTAGCGATTTTCAAAGGGGAGGGAGTGTATGAATAGGGTATGGGTCACAGAGATCACATGCTTCAAAAGGCAATAAAATATCACAAGGCAAATGGGGGCAGAGCAAGATCACAAGGCCAGGGTGAAATTAGAATTGCTGATGAGGTTTCATGTCCCACTGTGCATGCATTGTCATTGATAAACATCTTAATAGGAAACAGGGTTTGAGAGCAGACAATCGGTTTGAGTAGAATTTGCCAGGCTGGAATTTCTTACTCCTAGCAAGCCTGAGGGTGCTGCAGGAGACCAGGGCATATTTTATCCCTTATCTTCAACTGCATAAGACAGACACTCCCAGAGCGGCCATTTTAGAGGCTCCCCCTGGGAATGCGTTCTTTTCCCAGGGCTGTTCCTTGCTGAGAAAAAGAATTGAGCGATATTTCTCCTATTTGCTTTTGCAAGGAGAGAAATATGACTCTGTTCTGCCCGGCCCCGCAGGCAGTCAGACTTTATGATTACCTCGCTTGTTCCCTGAAAATCGCTGTTATCCTGTTCTTTTAGGATGCCCAGATTTCATATTGTTCAAACACACATGTTTCACAAACAATTGGTAAAGATAACCCAATCATCACAGGGTGCTGAGGCGACAAACATCCTCAGTTTACGAAGATGATGAGATTAAGAGATTAAAATAGAGGCAGGCATAGGAAATTATAAGAGTATTGATTGGGGAAGTGATAAATGTCCATGAAATCTTCACAATCTATGTTCAGAGATGGCAGTAAAGACAGGCGTAAGTAATTATAAAAGTATTAATTTGGGGAACTAATAAATGTCCATGAAATCTTCACAATTTATGTTCTTCTGCTGTGGCTTCAGCTGGTCCCTCCATTCACGGTCCCTGACTTCCTACACACCCAGGTATTTAGCCCAGACAATGATGTCGCTTCATTGGGAGTGTAAGAGATCATAATGTGACTTTATGTTAAAATGACACTATGTATAGATAAGATAATTACAGTAAGAGGTAAATTATATGGGATTAATTTAGACTCTGGATAGAAGATGAGAACCATGTGTCTACCTAGATAAAGGCATAAAGAGATCATGGTGCAGATGAGTTGGTAGAGGGAATCTTTTGGGAACTTTGGGAGCAGCAGAACAGTATACACTTCCAGACTCATTCAGAGCTAGCATGTAACCTCAACCCAAGTGAAAAAGACTAGTTTTTTTTGGCCAAAGAAACTTGAAACTGGGCACAGTGGCTCATGCCTGTAATCCCAGCACTTTGGGAGGCTAAGGTGGGCAGATCACCTGAGGTCAGGAGTTCAAGATCAGCCTGGCCAACATAGTGAAACCCTATCTCTACTTAAAAAAAAAAAAAACTACAAAAGATCTAGCCAGGCATGGTGGCACACGCCTGTAGTCCCAGCTATTTGGGAGGCTGAGGCACAAGGATTGCTTGAACCCAGGAGGCGGAGGTTGCAGTGAGCCAAGATGGTGCCACTGTACTCCAGCCTGGGTGACAGAGCAAGACTTTGTCTCAAAAAAAAAAAAAAAGAAACTTGAGAACTTATTTTGAACCAGATATACATGTAGGTTGAAATACAGAAGAAAATGCCAAATTTCAACTTAGAAAGAGAATGAATAAACAAATCTGTTAACAAGGTGGCCTTGACTGGGCTGACACAATTATAGTAAACAGATGCATAACTGCTGTTGCCACATGGGTGTTAACACCCATCTGCTTACCCCCATACCTAAAGGTGATTTGAAATTGAGACTGATGGTATCACACACACACCAAGAAAATGTGAAAAGATTCATTATTCATGTATGAGGCTTTCTGGGAAGACAAGGGCTGGTCTGAAATGGCTTTGGTTTTTACTGTGATTAAGGGGTGGGGGCAGGGTTTTTGTGGTTTGAACTTCCCCCTGAGCTAAAACAGGGAGATGGAGCTTTCTCATTAGTTTTCCTAGAAGTGGGACAAGTCAGGAGGGGAGACAGCTAGGACTTGAAAACTTTCAGCAGCAAAACATCAAAAATGGAATGAGACTCTTTAACGATAACATCCATCTCCTCACTTTCATACTTTTAAAGTTAAGAAAGTTTGCATTCGGCCGGGCATGGTGGCTCACGCCTGTAATTCCAGCACTTTAGGAGGCCAAGGCAGGTGGATCACGAGGTCAAGAGATCAAGACCATTCTAGCCAACATGGTGAAACCCCGTCTCTACTAAAAATACAAAAATTAGCTGGGCGTGGTGGTACGCACCTGTAGTTCCAGCTACTCCGGGGGCTGAGGCAGGAGAATCACTTGAGCCCGGGAGGCAGAGGTTGCAGTGAGCTGAGATCGTGCCACTGCACTCCGGCTTGGTGAAAGAGTGAGACTCTTTCTCAAAAAAAAAAAAAAAAAAGTTTGCATTCAAGGTAATGGATCTGAGAGTGTACTTTGAAGAAATGAAAGTTTATAAAGTAAAATTATAACCCCTGGAGAGAACCTGGAGCTCTCAGGTGGTCGTAATTAAGGTAGAGGGCTTGGTGTTTTAGAATGAAGAGACAAAATTTGAATATCAAGGTTTTTTCCTATATTAAAATAATTTTTATACCCTTATCTCTTAATTTTACTACTTCATTATTTTACAAATCTTTCCTATTATTTAAATGAAGTTACCTTCCATAGAGTACAAATTTCTATGACTTGAGGCCAGAGGACTTACTAATTACTCGCTGCAGATTTTCTTGTAGTATTTATGACCCACATAGTTGAATGTCTCACACGAAGTGCTTTTGCCAAAGATATCAAGGACAAAGGAAGTTGGAACTTTAAATTTATAAAGGTCTCATTTGTAATTTAAATCTGCCACTAAGTAGAAGAAATAATGTGATTAGAAATAGGTGATGGGAAACTAGAAAAAACAAATGATAACTGAACATTTTAAAGGAAGATTAGTTCTATTTTCTGGCTGGCTTTTGAAAAAGGATGTAAATGGAATTTTAGGTAACTAGCATAGGATGTTTTATGGTAGATGAAAGAAACTATAGCTTGCAGGCCAAATCCAGCCCACTGTCTGCTTTTGTATGCCTCACAAGCTAATAATGGCATTGACATATTCAAATGATTACATTTTATGTAGTTACCTAAGTATCTGTATAATAGTCTCAATTTTACTTCTTGTCCTGCGGAGCCTAAAATATTTACTATCTTGCCCTCTACTGAAGTAAAATTTGCTGACCTCAGTTTAAGGGCTAGAATTTTGAGAAATAAGAAAAACGGTCAGAATTGAAGGAACAAAATAATGAGGGGGAAAATCTGCTTCAAGGTAGTATATATGTGTTTAGGACCTTTCCTTGTAACATGTGAAATATTATAATCTTAGTATTATCTCTTACAGAATTGCGGTATGCCATGTGGAGAATCCCACAGTTGTTTTTTAACTGTGTGGCCAGGATCCAGTGAGGTCTTATAATATGGTACTGTTGTTCATACTTGATTGTTTCTATAGAAACAGGTCTTCATAAGGAAGACTTCAAAGAAGCAAGGACCTCAGTCAAGTTATGGAGGAAGAAGACTTCACTAAAGGCAAGTGAACCACATGAACGGCCTGAGCCAAAAAATACATTATTAGCATAGATGCATTTAGCATAAACCCTGTGGCAGCTTAGCCAACTGACCTTAGTCCATATGTGCTGGTCAGGAGGGGATAAAAAAGTATGCTGGTGGGCCACAGTGGGTTTTTTTTGATGGGAAAGCTGAGATGAGGATGTGACTATCTCAGGCAAAGAAATGTTCACTGCTTACCAAATGAAACATAACTGAGTTTTGCATGTGCCAGACAGCATAGTAAAGGGCTGGTGCCAATCCTGGGTAGGCAGCATTAGATCTGCTGCCCCAAATTCCAGTCTGAGGTCAGCACCAAGGAGGAATTTGTGGAGGAGCCTACTTCAGACTCATGTCCTCATTCACAGGCTCAAAATATCCCTCCTAGTAGCTGGTTCCAATAGGCTCTACTTGGAGAACATTTCCATGAGACAGGTTTTAGATATAAGCAGTTCTTTAGCAAGTTGCAATTATTTAGCAGTGCAGAAACAGTCAATATGGCATTAGGACAAACATACCTACTCACATGAAAATCTAGTAGCTTTAAAACTAAATAGTACACCATTTAATTCAATACTGTGGCGCCAAAGGAAATAAAACTTAAGTGATTCAGATGGATGTAAAAGAAAGGTTCCCCAAATAAAACTAGTGACTACAGTTGCAAATTACTAAACTTTGCAAGAAGGGAACAGTTTCTCAAATGCCATTCTCTGCAAAAAGCAAATAGAGTGAACTGGAGGTTTTTCTTCAGGCATGATACATTTATCATGCAAAACATAATTTCTTTCTGAGAGATTTTTTTCAAAATCTTTTCATGTTTGCAGGTCACGGGTTCTGAAGAACTGGCACCAGACTATTTTCTCTGTCTTCCCGCAGTTGAAACTACTGAGTCTGTGGTTACTCCAGGTGTTACATTTGGGGAATACTATCTAGTTTGGGATAACAATTTAGGTCCAAAGAATAACGGTTTGTTTTCTAAATTTCATGCACATGGGTCACTGCTGTGACAGTCTTTCCTTTCCTATTAACTTTTTTTCTGTAACAGGAGTTTCTTAACGGATGTGACATGGAATTGATGTAACTTCAGAGACCTTTTCCAATCAGGGACAGTACCGGTTGCAGCTCCTCAAAGAACTCCACCAACACATTAAGATATATTAGAGACAGCAGAATTGAAATTTGAGGAAGAAGAAATTGGAACATAGTTCTTTTGAACTTTATCTCACAAGGTCAAGAAAATTTGATTTCTAACTTTAATCCCTTTGGTTTTTTAATGTCTGTGGACTTTAGCTTGCAAATGAATTTATTTTTGAAGTTTAAATTCTTCCTGTGAATTTTAAAGTGAAAATAGTTTACTTGCAAATTTGAAGCATCTCTGTAATGCTAAAATTTTATTTTTAGAGTGATTTAATGTCATTTGATTTCATTGCGTAACCTTGAATAGATTATGTTGGATAATACTGCTGTACATAACTTGAGGTGAGATTTCCATCTCTCACCTCAGACTGCAGAGTAAACTTTTGGTCTTAGGCACAGAGTGGCTTAAAAGTTAATTAAATTAGTTTTTTATATCCATTTCAGAGGCTTCTGGGAAAAATCTGTGCAGCCCACTAGCAGTCCTAGAAAAGTACCCAAAAGGATAGTGGTTGGTATTAGGTACAGCAGACCTGTTTGGATTTATTGCTATTCTCATCCCCCAGGGATAAGTCACAGGCTTTGTATACTATACACTTAATGGTTGAGTTCAGAAGATTTAGAAAGAGAAACTGGGAGATGGGAGTGGGTTGGGGGAAATGCTTCTTTCTGACTTCCTTCCAAAGAAAGTCAATTCTATTAGATCATGGACACCATCCATGCCCTTACTAGCTCATGGACTCCATCCATCCACTTACTCATTGCATTTAGAGACCTGAAGTAACATATGTGGTTGTGGATTTTGGGAGGAGAAGTAGGGCAAGTGTAGCCCAGACTCTTCTTCCATTCTTTAGGTGTGAGACTGCCTTCTGACTGCAACCACTGGTACTACTTCATTTATGCCCAACGTTTTCCAGGTCCTTCAGTGAAGAGATTTTTCTGGGCTTGAGAATCAAAGTTCATCTAATTCTGGGATATAAGTCATATTCTCCAACATCAGTCTTATAAAAAATAAAGGTGACATGCATGTTGGGTTCTTTAATAAATGATTATTTTACTTTGTACCTTAATTTGTTCAGCACTTGGTTGGGAAATGGATCATGTTTCTTCCAATAAGAGTAGTTTCTTTGGCATAATTCATTATCTTTGGATAATAAATGGATCCTTTCAAAGATCCCAAAACTCACTATGCCAGAACTGCTTATAATATACACTTCCTGCCTCTACTTTTTCTTAACCTGGTTTATTTCCTTAAATTGCGAATGCATCATATGGTGAACTTGATCAATATGCAATATTTGACTGTTTCTACATGGACAAATTTACCACATATTTTAATTGTACTGTACCTTGTAAACAATATTCTGATTGTTGGTTGTCACAAAAAATGTAAGGGCCCTAAATCCTCTCCTGTGTTCTCTGCGTCTTGTTCTTAACCTTACCTCCTAATGCTGCCCTCACTCTTAAAATTTCTCACTCTTTGGAATGCCTAAGGTAAGAAAAAAAAATTCCCTAGATTCTCTTAGTCATAAAATGCTACAGGCACATTAAAGATGCTCAGCATCATTGCTAATCAAATAAATAAAAATGGAAATAAATATTACAGTATGGCTATTAGGCAAGCAAAATTTAAAAACCTGGTTAGTGCCAAATATTAGTAGGGATATGAAGACATAGAAACTCTCTTGTACTGCAGGAGATGGCGTAGGAGTGTAGGGCCACACTCCAGAGAGCAATCTAGTAATAGGTAATGAGAGTAAATACTGTATACACACACACTTTGATTCAAAAATATTCTTTTTGCATATAAACCCAAGAAAATTCCCATACAGTTCCATAAGGAAACATGTATAAAAACACTTATTACTTTTGGTGGTAGAAAGTTAAAGGGTACCTGGTTATCTGCAGAAGCAAGAAACAAGTAGCTTTCCAGAAACAAGAGAAAGTTTGGAAGACTAATTCTTGTTTTCATCAAAGGAGTAAAATGAGCACAGTTTGCTGGCCCCTTCCCATGTAAAACCCTGAAAGTTCTGGGAAAAATAGAAGAAGGCAGACCAACACAGAATCACACAAAAAACTGGTACAAAACTGTAGATATCCCAAACGGTAACATTTAATAAACTGCAGGAAATAAAAAGAAGCTCACAGTAAAAAAAATCATGAGATGTCTAGACATACTATTAGGAAAGTAAAGCAAAGATAATAAATTATGCCAAAGAAACACTCTTATTGGAAGAAACATGATGAAAGAGACTAAAACAATAATATGTCATTGGAAAAATTAGGGCACCATTACAAATAAAAAATAGTTATGAAGAAATGGAAATATTGGACATGAAAAATATACTTGCCAAAATAAAGACATTGATTTGGAGGGAAGATAATATTTGAAGAATAATGCTAAAACATTTTTCAGAGCTAAAGAAAGACATAAGATATAAGAGTGTGTAGCCAAACATATAAGAACGATTTATAATTGGGCACATCAAAAATTACAAGAGCATCTTAAAATTTCCAATAGAGAAAAAACAAATAATTTTCACAGAAATGAAAATTATACATTTATTCAACAATGATTTATAGAATGTTTGTTACAGGCTAGGAATTTTCTAGATTCTTATGATAATTTCAAATAAACTAAGATCCCTGTCCTTGTGGAATTTACATTGAGGTAAGGGAGATGAAGAGACTATAAATAATAAACATAATAACAGAAGAAATTAAAACAGAGTAAGGGGATTAGAAGTACCATGGAGAGGAGCTTGGGAGATGAGAAGATTGGTTTTAAAATATACTCATCACAAGAGTCATCCATCTCTTCTAGCCATTATCCCTTTATGGGTAACCATTACAGCAGCATACATTTTTTCCAGTTTGTGTAATCATTTATATTTAATGATTATATGCATACTTAACTTGTCAGTTTGACATGTCTGGTGGGTTATTTTAGGTTTACTGACTGGCAATTCCAGTTGCTGCTGCTGTTCCAGATGTTATCTTACTACAGGTGTGGATAACACAGAACTTAGTACTTGATATGCAGAAATTAGAATGTTATTTTTCTCCCTACCAATAAACTGAGAATTCCAGGGCAACATGCTTTCACCAAGCAGGGACAGCAATATTCTTTCACTATATTGATTCAGTTCTACATTACTTCTCTGGCTCTACGCCACAATTCAGTCATGAGAAAACATGATCACCTTTCTGTTCAACAGGGCATCATTCTGCTTCACTACTTGGATAAAATCATGCTTATAGGACTTAATTTATAAGAAGTAGCAGATACCTAGATGCTTGTTAAAGTACATACACATGGAAGAGGATGAAAGAAGGACCCCCCAAAAATTCAGAAGCCTACATTTTCAGTTATATTTCTAGAGGTTGCCAGTCTGAGGATGTTAGCATATCACATAAAAATTTTCTGCACTTGCGTCATCTACCAAAATGAAAGGAGCGTGTTGTTAGGTAAGATGTTTTGAATCTTGAAGGTAATATGTACAACACTTACTTTGCTTCCCTAATCTGTAATGCTGTTAGTTTTGAATATCTAAGAGCAATAGAAGATCAAAACTGGTTCAGGCAGGAATACAAGCATTTCAGTCTCTTGGCTTTGATGAGATGGCACATCCGGTCACACTCAAAGTATCTGTGGCTTATTGGGATGCCATTTGGAACTTCTATCAAACTTATATAGGAAAGTCACCGGACAGTATTTTTTAAGGGTTTAAAGCAAAGTCATGACCTCTTTGGAAATTGCTATTTTGCTTTTGTAAATCAGATTTGGCTTGCTTTGAATACCTGATAGAGAACACCAAAGAATTACCTGAAATGATCTGAGTTGTATATTAGCCTATCAAAGACGTTGATGTCTATGGAAAAAATGCTTTGCAAAGTTAAAATCTCATTTTCTAAAATTATGGTATGTCTTCTGAAACTAAGACAAAATACTTATTCTTCTAAGACCATAAGAGCTAGGTCTGAGAACTAAGGAGTAGAAATGGGAGTGGTACCTTTACTATGACACCTAATTACTCACTTGAAAGATATTTGCTCCTCACTCTTTTGCCTTAGAGATCTTAGTTCCCAAGGGAAAAATGCTTCCACCAGAGAAAACAACAGAGATTCCACTGAGCTAGGAAGTTGAGACTGCCACTTGTTTGTCTTGACCTCCTCTTGTACTAAGTCACATAAAAAGTGAAGATACTCTAATCAATGGGGTGATTTTGTAACCACCTTTGCAAAATTATGACAGTAAAACAAATCTGACATAGTTGACTCCACCTTGCTTCTGACCTCTAAGCTGCCCTTGGTCATTTCTGGGCATAGGCCAACCTAACTTTGGGAGGAATTTAATTTAGAGTTTAACTTAAAAGCAAAGACGATAATAGTCCCTCCCTAAAACCTGCTCAGGAATCTACAACTGCCTTTGTAAGAGTAACGAAAGGCCACAAGAATAGGATGATAGGAGGGCCCTGAACTCTGCTGAAATGTAGGCATGGCTTCTCTAATCCCTTACTGCTCAGGTATCATGTGGCTGGAGGTCACAAGATTTGTGACCTCCTCAATTTCTCCTATAGATAACATCACTATAGTAGAACCTAAAATTGATCTTTTGAGATTCTTTTTCAATTTTTTTTGGAAACTGACCGACTCCATCTGGACCTGTGATTCATAACTCAGCCATCCTGTGGCTCCACCGAGAGACAGACTTGGTACACAAGGACTGTTTTCTAAACCCCCATGATTTCAGCCCCAACCAATGAGAAGTACCCATTCCCTAGCTCCCTGCCCACCAAATTGTCCGTAAAAACTCTAATTTTTGAACCTCTGGGGAGACTGATTTGAGTAATAACTCTGTCTCCCACGTGGCTGGCCTCATGTCAATTAAACTCTTTCTATACTGCAATGCTATGGTTTCAGCGAATTAATTTTGTTGGGGGAAGAAGGCAGGAAAAACCCACTGGGTAATGATAACTAATCCTGATTACCAAGGGGACACAGGATAGCTACTACACAAAGAAGCATGGAAGTGTATGTCTAAGATCCAGGAAATCCTCCCAGAACCTACAAATATTGAAGAGGTAAAATTTAATTAAAGTTGCAGCAACCACATGGGAGGAGGACATTTAGGATTCAGATACCTCAGGAATGAAGGTTAGAATCACATGTCAGGTAACAAAACTTGATCAGCTGGAGTGCTGACTGAGGTCAAAGGAAACATCAAATAGGTAGCAGAATAATGAAGTTAGAAATACTAATTGCATTATAAATACCAATTACAGTCTGTGTCCATCTGCAAAGACCAAGACTAAATAAGATATCTGTATTTTCTCCTTGATTTACTATGCATTTATGAGTATTAATCAGTTTCCCTTTTTTCTTATATTTCCCCACATTTTGTATGTGTGTTGGTGGTAGGTAAGTTTATTATTTAGTGAATCACTCCAAATATTTCAAGACAAAATTGTGACCGAGATAAAGGAAAAAAGAACAGCTCTCAAAAAATAATATAACGACTGATTTTACCCAGAGAAGAGGAAGACAGTTACATTTTTTTGCTACATATGCATTATGTTATGTAGGAGCAATTAGTGTTTATTCCATTCCTTATTTTCTCATTTGTTAATTTTTTAATTGACCATCTACTATAGGCCAGGTACAGTTCTAAGTACTGGAAGTATCACAATTAACAAGTATAAGCATTGCACTCAAGGGTCTACATCTTAGTGGGGAGAGAAGACAATAAATACCATAAATAGAGAAAATGCATAGAGTGCTAGCATGATGTTAAGTGCTATAAAAAGTAGAAAAGGATTGGGAGATTCTTAGTGAGGGAAGTTGAGGGGGATACAATTTAGGTAAATTGAGCAGGAAAGGCCTCACTGATTTGGTGACATTTGAAGTAACATATCCTGAAGGACATGAGGTAAGGAGCCTTTTGAATAGCAGGAGAAGACATTCCAGATGGGGAGTGGGCAGTAAGGCCCTGAGGTGGGAGCGTGCTTGACATATTGAACAACTAGAAGGCAAGAATGGCTAGAAAAAAATGGTGTGTGTGTGTGTGTGTGTGTGTGTGTGTGTGTGAGAAATGTAAGGGAATTAATTCAGAGAATTATAAGGAAGCCAGATTGCCACTTGTTAGTCATTCTGATGACACTGGATTTAAACTGGAAGGAGAAAAAAAATTTTAAGAAGATAATTCATTGCTAATGTCAAAAGTTAATAATGGAAAGAATGATATATATTGATGTAGCCAGAGGTAAGAATCATGGTAAATAATAGAGTGACTCACTCAACATCTTTCCAATTCCATTCCATTGAGCTTTTTGTATGTTAAAGTTTGAAATTCATACTTTCCCACTAATATTTTCTTATAGCTCTCTTTTGAGGAGTGGTTTGATTTCTGCCAATCACATGCATTTGTGTAAGGATTGAATCTGTACTGTTTTATTTAGGGAGATGGTGTCACCTTAGATGTCTGTTGCAGATTCAGCAGGTGCTATATAGCTCTGGCGACATCAGCTATGGCAATGGCTTCCTGGTCCCCAGATTGAAGGTAAGGCAGCATTTTACATAAGCCAACAGTTCTGTTGGTACCTTCTGGTAAGACTTTATCTTAGGTAAGACTATGTCTTCCATCAGAAAGCAGTCCTAGCTGTGGAGTCTTGATCTCCAGATCACAGCTAAGGTAGTGTGTTTGGGAAAGCAATAGTTGGAAATAATGGCTTCCCATTTCCTCAGCAACCCTACTGTCTTTAGTTCATTTTCTGTTGTTGTTACAGAATACCAGAGACTGGGTAATTTATAAAGAAAAGTCATTTATTTCTCACAGTTTCAGAGGCTGGGAAATCCAAGAGCATGATACCAGCATCTGTCAAGGGTGTTCGTTCTGCACTGTAACATGTCGGAATGGCAAATGGGCATGCAAGACAAAGAGGAAATTGGATTTAAGTCATTCTTTTTATCAGGAAGCAACTCCTGTGATAACCAACCCTCCACTCCCATGGTAATGACAATAATCCATTTATGAGAGCAGAGCCCTTACGGCCTAATTACCTCTTAAAGGCCTTACCTCTTAATACTGTTACAATAACAATTAAATTTTAATATAAGTTTTGGAGGGGACATGCAAACCATGGCAACTACTGTTCTTGGAGGGCAGTCCCTTGATAGACCAGTTCTGTGATGTGGTTCTAGTTATTCCTGGAAACTTATCCTAGAATCAACTCTGCCGGCTGTTAAAAGGATTTTGGAAGCACTGAATTCCTTTTGGCTTTTTTCACAAGAGGCTCTCTATTGCTTGAAATTGAACCGATGGAAGTTGAAGGTTTCTTTCACTCTTGGAGATACCAGTATGATATGTTATTTGAATCTGTACTCTTTGACCAACCCAAAGACCTTAAATAAAAAACAAAATAGAAACCTCCAAAGAGATGGAGGAGGGCACACTATAATTTGAATACATGGTATAACATGATAATACAAAACCTCAAAGCTAGTGAGAAAAAATAAATTAATAAACTCTCATTCTAGAGGAAGATAAAAAGACATTTTATAAATATGAATTTGTGAGCTTTAGACAAATAGGGTAATTTTTCTGCTATGCTATGATGTCATTATGCCTGCTCTAGTGTCCAGATTTTGATCTTCAATACTTTCCTTTAAATGGTATCAGAGCTTTTTAGAGAATAAGAAAATCTATATTTTAATATTCTAAATAAGCCTACAAACATTTTATCATTGTCAAAAACAAGGATGCTTTTGGAAAGTACATGAAAGGATAAAAATGCAAGTCTGGAAAGAAACTGCTAGAAGTAGTGACAAATTGAAAACAATGATTAAATTACAACTTGTTTTATCTGTGAGATGTCCATGATGATATTTAATGAAGACACATATTATTAATAATTGTATTAGAGGAAATCCTGTCAAGAACTGTGTAGGAGCTGTGATATTACCGTGTTTGGATGCTAACAAGTTAGCTAGCCTGCCACAGTCTCACAGTTGCTGACAGAAGACACAAAATTCCTGGGTCAAAGACAAAGGGTGTTGTTACTCATGGCATAGCAGGCAGCATGAACTTCATGTTTGCATGTGTTCTCCTTACCTCCCAACTTCCATGGGGGTGACACAGAGGCAGGACCAAATGAACGCTGCACACGTGGTGTATTTGTGCTGCAGTTGAGGAACCCTGTGAGATTAGGAGAACCTAATCCTTTGAAGATGCTTCTACCAAGCCAGATAAATAAGATAATTCAGATAATTAAGATTAAGATAATTAAGATAACTATTCTAATTATCTTGATCAGAAAATAAATCTTTCCTCCACCCCGGAGGGAGACACTATCTCTGTCTTCCATGTCTGTTTGCTCTACATTACTATTATGGGATACTTCTGAATAAAAAGCTCATACAAGATGGGAAAAAATGTCCTGGAGAGACATTTGAAATGTATTGTTTTTGTTATTTTGAAATATACTATACATTGTTGCTATGGTTTGAATATCTGTCCCCTCTACTCATGTTGAAATTTAATTTCCAGTGTGGAGAAATGTAATCCATTCATAAATTAATGGATTAATAGCTTATTGGACTAACAGGTTATCATAGGAGCAGGACTCTTGGCTTTATAAGAAGAGGGAGAGAGATCTGAGCTAGCACACTCAGCCCTCTTGCCATGTGATACCCTGTGCTACCATGGGACTTTACAGAGAGTCTCCAACAGCAAGAAGGTTCTTACCATATATGGCTCATTGACCTTGAAATTTCCAGCCTCCAGAACTGTAAGAAACAAATTTTGTTTCTCAAAAATTACCCAGTTTCATTCAGGTATTCTGTTATAAGCAACAAAAACAGACTAAGACAATTGTTATTGACTATAGTCACCCTTCTGTGCAATAGATCTCAAAACTTATTTCTTCTGTTTAACTGAAACTTTGTACCCTTTGACTGACAACTCTCCATTTTCTCCCTTACTGCCCCCTCCCACTTCTTTAAGCCTCTGTTAACCGTCATTCTACTCTCTACTTCTATGAGTTCAGAATTTTTTAGATTCTACATACAATTCTCATTTTTCAATTAAAAAATAATCATTTAAAAATGTCATAGAGAATTGTCTCCCAAAGAAATCAAACCGTCAAATGTGAGTAAATTGATTGGTGAATGATTTCCCACAAAGTTGAAAATGGCAAATTATTCAGTTATAAAAGGAAGGCACAGTGCTTTGCTTTATTTGATTTATATAATTCCTTCCTCTGTTGAGATAGTTCAATATTTATTCTAGTTTACTTGATATGTAAGCTATGTTCTATCTCCTGAGTTATCACTATGCGATATGGAATTTCTGATTAGAGAAGGATTAGGCATAGATATCAGTAAAGTCTGAATTCAAGACTGGAGGTTATTATGCCTAGAAACTGACCTTGACTTCACCTAGTCAAACAGGAAATTCTTGCCAAAAAGTTATGAGCTTATGTCTCACCAGATCGAGAGCAGGCAGACATGATTTTGGAGTCTTGGGGAAGTTGGGGTAGTTGTATGAAACATTTGGGATGGGAGCAGGTAGAGGAATATAAACACCATATGAGAATGGCAAAGTGAGCTCTTACCTTTGGAGAAATCCTCCGTTCCTCTATCACTCTATGCAAGTGCTAACATTTAAAGCTGTACTATCCTGCACTTCCTTATCAGGATCTTTTCTGTTTTATTTAATCATCACCATAATTTTCATACTATTTGTTATTAATACAACTTTATATGTCCCAGTTGTATTATACTGTCTTTTTATTCAAGGAATATTCCTCTTCTGTTGTGCTACACATTCTCTCTCAATTTTAAACTATTTGGTTCCATATGTATTTGTTGCTATTTTATATCACCATGCCATTATTCAAATAACACCCCATTTCTCCTACTCATCACTAGGCTATAGTTTCATCTTTGAGACCCTACTATTGCCATGGACTCCTTGAGAAATACAGGAGGGGACAAAGAATAGCAATGTACTTGTGCCACCCTTCCCCAACCCAGCCAGTGAAGCTAGCAGCAACAAAAGTGATCTCTTCCTTCCACTTGAGGTGAAGAGAAAGGAGAGTAAAGAAGAATTTGTCTTGCACCTTAGATACCAGGTCAGCCACAGTAGGACAGGGCACCAGGCAGAGTTGTGAGGCCCCCATTCCAGGCCCTAGCTCACAGATAACATTTCTAGATACACCCTGGGCCAGAAGGGAATCCACTGCCTTGAAGGAAAGGACCCAGTCCTGGCAGGATTCATCACCTGCTGACTAAAGAGCCCTTGGACCCTAAATAACCAACATGGATACCCATGTAGTATGCTATAGGAGTTGGGCTCTGAGACATGCTGGCTTCAGGTGTGGCCCAGTACATTCCTAGCTGTGGTGGCTATAGGGAGAGACTTCTTCTGCTTGAGAAAAGTAGAAAGAAAATAAAGTCCTCTTTACTTTTCTTGTACCTTAGCTACCACCTTGGCCATAGTGGGGTACAACACTGACCCCATGTGGGCTCTTGGGGTCCCTGAGTCCAGCCCTAGGCTCTTAGACAGCATTTCTGGACCTGGCCTGGGCCGGAGGGAGCCCACTGCCCTGAGAAGTGAATCCCTCAGGGACTGGCAGCATTCACCACAAGCTGACTGAAGAGCCCTTGGGCTTTAAGTGATCTTCAGCAGTGGCCTGGCAGAATCCCACATGGGCTGGTGGTGGTGGTGGCAGCCACTCAACTACCTGTGGAAAGGAGAAGAGCAGGAAGAACTTTGTCTTGTGGTTTGAGTGCCAGTGCAGCCACAGAATAATAGAATATCAGATAAATTTCTAAGGCTTTTGATTCTAACCACTAGTTCCCATATAGCATTTCTGAGCCTGTCCAGGCCTTGGGTGAACTCACTGCCCCAAAGGGAAGGACACAATCCTGGTTGGTTTTACAATCTGTTGAGTGTAGAGTCCCAGTGCCTTGAGTAAATGTATCTCAAAGAAATTCAAGATAACACAGAGAAGGAATTCAGAATTCCATCAGATAAATTTACTAAACATATTGAGATTATTTAAAAGAATCAAGCAAAAATTCTGGAGCTGACAAATGCAATTGACATACTGAAGAGTACATCAGAGTCTTTTACTAGCAGAATTGATCAAGCGGAAGAAAGAATTAGTGAGCTTGAAGACAGGCTATTTGAAAATATACAGTCAGAGAAGACAAAAGAAAAAAGAATAAAGCATGTCCACCAGGTCTGGAAAATAGCCTCAAAAGGACAAATCCAAGCATTATTGGCTTTAAGGAGGAGGCAGAGAAAGAGATAGAGGTAGAAAGTTTATTCAAAAGAATAATATCAGAAAACTTTTCAAACCTAGAGAAAGATATCAATATTCAAGAACAAGAGGTTTACACAACACCAAGAAGATTAAATCCAAATAAAATTACTTCAAGGCATTTAATAATCAAACTCCCAAAGGTCAAAGATAAAGAAAGGATCCTACAAGCAACAAGAGAAAAGAAACAAATAAGGTGCAATAGAACTTCAATACACGTAGCAGCAAACTTTACAGTGGAAACCTTATAGGCCAGGAGAGAACAGCATGACATATCTAAAGTGCTGAAGGAAAAACCTTTTACCCTGGAATAATATACCCAGTGAAAACATCCTTCAAGCATGAAGGAGAAATAATGACTTTCTTAGACATACAAAGGCTGAGGGATTTTATCAACACCAGATCTGTCCTACAAGAAATGCTAAAGGGAGTACTTCAATATGAAAGGGAAGAATTTTAGTGAGCAATATCAAATCATCTGAAGGTACAAAACTCACTGGTAATAGCACACAGAAAAACACAGAATATTATAACATTGTAATTATGGTGTGTAAAGTACTCTTAAGTAGAAAGACTAAATGATGAACCAATCAAAAAAAATTACAGCTTTTCAAGACATTGACCACACAATAAGACATACAAAGAAACAACAAAAAGTTAAAAAGTGGAGGGAGGAAGTTAAAGTGTAGAGTTTTTATTAGTTTTCTTTTTGCTTGGTTGTTTATGCAATCCATGTTAAGTTGTTATCAGTTTAAAATAATTGGTTATAAGACAGCATTTGCAAGCCTCATGGTAACCTCAAGTGAAAAAACATACAATGGATACACACACAAAAAGCAAGAAATTAAATCATACCACCAGAGAAAATAATCTTCATTAAAAGTTAGGAAGGAAGAAAAGAAGGGAGAGAAGACAAAAAAAAAAATCAGAAAACAAATAATAAAATGGCAGGAGTAAGTACTTACTTATCAATAATAACATTGAATGTAAATGGACTAAATCCTCTTAATAAAAGGATAAAAAAGCAAGACCCAGTGATCTGTTGCCTACAAGAAACACACTTCACTTACAAAGATACACATAAGGGATGAAAAACCAATATTCCATGATGACGGAAATCAGAAAAGGCCAAGTGTATCTTATATCTGATACTTATATCAGACAAAATAGATTTCAAGACAAAAACTATAAGACACAAAGAAGGTCATTATATAATGACAAAGGAGTCAATTCAGCAAGAGGATATAACAGTTGTAAATATATATGCACCCAATTCTGGAGCACTCAAATACATAAAGCAAATATTATTGGAGCTACAGAGAGAGACAGACTTCAATACAGTAATAGCTGGAGACTTCAACACCCCATTTTCAGCATTGGACAGATCATCTGGACAGAAAAATCAACAAAGAAACATTGGACTTAATCTGTACTACAGAACAATTGGATCTAATACATATTTACAGAGCATTTCATCCAATAGCTGCAGAATACACATTCTTCTCCTGAGAACATGGATCATTCTTAAGGATAAACCATATGTTAGGTCACAATACAGTTCTTACTACATTGAAAAAAGTTGGATAATATCAAGTATCTTCTCTGACCACAGTGGAATAAAACTAGAAATTAATAAGAAGAGAAATTTTGGAAACTATACAAATACATGGAAATTAATCAGTATGCACCTGAATTGACCAGTGGATCAATGAAGAAGTTAAGAAAAGTGTTGGTGGCATGTGCCTGTAATCCCAGCTACTTGGGAGGCTGAGGTAGGAGGGTCACCTGAGTTTGGGAGGTTAAGACTGCAGTGAGCCAAGACCGTGCCACTGCACTCCAGCCAGGGTGACAGAGTGAGACCCTACCAAAAAGAAAGAAAGAAGAAAGAAAGAGAGAAAGAGAGAAAGAAAGAAAGGAAAGGAAGGAAGGAAGGAAGGAAGGAAAGGAAGGAAGGAAGGAAGAAAGGAAGGAAGGAAGGAAATTGAAAAATTCTTGAAACCAATGATAATGGAAACAAAACATACCAAAACCTATGGGATACAGCAAAAGCTGCACTAAGAGGTAAGTTTATACCTATAAGTGCCTACATCAAAAAAGAAGAAAAAGCTTACATAAATAACATAATGACACATCTGAGAGAGCTAGAAAAGCAGGAACAAACCAAACCTAAAATTAATAGGAGAAAAGATATAAAGATCAGAACAGAAGTAAAAAACCAAAATGAAGAAAACAATACAAAAAAATCAGCAAAGTTAAAAGTTAGTTTTCCAAAATAATAAATAAAATTGGCTAACCTTTAGCCAGAGTATGCAAAAAAGAGAAAAACCCAAATAAATAAAGTCAGAGATGAAAAAGTAAACATTACCACTGATATTGCAGAAATTCAGAGGATCAATATTGGCTACTATGAGCAACTGTATGCCAAAAAAAAAAAAGAGGAAAATCCAGAGGAAATGTGCAAATTCCTAGACACAAACAACTTACCAAGATTGAACCATGAAGAAGTCCAAAACCTCAATAGACCAATAACATGTAATGAGATTGAAGTCGTAATAAAAAGTCTCCCAGCAAAGTAAAGCCGGAGAACCAATGGCTTACTGCTGTATTCTACCAAATATTTAAAGAAGAACTAATAGGAATCCTATCCAAACTATTCCAAGAAGAAGAGGAGGAGGGAATACTTCCAAACTCATTTTACAAGGCCAGTGTTACCCTGATACCAAAACCAGACAAAGACACATGAGAAAAAAAAAAAGAAAGAAAACTATAGGCCAATATTTCTGATGAACATTGATACAAAAATCCTCAACAAAATACTAGCAAATTGAATTCAACAACACCTTAAAAAGATCATTCAACATGACCAAGTGGGATTTATCCCAGGGAAGCAAGGATGGTTCAATATATGCAAATCAATCAATGTGGGGATGGTTAATGAATATAAAAAAATAGCAAGAAAGAATGAATAAGACCTAGTATTTGATAGCACAAAAAGGTGGCTACAGTAAATAATAATTTGATCATACATTTTAAAATAACTAAAAGAGTATAGTTAAATTGTTTGTAACACAAAGGTTAAATTCTTGAAGGGATGGATATCCCATTTACCACGATGTAATTACTATGCATTGCATGCCTGTATCAAAGTATCTCATGTACCTCATAAGTATATACACCTGCTACGTACCCAGAAATACAAAAAAAAGGCAATGCTTGGGCTAATTTTCTGCCAGCTAGCAGGTGGTTCCTCAGAACAAATATTATTTAGAAGATTAATATTAGTATTACTTTATTTGCATTTCAAGCTGGTGAGCCCTGTAAATATAGGAACTACATATTATTAATCCCTATGAAAGGTGAGGAGTATATATCTCAAATGATAGTAATTTCAAAATAGGAGACTATTAAATGTAGTGGCATTGTAGTAAATTCTTCCTGCTTTTTATTGTAGCTTTTAATTCTGTTACAGCAAATATAATACATTTTTTATTTTCAGATGACAATGTTGCTACTTTTGCTTTCTATTGAGAGCCTTGATTGCACTTAGGAGCAAATAAAAGGGTTATGATAAAGGTGTAACTGAGAGCCGGCAGATAATGGAACTCAATTCCAATATTATATACTCTCTCTAAATAAGGTACAGGCAAGAAGAGAAAGCCCTTTTTTAAATTTTTAAATTTTTTAAAAATTTTATTATTATTATACTTTAAGTTTTAGGGTATGTGTGCACAATGTGCAGGTTAGTTACATATGTATACATGTGCCATGCTGGTGTGCTGCACCCATTAACTCGTCATCTAGCATTAGGTATATCTCCTAAAGCTATCCCTCTCCCCCCCCAACCCCACAACAGTCCCCAGAGTGTGATGTTCCCCTTCCTGTGTCCATGTGTTCTCATTGTTCAATTCCCACCTATGAGTGAGAATATGCGGTGTTTGGTTTTTTGTTCTTGTGATAGTTTACTGAGAATGATGATTTCCAATTTCATCCATGTCCCTACAAAGGACATGAACTCATCATTTTTTATGGCTGCATAGTATTCCATGGTGTATATGTGCCACATTTTCTTAATCCAGTCTATCATTGTTGGACATTTGGATTGGTTCCAAGTCTTTGCTATTGTGAATAGTGCTGCAATAATCATACATGTGCATGTGTCTTTATAGCAGCATGATTTATAGTCCTTTGGGTATATACCCAGTAGGGAAAGCCCTTTTGCCCTCTGAAAGTTAACTGAAATGAACCGATAATAGGCAGATTAACAGGAGAAAAGGTGTACAAATTAATTAAGGTGCACAGGTGGAAAATCACAGGAGAATGATTACCCAACCACTCAATAAGTTTTAGAATCTTATATACTCTTCTTCTTCATAGGGGAGATGTGGAGAATGTAGGTAATTTTAGGGGGTGGAAAATGATTTTTAAGAAAATGGAATGGGCCAGACAATAGTTTGTAAATGATTCTTTTTGTAAACTGATGGGGATGGGGGAACAGAAAATAGTTTGGAACAAAGTTCTTCTGGGCTCTAGATCTAGCGTTTAATTTTCAGTTTCTTCCGCTGTGATCTGACTTTAAGTTTTCTTTGGTTAGTAAAATTTTAGAGAGTGGATCAAAGGCAGTTGTGTTCCTCTTTGGCAGGTTAGATGATTTCTAGGCAAATAAAGAAACTTCAGAGAAGAGCCTTATCCTGTGCTTTCGTGGAGAGAGAGAGGAATGAGAGGCAGGAAGGGTTGGAAGGTTAGAGAAATCTTAAGCCTGCTTCTTTAGTTCCTCATGTCAAGGCACCATGTTTTGGGATGTTGTTTTCTGAGCCCCAACATAGGCATAAAATGTGATTGTACAGAAGACTTAATAACTAATCTCATACATGACAAGTTTCTTGCATTCCTAACATACATATTTTTACAGACACAGAGAACAGGTTTTGTAAAACACATGCAGGTATTCTCATACAAATGTGTAAAACTAATTTGGTTACTCATTTGTTGCACTTGTTGAATATAAAATGAAAAGATATGCATAATGGTATCTGATATGAAATTACAAGGCCTACTGAGAGGCAGTAGAGCTTTGTGATTAAGCATATGATGTCTGGAGTTGGGCTTTCAATGGTGGAATTATGATTCCACTGCTTATAAAATGTGGGACTGTGAACAAGTTACTTAATGTTATCTTTGCCTCAATTGCATTGTCTGAGAAAGTGAATATCTTTTTTTCTTTTAAAAATATGTACTTAGGTTGCTATGAGGATACAACCAGCAGGACTATGTTAGGCAATCTTGTCAGTACTAGGCTTATATATTTGCACAGACTATTTCTATATGTTCACACAAGACATTTGGTAATAATTGTTGACTCTGGGACATGGGAATGAGATGGATGTCTGTGCTGGGAGAAAGACTTGGTTTGTCCTTATACTGTTTACATTTCCTACCAAATTAAATGATCTAATTAATCTGAAAGGATTCAAAATAAATAAGAGTACAACAGTTTGGATTTCCACAGCCATATTGTTTTACTAGTTGTGGTGTTATGATATATATTTTCATCCATGGTTCCTGGCTCATAATTCCCATAGCCCTTGTTAACAGTCTTCTGTTATAAGGTTGGATGTGTTAGGCCTCAGGGACAGGCTTCTGACCTTCTTCCCTCCTTTCACCTGCCTCAATGGAGGACTCCAAAGCTCCCCTCCTTTCTGGTTGTGGATCTTAAGTCCCTCCCATGAAAGAGTCCCACCCTATACCCTTGGAGAAGGAATGCTGACATCAGGAAGCTTCCATAGACCCCAAGAGGGCAGCGTTCAGTGAGCTTCCAGATAGGTGCATACGCGGAGGTTCCTGGAGGGTGGTGCACCTAGGGAGGGCATAGAAGTTCCATGCCCCTTCCCCCAAATCTCACCCTACACATCTCTTCATTTGTATCCTTTGTGATATCCTTTATAATAAACTGGTAAACGTAAGTGTTTCCCTGAGCTCTGTGAGCCACTCCAGCAAACTAATCAAACCCAAAGAGGGGATCATGGGAACCCCAACTTGAAGCTAGTCCATTGGAAGTTCTGACAGCCTGGACTTGCAACTGGTGTGTTGGGGGCAGAGAGGGGGCCAGTCATGGGGACTGAGCCTTCAACCTGTGGCATCTGACACTATCTCTGGGTAGTAGTGTCAGAACTGAATTAGAGGGCACGCAGCTGGTGTCTGCTGCTCGGTGTGTGGGGAAAATAAAGCCACACATTTGGTCACAAAAGCCTTCTTCTGTGTTGATGATTCTTGTGGTGTGAGAGTAGAAGAAAAACATGGTTTGAGAAGAGTTTTTTCCTGTACACTAGTACAATCACAGAAAAGTAGATTGCAGGTTTTTATAATGTTGTTTTGGACATTTGATCATATGATTTCATAATACTAAAACTTGAGAAAATTGTTCTTAGGACTTTTCTATTCTTTGGTATCCTATAAGATTTTCATAAGACTTTCTTTTTTTAATAGTTTAAATATTTTTTTGGCAACGCATATTTAATATTTTTCCCATATCTAGTTATATATTCAATTATCAACTTGATCTGTTTTGGAGATTCTCATATTTTGGACAATAGAAATTCATTGATCACAGTAACTCTGCAACCTAAATACTAAAGATGAGCTCATAAAAAAGACAAGATAGTATCAGGCAGCTCTGTCTATGACATTATGAGAATGTTTCAGAGGGGCTCTCATCTGTTTAGATGTAGCATCCTTTTGTCCACGAGAGAATAGAAGGTCAGGTTTGAATATAGGTTTATGGTACCTTTGAGTAGGAAAGAAAATGGAGTAGATCCAGTTCCCATGATTGGCATTATCCACACGCCATGAGTCAGCAGAAAGCTGACTTTGAGAAGAGATTTGGCTATTGTATTTCTAAATTTTGAAAGGTAGGGGAAGTTGAGTGAGAAGTGTGGAAGAACACTGCAAGCTGGAGAGGCACCACACTGTAGACTTTGACTCAAGACAGCTGTCAGTCACAGGGGAGAGAGTGAAACAGAATTGGCATAGTGGAAAGCTGAAAGCAAGAACATTTTCAATTTTGCCTAGAGGTTTATTATCTTGCCACCTTGTGATTTAAGTCATTCATTTAATTACTACCGTCTCTTTTTTCTGGTCATACAAAAGCTTGAGAACAGATTGTCCTTACCTAATGCATATATTTTCCAGACTTCTTTATTCCCATGTTGGCACTAAGCATAAAATATTCCTTGATGGGACTTTGCTTCCAAATATCTCAATGCTTTTTCTTCATTCTCTGGCATCTGACATTTTATTAAATAATGTAGAGAAAATGTCTTTTCTTGTCTCTATAGCAAGCCAGGTGTCAAATGTTTATATTTCTTTCAGGTAACTATACCCAAGAGAACAACACACTTGGCATTTGGGCAATAGGGGCTGTAGGGTCTGTTCTGATTTGCAATAAGCACTGGGAGCATTATCCTGGTGGAGACACACTTGCTTCTGCTTCCCACCCTCATCCCCAAGGCAACAGTCAGTAGGAACACAGTGGCATTTGCTTCTTAGGGAAGATGTGCTTCCTGACTTATCCATTTGATTAACTGCTAAAAAATAGGGGTCCACAGTAATAACATATGCAGTACTTTGTGGTGTGAAAGAAGTGTCTCAGTTACCCTCCAAGGGACAGCTAAGAATCAGTCATTTTTTTTATAAATAGCACATGTGAGTTACAGAGTTAATTTTTCATTTAATCTATAACCTAAAAATTGGTTGGTGCCTTATAGGCTCCTGACCTTTCTTACTTTATCCCTATCTGAGGCTTTATTCTCTGAAGCGTTGTCCGTGTTTCAGCAGTCATTGCATAGCAAAGGACACATGTTGCTGTCTGGAGTACTTCCATGATGACAGCAGGTGATGAATGCCTTTTCTATAGGGATGACTAATATGGCTTTAGTTGGGGACCCTTGGTTATGAGGGGCAATAATGCAAAACATTCTAAGACACCTGATAACCTGAACTCCCATGTAACTGAAATGGCAAAATTGGCCCTATGATCTGGGAATTTGTCCAAGATTTAAAAAGTGTATCAGAGAAATGGACTTTCTAATTCATCTTTTTTTAGGTGCCTGTCTAGAGTCACATTGTATGAGAGCTTAGCATATGCAGATTTTATGCCTCAACTTACCTTATTATTATGAAAACAAGACTTCTACTTGCTACAGAGACTTTCTCAACTTCTAATGAAAATAAGGGAAGAGAGAATAGAAGTATGGTGTAGGCCCCACATAAATAGAAGTAACATGGAAAACGCATCAGTGGGAACTGCTGAGGTACTCTAGATACAGTGAGCCCAGAATTCTTTCTCTATAGGCAACTACTTCTCTCACTTTCCCCCAAAACTGAAGAATAATATGGATTATGGATTCCATAACACTGTTAAATACATATCTCAGAATTTTTCTTTTCTTTTCTATGTATGTATGTATGTATGTATGTATGTATGTATGTATGTATGTATTGAGATGGAGTTTCACTCTTGTCACCCAGGCTGGAATGTAATGGTGCAATCTTGGCTCGTCACAACCTCTGCCTCCCGAGTTCAAGTGATTATCCCACCTCAGCCTCCCAAGTAGCTGTGATTACAGGTGCCCGCCACCACACCCAACTAGTTTTTGTACTTTTAGTAGAAATGGGGTTTCACCATGTTAGCCAGGCTGGTCTTGAACTCCTGACCTCAGGTGATCTGCCTGCCTTGGCCTCCCAAAGTGCTGGGATTACAGTATGAGCCACCTGTGTCCAGCCATAATCTGAAGAATTTCTAATTTTTCATTAGAAATGATTTATTTCTAATCTATTAGCATTTAGATAATCAAATATCATACTAAGTTCTGTTATATTTTTGCTTTAGTAACAAAGAAGGAAGGCTGCCCAGACATGTAATAGATGTGGCTCCATTATTTATCTAGTGAAATGTTCAGTTAGACATTTTGGATATATAAAGAAACAACAGAGTTTTCTGTGTAAAAGAGTTTCTGTGATAAATAAGGATAGAGTTTATCATAAGAGACAGCTGCATCGGTTTCTGTTTCAAGGTCATTCAAAGAAGGGAAAAAGAAAAAAAAGGAGTTGGTAATCTCTACCTAAATATGTGGCTGAAATTCTTGTCTAATTGTCAGAGAAAGGCAAGGCTTTAAAAAAAGACTGATGAGAGCAGAAGCATTCTGCCTCCTTTGTGGTTTGCTCTTTCTTCATGGCAGGGATGGGCTCCACATCTCCATTGTGGCCAGGGGCTTCTTACTGGTCTTTAGCTAGAGAGCACTGATGTGATCTAACATCTATGAGGTGTTTTAAACAGTGGCTAACACTCTATTATGCTCAGCACACAATACAGGGCTTGAAAAATCAGTGATAATTAGTACATATTTGTTAAATTAATGCTTCAAAAAATGCTGGGTTTGTGGAACACAGATGTTCAAAATATCTGAGTCCTGGGTTGCAGATGTATAATCACGGAAATGAGCTAAGGAATGGAATGGGTCAGATTTGTAACTGTTCACATATTGAACTTGTAAAGAGAAAGGGAAAGGGGTTAATTCAGAGTTTAGAGTCTTTCTGGGTTGGGAATTTTAGCTGTATCTTGGAATAAGATAACAGAGATGCACATAACTGTGAAAGGAAAATAAATCTCACGACCCCAAAATCACTAAGCCAAAGGGAAAAGTCAAACTGGGAACTGTGTCAGGCAAACTTGCCTCCCATTTCATTCCTAAATAAGATAGCTATAAAACAAACAAACAATAAACAAACAAAGCTACCTACCTCCTTCACCATTTGCCCACAAGGAAATTCCTTGTGGACAAAGGACAGACAGAACTCAAAAGTCACAGACAGAACTCAAAGTCATCCCTCTGCTTATGTGAGACAAATGCATATCTGACTATTTCCTTTGCCTTATTGTTTCACTAAGCCAGACCAAGGCATAAGTGACTATTTCTGTAAACTGTGTATTCAGCGAAAGGCTAATCAGAAACTCAAAATAATGCAACTGTTTGTCTCTTATCTGCCTATGACCTGGAAGCCTGCTCCCTGCTTCAAGTTGTCCTGTCTTTCTGGATCAAACCAATGTAGATTTTACCAATATTGATTGATGTCTCATGTCTCCCTACAATGTATAAAACCAAGCTGTGCCCTGATCACCTTGGGTACATGTCCTCAGGACCTCCTGAGGCTGTGTAACAGGAGTGTTTTTAACCTTGGCAAAATAAACTTTCTAAATTGCCTGAGACCTGTCTCAGATATTTTGGGTTCGCATAGGTAAGAAAATCTCTGAAACATAGTAGTTACAATATGCTGTAAAGAATAGAACACTAAGTATGTTTGACTAGACTGGTTAATAGTCTAGTTGAGAGATATAAAAAGGAAGTAAACAGTAGCATCAAAATACGTACTGGGGCTCATAAAGTGATACTCTAGAGACTGGTGCGTTAACATACTAAGGGGTCTTAGAAGCTGCTTCAGGATCAAGGTACCTTTAACCTTGTCTTGTTAGCCTACTTCCCCCAAACTCTTGAAGTGCAAGGAGGGACACTCTCTGTAATTCCCTTATCTGACCAAGAGAGTCGTTCCAAAAGAAATGCAAGTAGAGATTGGGAGTCATCACTACACCCAGATAGATTTTTTATTTATTTTTCTGAGGGCAGCTACAAGAGATTATTTGGAAGACTTTATCTGCATAATAAGAGAACTTTTGATCCTGTGCAGATGAACCCCTCACCATCCCACTGATACAAGAAATTATTTAGGCAGACAGTGATGGTAAAGGAGTTCTCGGCAAAGCTTTTCTTTCTTTCTTTCTTTCTTTCTTTCTTTTTTTCAGAAAGCAGCCCCCAAATCATTTATTTTCTAATGAAGAGCAGCCTGAAAAATTGAGCTTCAGACATAGATAAGCAAACTGGAAGCGTGCATGGGCAAATGTCAGCAGCTGTGCCAATAGAAGAGGGCTACTTGAGAGCTAGGCATTTTCAACATGGAGGCTCCATCTTCCCTTTTCTTTGTCACCGTGTGTATGTTAAAGGAACAGGCAACATGGCATTGACCAGGTAGAGAACCTATCTGCATAATAAAAGATTAGGATGGGGCGGCCAGCTTCTTTGTGTGCTATACAAATGGCACACCTGGTCCGACCAATCTTTCATGGCCTATGTAAATCAGACACTGCCTCCTAAAGCTCATCTATAAAACCTTCTGGATTTCACTGCAGAAGTGGCAACCCATTTTCTCTGGGACCCCTCTCTGTGCAGAGAGCTGTTTTCTTTCTTTCACCTATTAAACTTCTGCTCTTAAACTCACTGTGGTGTATCCATGTCCTATTTTTCCGTGGCCGTGACACAACAAATCTCAGATGTTTACCCCAGACAACAACGCCGCTTCACCATAATATCTGCTTCCTGCATCCTGAGTCCATTTATTCTGCCTAATGATTTACTGCCCTTCATATAATTGTCTACATTCCCCATATCCCTGTTTCCCTTTTAAAAAGGGCATATAAGCTTCTGTACCTCACTGGGTTATTGAATCATCATTTTTCTGAAACTTGCCTGTGTTATGCATGTTAAAATAAAATGTGTATGCCTTTTCTCCTATTTATCTGCCTTTTGTCAGTTGATTTTCAGTGAACTTTCAGGGGCAAAAGAGGACATTTTCCTTTGGTCCTTACATATGCACATATTTATATATATTTACATATAGTAATGTGTACTGTGATATGCTCTGTATTTTTAAATGTTCTGGAAATGGTAACATTTATTAATTATGCAGAGTTTATGAAAGATTAGCAAATTCTCATGGAAAGAGGAAAAAATGAAACATAGGTCAATATAATTAAAAGAAGGAAGTCCTATTTCTTTTGAAGAGGTCAGAAAGTGATGAGACTTTAAAAATACCAAATGAAGAGATTTCTTAAGGAAAAGGGTAAAATAAGGTTTAAAGAGAAAAATTGATATTCTTCACTATAATCTCAATTAAGTTATAGACAGAAAAACTACAGGCAAAGAGATTGAGATAAAAATAGCAAAAGCAAAGAGCAAAAGAGTAATTTTATAAATTGGTTTAAGGTTATGAAAATAACACACAAAGAAAAGCTCAGAATTCTTTTCACATAGACACAATGTTTGATAATTGCCTAGGAAAATTTTGGAAGGAATTAAAATGTGGTAAAAACATTGATATGTGTAAATAAAAATTAAACAAGAAAAATTAAAAATTAATGATGATATCTTTAAAAGGGGAAGGGAAGTATAGGGAAGGAAGTGATGGCGGTAGGAGGTAGATAAACCCTAGGCAGACAGGGCCAGGTCCCCGGTGAAACCCGACCTTGAAGCCAAAAACAGTTTTAAGTCTAGCTACAAGTCCCAGGTAAATCCAGACTGGACTGAGAGCCTGTCTTCCCATTTGGCATGCTTTCCTCTGATTGATTCTCCACCTTTCACCTATTTTACATATACCTACACTTTCCTAATTGGTTTTTTATTCTGTCATGCCCACCTTTGAGTGGTGCCTTTGTTTTAGCCTTTCCTGCATACTCACAAACCAATCAGCATGCACTCCCCATTCTGAGCCCATAAAAGCCCTGGACCCAGCCACATTGAGAGAGAGACCACCCAACTTTGGGTGGGGCACCACCCTCATGTCCCGTCTCCATTGAGAGCTGTTTTATCACTCATAAAATTCTCTTCCATGCTCCTCACCCTTTGACTGTCAGTGTAACCTCATTTTTCTTAGAATGGGTACAAAGAATGGGTACCGAACATGGGTACAAAGAAGGCTCTAACACTATGGTTCTCTGTCTTCTACCGGCAGAGGGCAGCCATCCCACATGATGGGAAACAGTAGTGGGGCTGAGCCAGTCTCAGAGCTGCAGGCTGGAGCAGGGCAACAGGGCTGACAGAGGTAATAATGCATCACTGTCTGTTGGGCTGTGGATGGTGGGACTAAAAGACTAATTAGCATGCTGTAACATCCTCACTGGGGTTTCAGGGTTACAGGCACCCCTGCTTGGGCACCACTGTGTTCACCTCATATGGACACCAGAGTCCACTGTGGGAGTTGCTTGTGACATGCCTGGTCCAGCCGCAAGCCCTGCATGGAGACCACCCCTGTGCTGGCACTTGGACCCCACACTTGCTTGCTCACACCCCCCCCCACCCACCAGGGGCTGAGTGCACAGTCGTGATGGCTATGGGATTTGCACCAAGGTGCAAGCCAGGTGCAGCCTGTTGGGCCAAATACATGGAGCATCTCCTGTGGTAAACTTGGGCCCGAGCAAGGCCTGGGCAGGGGCATTACTGGCTGGAGGTCTCTGGCTGGCAAAGTGACAGAGAAAAATCCTATGTCAGAAGGAAAAATGATTTTCCCTCTCTTCATAGTTGTTATTTGGGGCAACACCTGCAAAAAACAAAGATTAATAAGAGAAAACCAAACAGAAGTTTAATAACATGTATACCTCATGTACACATGTAGCTACCCAGAGAAATGAGTAAATCTCAAAGATTTGAATTCAGACTTAAATATCATTCCATTAATAAAAGGGTGTGTGGAAGCCCAGTAATGAAGAGGTCACTGGAAAAAGCATAGTAAACAAGGTAAGGTTTGTTATGCAGATTTAAGTTGATACGTTCTTCATTGTTAAGAGTCTATAGTGATTTAGAGTCATCTTTTATTTGTGGTACAGAGAGAGACACTCACAAATGGAGACTTCCTCTATAGATGTAAATTTTCTTTACAAAAGGGTAACCCCTACTCTGTTTTCAGAACATCTCCTATATCTCCAGTTTCTCAAAATAATCAGCTCAAAATAATCCTTATGGCGAAGAAGCATATTTTGGGATGGATTATTCTGGCCCCCTTTAAGAGAATATTGAAAAATTCATATGATTACAAAATTTTATTAAAAAATGCTTTTATAGAGGTAAGAAAAACTAGCCCAAATATGATAACTAATAGACTAAATGGATTATTTCCATGGGAACTTAAGGAAGATGGTTAAAAAATGTGGGGTCGGAGGGTGAGGGAAATATGTATGTTGAGATCACTGAAATGCTTCTGCTTTGAGAAATGCAAATCAAAACTGTAATGAGATATTATCTCACCCTAGTTACATTGACTTTTATAAAAACAGAGGCAATAACAAATGCTGAGGAGGATGTGGAGAAAGGGGAACACCCATACACTGTTGGTGAGAATATAAACTGGTATAGCTATTATGGAAAACAGTATGGTGGTTTCTCAAAAAAACTAAAAGTGAAACTACCATATAATCTAGGAATCACATTACTGGGTATATGTTCAAAAGAAAGGAGATCAATATATCAAAGAGATATCTGCACTTCCATGTTTATTGCAGCACTATTCACCATGCCAATAGCCAAGATATGGAATCAGCCTAAGTGTCCATCCATGAAAGAATGGATACAGAAAATGTGGTTCATATACCCAATGGAATATTATTCAGTTATAAAAAGGAATGAAATCCTGTCATTTGCAACAACATTGATGGAACTGGAGAACATTATGTTAAGTGAAATAAGCCAGGCACAGAAAGACAAATACTTCATGTTCTCACTAATATGTGGGAGCTAAAAATATTTATGTCATGGAGATAGAATGACAGTTGCCAGAAGTTGGGAAGAGTATTAGGGAGAGAGGGGGATGAAGATGGATTGATTAATGGGTATAATAATACAGTTAGATAGAAAGATTAATATGTAATCTTTGGTAGTAGAATAGGGTGACTACAGTTAACAATGGTATGTTTTATATTTCAAAAGAACTAGAAGAGCAGAATTGGAATGTATCTAACACAAAGAAATGGTAAGTGCTTGATGAGATGGATATACCTTGATTTGATCATCTTATATTTTATAATTGTATCAAAATTTCACATGTACCTTATACATATGTATAATTATTACATAACCATAAAAATATAAAATGCTTCTGCTTCAATGTTTTGATTTTCTTTTTAAGATTATAGTAAGCCAGTTGTTTTAACAGAACATGGGAAGATTTTATTTAATAAATTAATCAGCATCTACATAATGGCACTTGTTATGTTCATAGGCAAGGTAACATAATGGAATAAACAAAGTTTTTCTTTTGACACACCTGTGTTCAATTCCTCCTTCTGCCATTTTTTAGGGTATGTGAGTGAGTGACTATGTAACTTTGGGATACATTTTTTAAAGCTTATACTTTTTTAACTGGACAAAGAGAAAAATAAAAATAATTTTTAAGATAATGAGAAACAGATTAAAAATGTAAAATAAGTAGCACAGGATCTGTGCAAAGCATCAAATAATTTGTTATTCTTTCTCCCCTTCCAAACTGCACCCTTTTTTCCTACCTATTTTCTGAAGTTGGGTTATATCTTACAAATGTCAAAAAAAGCTTTCTGGTCACCATGGCAAAGAGTTGTATTTTTATTGTCTTTGCTTGTGAAAGCTCAGTTTTTTACAGAGATTCTTGTTTTTAATTGTCACCTCAATAGAGATACCTACAGTGATAACTTCACAGGCAATAGAATTTTAAATTAATTCTGTATTCTTATTTTTTGCTTAAAATGTCTTTGAAAAGATTGCATTGTGATGCAGAGTTTAAACGTGAAGTTACATTGTGTATAGAAGACTGTTTGTCTCAAGTCAAGTAATTTAAACATGGAAGAAATGGCCAAATCTCTCAGAATAGAACATAGAACTTTTCAAAAGCTAGGAGAGGTTGGAGTGACTGATTAGTATGTTATAAAGAACTGTATCACTCAGGTGCCCATCAGTGATCTGTCAAAGACTTCCAGGTGACTAACAAGTAAAGTGTTTAACTTCCATTAATATATACTTCAATTGAAGATGTAGAGGTGGAAAGGTGTAATACCTTTCCTCACCCATCATAAGGGTCAGGGCTGACATTCCTATAGCAAAAAAATAGGTTAACAAGAGGAAAGTATAACAAATTTATTTAATCAAAGTTTTACATAAGGGAGTCTGCAGAAATAATGACCCAAAGCCCAGGGAAAACCATTCATTTTTGTGCTTAAATTTGATGAGGAATGGAAAGCTGTGTAGAAATGTAACTGGACAAAAAGAGTACAATCTAATGGTAATAGACTGAGTGGGGGTGGGGAGGGAGCCCAGCCTTGCCTGTCTGTTCAGATTCTTCTTGGCCTCTCTGTGTAGCATTCCTTCCTCTGGGCGTAGAGCAGGACTCCTTCTGGAATGAAGGTCTAATGGTCTACAATCTGTCAAGGTAGGTCAGAGATTTCTTTATGGCCAGCTTCTACATAGAAAGGTGGGGGGAGGTTAGAATAACATTTTTAGATTTTTATGACCCACCTTGGGGGAGGGGAATTCTGGTTTCTATGACTCTCTTTGGGGGTAAAAGAGGAGTGGGAAACATGAAGGAATGAGAAGATCAGAGACTTTGCTTTTGAAGCAGCTTCTGAGTCCTCCAATCTCATTTAGTTTAAAGTACTCCACATGCCAAAGCACCATACTTTTGTCATAACCCAATGGGTTCTTCTTGCCCATTGCCCAGAAAAGCCAATGTACTGAGAACAGCAGGTATTGCAGCAAACAAAAAGTTTAATGATCACAAGACCAGCCAAGCAGATGGATGGGAGGTATTTCTCAAATCTGCTTTCCCAAGAATTTGGAGGCTAGGGTGTTTAAGGGTACTTTGGTGGGCAAGTGGCTGGGGAAGAGAAAAAACTGATTGGCTGTGGATGAAGTGACAGGGGTGTTCAAACTGTCTTCAAGCAGCTGAGTCACTTCCAGGGAGCGGGGTCTTAGGATGAGGTGTTGTCCCTTGGTCTACCAAAATGCTAAATCTGAAAAATACCTCAAAGACCAGCTCTTTCGATTTCACAATAGTGATGTTATCTACAGGAATAGTTGGGGAAGTTATAAATCTTGTGACCTCCAGTTACATGACTGAGACAGATAAGCAACTTATAGAAAAGCAAGCTAAACAATGGCAGGTTATTGTTTAACTATGCTTATTCTTTAGCAAAGGTCGAGCTCCTACCATGATTCTAAACTTGAATGCAGCTTCAATCTCCAAACAAGGAAGCAAGCCAGTTTTCCTTGCCTCAAAGTGTATAGTTTATAAACTAAATTTAACTTACAAACTAAATTCATCTTATAGTTATCTTGGCCTCCACACTAGCCATGGCTAGAGCTGGAGCAGCTGGGAACACAGGGTGCTATGTCCCAAGGATGCACAGAGCAGCAGGGCCCTGGCCCTGGCCCATGAAATCATTTTTCCCTCCTAGGCCTCAGGGCTTGTGGTGACACGGACTGCTGTAAAGGTCTCTGAAATGCCCTGGGGGCATTTTCCCTATTGTCTTGGCTATTAATATTTGGTTCTTCTATACTTATGCAGATTTCTGCAGTCTTGAATTCCTTTCCAGAAAATGGGTTTTTCTTTTCTACTCCATGGTCAGACTGCAAATTTTCCAATCTTTTATGCTCTGTTTCCCTTTAAAATATAAGTTCTAGGTTCAGGTCTTTTTTTGTTTACACAAATGAGCATCAGCTTTTAGAAGCAGACAGGCCAAATCTTGAACACTTTGATACTTAGAAATTTCTCTTCCTGATACCCTAAATCATCTCTCTCAAGTTCAAAGTTCCACAGGTCTCTAGAGAAGGGGCACAGTGCTGCCAGTCTCTTTGCTAAAACATAGCAAGAGTGACCTTTATTGCAGTTCCCCAAAAGTTCCTCATCTCCATCTGAGACCACCTCAGCCTGGACCTCACTGTCCATATCACTATTAGCATTTTGGTCAGAACCATTCAACAATTCTCTAGGAAGTTCCAAACTTTCTCCATCTTCTTGTCTTCTTCTGATCCCTCCAAACTGCTCTAACCTCTGCCCATTACCCAGTTCCAAAGTAGCTTCCACATTTTCGGGTATCTTTATAGTAATGACTAACTTGTTTGATATCAATTTTCTGTATTAGTTCATTCTCACACTGCTATAAAGAACTACCTGGTACTGGGTAATTTATAGAGAAAAGAGGTTTAATCGACTCAGAGTTCTGCAGGCTATACAGGAGGCATGGCTGGGGAGGCCTTAGGAAACTTACCATCATGGTGAAATGGCAAAGGGGAAGCAAGCACATATTCACATGGTGGCAGAAGAGAGAGTGAGTGAAGGGGGAAGTGCTACACCCTTTTAAAAAACCAGATCTTGTGAGAATTCACTTATTATCATGAGAACAGCAAGGGGGAAATCCACCCCTATGATCCAATCATCTGCCACCAGGTCCCTCCCCCAACATTGGGAATTACAATTTGACATGAGATTTGGATGGGTACACAGAGCCAAACCATATCAACCACCCATATAAAAAAGATATTCTTCAAATGTGGGGGTGGGGAAGAGAAGTGGATATGAGAATTTGGGTAAAGTTCCTGAAGGTAACTCTGACACACTGCTTTTTGGAGAACCTCAGATATAATCTGTTCCTTCTTCATCTGCTTTGCTGGTTTTGCTCATTATTTGGTCAGAATATACTAGACTATTTTTCAATAACAAATGCTCCTCAACTTATGATGGGGTTACATCCCTAAAAACCCATTGTAGGTTGAAAATATCATACATTGAAAATGCATTTAATATATCTAACCTAATAGACATCATAGCTTAGCCTAGCCTACCTTTAATGTGCTCAGAATACATATGGTAGCCTATAGTTGGGCAAAATCATCTAACACAAAGCCTAATTTATAATAAAGTATTAAATATCTCATGTAAATTATTGACTACTGTACTGAAAGTGAAAAACAGAATGGTTGTATGGGTACTTGAAGTATGATTTCCACTGAAAGTATATTGCTTTCACTCCATCATAACATTGAAAACAGGTAAGTTGAACCATTGTTAAATTGGGGTCAGTCTGCAAAATGGAAACCTCCACATTTTAGAGGCTCAATACAACAAAACCTTATTTCTTATTTATATCACAATTCAATGAAGGCTAGGCTTTACCATTAGACCAATTTCCATCAGTGTTTTGGGTTTGACTTTTGCCAGGAAGCCATTGGTTAATTTTATCATCATGTGCCACCTGGAGAGGCTAAACGATTTTATGGCCAGCAAGTCCTTGTTTCTTTGTATTTAATAATTCTTCCTTTATCTTATCTCTCTCGTCTCACATTTTACTGTAAGCAGCAAGAAGAAACCAAGTGACACCTTCGGTACTCTATCTGGAAATCTACTGAGCTAGATTAGATTATCCCATTCATTTGGGCACATTTTCTACATTCACATTGGGCACATTTTCTATGTTCCTAAACTTTCTGCCTTATCAAAAATCTTCTTTCCTCTACTTCCAAATAACATTTTCCTCACATTCCTTTAAGCCCTTGCCTGTAGCCTCCTTAACAGTTTCTTTAAAGATCCTCAGTCTTTTACTAGCTCTTTCCTTAAAGTTCTTCCATCTTCCACTTTCTGCCTGGTTCAAAAGCCACTCCCACATTTAACAATTTTCTTAAAGCAGGACCTTACTTCTAGTTACCAAAATCTGTATCGATTTTTTTTTTTGAGACAGAGTCTCGCACTGTCGTACAGGCTGGAGTGCAATGGCTTGATCTCAGCTCACTGCAACCTCTGCCTCCTGGGTTCAAGCGATTCTCCTGCTTCAGCCTCTCGAATAGCTGCGATTACAGGTGGCTGCCACCACGCCTGGCTAATTTTTTGCATTTCTAGTAGAGATGGGATTTCACCATGTTGGCCAGGCTAGACTTGAACCCCTGACCTCGCGATCCGCCCTCCTTGGCCTCCCAAAGTGCTGAGACTACAGGCGTGAGCCACTGTGCCTGGCCCTGTATTGATTTTTTATTGTTGCGTAATTACCTGAAAACTTAAACCAGCAATAGGTAGTTCCTGTCGGTCCAGAATTTGGGAGTGGCTGTTTTGGTTTAAAGTATCTCATGAGGTTTTAATCACAATGTTGGCCCATTCGATAATCATCTGAAGGCTTGGTTGGGTTAGATAATTCACTTCCATTTAATGTGGATCACTCATTTGTCTGGAAAGTCATCTTTATTGTCAGCAAGAGACTGTAGTTTATTGTCACATGGTCTGCTTTGTACAATATATTGAGTGTCTTCACAAAATGGAAGCTGGCACATAAAGGAATATTCCCACAGAACAAGTGATGTCAGAGAGTAAGGTGGATACCATGATGCCTTTTATAACCTAGCCTCAGCACCTAGCAACATTCTATTATTTCTGCAATATTCTATTGATCTCACAGATCAGCTCTATTCAGTATGGAAAAGGACTACACAGAAACTTGAATAACATGAGGCAAGAATCAATGGGGACCATCTTGGATAATGGTTATTACCAAGAAGATAAACACAATAATAAATAGGTAAAAATTAAGTGACTCCAAATCTAAGCTTTTGGAACTTTAAGATATTTTAAGCCTAAGGGAATGTGATTATGAGACCTGAGTCACATGATAGGCCGCTGTAACCTAGGCAGCTGCCATCTTTGTTTCTCTCATTATAGATTAGCCTTCTTCCTTACCTATATTGTGTAGTAAAATGTTGCAAGTGACTAAAGGGCACCACTCTTCCCTCTTCACTGTTGATCTTTATTATAGATGAACCTCCCTCTCACCTTTCTCAAACAAAGACTTCATGGCTATCACATTTTTAAAGACGGAATGTTAAATAACACTCTTTAAAATTGGAAAGAATCAAAACAAGCGATAAAGAAAAATAAACACAATGAGAAAGAAAATCTGTAAATAGTTGTAACTTAAAAATAGCCTTGTATAGAACATATTGCAATTCTGTCAAGTTGCTTTGTTTTCTTCCTACATAAGCAAAACCTTAACTTTCAACTTTAGAGTGCTGATACCATTTCTCTGTCTCTCCTGGATGGCTATTATCAGCTTTGGGTTTGAATAAACTCTACACTTAATCATATTTTATGAATCTCATTATTTAAAGTTGACAAGTAGTTATAATTTATAAAGGCTACAAAAGTGATTTGTTTGAAGAGATGCAATACTACGGAAGATGCAGTATGCAATTGCTGTGATGTAGCTACAGGGTCAGAAAATCCTTTTCAGAGAAGGTAACATTTGAGATGAGTCTTTGTGAATAAGTGGAAATTCATCACTCAAAAGGAGAGAGAAATGCCAAGTGTGGCTCACACCTGTCATGTTAGTGCTTTGGGAGGCCGAGGCAGGCAGATGTCTTGAGCTCGGAAGTTCAAGACCAGTCTGGGCAACATATTAATCCCGTCTCTACTAAAAATACAAAAATTTGCCAGACATGGTGATGCACACCTGTAGTCCCAGCTCTTTGGGAGACTGAGGCGGGAGGATGGCTTGAACCTGGGAGGTGGAGGTTGCTGTTAGCTGAGATTGCGCCACTGCACTCCAGCTTGAGTGACAGAGGGAGACCCTGCCTCAAAAAAAAAAAAAAAAAAAGGAGAGAGAAAAATCTTAAATGAGAAGGAGACGTAATATTTGGTGTCTAAGTATTAAAATATATGAGGAAAAGACACTGGGGAAAAGAATAGATAAAAATAATAACTTATCTATAAAGTTCTGCATATTTTACAAAAAATCAGTCTTAAAAATTAATATTTTTATGTATAGCAAAAATTCTGAACCATTTTTATGTTTTAAGAAGTTGTAAGAAGAACTGCCTAGAGGGACTAAACAGAGTATATAAACTATGTAAAAAGTCAGTAAAATTAGTTATTTATTATAAAAATACATAAATATTGTGATGGCTTAGATAATGTAGGGAACAAATCTCATCTATTATTCAAAGAACCATTGTTATTTCTGCCCAGATTTTTAAAATTTTGATCTCAAAACTTTGAAGGTTTGATTTTATACTTTATTTTACATTTTTACATAAGAATGCACCAATGGGAGGGGTATATTTAATAAACTGTGTTATTAAAACTCTTTGTGAGGAAAATAACATTCAACCAAGCTTGTTATGTAGATGTACTAACATCGATTTAAATATAAATTGATATTCCAGTTTATACATACGCAATCATGTGCTGCGTAATGATGTTTTGTTAATGATGGACTGTACATATGATGGTGGTCCTATAAGATTATGATGGAGCTGAAAAATTCCTGTCTCCTAGTGAAGTAGTAGCCATTAAAACATTGTTGCGCAATGCATTACTCACCTGTTTGTTGTAATGATGGTGTAAGCAAACCTACTGTGCTGCCAGTCATATAAAAGTATAGCACGTACAATTGCATATAGTATATAATAATAATAACTGTTACTAGTTTATGTATTTACTACATTATACTTTTATTATTTTAGAGTGTACATGTTTTACTTGTTGAAAAGTTAACTATAGGCTAGGCGCGGTGGCTCACGCCTGTAATCCCAGCACTTTGGGAATCCCTAGAAACAGCCCCTGTGACAGTAAAGATTGCGTGGTTGTTGAGAGAGTGCTTTTAGGAGAAAGAGGTGCTGGCTGTGACTAGAGAAACAGAGCTAATCAAGGGATTAGCTCAGCTGGAGCCTAACTTCAGCATGCATCAGTGGTGAGCTCTGGAGGACAGTTCACCATGGTGTGGTTCCTGCACTGAAGCAAGGGGGCCAGATTTCTGTACTCAGGTGCACTTAGGGTGAGATGAGATCTAACCTACAGGGCAAGGGGGGTTTTCTTTCATTTAATATTTCTGCAGGAGTAGGTGGCTGATCATGTGTGATGCTGCAAACGTATATTCTTAAAGGTTCTGTGTGCTGGTTACTATAAACTTATTAGTCTGTGTTACTAAAATTGACCACTTATAGTTAAAACTGTAACATAGGAATATAAGAGATAACCAGGTGGAACATTTGAGGGCTAAGTATATTTCTACCAATGCCCATATGTAGTAGCACCCTGTGATCATGATGATCAGGATCAATTATTCCTGCCACTGCCTGCTGGTGAATTAGAGACCAGGTGGCTCAAATTGACGCAGACTCCTGGGAAACAAAGTGCCATCAAGCCCCTCTATTAGAATGCGGGCCTATGGAGTTCAGATTATAAATGAGATCATCCATCTCACAGTGGGTTTAAGGAGTCTACAGATATATTTAGTGATTTCATAATTCCCAAGCTTACAATTGGAATGGACATACTTAGAAGTTGGCAGAACTCTCAAATTGGCTTCTTAACCTGTAGAGTAAGAGCTAGTATAATAGCAAAGGCCAAGTGAAAGCTTTTGAAATCCAGCCCACTTCCCCAGGTCAACCTAAATGAAAAACATCTGCAGAGAGTTTTAAGCGATGTCCCCAAAAACTCTAAGGATAAGGAGTATGGTCTCCATCACCGGTCTGCACCCTCCAAAAACCATATGGATCATAACATATGACAATGGACTTCTGTATACTTGGTCACATAGTAGCACCAAGTGCTAAATTGACATAATATGCTCATATCTGTATTGACTTAGTTATAAACTCTAGACAATCTCTAACTCCCTGTTATGAAGAAGAGAATTTATTTCACCTACATGATCTGCCTTTTCCTCACTCAAATGTTTGTTATGTAATTATCTGGGTTCTTCTTTGGCCACTATAATTTTAAATAATAAATGTACCCCTATTTTGTGTTCAAATAACATTCTCCAGTATCTTGCTTCAAGTCTATAAAATAAAAATTATTATCAAACCTGTGATTTGACACCCTCCTTCTTTGCTTTTATGTTTTCTTTCTGTTATAACTTCACTTTTATATTACAAAAGCTTCCAATATTTGCATTTTGTTTTGCAACCCAAAGTAAGGCTTCAGTGCATTGTCCATGGGTTGAGTTCAGAAGTTGAAAACTCAAAAATAGAATTTGCTTTATTTATATGGTTTGCTGCCAGACCAAGAAGTATACAGAGTGATGACTCAATATTATTAAGAGCCTATGATGTGGCAGGGACTATTCTAGGCACTGGAGATATAAGAGTAAACAGAAGAAACAAAAATCCATTCCCTTAGAATGCTTGTATTTTATACTCTATGGAGCCAATATCACTGCCACCTGCATACTTGAAGGAGAGTGTTTCTAACATGAAGGTGTAAGAAATTTATTTTAGTTATAGGCCACCAATTGCTTAAAATCATACCACATTTTATTTGTTTACTATTTATTACAGAAACGGGGGTAACTCTAATTTGACAATAATGTGCCAAATGTTTTGCTAAATATTTCATGTATATTATTTCATTTTTTCTAACAATATTCCTATGAGATGGCATTGGTACTATCATTACTCTGTAGATAAGGAAAAGGAAGTAAGAAAGGTTAAATGGTCCAGAAGGAACTATGAAGAGTCACTAAATATTCAAAGTGAAATATATGAAAAAACTATACAGATATAGGGAAATATTTTCAGAAATGCAATTATATGGAATACTTTTTCAGACTTTAAAAATAAACGTCAAAAATAATTATAGAAAATAGAGGAGCTAAATAATAAGACATTTGAAATATGTAAAGGAACTTTTATAATGCATATATAGAGACAATATGACATTTTCCAAGTAGCAATGGAATAACTACACATATTTTATATAGTTTAAATAATAATTTAAAATTGTATACCACTATAATTTTATACATAAAAATGTACAAATTCCAAACATTCAGAAGTTACTGAGACCATATTTTTTCTCTTCTTGTCTTCTTTCCCGCCTAGAATATTTAAGTGATGACCAGTGCTCCAATAACCATGTTGGAATATGAAGCAACCTTGAAGATGAAAGCTATGCACTTAGAATGAGGAGTAGAAACTTAAACACTAAGGACCAAGAAACAGCAACACTAATCCTGAACTAGTGTTTTTTCAGGACTTCTTTTAAATGAAAAAAAAAAAATCTTCCATACATTTAGCCAGTATTATTTCGGATTCTATTATTTTTGTTACACATAGCTACTGATATGGGAGTTAAGAAGAAATTATTTAGGCAGATAGTGAGGGTAAGGCAGTCCTCAGTAAGGTTTTCCTTTTAATGAAAAGCAGTCTCAAATCATTTTCTTTTCTAACGAAGAGCAGTCTGTAAAATCAAGCTGCAGACACAGGCAAGCAAGCTGGGAGCTTGCATGAGTGAATGCCAGGCAGCTGTGCCAATAGGAAAAGGCTACCTGGGACTACCCATGTTCAAAATGGCGGCTCCATGTTCCCTTCTCTTGGTCAGCCACGTGTACAGTAAGAAGTAGACAGCATAACGCTGGCCAAGTGGAAAGCCCATTTGCATAGTGGAGTGGCCAGCCTTCCCCACGGGCTATGTAAATGTCACACCTAGCTGAACCAATCTGTGGGCTGTATGTAAATCGGACACAGGCTCCTCAAGCCTGCCTATAAAATCTGGTGCACTCCACTGTGGGCCAGAATTCCCATTTGGGTGCCCTTCTCTCATAAGAAAGAGAGAGCTGTTCTCCTTTATCTTTCTTTTTCCTATTAAGCCTCTGCTCTTAACTCCTTTCTCTTTCTTTTGCCTATTAAACCCCAGCTCCTAAACTAACTCCTTGTGTGTGTCTGGGTCCTTAATTTTTTTGGCACGAGACGAACCTCGGGTATTTACCCCAGACAACGAAGCCGCTTCACTATCATTCTCATTGATAGATAGTATTGGTGCCACTTTAACCCTATTTCAAAGCTGACTAAAACGGTCTGAGGTGACATGTTCTATCAATGATATTGTCTGCCAAATAATATCTCCAGATAGGAAATGAAAGACTATTGCATATCCTTAACCACTCACTGCTTTGGGTAGATTTAGGGGCTACACCACCTAAATCTTAGATATATAATCCTTCATGTTTGCTATTATACTCTTTCCATAGATGCGAATACTGTTCAACTTGACTTGGGCATTGTCACTTCTTTCTGGTGACCTGAAGTGCAGAGACAATACTTATTGAAGTGCAGAGACAATGAAAGACAATAAAAAGACAAGAAAAGACAAAGACAATATTTACTGAAGTGCAGAGACAATAAAATAATTATAAGTGAAGAGAAGTCTAAGGAATCTCTGTGTGACAGGAAGTTATCTGATGTTTAATGTGTTTTATAACTACAGAATACAAAATATAACTACAATTTAAATAAGCTGTTTAGATTTCTGTCAGAAGTTACATTTAATAGAAAAATATTTTTAAGAGGTAAATGAAAAAGAAATATATATGCTTATTCAGAACCCATGGGAGAGGGCGTACATTACCATTGAGTAACAATGGGTATTTTGTTAATCATTAAATTCGTCTCAGTATTTATGAGAATTTAAATGCTTTAACTCTATCCACAAGTGCTCTTGTTTTTCACTTTAATAAAAACAAATGTTATACAGATTGTTTATTTATACTATAAAAATATACATTTTACAGAATCTTCTATTTAACAAATTTAAACACACTACTGTGAGACAGATTTGAATGAGAATGATGAGAAATGAATAGATTTTTTGCTGTGATCTTTTTGACAGTGTTGCAATTAAGCTGCCAAAAGCAAAGAGAGAGAGAACACATGCACATGCTGTATTTGACTAAAAAATGGTTGACTAAAAAGAGCACATTTTGTACGAGAAACTCAAGGAAGCAATTAGCATATCTGACATATAATAGTTAGGTGATCAGCCATAAGCTATTATTCACTGGCAATAGCTGCAGTAGAGCTTACTCACTTTGCATAGTTTGAAGTCTTAGCCCTTTGTGTCTGAAATGAATAAAAATATAAACACATCTCAATAAATTAATGATGTAATGAACGCTACTTTAGAGAGAGTGAAGATTTGCATGTTTGTGTAACCTCCCTCTTAATTCTCATGCACCTCAATGGTGCACGGATAGGAGCCTGAAGACTAAATTTCATTTGACAGCTTTGGGTTCTCAAAGCCGCCACCTTTACCGGCAGGTTAACTTATTCTCTTACTTTCATATTAGTATCTTTGTGGACTCAGAGCTCAACGAATGTTGTAAAAAAGAAAATTTCAATATAGATGTGTCTCAGTCCATTTTCTGTTGCTTATGAAAGAATACTTGAAACTGGGTAATTTATAAACAAAAGGAATTTATTTCTTACAGTTATGGAAGCTGAGAAGTTCAAGGTCGAGGAGCCACATCTGGAGAGAGTCTTCTTGCTGGTGGGGAATCTGCAGAGTCTGGAGGCGGAGCAGGGCATCATACAGTGAGAGGACTGAGTGTTCTAACGCAGCTTTCTCTTCCTGTTCTTATAAAGCCACCAGTCCCACTCTCGTGATAACCTATAAACCCAATAACCCATTAATCTATTAATCCATGAATCTGTGAAGAGCCCTCATGACCCAATCCCCTCTTAAAGGCTCATCTCTCAATAAGAGGGATTAAGTTTCAACTTGAGTTTTGAAGGGAACAGATATTCAAGCCATAGCAAGATGTTAGCAGCTTTTGTTATCTGAAAAGGATGCTTGGTTTATATAGCTCATCTCCTGCAAATGTCCTTTACTATAAACTATTTATATTTAATATATACATATTATATATAATATTTAAATACGTATCTATTAAATATGTATATTTAATATATAAAATATGTATATTAAATATGTAGATATTAAATATTATATATAATATGTACATATTAAATATGTACATACTAAATATGTACATATTATATATAATATTTAAATATGCATATATTATATATTTCCTTTAAGCTATTTATATTTAATATATACATATTATATATAATTAATATGTATATATTGAATACGTACATTAAATATGCATATTAAATACATACACTAAATATGCATATTAAATACGTATATTAAATATGCATATTAAATACGTATATTAAATATGCATATTAAATATGTATATTAAACATGCATATTAAATAAGTATATTAAATATGCATATTAAATAAGTATTTTAAATATGCATATTAAATAAGTATATTAAATATGCATATTAAACACGTATATTTAATGTATATTAAATACATATATTAATATGTATATTAAATATATGTATATTAAATGTGTACATTAATATGTATTTAAATATGTGTATATTAAATATGTATATTAAACATGTGTATATTAAATATATATTAAATATGTGTATATTAAATATATATTAAATATGTGTATATTAAATATATAATATGTACATAGTTAATATATACATATTATATATTTAAATATGTACATATAATACATATTTAAATATGTATATTTAATATATAAAATATATGTATTTAATAAAATATATAATATAGATTTTAAATATATTTAAATATTATGTATATTTACATATATTTTATATAAAATAAATATATATTTAATATATAAATGATAATATAAAGAATATAAATATAATAAATAATATAAATTATATAAAATATAAATATATACTTAAATATCTTAAATAATATAGATATTTAAATATAAATATTAAATTTTATGGCCACTTGTATCTGTTTTCTAATGTTAGTGGGAGAACTAAAATCCTAAAGGAAAATTCGATGATCTAAGGAATGACAGTCAATATAGACAAAAGTATTTATTTTCATATGTTTCTACCTTTTTAGAAAAGAGATGGATAATCTCAAGAAGTTATAGCATCAAGAAATTCTTATCTTGAAGAGGCAGAAGAGTTGTAGGGGCTTGAATTACCTTAATTTGACCCATTCAGCTCAGTTTAACTGAGGTAGATATATTACCATGTACTCAGGAATAAATCCTATAGTCTCTCCCCTAAAGGAGATTTGAATAGACTCTATCAATTAAGATTCATGCCAGTGTCTTTCCGAACATAGCAGAATGCTTTAGCCTGGTTTTATCTTTCTTATCACTCATGTCTTAGCTCTGTCACAACTCTATTGATATAAAAATGTTATCTATACATTTGAAGGTAACTATCTTTAGCTCTCTTTACAGATTTAAATTTTTGAGTAGGTAATAAGTAAGACCATGAAAAGATGTTGAATATTATCGGTAATCAGAGAAATGCAAATTAAGACCACAATGAGCTGCCACTGCACTCCTACCAAAATGGCTAAAGATAAAAAAATAATAAAACTGACAATAGCGAGCACTTTCTTATACTACTGGTGAAAATGGAAAAAGGTACAGCCAGTTTAAAAACCAGTTTGGTGACTTCTTATTAAAAACATTTACTTCTCTTATAGCTTCGCAATCCCACTCCTAGGTATTTATTGGTTCCCCTGAAATAAAACCTTATATTCATGCAAAAACCTGTATGTGAGAATTTATGTCAACACTATTCATAATTGTCAAAAACTAGAAACAAAATGTCCTTCAAGTGGTGAATGATTAAAAACTGTGGTAGATTCATACAATAACATACTCTTCAGCAATAAAAAGGAATGTACCACTGATACACACAACATGGAGATTTTGTTGGAAAGAGAGACAGAGAGAGAGAGAGAGATCTTGTAACTAGGACCTAAGCTATAAGTACACTGAGATATTTACAAATAATGTCAAAATAGGGCTATTGAAATTTTATTTGCACGTGGAACCTAGGGCATTGGTAATGTAAGAGATGTGACTAAAGCAGAACCTACAACTAGGAGTCAAGACATCAGTTGAATTATTTATAAGTCAGAGTTAATGAGAAAAATAGCCTCTCAAGACATCGGAGAAAAAGCAATCATAGGTCTTCATGAACTCCTGTGAAATGTATCATCCCTTGAACCAGCAGGGTTTGGGGTTGAAATTTCCCTGCTTTTTTTTTTTTTGGCAAGAGCTAAGTCATGGAAAGCTATTTATTTCTTTGTCACTTGTTTGTTTATTCACTTGCTCATTGATTTATTTGCTCACACATTTATTCTTCTATTCCCTGTTTTGCAGCTAAAGAATGTGAAGTGGTTCTTAAGAATATCAATAAAAATAGAAGTATATAAAACTAAAACAAAATTAAAATTGAATGATAAAGATAAGAGAGCAGGGGTGAGGAGAAATAAGAATAATTATTACAAGGCTGGGAGCAGTGGCTCACGCCTGTAATCCCAGCACTTTGGGAGGCTGAGACAGGTGGATCACCTGAGGCCAAGAGTTCAAGACCAGCCTGGCCACCATGGTGAAACCCCATCTCTACTGAAAATACAAAAATCAGCCAGGTGTAGTGGCATGTGCCTGTAATCCCAGCTACTTGGGAGGCTGAAGCAGGAGAATCACTTGAACCAGGGAGGCAGATGTTGCAGTGAGCCGAGATTGTGCCACTGCACTCCAGCCTGGGCAACAGAGTGAGACTCCGTCAAAAAAAAAAAAAAAAGAATAATTATTACAATAGAATTATAAATATGTCTTTGGCCTTTCCAGTTGCCAAAGCAAAAAATAAAAACAAAAACAGAGCAGAGTTAGTTATATGATTTGCATTGTCTGTGCAAAAGGAAAATACTAGTATTTCAGGAGAAGCAAAATGTTTTCTTGCCTTAAGAAATGAAAGTGAACTCTTTTCGGTTCACTTCAGAGACACACTTAAGGACAACTCAAAAGTAAACAGAATTGTCTGTTCGGCACAGCAAGCTCTAAAACCATCCCTCAACTCGAGCTAAGGATGTAAAAACAATGCATAAGGATGAGAAAGGAAATCTGTGGGTGACCAAGAATATCTGTGGGTTTCAGGTCACAGTTTTCTGATATTCTAGGTGTATCAGTTAAGAAACGTGTAAATCATTAGAAACCAGGTCAATATAGAGTGACCAATTAAAAAATATGTAACAAACTAAGTAGCAAATTCATTATGAAGATGCTGGACTTTACCGTATTCCCTTGACAAGCCAGGCATTTTTAATACTCTGAGCCTTGATGCATACTATTTCATTTGTCTGGAAAGATCCAGCTTTCCCAATTAACTTATCAAACTCTCAGTTGTCCTGTTGTAAAGCATGGTGGTTTAGAGTGCTAAATTTCCAAACAAATAAACCTTGTTGGAGTTCTGGCCCTGTAACTTATTAGCTTGTGATCTCATGTGAGTAATTTCCCTATGCTTCTGTCTTCTTATCTGACAAATGAGCCTTGTGATGGTTAATTGTATGTGTCAACCTGATTGGGCCATGGTGCCCAAATATCTGTCTAAACATTCTTTTGGTTGTTTTTGATTGAGGTGCACATTTACGTCAGTGGACTTGGAGTAGAGATTGCCCTGTAACATGAGTGGGCCTCATCCAATCACTTGAAGTCCTGAATAGAACAAAGAGTGACCTCCCCTGAGCAAGAGGGAATTCTGCAGCAGACTACCTTTGGACTGGAATTGCAGCATTGGCCCTCCCAGGGTCTCCAGTCTGCCAGCCCACCCAGTAGATTTTGACCTTGCCAACCTCTATTATTGCATAAGTCAGTTTTGAAAAATAAATATCTGTCCATTTATAGACTTACCTATGGGACACCTTATCTGTGTGGACACCTTATCTTGGCATTCTATGGGAATATGTTTTCATATATATATATTTTTAACATCTATTGGTTCTATTTCTCTGGAGAACTCTGACTAATACAGATATACTAATAGCACCTTCCACAATGTCCCAAGAAGTACTTTACTAGTGCTTGGCCTACAGAAAGGCTCACATTGTTTTCTCCTTTGTCCAGCCTTAGGATTGATTAATTTTCTTGAAAGTCAGGTTTTGTCCATGGAGAAATGATTTCTAGATTTCTAAATTTCCTTAGGCCTTGTTTGCATGTCAAAGCAAATTTAGAGATCTGGAAACAGATTTTTTTTTTTTAAGTAAAATTACCGTATAATTTAGCATCTGAACTGGGACAATTTTGAGAGCAAAATGGCACATTAAGTGTAATCTGTACCAGATTAAACAAGGAATTATAGTGAATTAGATATATTGTAAGAAGAATTCTTGTCAAACATTGCAGAAATTGTAAAGTCAGATTGATCCAACCCAGTGAAATGTATGAAGAAAAGGAAGAGGCAGAAATCAGAGAGATGTTGGGCTCCAGTGTCCTCCCCAACCCTCACACCCTAGTGGCTCTTCCCCTTCCACCCAATACACACACTTGGTGGCTCTTTGTGGAATGGTGCTATACAAACATTCACATGAATTTGAAGAGACTCAATATATTTGATGCTAGTAGCTTTCTTACTGATTCAGACTCTGGAAAGGTAATAGGCTTCTAAGAAAATCCTTGCATTAGGCTTTGTGTCATTTCCATCATTGGTGATTAGAGGTGGCTGGGTAAAGATGTCACAACACTGGTGCTTGCAGGTGACTAGGAAGAAGGGTCCACAAGTTCCTTCAGGCTCTGATCTGTGGCCAGTGAAGTCCCAAGATCAATGTACCCAGGGGGAATTAGGGTTGGGAAAAAAAACAGCATGGTATACAGGAACTTCGTGATTAGAAATACAGGGCCAGGGCCACAGACTTTAGTGTCAGGCACATGGAAATTCTCTGAAAGCCTGGACGAGCAGTTCCATGGTAGTAGACATCAGTCATGGACCAAACCTATCCCAGAACCTGGAAAATACCAGAGAGAAGGCATTTCTTCGACATCCCTTCTTCCATCACCAACAGATTTCTTAAGCTCTTACATGCATCCAGATGCCATTCTGGGGATCAGGAGAAGAAGAAGGAAAAAGTCTGAAAACTAGCATTTACCCAAATGAGATTGAGTTCCCTATAAAACTTTTAAAACTGAATCTCTACACACTATTACCTTCCACTTTCCCACTTGCCTTTCAAAGGGTTAGCACTCGTGAGAAAGATAAAATCAGTTATGGAAAGTAAAATGAAAAAAAAAGATAATTCTTCTCACACAGATCTGGGTAACAATACATTTGCGAGTGTGCAACATGAGTAACACCAGCTATAGGCAAGCTGCTTTGACTCTCAAAACCTTAGTTTTTCTTCTAAAAAAAATCTGGGGTCACATTATGTAAATTAAGATTTTTTCAAAAAATAAATGCCATAATTTTTCTTGGGACACTGCACAGTTTCTAAAATCAACTTAGAAGTCAAAGATTCTTACCTTGTTTTTTTCATATGATAAAAGGGGAGCACAGAGAGATACATACCCTCACTGACATTGAGACATAAAACACCTTCATTTACTCAGTTATTTATCAACTATTAATAAAGCAGCACCTAGCTGCCAGATCCTGTCCTAGTGGAAAGGGATGTAACAGTATACAAAACAAAAAAACAAATAAATGCATGTTAAAAAAAGCACAGGAAGAGAATAAAGCAAGGAAGAGGAAAGTAAATTGATGGTGACCATTGTGTGTGTGTGCATGAATAACTGTGTACAGATGTGTGCCTGTATGCACATGAGTGCAAGAGAATGTGTAAATACTGAAATGGTAATATTCAAACTATTTATTAATGAAAACAGCACAGATGGTGAATAATCAGAATGAATACCTGACCTGTAAGAAGAGGCTCCAAACGAGAGGCTACATTTGTCTCTGATAGCAGCAGAGACATGGTGGGTGTGAGATAATTCACATAAGAAACAAGATGATCTAAAAAGAGTCTGAAAAGGAAATCATATGACCTTCCTCACTGGAAGAAGTACATGAAATGTTTAGGTTAGTGCCACATTTTAAACAGTCTCTTACCTTTGATAAAAAGGCATAAAGAGCTTTGGATTTGTTTTAAAATCAAAAGGTTAATTTTTAAGTGATATTTTCACATTGAGGTTCATGGTGTCTGTGACTCAAAATGTCATTTTACACTAGCATGAAACTAACTCAGATTTTTAACTACATTAAAAAAAATGCATCTTGTTTTCTCCAGCCCTGCAAGCATTTTTCTCGAAGACTGTTTGTGGTAGGGACAATGCTATGTGTTTACCAAATTCCATTTCACTTTCCTCCTTCTGGGCACATGGGAGTTTTCCAAGCTCCCTTGCAGTTACATTATGGCCATGTGACTGTGTCCTGGCCACTTGCCAAGGTAAATCACACCTAGGCCTGTCCCTTAAAAACAACTCATGCAACAATTCTTCTCCTCTCTCTTCTTCTGAGGTGGGGAGTTTGGAAACCATGTGTTACCGAGGTAGCTATGAGATGAAGGAGGGGTGCCCAATTTGCACTGGACTTGATGTGAGCAAGAAATAAATCCTTACTGGATTAAATTACTAAAATTTCAGATTTCTTGTATTTTTCTTTTTAACAAAGTATAGGCTAGCATATCATGACTAATTCAACTTTCAACAAACATTGTATGCTAAATCTGTATAGAAGTCTACACAAAAAGGATGTATTAAGAATTTAAAATTTTTTGTGTAAATGCATTTCACAACGTAAGTCAATATTTTCTATAGTACTCTTATGTCATCCCAAAATTTGATATTTTGTCAGATAAATGTTAATGAATTAATGCCAGGAAGAACACAAATTGTTTTTGAAACACCAAAATGCAGATTGGAGAAGTTTAAATATATTTAAGAACATTGAATAAGGCAACATTAGCTGTGATTGTATTTAATTATATGGTAACAATTTGGGGTTAACAAATTTGAGAAAATAAATCTTTGGCCGTTGGAGCAGTGTTTTTTTAAAAAAAAATTTAACTAACAGATGAAAAGAATAATACTGTTACATTAGATAGATAAACACAAAGTGCTAATAGACTAAGTAATCTGAGGAATACTTCTAAACCTAATACAACTAAGTTAATGTATCTTCAATAGAAGTCATGAAAATGGCATTTCCATCTGAGGTAGAGGGTTCATCTCACTAGGGAGTGCCAGAGAGTGGGCGCAGGTCAGTGGGTGCGCCCACCGAGCGCCAGTTGAAGCAGGGCGAGGCATTGCCTCACTCGGAAGCCCAAGGGGTCAGGGAGTTCCCTTTCCTAGTCAAAGAAAGGGGTAACAGACGGCACCTGGAAAATCGAGTCACTCCCACCCGAAAACTGCGCTTTTCCGACGGGCTTAAAAAACGGCGCACCAGGAGATTATGTCCCGCACCTGGCTCGGAGGGTCCTAGGCCCACAGAGTCTCGCTGATTGCTAGCACAGCAGTCTGAGATCAAAATGCAAGGCGGCAGCGAGGCTGGGGGAAGGGCGCCCACCATTGTCCAGGCTTGCTTAGGTAAACAAAGCAGCCAGGAAGCTCGAACTGGGTGGAGCCCACCACAGTTCAAGGAGGCCTGCCTGCCTCTATAGGCTCCACCTCTGGGGGCAGGGCACAGACAAACAAAAAGACAGCAGTAACCTCCGCAGACTTAAATGTCCCTGTCTGACAGCTTTGAAGAGAGTAGTGGTTCTCCCAGCATGCAGCTGGAGATCTGAGAACGGGCAGACTGCCTCCTCAAGTGGGTCCCTGACCCCTGACCCCTGAGCAGCCTAACTGGGAGGCACCCCCCAAGCAGGGGCAGATTGACACCTCACACGGCCAGGTACTCCAACAGACCTGCAGCTGAAGGTCCTGTCTGTTAGAAAGAAAACTAACAAACAGAAAGGACATCCACACCAAAAACCCATCTGTACATCACCATCATCAAAGACCAAAAGCAGATAAAACCACAAAGATGGGGAAAAAACAGAGCAGAAAAACTGGAAACTAAAAAGCAGAGCGCCTCTCCTCCTCCAAAGGATCACAGTTCCTCATCAGCAACGGAACAAAGCTGGACAGAGAATGACTTTGACGAGCTGGGAGAAGAAGGCTTCAGACAATCAAATTACTCTGAGCTACGGGAGGAAATTCAAACCAAAGGCAAAGAAGTTGAAAACTTTGAAAAAATTTAGAAGAATGTATAACTAGAATAACCAATATGGAGAAGTGCTTAAAGGAGCTGATGGAGCTGAAAACCGAGGCTCGAGAACTACGTGAACAATGCAGAAGCCTCAGGAGCCGATGCAATCAACTGGAAGAAAGGGTATCAGCGATGGAAGATGAACTGAATGAAATGAAGTGAGAAGGGAAGTTTAGAGAAAAAAGAATAAAAAGAAACGAGCAAAGCCTCCAAGAAATATGGGACTATGTGAAAAGATCAAATCTACGTCTGATTGGTGTACCTGAAAGTGACGGGGAGAATGGAACCAAGTTGGAAAACACTCTGCAGGATATTATCCAGGAGAACTTCCCCAATCTAGCAAGGCAGGCCAACATTCAGATTCAGGAAATACAGAGAACGCCACAAAGATACTCCTCGAGAAGAGCAACTCCAAGACACATAATTGTCAGATTCACCAAAGTTGAAATGAAGGAAAAAATGTTAAGGGCAGCCAGAGAGAAAGGTCGGGTTACCCACAAAGGGAAGCCCATCAGACTAACAGTGGATCTCTCGGCAGAAATTCTACAAGCTAGAAGAGAATGAGGGCCAATATTCAACATCTTAAAGAAAAGAATTTTCAACCCAGAATTTCATATCCAGCCAAACTAAGCTTCATAAGTGAAGGAGAAATAAAATCCTTTACAGACAAGCAAATGCTGAGAGATTTTGTCACCACCAGGCCTGTCCTAAAAGAGCTCCTGAAGGAAGCGCTAAACATGGAAAGGAACAACTGCTACCAGCCACTGCAAAATCATGCCAAAATATAAAGACCATCGAGACTAGGAAGAAACTGCATCAACTAATGAGCAAAATAACCAGCTAACATCATAATGACAGGATCAAATTCACACATAAAAATATTAGCTTTAAATGTAAATGGACTAAATGCTCCAATTAAAAGACACAGACTGGCAAATTGGATAAAGAGTCAAGACCCATCAGTGTGCTGTATTCAGGAAACCCATCTCATGTGCAGAGACTCACATAGGCTCAAAATAAAAGGATGGAGGAAGATCTACCAAACAAATGGAAAATAAAAAAAGAGCACGGGTTGCAATCCTAGTCTCTGATAAAACAGACTTTAAACCAACAAAGATCAAAAGAGACAAAGAAGGCCATTACATAATGGTAAAGGGATCAATTCAACAAGAACTAATTATCCTAAATATATATGTACCCAATACAGGAGCACCCAGATTCATAAAGCAAGTCCTTAGTGACCTACAAAGAGACTTAGACTCCCACACAATGATAATAGGAGACTTTAACACCCCACTGTCAACATTAGTCAGATCAACGAGACAGAAAGTTAACAAGGATATCCAGGAATTGAACTCAGCTCTGCACCAAGCGGACCTAACAGACATCTACAGAACTCTCCACCCCAAATCAACAGAATATACATTCTTTTCAGCACTACACCACACCTATTCCAAAATTGACCACACAGTTGGAAGTAAAGCACTCCTCAGCAAATGTAAAAGAACAGAAATTATCACAAACTGTCTCTCAGACCACAGTGCAATCAAACTAGAACTCAGGATTAAGAATCTCACTCAAAACTGCTCAACTACATGGAAACTGAACAACCGGCTCCTGAATGACTACTGGGTACATAATGAAATGAAGGCAGAAATAAAGATGTTGTTTGAAACCAATGAGAACAAACACATAACATACCGGAATCTCTGGGACACATTCAAAGCAGTGTGTAGAGGGAAATTTATAGCACTAAATGCCCACAAGAGAAAGCAGGAAAGATCTAAAATTGACACCCTAACATCACAATTAAAAGAACTAGAAAAGCAAGAGCAAACACATTCAAAAGCTAGCAGAAGGCAAGAAATAACTAAAATCAGAGCAGAACTGAAGGAAATAGAGACACAAAAAACCCTTCAAAAAATTAATGAATCCAGGAGCTGGTTTTTTGAAAGGATCAACAAAATTGATAGACCACTAGCAAGACTAATAAAGAAAAAAAGAGAGAAGAATCAAATAGACACAATAAAAATGATAAAGGGGATATCACCACCGATCCCACAGAAATACAAACTACCATCAGAGAATACTACAAACACCTCTACGCAAATAAAGTAGAAAGTCTAGAAGAAATGGATAAATTCCTCGACACATACACCCTCCCAAGACTAAACCAGGAAGAAGTTGAATCTCTGAATAGACCAATAACAGGCTCTGAAATTGTGGCAATAATCAATAGCTTACCAACGAAAAAGAGTCCAGGACCAGATGGATTCACAGCCGAATTCTACCAGAGGTACAAGGAGGAACTGGTACCATTCCTTCTGAAACTATTCCAATCAATAGAAAAAGAGGGAATCATCCCTAACTCATTTTATGAGGCCAGCATCATCCTGATACCAAAGCTGGGCAGAGACACAACCAAAAAAGAGAATTTTAGACCAATATCCTTGATGAACATTGATGCAAAAATCCTCAATAAAATACTGGCAAACTGAATCCAGCAGCACATCAAAAAGCTTATCCACCATGATCAAGTGGGCTTCATCCCTGGGATGCAAGGCTGGTTCAATATATGCAAATCAATAAGTGTAATCCAGCATATAAACAGCCAAAGACAAAACCACATGATTATCTCAATAGATGCAGAAAAGGCCTTTGACAAAATTCAACAACCTTCATGCTAAAAACTCTCAATAAATTAGGTACTGATGGGACATATTTCAAAATAATAAGAGCTATTTATGACAAACCCACAGCCAATATCATACTGAATGGGCAAAAACTGGAAGCATTCTCTTTGAAAACTGGCACAAGACAGGGATGCCCTCTCTCACCATTCCTATTCAACATAGTGTTGGAAGTTCTGGCCAGGGCAATTAGGCAGGAGAAGGAAATAAAGGGTATTCAGTTAGGAAAAGAGGAAGTCAAATTGTCCCTGTTTGCAGATGACATGATTGTATATGTAGAATACCCCACTGTCTCAGCCCAAAATCTCCTTAAGCTGATAAGCAACTTCAGCAAAGTCTCAGGATACAAAATCAATGTACAAAAATCACAAGCATTCTTATACACCAACAACAGACAAACAGAGCCAAATCATGAGTGAACTCCCATTCACAATTGCTTCAAAGAGAATAAAATACCTAGGAATCCAACTTACAAGGGATGTGAAGGACCTCTTCAAGGAGAACTACAAACCACTGCTCAAGGAAATAAAAGAGGATACAAACAAATGGAAGAATATTCCATGCTCATGGATAGGAAGAATCAATATCATGAAAATGGCCATACTGTCCAAGGTAGTTTACAGATTCAATGCCATCCCCATCAAGCTACCAATGACTTTCTTCACAGAATTGGAAAAAACTACTTTAAAGTTCATATGGAAGCAAAAAAGAGCCCGCACCACCAAGTCATTCCTAAGCCAAAACAACAAAGCTGGAGGCATCACACTATCTGACTTCAAACTATACTACAAGGTTACAGTAACCAAAACAGCATGGTACTGGTACCAAAACAGAGATATAGATCAATGGAACAGAACAGAGCCCTCAGAAATAACGCCGCATATCTACAACTATCTGATCTTGACAAACTGAGAAAAACAAGCAATGGGGAAAGGATTCCCTATTTAATAAATGGTGCTGGGAAAACTGGTTAGCCATATGTAGAAAGCTGAAACTGGATCCCTTCCTTACACCTTATACAAAAATCAGTTCAAGATGGATTAAAGACTTAAACGTTAGACCTAAAACCATAAAAACCCTAGAAGAAAACCTAGGCATTACCATTCAGGACATAGGCATGGGCAAGGACTTCATATCTAAAACACCAAAAGCAATGGCAACAAAAGCCAAAATTGACAAATGGGATCTAATTATACTAAAGAGCTTCTGTACAGCAAAAGAAACTACCATCAGAGTGAACAGGCAGCCCACAGAATGGGAGAAAATTTTCGCAACCTATTCATCTGACAAAGGGCTAATATCCAGAATCTACAATGAACTAAACAAATTTACAAGAGAAAAACAAACAACCCCATCAAAAAGTGGGCGAAAGACATGAACAGACACTTCTCAAAAGAAGACATTTATGCAGCCAAAAAACACATGAAAAAATGCTCGCCATCACTGGCCATCAGAGAAATGCAAATCAAAACCACAATGAGATACCATCTCACACCAGTTAGAATGGCAATCATTAAAAAGTCAGGAAACAACAGGTGCTGGAGAGGATGTGGAGAAATAGGAACACTTTTACACTGTTGGTGGGACTGTAAACTAGTTCAACCATTGTGGAAGTCAGTGTGGTGATTCCTCAGGGATCTAGAACTAGAAATACCATTTGACCCAGCCATCCCATTACTGGGTATATACCCAAAGGACTATAAATCATGCTGCTATAAAGACACATGCACATGTATGTTTATTGCAGCATTATTCACAATAGCAAAGACTTGGAACCAACCCAAATGTCCAACAATGATAGACTGGATTAAGAAAATGTGGCACATATGCACCATGGAATACTATGCAGCTATAAAAAGTGATGAGTTCATGTCCTTTGTAGGGACATGGATGAAATTGGAAATCATCATTCTCAGTAAACTATTGCAAGAACAAAAACCAAACACTGCATATTCTCACTCATAGGTGGGAATTGAACAATGAGAACACATGGACACAGGAAGGGGAACATCACACTCTGTGGCCTGTTGTGGGTTGGGGGGAGGGGGGAGGGATAGCATTGGGAGATATACGTAATGCTAAATGACGAGTTAGTGGGTGCAGCACACCAGCATGGCACATGTATACATATGTAACTAACTTGCACATTGTGCACATGTACCCTAAAACTCAAAGTATAATAATAATAAATAAATAAATAAATAAGAAGTCATGATAATTGATGACATTTGTAATTTTCTTCTTCATAGAAATCATCTGCAAAGCTGGTAAACTAAAAAAACAAAAAACAACAACAACAACAACAACAAAAACCCTGAAGTATAAGCAATCAGGCAGCCATTAATTTTAGTACACAGGTCACTCTGACATTACATGAAAAACAAGAAGCTACAAATCATCAGGGTACATTTAAAGATCATTGCCATTATCATAGTCAACTTTAGGTATGTTTAATATACATTAAGATCCTTGGGTAAATTGCAAGATTGAAATGACTACAGACCAGTTTTCCTAAAGAAAATTGGATGCTAGCCTGTCAAATTCATACCTGTCAATTTGTAGGAATTGTACACTACATATGGTGCATGACATCAATTTTCAATGGACCAGATCAACTTTGAGTTGCATCATGATTATGCTATTGGCATTTACATGCAACCAGCTTTGATTTCTGGCAGCTGTTAGAACAATGTGTACCGTACCATAATTAAATAAAGATCGCACAATTGTAGGGCCTATTTTTCCACCACAGTAACATTTATGTGTTTTTGAAGTAAAAAAAATTAAAAACTGACATGATTATAGACAAAATATTCAAGGATCGATATAATACATTCAAATTTGAGTATCGTATTCTCTTTACAACTAAATTTTGCTGGTGAAACACTAATACTACAACATTATGAGTCAGGAATTTCTAAAATATAGCCCCTTTTGGCTCTTTTCCCTTCTTATTCTTAGTTACTAAGGTATATATTTTTCATTTTTTTTCTTTTTTTTGAGGTGGTCTCACTCTGTTGCCAGGCTGGAGTGCTATGGTGCGATCTCGGCTCACCGCAAACTCCACCTCCCAGGTTCAAGTGATTCTCTTGCCTCAGCCTCCCGAGTAGCTGGGATTACAGGCACGCGCCACCATGCCTGGCTAATTTTTTTTGTATTTTTAATAGAGACCAGGTTTCACTATGTTGCCCAGGCTGGTCTTGTACTCCTGACCTCGTGATCCGCTTGTCTCGGCCTCCCAAAGTGCTGGGATTACAGGCGTGAGCCACCGTGCCTGGCCTTGTTGTTTTATATTGCCTGAAGAACTAAAGAAAAAACAAGTCTGACCAATTACAGCTAAATGTTAAGACATTTGCCATGAAACTTCCCTTATGCAAAACAAAACATAAATCCTTAAATTTTTAGAACTTTGAGATCACTAAATTTTTGCTAGGGTATCCCTATCAGTAATCTTTAAAGATGTGTCTCATTTTTTCCAGGTTGACAGGTTGAGATAGTCAACACTGTACTTGGTGATGGGCTGTTGCCCACATAACTTGTACAATTGTATTACGAAAAAATGCACAGGTGCTGGAGAACAGATGGAGGTCTCTGACAAACCAGCCAGGGGAGCAAAATTATAAGCTCTTGCTTTTGTTCAATTTGTACTACTTTCTAGATATCCATCAGAACTTCCTCAAGTTCCTCTCAGAATTAATATCACCTTTCTTTAAATGATCCAATGAATATGCCAGTGTTATGCATAGAGATTGGCAAATACTAGACACTTTACAAATGTTTGTATCTGACACAATTGCATTTTGTACACTTTTAATAAGCCTTTTAAGACATTCTGCTTGATGTTAGCGTTGGTGGAAGATTTGTCTCTGCTAGGAAGTTGTCAACTTGTTCAGGGTGGGACTTGATTTTGTTTTCACACAACTCCTCCATTCTACATTATTCTGTCTCATATTCAGGCTGTCTTGCATGGGCTTATTTATGGCTTTTTCCTCCTCCACTAGACTATAAGTTCCAGGAGGACTAAACTGTGTCATCTTTATTTTAATGTTCCTCACAGTACCTAACACTGCTTGGTATATAATGAGTCTTTAAAAACTATGTGTTGAATTTGAACGTTATCTCCTCTGGGTAATTTTATTTTCAAAACATTCACTTTTGAACAGGACTTGTTTTATAGCAGCAATTTATTTTGCAGATTAAGGAAACTGTGAATTAAACTAGAAGACATGAAAAACTTTAAAGTGCTGCTTCAAACTTCATTGGAGATTTAACAGAAACAGTACAGTATAGTAGAATGCATACTTGTCACTTGATACCTAGTCATTTTCAGATTGTATTTTCTCTGAGAGGGTCACACACCTACCTCATCAGGCTTTTTGTTTTAAATGCATATTCATTGTGACAAGAACACGTAACATGAGATCTACCATATTAACACATTTTAAAACATACAATACATATTGTTAATTATCAGTACAAAGTTAAACAGCAGATTGCTAGAGTTTATTCATCTTGCTTACCTGAAACCTTATGCCTATTGATTAGTAATTCACCGTTTCCTCCTTCCTTGGGGGCTTTTTAAAAAATGAGATAAAGAAGCCTTAAAGACTATATATATTTAAAAACCACAGATTCTTTATATGCAAATTTTGGCAGGATCAACTTAAATTTACATACAAGAGAGAAGAACCGCTAGGAAGCTAAGCCAGACATTTCAATCAGTCAGATAACTGAGCTTTTTGAATTCTCAAAGAGAACTGTTTATTCATTAATTGGTTGCATATGGCTGATATCTGAGGCAGGAAACTTATCAGGAAAAGGTGATACGAGAGTGAAGGAAGTTTTAAAAATTACGTGTTTACTATTCTTTGACCCTCATTCCTAAAAAGTACCAATGTTAAGTTCTAGAAAGATTTAAAAAATTTCCCGCTTGTTACATAAAATAGGCTCACATGTATAGAGTATGTTTTTTAAGAAATTTGGCACATGTGTTTTCAACAGATTCAGTCTACAGCACTCAATTTCTAGAGTGGCTCAATCAAGGCTGTCTTAATTTCATTTCAGAATTGAACATTGATTTGTTTGATTATTCTATGAAGACAATAATTTGACATCATTGGGATGATCAAAATTAGCCCTGAAAGTTGGAAAGTTTGGGACTGAAACTGAAACGGGAGAGTTCCCTGACCCCCCTCGCAGGATGTCAGGTGTGTCTCATCTGTTTGGCTGCTATGTGCTCAAACCACTTACAGGAGGAGGAGCACTTAGATGGGCAGTTGCAGGAGCCAGGGCAAGTGATTTTGCACTCCAGCCCCACAGTAACCTCTAAGGGTGGGTGTTTGTGACTCTGGAAGCCCCAATATGTGTGTTACAGTGATTTTTTCACTCTGTCTTCTGCAGACAGCTTAGGTGTTAACCAGCTCAGTGACCTCTTGGTACCTAGGACCTTGTCCAGTGTCCAGGAAGAATCAGGTCACACGGACAAATTAAAGGATGATAAATGCAGGGGATTTTATTTCCAGATAGAGGTGACTGTCAGTGGGAAGGATGGGGAGCTGGAAAGGAGATGGAGTGGAAAAATGATCATCCCCTGGAGTTCAGCCATCCCACGGCTCATCTCCTCTCTGACCACCCCCAGCCAAACTCCTCTTGACGTTCAGACACTCCTTCTCCTCTCTCCTTCTGTGCCACACTGCTGTTCTGCTCCTCTGCTCTTCTGCTCGTAGAACCTGGGGTTTGGGGTTTATATGGGTACAGGATATGGGAGTGTGGTGGGCCAAAAGGCAACATTTGTGTGCGAATACAGGAATGCCTATTCACATTTAGGGGTGTGGGTTTCCAGGTTTTAGGGTGGGGCCTTTGCTGGGGAACCACCCTCTTCTATCCATTATTTCCCTGTCTCCTGTCTGTATCAAAACCTTGTTGTTCATTGTCTCTGTAATCCAAAAATCAGCTAGTTTTCCAAAGGTCAGGAAAGGCCCAGCATAGAACATCCTCAGCAATGGATTCATTTAATCTCTTATTGGAGATTTTTTGTGTTTGAATGTAACCAAAATGCAAGTTAGTTGCTCACTGCAAGTAGAGTCCAATTAACAAGACAGAGGTCTTGTGCAAAAAATATGAATTTATTCTGAAGCTAACTTGGAGGAAGGGGCACAAAGTGTGCTGCCTTTAAATGTGCCACTTCATCTTTGGAGCAGAAAGTGGATATTTTTATAAGGTAAGAGGGGAAATTGAGCCAGGGCAGGGGACCCCTCTACTAGCTTGGTGCCTT